>NC_140585.1:528558736-529158736 GCF_964204655.1 Triturus cristatus | reverse complement strand
TGTTCACACTCCTCATCAACATCCCAGGCAAACATCTCCTTCATATTCTGTTTCCCCAGCCCAAGGGGGGCCTAAGGAAGCTGCTCTACATATTAGGCCATCGACAGGGATCCATCTGCCCTTTGTGTAAACCTGTGCTAATAACTTCAGCACAGGTCTTTTGGCACATGGACATGTGCGTTCATCATGATGGCCTACGGAATTATCGCAATTGGCTTCGGGCACCGACACTGAGATATATCCGTCTTCCAGGATATTTGGTCCATAAATGTCCATATTGTCGGTTCCCTTTTTATGCATAATCTCTATCACTCTTTCCAAAGCGGCTGTCTTGGTGATAACCTTGAATACAACGGGGGTACGGGCCCATACTGTGGTATTTACAGTCACCTCATCCATTTCAACCTTGCTGATCTGGGTCTGTCCCTGCGCACGGCAAAGATACAAGTGCAGAAAGCACATGGTGATGTGTGGTGGGACTTCTTTAGGAAAAATTAGTCTGTCAGCTCCTACTGCATGGGGGATGTATGAACATACTTAGCAAGAATCATGCGTTATTGATTTCCCTACTGCTATCATGTCTCTGTACCATGAGTTGTCTGTTGGGAAGGAGTGGACCGAATGATCTCTTACTGCCTGCTGTAGACCGAGTAGGGGCCCGAAGCCCTTTTGTATCTCTACAAGATGTTGGAATGTCTTATGGTGTTTAGGCTTATGGGGGACAAGGGGCTTTGTTCTGTGGGGGAGATAGCGAATTGGCGGCTCTGTGGTGGCGGGAAGGGCGCCTGCGGGAAAGTTGTTGTTCTGTGACATTGGCAGCCCTTTTTCCCGTAGTATTTCTGTCCCCTGGGGCGGGAGTTGAGAGTTCAAGATGCACACTAGTGTGTGTGGTGCTAGTGCTGCTGTCGGGGAGTTTGGGACCTAGCATGCTATGTGTTGTTTTCTTCTGGTTGTGGGTGACCGCTGGTACAGTGGACGGAACAGTGGATGCTACAGTTTTTCTGCTACCTATATTAGGATAACTTCTTACAGCAAGAAAACAGATATACCAATTAAACGTTACTAGTGCCACTCCAACAATGATACGTAACATTAATATTGAAAAAATACATATCTTTGCATCACTGCTGCTATATTCATGGAGCAGCACGTGGGTGTCTTCTTCGTCTTCATCATCAGTAGAAGGGAAGCCGCTGTCCTCATTCAGGAGGACCATGGGTATGTCACTTTCCTCTTTCAGTCCATTATTTGATGCTGCGGAGGTGCAGGATCGGGGCGGACGTCCTTCCTGTGTATCCATGCTTTGCGCTCAGCTATCCGGACGGCAGTTGGAGAAGAATCGGTCACCTCGAAAGGACCTTCAAACTTGGGGTCTTTCCAGCACCTGACGTGCTTCCGTATGAAGATCAGGATCCCAGGACGAATCGGTGGGAGCTCAGGATCAGTGGGGCCCTTGTCTTTCCTCTTGGATACCTGGGCAGAAGGGAACTGCGCAGCGCGGGTTAGTGTGCACAAGAAATCATAGAGCTCTGCTTTAACAATCTCAGAGGATGACTCGCTATCAGTTTTGGGCCTGGTGGAAGGGACGGTTACATTTATGGATAGTCCAGTAACAAGCTGGTGGGGTGTGAGGTGGTGATCCGAACTTGGAGAATTTCTTAATGAGAAGAGAGCAAGTGGGAGGCAGTAGAGAAATGTTTTGCCGATGGTGGCGCTTATTTTACTTATTTTGTTCTTGAGCAGGCCGTTGAGGCGCTCACAAATACCATTACTTTGGGGGTGGTAAGCGGATGTCAGTTTGTGTCTAATGCTTAGCATTGTGGTCAGGGAGGAAAAGATGGCATTTGAAAAATGTGTTCCGTTATCTGTCCTGATGGCGTCAGGGATTCCCCAGCGAGAAATGACGTCGCGGAGTAGGAAGGTGGCTGCTGCTTTGTCATCGCAGTGGACGCATGGTCCAGCTTCGATCCAGCGCGAGAAGGGGCATACTACCACAATGAGATATCGGTAGTTTTGGCATTGGTCAATCATATCGACATAGTCAAGGTGGAGTTCCTTGAAGGGGCCAGAGGGTTTGGGGATGGTGGAAGCGACTGTTTTGAGGGTTGGGTTTGGTGAATATTGTTGGCAGATGAGGCATTTGTTAACAAAGAGTTGTATTTGTGAGCATTGGGGATGAACCAGTCTGTCTGTAATGTTGTGGACATGTTATCTCGGGAGACATGTGCGGGAAGGTGTAGTTGATCTAGTGCCACTTGCAGTAAGGCTTGTGGCATGACAGGCTTTCCAGACATGGTCTGTCTGTAAATAAAATCAGCAGGGTCCTGCTGTACCCCCCTCTTCTTCCATAGCTCTTTCTCTTGATGTGGTGCACTTTCTTGTATTTCTCTGAGATGTAGTTGGGCAACGTGATCATATTGTTGCATGTTGTCAATGGGGTAGGAAGTATTTCTGTCAAGAGTTTCATTATTTATGTCTGTGTGTCGTGCTGGAGCTACACTATCATCATGCGTTTTTGTCTGTTCTGCTGGAGCTATGCTTCCTTCTGTGTGCTGTGCTGGAGCTACTGCTTGGTCAAGTAGGATAGGAATGTTTTGAGGATCCGGCTCATTCGCTGGTAGGGGGCCTCTAGCTGCAGCTTTGGCAGCCCAATCTGCCAGCGCGTTACCTCTGGAGACAAAATCTTGTCCGTTAGTGTGTGCTGCACATTTGACAACTGCTACCTCAGTTGGACGTGTGAGGGCCTCAATGAATTCGTCCAACAATTGTTTGTGACATACAGGCGTTCCATTTGATTTAAGAAATCCGCGCCTTTTCCAGCGCAAGATGCTCGAGTGTGTTGTTGTTATGACATATGCAGAGTCTGAGTAAATGGTGATACGGTCATCAGCCCCGTGGTTCAAAGCTGCAATTAATGCCACTAACTCAGCAGCTTGGGCTGAGTAAAGTGGAGGCAATGCAATTTGAAGTACAATGTCTAGGGAATCAGAGAATTCATGTTGTTGGGCTCTAACTACTGCGGCTCCTGTGTACCTGATCAATGGTGGAGGACCCATCAACAAAGTATACAGTGCTGTCTGGTAAGGGGTCCTCTTTTGCTGCTCCTGACTCATCTGGAGAGTATGTGGCACAGTCATGGGTGTCATCGTCTGGGGCTGCAATAGGATGAACAAAGAACGTGGCAGGATTGACTGTGTGACATTTGACAACTTTCAGAGAGGGTAATGACAGTATGACTCCGTACCCTGACACTCTTTGTGTTGTTAATGTTGTCTTGGCTTTCTGAATTATAGCAAAGACGGCATGCTCAGTGTATAGTGTCAACGGGGACCCCATGACAATGAGGGTGCTTTTCTCTACAGCGAATGCTGCAGCGGTGAGAGCTTGTTCGCAGGGGTAATGACCTTTCATTACAGAATCTAGGATGCCGCTGAAGTAGGCGATGGGCTTATGGCCCATGGGGTATTTTTGCATAAGTACTGCAGTCATGACCTCACCATTGCAGTTGGTGAACAGGTAGAATTCTTTTGTGTAGTCAGGTGAGCCTAGCACTGGGGCGTTTGTTATTTCATCTTTTAACTGGTTGAATGATGCTGACATTTCAGGTGTCCAGTCTATTTTGTTATGTCTGTCTTTGGCTGCTTTAACTGCTTTTAGCAGAGGGGCAGTTATTGTGGAGAAGTCAAAGACCCACTGATGGACATAATTGACTAGACCAAGGAATTTCTGGATGTCTTTTACAGTTTGGAGCTCCGGGGTACTTTTTATGGCCTCAACTCAGTCCGGCGTGACTCGTCTCCCTGATGCTGATAGAAATTGGCCTAGATAGTGTACCTCTGTTTGGCAGTACTGAAGTTTGTTTTTGTCCACTTTGTAACCTCTGTGTGCTAGTGTAGTAAGCAGAGAAGTGGAGTCTTTCCTGCATTGTTGTTCTGTGGTGCTACAGAGCAAAATGTCGTCGACATATTGCAACAAAGTGCTGTCACATTGGAAATTTGATAAATCTTCTTTGACAACTCTGTTAAAGACGCTGGGGGACTCACAGTACCCCTGGGCTAACCTTGTATACGTCATCTGCACCCGCCTGAACGTGAAAGCCAATAGGTACTGACTGTCTGAATGAAGGGGGACGCTAAAAAACGCATTTTTCAGGTCAATCACGGAAAAGTACTGCGCTTCTGGGGGAACATTTGTGAGGATGACAGAAGGGTCTGGGCCAATGTGAAACTCTGGTACCACTATGTTGTTTATGGGACGCAGGTCGTGTACTAGACGCCATTGATTAGTCTTAGATTTGCGGACCGGAAAAAGACAGGTGTTACAGGTAGAGGTACAGGGGTATATGACTCCCTGATCCAGCAAGGCCTGTATGGTAAGGGCAATTCCCTCCTCTGCTTCCTTAGATAGTGGATACTGTTTTATTCTGGGTAATATTGCGCCTGGTTTCAGTGTTATTCTAAATGGGGTGGCAGAGTGGATAAGGCCCACATCATTAGGGCCGGTGGTCCACAATTGTGGCGGGACTTGGGCTAAATCTACCTCATGCACGGAGTCATATTTTGGTGTGACAGTGGGTGTCCTTTTTTCCACTGTCACTGAGAGGGGTACCTCATTCGTGTAAATGATCTCTGTTTTGGAATATTCATCAGGATTGCCAAAGAGTTGGTCATCTGAGATACTCCTTACCAATTGTCCAGGCTCAATAAAAATGACACAGGCCCAGGTGCACATATTGTCGTCACCTGCTAGGAATGCCCCGTATGTGGGCGTTATTTCAAGAGCGTGTATGCCTAAAATCATGTTCTTGTCTGAAATCTGGGAATCCTGGGACTGTGGACGAAAAAGGAACTCTTTTGGGAGCTGGAAAGTGCGATTGTGCAGTTCTGGTGTGTTAGCTACAATGATATGTACCGCAGTGCAGAACGCTTGCTCATCCACAGGGCGAGCTCTTATTTGATCCTCCTAGGAGGAGTCAACAGTGAGTGTCATCATCCTTGCCAAGGGTGTGCCTGGTATAGAGCAAATCATTGTTCCATTGTCATGGACGTGAATAGTCATGTTTCATTTTGCCATGAGGTTGAGCCCTAAAAGATTAACTGGAGAGTGTGGTGAATAGAGCAGCCACTGTTCCAGCACACGGTCTCCTATTTGTATGGATACTTGCTTGGTGAACGTGACCCTTGCTATTGCCCCAGAGAATCCCTGTGTCCGCTACCTGATCTGAAATGGGCAGATGTCCGCCTGTGATACAAGAGTAGGTAGCGCCTGTGTCAATGAGAAAGCTATATCTTTTATTGTTTATCGTGACCAGGACAGTGGGGTCGTCTTCACCGCTCATGGTGCTTGATAAAACCGGGCACACAAGAGTTGTCTGTGGTCTGTCCTAGCTAGTATATCCTCCTGCTTGGTATTGCTGGATGGTGCCTTGCGTGAACGGATTGTTGGAGGCAATCACCACACCACCCTGGGGTGGAGCATTTTGTGCTTGGGGTATCACTTGGTACGTGGGTGTGTGCTGCAGCGGCTGTATGGGAGCTTGCATCTGCGGGGGCGACTGTTGGGCTTGAGCCATGACCGGTGCTTGGAACTGTACTTGCTGTGGGGCAGGTTGGGCGTAGGCATACAGCATCTGGGGTTGCCGTGGGTACATTTGCTGTTGCTGGGACCGTGGTGGCTCTCGTTGGGTAAAACCCATAGGCTGCTGGCCTTGGTCTCGGAGTCTAGTACGGCATTCTCTCTGTATGCGGCCCACCTTATGGCAATAAAAACAAGTGTGTTGCCCTGGCTGCAATTGTACTCTTTGCTGTCCCATTCCATTACCTCTTCCCTGCATGCCTAAATTTCTGTTGGCAGTATTCCTATTATTGTTGTAATACTGTTGTTGGTCACTACTGTGTGCAGGTTGTGCCGCTATGTATTGTACAGGGGGCTGCGGCTGTATGTACTGCATGACAGGCTGTGGTTGTGTCTGGACATATTGTACGGGTGGCTGCTGCTGCGTTAGTTGCGGGGTAGGCTGTGTGTTGGCGGTGAGCGCGTTCTGAGCAGCCTGTGGGAATGTGGTGACTGCTGTCATCTGACTGACAGGTGCAGCTAACATGACGGTGTCTAGGGTGTCCTTCTTTTTATTAAGCTTCTGTTGTACCAATTTAGCTGCATCATTCTCTATGGCTAGCTGTCTACTCCTCTCCTGGTCCTGTCTCTTTTTGCAAAAATGTATAATTTGATACTGAATCTCAGGCCATGGTTTTGCTTCCATAGCCACTACTCCGTCTAACTTTTCCTGTACATCCTCTGGCAGTCCCCTTTTAACCATGTGGTAGAAGAGCCTGCTATTTCCTCCTGTTGCGTTACATTTATCTCCTAACTCCTGATGCCATTTTTCCTTCATTCTAGAGATAAAGTTAAGTGGATCCTCGTTCGCTTGCATTGTCAGTGACATGAGGGACCCGATATCGGGGACATCCGGGAACTTTAGTCGTAATTTGGCCCAGACTGCTGGTCTTATTTTATCGAATGGCTCCCCATCAAATTCGGTGTTATTCATAGTGATGAAACCATTACTGACACTTTTGAAGATGTCCTCCGCTTCCCCATCCATAATTGAGACGAGCAAACTTTTCATATCACCTATCACTAGGATGTTACCTGTAGTGCTCCTTTCTAGGGCGGCTATCCATTTGTCGGCTCCCTCCGCGAGGGGGGTGAGTTGCTTTTTGAAGTTTTCCTTGTCCGCATAGGACCATGGCATATAGACAGGTGGGTCACTGGCTTTTTTGTACAAGAGTGGCATCTGGTGTGTCACCCCTGTGTCTAGTGCCTTGGGCCGTGTGAGGTCATGTTGTCTGGCGTATTTCTGCCAAATCTTAAGACTGGCCCTCATGTATCCATAGTCCCAATCCTCATCTCCTGCACCGTGTAGGATGCATTCTACAGCTGTTGCCATATGCTGAGGCTCGAAGGACCCTTCTCTTGGCCATGGGAGCATCTGCGGGGCCAAGGACTCTGTCCAGCCTGCCAAACAGTCTGTGAAGGGGTTAACAGCATAATCTGAACCTTCTCCTAGTATAACTATCTCGTTGGGCGTTAGACCATTGTTTCGCAGGGCGCATGGTCTGCTGAGAAACATGCTGGCACGCTGGCTAGCTCGGGTGTTGCGCATGGAAGCAGAGCCAGAGACATCATACATGATGTCATCTGGACATCCGTGCATCCCCAATACCCTAAGGCTCTCTAATTCTGTTGCCCTAGGCTTCCTTATTCTCCCTGTATCACCTGAATTTCGGAATTCCGGGCATGGTGGGAGGAATGTGTTTGTTGTTGTTTGGGGCCGAGGTGCGGGAAATAGTGGATCAAATAGATCCACCGCGGCAGTGCTCGGTGGAGGTGTCTCCTGTTGTGCGAAGCGGACCTGAGCTGTTGGGGCAGTTGTATGTGTTTGCCTCGGTGCAGTTGGCTCGAGCCCGGGAGAGTGTCCATTGTGGCACAGTCCTCTATTTCCCTCTGTGTCTCTAAAGAGTTCTGCGTGTAATGTGGGTGGGGATGGGGTACGTACTGTTGTTTGACCTTTTGAGGGTCCAATGCTCGCTCTCCTGAGGGTGTCAGTTATATGGTCCTTCATTCGTTCCAGCTTCAGTGACACGCGTCGGATCGAGTGGATGACATCCCCGGGTGGGGGACTGTGCGATGTTGTTCTATTGAGTATGTGTGTAGGGACCTTTTCATTCGGGCTATTCTCCAGACTTTTGCTTATTTGTGTAGTTGTTCTCCAATTGTCATAGTGGACTGGAGTTCCCGTCGGGGGGGCCTGTTGTTCCCTATCCCTATACTGTTGTGGGACGTTGGAAAGTGTGATCAGGGGGGTATCGGTGTTTGTACTGAAATATGGCAACTGGTTTTGAGGGGCGCCCTCCCACTCCTGGAGCCGTGGGGTCCTTGCATCGTGGGGGGCGGTGAGATCCAGGAGCAAATCGTGTGAGGATGCAGGTGAATGGTGAGATGATGATGCGTGTGAGCGGTGAGATGATGTGCGAGAGTCAGCGTCTGAGTCTTCGCTTTCATCCTCACCTAATGGGGCATTCATGGAAGTGGGAGTGAGTTTTATCAAAAATTGTGCATCTATTTGTCCATGTAATCCTGGCACTGTGGCGTGTATAGTTGGGCTGCTACCGATGGCATGTGGTGCATGCATGGGAACGGCAGAGGCTGGAAATGTGGGAGGTATTGTTGGACTGGTGCTAGTGTCGGATGGTGCCGGGCAGTCTGTACTGCATTCGGCAGTGGGTGCAGGGGAATCTGATAGGGTAAAAAGAGCCTCTGGGAGTTGGTTGTATCCAACCGCTGGTAGATTATTTGTGGTACAATGTAAATCTGGTTCCTCAGTTGAGGTGGACTTTATTATAGGGTACATACCGCTGGCCTGATATGGTGGGAGAGCCGAAGGAGTGGTGGCCATTACAGCAGTGTGCTCTTGTGCATTATCTTTAAAGATACGCCAGAGATCCAAGGTAGCCTTTCTCTTCTGTAGCTTGGTGCCAGAGTATTTGGTGTCTAGGAAGGTGGTGGCATGCTCGAAAATCGTTTTTTCAAAACTACCCTCTAAGGGCCACGGGTGAGTCATGTTATTTGTGAGTTTATGAAGTTCCCTACAATGTTTAAGTATGCTCCGTTCTTGCCCACCAAATATTTTCAGGACGTGCTGGAAGGGTGTCACCATAATGAGATCTCTGAATGTGGATAAGCAAAGATAAGTATTTTACTGGGGGGTGGTGTCGCTGCCTACGCCTCTGTAAAGATCAGATACGAGTTCCCCTCCTACGCCCTCAATGACACGGTCATATATACCGTTCTGTAATTCAATGTTCTGGATAGGAGTGCACCCAGGGAAAAGGAGCTGGCCACCAAAGCAGGCGTCAGCTATTTTAGACTGGAGTGGGTTTCTGGGCCAAAAGCTTGACAAAATTACTGGGCCTTCCCAATTTTCAAGTCGTAAAATAAAATATATGTGAAAGCCAGTGGTTGTCTTATATACAGTAGAGCTGAGTATCCTATTCATAGGGACACTGGTATATATGTATACACTGTGAGCTTAAAATACTAGTGCTTGCACGGAGGGGTGGGCTCACCCAGTCTATGTATTTCTACCCTAAATGTGGGGGAAGTTGGGGTATCGATCTCTTATAAGTTCATCTCCTATCTCATGAAGAATAATGATGGTGAGTAAGAGTCTAAAATCTAATTCCTCAGGTCCCCTGTATATTCCCTCAGGGGAAAAGTCAGGGAATTCAAGATTGTGGCGGGCAAGGGCGAGAATAATTTTACTCTGTAATGGGTTTCGTGGCCAGGAGGAAGTGAAGTTGGTGGGTATTTCTAAGCCTGGGGATAGTAGGCGGATGCATATGTAGATCCAATCTGGTGTTTTGTGCACCGCAGTGCCCAATATTCGTTTCTCATATATTGCGTGAAGCGCCTGCATGGGGTTTTGTGGCAGTGAAGGGTAGGTGGTGCAGAATATATATATAGCAGTACAGCAGGAAATACTATTTTTGTTTGTGTTTTAAGGTGCTAGTTGATGTCTCAAGGGGGTGAAAAAATGCTGGTGCAATAGATAGCGTGATCTGCCTGTTATGACTGTAGTCAATGCCGAGTGCCTGAAATATTGTGAGAAGAACCGTGCTAGTGAGGGGTGTCATGTGAAGGAAACAAGATGGGTGACCGTCAGAGAGACCCACAACGTGATTGTTGATCAGGTATATCGTGATATTGTTGTGGGGATTACTGTTCATTCCCAAAAATTGGGTGGGCGTGCAAGATCAGGCAGGGAGACGGAATCTGCGGAACAGCAGTGCTCTCAAAAGGGGTGCTGTGTCGTTCTGAGACTGTGGGTGTACAGAAAAGGAATCAGAGGCAGAAGGCGTGGGGGAATTGGGAACTTCAATATTTGGGAGAGAGGCTGTCTCAGATGAAGCCACTGATAATACGGAATCCAATGAAGATTCCCCGTCGGTGACAAAAATAGGGGAGGGAGCAGAATGGGCAGGGTGACCTGGGTGTTCAAATGAAGGAGAGGGGGGGAACAGATAGGGTGGAGGAGTTGGAGTGTTTGTCAGGGTAAAATAGGTAGGGGCAAACCGTGTCTGAAGAAGGCGGGGTGAGAGATATCTCTGGGAGGGCATCAGATATTCTGTCAGGAAAGTTGCGGAGATGTGAACTTGGGTGTTTTGGGTGAAGGTGACCCCGAAAATCGTCCAAGCCTCGGATAATATGTGTCTGAGTTCGTCAGTAAGGGGAGTGAATTCGCTAGAAGTGATATCGTGGACAACCTGAGGAGTGTCGTGCATGAATTGGATAGTGCAGTCGATAATTTGTGGGGAATAATCATCCCCGGAGTGGACTCCGAGGCTAACCATCCCCGGACTAGCCGGAGGTAAACCAATACAATTAGTAATCATCCCCGGACTTGAACCGGAGGGTAACCATTCAATTAGTAATCATCCCCGGACTTGAACCGGAGGGTAACCATAAAACCCACAAAATGTGTAGCCTCAGACCACAAGTACGAAGAAAAAGGATAAATAGTGACCACACAAAGAAAGAGAGAGAGGGTGTTTTTAAACGTGACCAGAGAGACTGCCTACAGGGGGTCAGGAGCTCAGCCAGAGACAGCTCAAAACCCACCCATGTAGCAAAGACCAAGGAAATTCAAGGAAAATAACAAAAAGTCCTTGGTTTACCCATGGTCTGCAATGGGTGGAAGTGGGACTCTCAGAGGCAGCTCATGGGAGATCTTCAGATCCACCGCAGGCAAGAACAATCGTGGTACGATGAACTTCGTGGTCGCCAGCTGATAAAGGGAGATATTCTGATGCCCTTTAGGGTGTGGTCACCTCACCTGTGGACACAGGCCACCGACGCAACCCTTCACTGAGGAACAAGGAAGAAAGATGTAAGATGACGAATAATCTGGTTGAAGTGGCACTTTTATTCAATAAGTCAAAGACATCAATAAAATGCAATATCAATTCATTATTTATGCAAAGCCATTAAGAAACCTGACTTCACTCCATCAGGGATAGAGCACATGATCATTATCATGATTAGAAGTCCAGAAACCTGGCTGGAATTAGGACCTGCAAAATGGCATAATTGAAATCAGTGAGAAATTCAAAGACACAGAATACATTCTTATGAAAACATAGCCCTAAAGGCAAGCTTTTCTGAAGAGAACTAGCCATGTAAGATTGACATTTCAAAAGACCCTAAATGCAAGGAATTGGGTGTGGATGGAAAGTACAGAGAGCAATCAAAGATTAAAAAAGGCAAAAAGGTGATCTAGATTGGTGTACCACCTGAGAGAGAGGCTTTGAAGTCCCAAATCAGATAAACAGCCGGCCGGAGAACCCACGCATGTGATGGACACAGCAGCAGAGTTCTGGCTTCTAATTGAGGTGCTAGATCTGATATACCTGAAAATGCAGAACCATGAAACTGTTCTGACGCACTTTCTGACGCAGGTGGCCTGACCGCATGTCCTAGGACAAGGAACTGGTCAGGTGGTTGAAAACAAAGAACATCTTGTCTTGTACATGTCTCTAAAAGTATGTAAGAGCGGAACTTAAGACAGGTGCTCCTATCGCAAAGCTGCGGCTGTGGTTTCACTTGGCCAAGCTATGTTTTGAAAATAATAATGTAGCAAGATGTACCAACTGGTTCCAGCTGGTCTTGTACGTGCATGTGTGGGTGTCTTGCAAGTGTATTGTGGAAAGTTACTGTACTGTACGTGGTTGCCCAAGCTACCTTGCAGCGTTGGGTACTAGAGAGAGTCATATTTGTGATAAGTGTGGCCTACTAGATTTTTTAGATTTAGGAAGGGTGAGAACTGGGGAACCCTGGTAGATGTGTCAGGGGAGGTGTGAGTTACTACGTTACCAGTGATTGTGTGACATAAAAATGGCCACAGTAGCACATTTCCAGGTTAAGGTTAGTAGGGCCTATATAGAGACCTTCATGCTGCTAAGGTCGATAAAAATGCTTTTTCTGGTAATCAGATGGTGAAACGTGATCCTCCATCAGGAGTGATTTTGAACTCACATAAAATTGAAAAATTATCTTCAGTGGTTTTTGATACTGAAATGGTTGCTATTAGATCGATGGTTGTGTAAAACCGTCTCGCAGCTGACGTATTATTGGCAAAGGAAGGCGAAGTCTGTAGTATGCTAAAAATTCAACAATGTTGCACTTATATCCCTGACAAAACTAGAGACATGCAGCGATATATCAGTAACATTACTCATTTGCGTAGTGATTTAACAGAACTAAAAGTTGATGGTGCATGAGAGACACTTGATAAGAGTTTTTCCTCGGTGGGAAATTGGTTCGCAGCATTGACTAACAGCTTAGAAGGGCAAATACTAACACCAATAATTGCTATTGCTATTGGCATAATGTGAGAAGTTGGCCTGGTATATGCTGGTCACTAGTTAAAGTGGCCACCTTGCACCAGTACAATTCGACTCTTATGGTAGAGAGGTGTAAGACAACCTTTCAAGAAAGCTATCCTAGTGGTAGTTGTGGAGAGCAGCCTTCAGGCTAAGTCTTTAGAGGAATTTAAAGCAGCTTGTTTTACCTTATAATCTCTTGAATTACTAAATAAAGGACACCACACAGGTATATATAAAAAATATATACGTATTTATTACTAACAACTCTCTGCTAATCTCTTTATGAGATTAGAAGTCAGGAACATATGCACAAATCAACATTTCACAACAAGTTAAGCACAAATATGGCTGGGGCCCTAGGGGCCTACCAGACCATATACTAATAAAGAGACTTAAGAATAACGACTTGAGAAGGGACAAGGCCTAGGGCCTTCAGAAGCGCTGGGGCCTCACTAATCCACCCAAGGCAGGTAAGTAAAGGACCCACGGGAGACGCATGCAGTGTGAGAACACAGCCGCGGATCCCAATTGACTTCAATGGAGCAAGTCACGATTGGAAATGTAGAGTTTAAGGATACTTCGGGAGAGTCTACAAGCAAGTCACTTAAGGGTAAGTAGTTCTAGAGCCAACACCCACAGGAGCACCGTAGTGCTGGAGTTACCTCACCCAGGGAAGCCGGGTGCATAGGTGTCTTTTGGTGTCGGGTCGCGGCGTCGTTTTCAATGGGAGCCAAAGAAGACTTGCTGCTTGTGAAGACATGAGAAGTGTCCAGTGGAATCCAAGGCTGGATTCAGAAGAAGGAAGACCTGAAAGCAGAGGAGACAGTGTTCAAGTCACTTGACAGTGACCCGGGGCAAGGAAGATGGATGCCCACAGTCGTCGGGTGATTTCAGGTGTTCATGGGTGTCTTGACTCTTCAGCCACGAGGTCCAGGAGGCATCGACGACAACCAGGAGCTGGATTCAGTGTGTCCCACAAAGTCTGCAGCTTACTGCAGTGTCGGTGACCAGATTGGAGCCAACAAGCCTTGGTAACAGCAAGTCTCATGGAAAGGAAAAAAGTCAGCAGTGCAGACCAGGAAGGTCTGAGGGACTCACCCAGCAAGGGTAAGTAAGGCCAGGCCTGGAGCAACCAGGGAAGTCCTTTGGAACTGTAAAAAAGTCTTCAGGGGACCCACAAACCAACTGGCAAGGGATCGCAAAGACACCTCAGGAGGATTCACTCACCAGGAGCCCACGGTCACTCAGGATGAGGTAGGCCTCTGATCTTCAGAGGAAATCCTGCTGAAGGCTTGGACCACACATGGTCCAATGCACAAGTTCGTAGAATGTCGTGAATGGGTTGCACTTGAAAATAGTGCCCGGTACCCAGGTATTGCGGTTCCTCGTCACTCGTGGGGTCCACATGCCTCAGCGTCATTGGGGACTCACGATGGCCTTGGAGAAGTCAGGAGATCTACTTCCAGGGCTGCAGGGACTTCGGACTCCGGCGGGAGCGGGAAAGTTTGCGACCGTTGATTGCAAGATTGGGTGCCTGCCAAGCAGTGGAGTCACTCCTTGACTCCAAGGGAGATTCGTCCATCTTCCAGAGGTAGTGGAACATTGAAGGTCCAGGATTCTTCTTCAGCGCGTCATCCAGGGATATCTAGTTTGCAATGGCAAGGGTTCCCTAACTTATACTACAAGGAAGGGAGGGACTAGCTCCATGACCCCACCTATGGGAGGGTGAGGGGAGTGGTGGCTACGCCCACTTCCCTTTGTCCAGTTTCATGCCAGAGCAGGGGCAGGTATCCCCTGAGCCGGTTTGAACTGGTGTATGCACTGTTCGCCCAGTGCAGGACTTCAAAGCACTCTAGGAGTGCCCCCACCCAGCCCCAATACACTAAACCCTGTCTGGGAGATGGTTACACCTCCCTGTGACAGGATGCCTATTGTTGGGCCTCCTCCACTGTGAGTTTCGGTCATCGACAGGAGGGCAGCCCAGTGTCTGTGACTGGTGGCATCCATTTTGTGATGCCAGGGCTCTTCAGGATTCTACTGTGTTTCCACAGTGGGTACATGTCTATCCCTCTAGAAGGGTGGGAACATACTCCCTCACCAGTTACTGGTGTGGGGGTATGATTCCAAAGTGTTTGACACCAAACACAACATGTTTTGATGCAGCCATCCCAGAGTTAGCATTTACCGCGAGGTTATAATGCACTTAAGAGTATATGGTTTGACCGCATTTACAAACAGCCCCAGAGAATGGACTCAGAGCTGCAGAGGGGCCCTGCTCAGGCAGAGTCACCCCCTCACATGGAAACCAAGCACCTTGCCCTCAGGATTGATAAGGCCTGCCTTAGGGGTGACTAATAGGTTTATATGTGTGTGCAGGGAGAGATATAGTGAACCTATATCTCAGTGAGGAGTGCTAACACTACCTCACCCAGGCTGCAGTAGCAGGCCTGTGGTGTCAGATTTAGTCTGCTTCCCAGGGGTGGCATAATACATGCTTCAGCCCCTGGTAGGCCTGTGAAGTACCTATGCCCTTGGTACCTAAGGTACCATATACTAGGGGCTCACCTTACCCCACCCGAAACTCGAATCTTGTGCGCTATGGACCCAACTCCTGGTCCATTAACTATCCAGACAAAATGACCAGTAATGCAAAAAAGAACTTCAATCATAGTACTCTAAAACAACACCTGGAAACACTCATTGTAGATAACTACCACACAGCGACCAATGGCAACACGAAAACTAACTTCATTTTTTACACAAATCGCCCGGCTAAATGGAAAACCACCTTCTCTCTTCGCCTTCAAGTCGCCAAGTCAGTAATCATTCCCTATGGTGAAAAAATCTCTACTACCATCTCCTCGACCTTCAAAGGAGAACTCACCATCTCCATCTACAGAACTGGAACCATTCTCATACAGGCCACCGACCCGCACCTCACCACTTTTGACCGCCACTTCCCCACACTTCTTTCCTCGTTAACTCAACTGAGCCGTCAAACCATATCTCCCCAACCCACCATCACCCTTACTAATAACGTGGAACTGATCCAATCTCCCTGATCTGAAGAACCTCTCTTCAACTCATGGACATCCACCATCACTCACTATAATCACACTACCCCTATCATTACTCACCGCCGCCAAACACCGACAACTATTACATCGACTGAGCACACCACGAACAACAAACTAACAATTAACAAACACCACAAGACCGATTTAGATCTTGACAGCTCGGACTCTAACCTCTGCCCTCCCGCAACCGAAATCCCCACAGGCACTCTCCGCTCGACCCCTGATAATCTGAACCCTCCCTCACAAACTACCTCTTCCTCCAACACAGACCTTTTTCCCCCGACCCTTACTTCCCCCATGTCCAACGTCATCTCCAATCCTGTGGTCACTCTCCCCCCTACTACCACTGCACACTCCCCCTCCGATGTCCCACATCCACAGACACAACCAGTCTCCACCGTATACCTCACTGACAACCCCCGTGTCATCCCCATGGCCATCATCACCAAACCCATAAACTCGTTCCCACCTATTATCACTACACGCTCCCCCTCCGCCGTCGCACACTCACATACACAACCTGCCTCCACCGCTAATCTCATTGACATTCCCCGGAACTCTGACTTCTTACCTAGAATTTCTCTCCCTCCTCACTTGGACAGTAGACCCTCTACTCCTCCTTTGAACTCCTTGAATGGGAGCATTACTAATCCGGCTTCCCGCGTCCAACCTCTCCCCTCTCCTAATCCCACTGATTCCGTCCAATCCCCGACCCCTGTTCACTCTCCCTCCAAAGACCCAAGTCATTCTCGGCCCCTGCCTAAATCCTTAAACTTTTTCAGCTCAATAGCACAGCAACTGAACAGAATGGAGGTGAAAATTAACTCCCTTGCTGCTGATTTCCTATACTTACAACAAGATCTTCTCAACAGGACCAAGCCGCCATGCTCCCTCTCCCCGGGTAGATTTCCTCCCACCCCACTCAATACCACTCCCTTGGTCCCACACTGCACTCCTCGTCCCCCCAGTCCGTCAGCGAGTCAGGCACTTCGACCCAACCGGGATCACCAACCCTTTTCGATACCGAAACCTGATGAGATCAACGACTCTTACCTCACTTTGAGCCAGAAGTCAGCCCCTTTCCCCATCCCTGTTATTATCGGCACAGAATCCCTAAAAATGTTCATTCGCCTAGACCTCCTGCTCAATACTCCTCTATCCACCTTACTCCCTCATCATCGAGGCTCCCCGTCCTCTCTCTTGCATGCTCCTCAACTGTAGATCAGCAGTACAACATGCCACAGACATTGCTGAAGCTCTACTCGCTGAAGAAATTGACATCCCTTTCCTCACTTAATCCTGGCTAAATGTCCACTCCACCCCCATTCTTGACATTCTCACCCCTCCAGGGTACACCATCATCAGACAAGACAGACCGATCAAATCGGGGGGAGGACTAGCCATCATCCACAAGGCAGGAATACAGATTACCA
Organism: Triturus cristatus; assembly: GCF_964204655.1. Classification (NCBI taxonomy): domain Eukaryota; kingdom Metazoa; phylum Chordata; class Amphibia; order Caudata; family Salamandridae; genus Triturus; species Triturus cristatus. The sequence goes on along the minus strand of NC_140585.1, from coordinate 529,141,786 downwards.
AACTTAAACCTGCAGAATACCTATCATTTGAATACCTGGGTGTCGAACTCACTGCCAAGGGCACCTCACCCATCAAATTCCACACCATCTACCATCCTCCTGGAGAGCGAACCCTTTTCCCCGAAGAACTAACAGACCTAATATCACGGTTCTCCATGACAGACACTAAAGACGTGTTCCTGGGTGACCTCAATATCCACTGGAACGACCCAGAAGACTCCACTGCCCAGAACCTATGCAACCTACTTGAAATATATAACCTCAAACAACTCTGCAATAAACCAACTCACATCAAAGGTGCAACACTGGATGCGATCATTACCAACAATGATCTGGTCTCTCTGAGAGCGATTTCTCCCATTGACTGGTCCGACCACCACCTCATTCTGTTCAAGATTGATGCACTTGTCTTCCACCAACCTATTCGTGATGACAAACCTAAACACTGGACCAGAAATATCAAAGCAATCCCTTTATCCGAACTTGAATCCAGGATTCATGCCCATCTTCAACTCCAACCCTCATCATGGACGGCTGATGACCTCACTACACACTTTAACTAAAAAATGACAGAGGTTCTAGACCAAGTAGCACCTCTCAAACTCAAACAATTGAGGCGAACCAAATCTAAACCTTGGTTTAACGTGGATCTGAATGAGGAAAGGCGTCAACTCAGACAAACGGAAAGGTCTTGGAGACTAAACCCCTCGACCTTACACCTAGCGCAACTTAGATCTGCTCGGCAAGCATACAAAAAACACATTGTCAGTGAAAAGGCGTCTTTCTTCCGCGGCCAACTAGATCTGGCGAAAAACAGACCGAGAGAACTCTTCAACATTTTCAAAAGCCAAACTAACTACACTCCCTCTCAAGAAATCAAAGCCACCAATGAGCGTTGTGAAGAAATTGCCACCTTTTTCACTAATGAAGTCTCGAAAATTGATCAATCCTTCATCCAAACCTCTAACTCTCCTTCCCTCTTAACCTGCTCCACTCTAACCACCCCTGATCATTCAGAAAGAGTTCTTACCAAGGACAATCAGGTCTGCCTCCAACTAAAAAACAATGCACATTGGTCCGACTTTGAGCTAATGTCGGAAAATGAGGTTTTCAGTATAATTTCTAACCTAAAACCTTCCTCCCACACTATGGACCCCATCCCATCCACAATCATAAAATAACTTAACCACACCATTTCCCCTTTCTGGACAAAAATCATCAACGCCTCTTTCACCTCAGGCTGTGTCCCAGATTCCCTTCAACTTGGACAAATCACACCCATTCTCAAAAAACCAGAGGCCGACCCTAATGATCTCAACAACCTCAGACCTATCTCCAACCTCCCATTCCTTGCAAAAACATTGGAGAAATGTGTTCTCCACCAACTCAACAAACACATTGATGAGTTCAACCTCCTCGACACCTTTCAATCAGGATTCAGGAAAGGCTGTAGCACGGAAACAGCTATGCTCAACGTCTCTGACGATATTCACAAGGCTTTAGATGAAGGTGATGCCTGCATACTCATCCTTATTGACCCATCGGCGGCATTCGACACAGTAAATCATCCAACACTTCTGGAGACCTTGTCGAAGCGCTCCGGCATCAATGGCACAGTACTAAAATGGTTCCCCTCCTTCCTTCAACACCGCTCGCAACAAATTAAAATCAACTCCTGTCTCTCGAAGCCAACAAAAGTCACACTTGTTCAATCTTTTAATGGAGCCCCTCACAATCATCTTGAAAAAAGCTGGAGTGAATTACCACCTTTACGCTGATGACTCCCAAATCTATTTCAAAATCAAGTCTCCCAGCGACATCCAACACCTCAATGCCACTCTAACCGAGATCCAAACTTGGTTCAACGCTAACCACTTAAAGCTCAACCCAGATAAAACAGAACTAATCCTAATATCTCCAAAAAGCAACCATCGTCCAATCCAAGAGTGGCTCAAGAATCTGGTCGCCCTAAACTGCCCCATCGTCCTATCCGACTCAGTTAAGTCTCTAGGCATCACCCTTGACAAGAACTTATCTATGGAGGCCCACATTAAAAACTCTGCAAAAAGTGCTCTTTTCTCTCTAAAACACCTCAAGAAATTGAAACCTTTTCTTCCCCATGATGACCTCAAGACAGTAGTCCAATCCCTAGTTCCCTCTAAAATCGACTATGGGAACGCCATCCTAACAGGGACTCCAAAAGCTCACCTAGCCCCTCTAAGGGAAGTGTTGAACATGGCCGCTCGACTCGTATCTGGAGTAAAAAGATTTGAACACATCACTCCAGCTCTCAACTCCCTCAACTGGCTTCCCATGGAAGGGAGGTGTATTTTCAAACTGGCCTGTATCACACACAAAACCCTTCACTCTCCGGCCCCTAACTACCTGAACAACAAACCGGTAAGAGCAGGTCAATCCAGATCGCTGAGAAGCTCCAACTCACTCCTTCTTATTCCTACAAAACTGAACAAGAAAACCACACAATACCGATCGTTCTCTGGCAACGCTCCCAGGATGTGGAACGCTCTCCCTAGAGTCCTCAGATGCAACCCCTCCTTCTCCTGTTTCAAAAGGGACCTGAAAATCCATCTCCTTAACAAAAACTTTCCTGACCAACGTCAACTAACCTAGACTTCAATATCCGAGTTTACTCCTCTCTCTTGACATTTAAGGATAGTTGGTGACCGGACTGTGCAACCACCTTATCTTCCATGCTGTATTTTGTTTTATCCCTGGTTCTGCTTCCTTACTGCCTGCCTACTGTGTAATGCAATTTCCATCTGTTTTTCTTTACAGTATGTATGTAAAGCGCTCTGATACCTAAGGGTCAAGCTAGCGCTATATAAAACATTTAAAATAAACAAAATAAAATAAACAAGGGACCACAGTATCCAATCACTATTGCACCTAATATGCACTCCATGTTGTTTAAGGGAGTAAGTAGATAGCCTGGGGTCCTGGATAGCAGGATCCCAGCCAGACTAGTTAAAAGCCATCCATACACCAGGAAAAAAATGGGGGCAACCATGCAGTCAGATTCCACCTTCCTACACATAATAATTATAATACTGACATATAGATGTTGTAAACGCAAAATAGAAGAGAAAAAAACAAAGAGATGGAAAAAGAAAAATGGACAAAATAGAGTTAGAAGATAGAAAGGGTGCTTATTATGAAGTGTTAAGGGAGGTACAAGGTGTTAGGTTGAAACAGATGAAAACAAGTGCATTCTAAGATAATCATATTGTCATCAGATTAATGAAGATTGTGTGATGGCTTGATTCGCCATCAGAGGAGGAATTGGTGGACCATAATTATTTAAGAATAATTTTGCTTGGTCAAATCCTGCTCATTGTGTGTGAATTACTAAAACGTACTTAAGAAACATGACTAACATTGTGTCTCGTTGAACATTGAGAGGATTAAAACTGCATTCTGAAAGCATGCTGAAGGGTCGCAAACGGGTTTGCGATCAAGTCACTCAAGACAGGGACAGAAAAACTACTAATGTGAAAAGTAATAATGCAGGTGGTGTTTTAGCATAATATGATTTGGAAAGATTTTTCTGATGAAATGTTTCTTGCTATGTCTTTTTCTCTAAATGTAAATCTGAAACTTTAAAGAGAAGCTGTTTGTTTATTAGTAAAATATATTAGACTGTGTTTATGATTATAATGAAAGTGTTTTATTTACTATTCACTTTAAAAGCGTTTCTATTCTCTTTAAAAGCTTTAACATTAGAATGTTTCCTTTATGAAATGGTGATTTGTGGTTTTCTATGTAGCCCTCAAAGTGTATTATGTCTTTCCATTGTAGGCCTCAGAGAAATGTAATTTGTCCTTCATTATTTCTAAAATGTTAACTTGATTGCTTTAGCTACGAGTATTATCGCTAAAGGTTTCTTTTTTCAGTTTGAATATACTCTCTCTATGAACAAACTGTGTCAACTTTGTTGCAAGCTAACTCGGAAGCAAGCATTAAGTTAAATTGCAAGTGTGCTTCCTAGTTCCGAGGTGGAAATAATATTGCACATTCTTAAGAAACTGTAGACAAGAGAACAAACGTATTACGTGAGGGTCCCGGACAATATGGGCTGAAGAATGATCAGTCCACGATCACACGATGGATCTCAACCAATAGAAACCGAGCAAAACTGTGCAAAGTTACTTTGTGAGCAGGAACGATGAAAATTTCGAGGTATAATTGCACAATGGGAAAAGGATGTATGCAGCTATTTACCTTGCAATTCTTGGGCATGACATGCTATCGGTCCGAACTCTGATTTCCCTGAACGGAACTCTCCTGTTTTCCCTCTGCCCTTCATCAGCTTGTGAAGTTGAGTAGGCTAAACCTTTTGGCTCACAGGCATTTGATTGATTATTTATTATGCTTTAAACTGTGATTTTATTGTGATTGCACCTATATGCATTTGAATAACCAAGTATTAAATGATTCTACTCTGTATTTGTGTATTGCCCATTTATCTTAAGATTTAGATAAAAGTATCTTGATAAGTAGTCTGAGTGTGTCTTTCTTATTGATGATATTATTGACAAGTTATGGCTATTGATTATTAATGCTCGATAGGCATTTCTTCATTACGGGTCCTCATGAAGGAATGGCTTCCGTCCCAATTAGCTCTTATAAAGATCTATCGGAGGACCTCATGATTTGTAAGTGATTGTGGAGTTTCTTTGGGCCCAAACTCTGTGATGTAGTGAATTACATTACTTGGTTTTGAGTTTATGGTGTGGTGGGTAACTTATGTCTCTGCCCACAATTTTACACCGCTTCCGCTGGATCATCACGAGACGGGATTTCTTTTTCTCTATTATTATTAGGCACTTGTTACTTTAAGATATGTGTATGGTTGTCAACTAGAGGAAATGTCGACTTAATCAGTTAGTCCAAATATAGCTAAATATTTTTTATGAACTTAAGAAATCATATCATAAGCACTTCTTTGATCGATTGAATATGTAGTGTTATTCTCTGTGAGTGGCTGATGGGATTGGTAGGTGGGTTTTTGTTGTCGGTGTCTGTTTTTTGGTTCTATGTCTTTCTGTATATCTATGAAATGGCAATAAAAATATACTTTTTAAATGAATATCCAGTAGACTTCACAAAGTTTTCTTATTGTTGTTAGATCTTTACCTTCCCTAGCCACTATTATTTCTACAATAAACCATTTTATGTCACCTGGCTGATGGCCTTTTTCCGGGTAATGTCTCACCATGGGGGCTTGTATTTTGCAGGTTTTGACTGTTGACCTGTGTTTTGTCAGGTGAGTATTAAAACTGCAGTCCATTTTGCCTATGTTCTCATGTCAACATGGGCAGATTCACAGATAGATCACATTCTGTTTTTTGTAGTTAGTGAAAGTGCCAGAGCATATGGTAATTCCATTATGTATATGGACATTTGTCTCCAAGGCACTATCACAGGTATTCACCACATTTGTAATTTCCTTTAATGGGATGCGTTCCATCAGTACTTTTTTGGACAACATTCCATTTCTCTGGGTTGCTGTTGAGGATTTGTCAGTTAGAGTTGATAATTTGTCGTACTTTCTAATTGGGTAACGAATGTCTCGTGATGCAAACTATTTTCCGAGGACTTTTAGTTTGCTGATTTTACAAGAGGTGGTCTCGTTCATAAAACCTGGCTCTTTTGTAAGCCTCCCAAATAAGTCTCTTTGGGTACCCTCGTTTGCTGAATTTCTCTTTCATAGTGATATCTTTTTCATCATAGTCTGTTATGTTGGTACAGTTCTTTCTTAATCTAAGGAACTAGCCAAAAGGAATCTCATGTGCAGGAAAGTGTATCTTCTTGAAATGTTCAACCCACTTTTTGCCTAGTATTTGATGTGATTTCCACTAGAAGTGCACTCAGCCACTGCCTACCAGGTATCCAGTGCCAGATCGTTTGCCCAAAAACGTTATGCTTGTACCACAATTTGTATCTTTGGCACTCCCTGTAAGTCCAGGAGGCCAAAGAGGTTCCTTAAGGGCTGCAGCACATATTGTGACACCCTAAAGGACCCCTCACCAAACACCTACAGAGTGCAACAGCAGGCTGTGTGTCTTGATGCAGACAAAAGTGAAAACATGACATGGCATACAGCCCTGTCTGCTATGCCTACGGACACTGCATGAAGTATAGGTAAATCACCCCTACTGCAGGCCTTACCACCCTATGGCAGGGTGCACTATACTGCATGTGAGATGCCCCTGTGCTGGTCAGCCCTATTGCTGACAGTAAAAGTGAACAGGGAAGGCATTTTGAGTTCTGGACAATAGTGAAAACGAGTTTCCCAGCTACATGATGGCTTCACTGTAAATAGAGATGTTTGCTATCAAACATCTTGTATTAATGAGCCTGCAGTGATGCCAGTGTTGTATTTAATATTACAAGCACACAGAAGACACCTTAGAGGTGCCCCCTGAAAACCTACCAGCCTCTGGTGTGTTGACTGACTGGTTCTTGACAGCCTACTGCCAGAGATGAGTTTCAGACCACCAAGGGTAAGGGCCTTTGCCCTAGGAGGTCAAAAACAAGACCAGCTCAGGAAGAGGGTTCTTCACACCGTCTCCCACAGGATGGCCTGCTGATTTGCATTCCACAGTAGGGGAGCTTCAAATAAGCCACAGTTTTTGAAATGCAAATCTGATTCCCCTCACAGGAGAGGAAGCTGACCATCTTTGTCCAGAGCCCTTTGGCACCTGGACAGGTGGGAAAATTAGCTAGTCAGGGAGGGGTGCCCACTCTCAGGCTATCACCCCCCTAAGGTGGGCTACCTGAAGTGGACATGCCTTTTTAGAGTTGGCCATCTTGAAGATGGCAAACTTAGGAATTCTTGGACAGTATAATACCCACTTTCCAAAGTAAGCTGTCTTATAGGGGGCGTGGTGACCCCAAAGGAAGGTAGCCTATTGGCTACTCCCCTACGCTCACCTAAATTCAGTATTTGGCACCAGAGAAGCCGATTCTACCGGCCTGAAAGAAGAAGACTGACGTGAAGAGTTGCAAAGAGCAAGAACAGTAGATAATGCAACTTACTTGGTGTCAACCCTGACGTCCTGCCTGCTGACTTCGACATTTGCACCAAAAGCTGACTTGTTCTGCAGCTGTTGTGTCCCAAAAGCCTGGGAGACCCACCAATACTTCACCTAGGAATCAAGAACCCCCATGGGACAGCAGACCTATTCCCCTGCATCCTGCAGGTACAAATGACTGAGCTGAAAGGCTCCAAGACCACAGAAACCCGATGCCAGAACGCACCACTGCACCTGATCCGCCTAGCCCGAGCTGAAGTGGGCCAATAGTGCCTAAGTGGTCCCCAGACCCTGAGTCTCAAAGCCCACATTGAGTTTCCCCACTGTCAACTTTTCAGCAATGCCTGAAGCATCTGCTCGCAGGCCCCCTCTACTTCGACTGCTCCCGATAAGGAAAATCCGACGCTTAAGGACCCCTCGGCACCCATCAAGTATGGCCTATGGAGAAGGGGACCGAAGGTGTACCTATGTCCCTAAGCATCATGAGGCTTGAGTCCCCCATTAGTTCAGCTCGACTGGCCTCCCAGTCAAAGCCTGCAGCCTCTTTGAATGAAGACTGATGCCTATTGACTTCCATTGGGCACTCAACCCTGTTTTGCACCCCTGAACCCGACCGACCTAGTGCCACTGGTGGTGTCTGGCTGGTGTTGCCTTTGACATTGCCCTCCAAACACCTTAAGTCCTGGAGATTGGTCTCATACGCTGCTGTAGTGTACCTGAATGCTGTACTTGTTTCTTTTCCCATAGCATAACATTTCAGCTTCTGAAAAATGCAGTGTCGACTTTTTAAATTTAAAGGTATTTATATTGAAAATAGTACTTACCTGATCATTTTGACTCATGCCTAAATATAGATAAAGATACTTTTTTTTTAATTGGTGTGGATCTCCTTACGGAGTTGTGTGCATTATTTATTGATTATTGTGTGTATTTGCAGATGTCCAACACTCCTCTCTGATAAGCCTAAAACTGCTTGACCAACCTACCCCCTAGAAGAGCACCTTGGGATTGCTAGAGCAAGCCCCTGCCCACGTATAAGGGAACCCCTGGAGTCTTTGTACAACATATCTCATTTTGTTATATGATATAAAGGGCCAGTTTCCTCTACCCTGTTACTGATACCTTTGATGGTAGCTGTAAAAATGAAGTAGAGTTTTGCATGCGGTGGGTTTCACAAATAGGTCCATTTTTAGTTGTCCTGATTTGTGTCTGATCCATATGTCTAGAAATTCCACTTGTTGTTTTCTAGTGTTGGCTGTAAATTTTAGATTTTGATCAAATAAATTGAGCCATTTCGTTCAAAGTTTCCTCTCCAACTGCCTAGATAAAGAATATGTCATCAATGTATTGTGACCAAGATTTGACAAATTCAATAAAGGGGACTACTTCACTGTAAATACATTTTTCTTCAAAGTAACTCATAAAAATATTTGCAATAGTTAGTGTGCAAGAGGCGCTCTTGTTTACTCCTTTCTTCTAAAGAAACAGACTGCCACCAAATTCAAAGACATTTTCCTGGAGGACAATTTTTAGGCATTCGAAAAGGATTGTTCGATGTGCTTCACTAATGTACTGTTGAACAAAAAGGTCTACTGCACTCATAGCTGCCTCTTAAGCTATATTACTGTATAATGCTTCAATGTCTAGGGTGACAAAGAACTCACTATGATCATTAGAAGTCATGCCTTTTATCTTCCTGATCATACGTCTCCTGCCTTTGAGGTAAGATTTCATCTGTGGCACTGCAGAGTGTGGAAAATAGTCTACATACTTTGATAGAGGTTCAGTGATCGACCCAATAGTGGTGACTATAGGAAGTAATGGGGGATCCTGTTGATCTGTGTGTATTTTGCAACGCCATATATACTTGCCATTTGGGGACTGCTGACATTCAGAAACTTAAACTCTTTTGTGCAAATTATGCCTTCATTGAGAGCCTGTGTGGTAATTCATCGCATCTTTATGGTCACTCTATTCAGGTCTATAGTTATGCCCACGTAATGTTCTGTGTTGTTCAGCATCAGTTTCATTTTTTTTAAATATTGCTCCATCTCCATCAAGACTACCCCGCCACTTTTATCTCTGTTTTTCATTGTAACCTGCTTATTCTCTACTAAGGCTTGTAATGCTGTTCATTCTTCCACTTCGAGACTGGGGGTGGTATTGGAATGTAACAAGTATATTCCTTGAGTTTGTTGAAGACTACCCTCTCAAAGGTTGCTTCTTCCAGCCCCTGGAACTGGTTTTAAGTATTCTAATCATGTTCATAGTATACTACCAAACGTTGAGTTGCAGCTGTGAACTAAAATGAATAACAAGGAGAATAAAAATACATTTGTGCACTGAAGAATAAAGCGAATGAATAAAATAAATGATATGATGTGAGCCTTGTATGAATATTCATTAGAGAAGTTTCCAGAATATTGAATAAAAAGGCAGACTGGGGTTCCGAATCCTATTTCCAGAGGTAAAGTAAACAGAAAGAGTGTTGAGTTTGAGCTTGATGAGGGACCAGGCAGGGGTGTCCGCTCTCTCCTTTCCTCTGTGCAGTAGCCCTCGAGCCTCTGGCAGAGTGGGTGAGAAAGGATGTCCTGGTGCGGGGCATCCACTGGGAACACAACTGAATGGATATAATAACCTTCTATGCAGATGACCTACTCCTTTATTTGACAGATCCAGGTAATTCCCTCACTAGAGTCTTTGGGAGATTCTTGAGCATCCAAATAAACTGCCACAAATCAATACTATTCCCTATGACCTCATGGAGAGAGTTTGAGGAGCAGGAGAGGAGAGTAACGGAGTAGCAGGAGATTCCCATAGAAAACACCCCTGGGGAGAGTTATGTATCCGGGAATTTATTTCTCGACTGACCCTCAAGAATTTCACAAATCGCCTAGGCAGAATACTGGAGGAAAACAAGATAGATGTGATTCATTGGAGAAATTTGCCACTATTGGTGATGGGCAGAGCAGCGATCAGCCTGAACCTTTTGACTTTTCCACAGCTTAGCACGACCAGATTACAGCGAGTGGCCCTTTGTACTTTTAGGTGATAAACTTACTTAAAATTAATAAAGCTGCCTGTCTCCGGTTCTACTGATGAGATTTATTGTCATTTTACTCTATTTTTCCTAATTGGTGTGAGATTTTACTGGTGTTTTATTTTTACTTTATTATGGTTTGTATGCTGCATAAATAATTTACAAAAAGAATAATTGATGGACAGAATGCAGAACAATGTCATACATTCACCCCAGTACAGAGATCTGGGCCTAAATCCATTGTTTGTTTGCTCACCATGCCATTCCAGTTTAGACCCAGCCATATGCAAATCAGTCTTGACCCTTCACCCAATGGGAACAGTCCAGCCCAAACTGCCAGGCTTGGTCCTCCTTGGACTGGAAACAAGCATCCTAGGACCGGTTTCGGGCTTTCAGCCCTCATCAGCCAGGATAGCTTGACTCCAGTGGCATGGAGAGCAGGGGACTCACGTCTGGGTATACCTGTCCCACTCGGGGTGACAAATGCCAAAAGAACAATTGATGGACAGAATGCAGAACAATGTTATACATTCACCCCAGTACAGAGATGTGGGTCGAAATCTATCGTTTTTTTGCTCATCATGCCATTCCAGTTTAGACTCAGCCATATGCAAATCAGTCTTGATCCTGGACCCAATGGGAACAGTCTAACCTGAACTGCCAGGCCTGGTCCTCCCTGGACTGGAAACAAGCATCCAACGACCGGTTTCGGGCTTTCAGCCCTCATCAGCCAGGATAGCTTGACTCCAGTGGCATGGAGAGCACAGGACCCACGTCTGGGCATACCCGTCCCACTCGGGCTGACAAATGCAAAAAGAACAATTGATGGAGAGAATGCAGAACAATGTCATATATTCACCCCACTGCAGAGATCTGGGCCTAAATCCATCGTTTTTTTGCTCACCATCCCATTCCAGTTTAGACCCAGCCATATGCAAATCAGTCTTGACCCTGCACCCAATGGGAACAGTCCAGCCCGAACTGCCAGGCCTGGTCCTCCCTGGACTGGAAACAAGCATCCTAGGAACGGTTTCGGGCTTTCAGCCCTCATCAGCCAGGATAGCTTGACTCCAGTGGCATGGAGAGCACGGGACCCACGTCTGGGCATACCCTTCCTACTCGGGGTGACAAATGCAAAAAGAACAATTGATGGACAGAATGCAGAACAATGTCATACATTCACCCCAGTACAGAGATCTGGGCCTAAATCCATCGTTTTTTGCTCACCATGCCATTCCAGTTTAGACCCAGCCATATGCAAATCAGTCTTGACCCTGCACCCAATGGGAACAGTCCAGCCCGAACTGCCAGGCCTGGTCCTTCCTGGACTGGAAACAAGCATCCTAGGAACGGTTTCGGGCTTTCAGCCCTCATCAGCCAGGATAGCTTGACTCCAGTGGCATGGAGAGCACGGGACCCACGTCTGGGTATACCTGTCCCACTCGGGGTGACAAATGCCAAAAGAACAATTGATGGACAGAATGCAGAACAATGTCATACATTCACCCCAGTACAGAGATCTGGGCCTAAATCCATCGTTTGTTTGCTCACCATGCCATTCCAGTTTAGACCCAGCCATATGCAAATCAGTCTTGACCCTTCACGCAATGGGAACAGTCCAGCCCAAACTGCCAGGCTTGGTCCTCCTTGGACTGGAAACAAGCATCCTAGGACCGGTTTCGGGCTTTCAGCCCTCATCAGCCAGGATAGCTTGACTCCAGTGGCATGGAGAGCAGGGGACTCACGTCTGGGTATATCTGTCCCACTCGGGGTGACAAATGCCAAAAGAACAATTGATGGACAGAATGCAGAACAATGTTATACATTCACCCCAGTACAGAGATCTGGGTCGAAATCTATCGTTTTTTTGCTCATCGTGGCATTCCAGTTTAGACCCAGCCATATGCAAATCAGTCTTGACCCTGCACCCAATGGGAACAGTCCAGCCCGAACTGCCAGGCCTGGTCCTCCCTGGACTGGAAACATGCATCCTAGGACCGGTTATGGGCTTTCAGCCCTCATCAGCCAGGATAGCTTGACTCCAGTGGCATGGAGAGCATGGGACCCACGTCTGGGCATACCCATCCCACTCGGGTGACAAATGCAAAAAGGACAATTGATGGAGAGGATGCAGAACAATGTCATACATTCACCCCAGTACAGAGATCTGGGCCTAAATCCATTGTTTTTTTGCTCACCATGCCATTCCAGTTTAGACCCAGCCATATGCAAATCAGTCTTGATCCTGCACCCAATGGGAACAGTCTAGCCTGAACTGCCAGGCCTGGTCCTCCCTGGACTGGAAACAAGCATCCAACGACCGGTTTCGGGCTTTCAGCCCTCATCAGCCAGGATAGCTTGACTCCAGTGGCATGGAGAGCACAGGACCCACGTCTGGGCATACCCGTCCCACTCGGGCTGACAAATGCAAAAAGAACAATTGATGGAGAGAATGCATAACAATGTCATATATTCACCCCACTGCAGAGATCTGGTGTCAAGAATTCCTGTCATGCGAGGGGATGAAAACGGTAACCAGCGAAAACGGACTACATCTCCCAGGATGCTTAGCGGTTGAGAGGTTATGTAAACAGGAGAGCTGTTACATAACTCAAGGAAAACACGCCCTTATGTAAACAGGAGAGCTGTTACATAACTCAAGGAAAACACGCCCTTATGTAAACAGGAGAGCTGTTACATAACTCAAGGAAAACACGCCCTATAAAGGGAGGAACCGGGAGGTACAACGCTGTCAGATATTGTGTTTACACCGACGTACCTGCTTAGTGAAGAGCAGTGTTCCGGAGTGGTGCTCCAGTAAGGCAAGAACGGAGGTAGGTCGAGTCGTTACTCCCTGGGCCGTGTCTTGCCCCATCGTCACCTGTGAAGGACCCGGAAGCTCTACCGGATAACCATTGAGCTTCGCTTTTTGACTCGGCTGAGTCAAAGCGCAGTGGCGCTTTTGCTGGTTGGAGTCGTAACTCCCAGCCCGACCAGAGATACAGGGACTGCCAGCTGTAACGCACACCAGGAGGTGTTTGCCACGTTACAGACTCGGAAGTCCACAGGATCGATCGAGCGGCTGCTCTCGGTTCAGTCTTCTTTGCTTGTGATTGGGGTATCGGTGACGCATCACCAGGAGGTGACTCCGCGTCCCGGTGCAGTCTGAGGAAGAGGTTGAGCGGCTGCTCCCTTCAGGTAGAGACCCCGGCTGGGTGTTTCCCTGACTCCTCGATTCTCCCCAACACTCTTCGTGCCCCTCACAGCCTACCGATTGGCATTGTCGGCCATTTCATTTCTGCCCTCTGTTGGCATACGCCGGGATCGGCGTATATGCAGAGGACGGTTAGGACCATCCGTGCTGTGGGCTGGGAACGTACTTAGCCTGGAGGATTCCAGTGACTATAACCTTTGTTTATTCCTTGTATTATTTTTGCCTTCATTAAAATAACTAAACCTTCACAAGTGGTTGCGTTCTCATTATCGTGTCTGTTAAACGATCCTGAGACGTTCAGGGCGTTACATCTGGGCCTAAATCCATCGTTTTTTGCTCACCATGCCATTCCAGTTTAGACCCAGCCATATGCAAATCAGTCTTGACCCTGCACCCAATGGGAACAGTCCAGCCCGAACTGCCAGGCCTGGTCCTTCCTGGACTGGAAACAAGCATCCTAGGAACGGTTTCGGGCTTTCAGCCCTCATCAGCCAGGATAACTTGACTCCAGTGGCATGGAGAGCACGGGACCCACGTCTGGGCATACCCTTCCCACTCGGGGTGACAAATGCAAAAAGAACAATTGATGGAAAGAATGCAGAACAATGTCATACATTCACCCCAGTACAGAGATCTGGGCCTAAATCCATCATGTTTTGCTCACCATGCCATTCCAGTTTAGACCCAGCCATATGCAAATCAGTCTTGACCCTGCACCCAATGGTAACAGTCCAGCCCGAACTGCCAGTGGGCAAAAGAACGATGGATTTAACCCAAATCTTTTGACTGGGGAGAATGTTTGCATTGTCAGCATTCCGTCCATCATTTGTTTTCTGTAACACCCTTCTCCCTAAGTGGCATGGGTATGGCCAGACGTGGGTCCCTTGCTCACTGTGCCACTGGATTCAAGCTAGCCTGGCTGAAGAAGGGTGACATACCCTGAAACCGGTCCCAGGATGCTTGTTTCTGGTCCAGGGAGGACCTGGCCTGGCAGTTGGTCTGGACTGTTCCTGTGGGGCACAGGGTCAAGGCTGATTTGCATATGGCTGGGTCTAAACTGGGGTGGCTTAGTGGACAAAAGAACGATGGATTTAACCTAGATCTTTTGACTGGGGGAGAATGTTTGCATTGTCAGCATTCCGTCCATCATTTGTTTGCTGTAACACATAAATACTTTAGACATTTCCTCTAAGTTAAGCTTGATATCTTTTGGGCCAAGCTACCATACGGGTACGCACAAATAAATTTAGTGACTTTTGTGGTTCACCCTGACAACGATTGTTTGTTACTTAAGAGGGGTGTTCACCCTCAATCAAAACCCCAATGTTTCATAATGATAATTGCCACCAGCAAAATGAATTTTTCTCGATCTGTAGCTAGCATGGATCAGCATATCCTCAAAACCCTGCTCCATTACAAACAGAAAAAACACACACTTACTGCTTTACAAAGTGATCATATCAGGAAACGATTTCTTGTCCAGTTTAAGTGAAAAATTAAGCTTACATGCCTGAGATTTGGTATAGCATTTCCTGTGCAAGAGGAGATAATGAGGCCAACATCCTGAGGTATCCGAAATAATCCATAGTAATGAAAAGGCCTGTACCTTGATGAAGTCATGTTTATAAATTGAAAAGATTTTAGACTTTTAGGCCAATGGTCATACTGAAAGATTTCACAAGATTAGGGCTTAGATGGCGACTAACCATAAAGGATACAACAGCATCCATACATTTTATGATACCGTTGTCAGTGTAGGCCATTAATACAGCATCATTGGCATAAAAGACATTAGGGATGAATCTACTGCTAACACTAGGGATATCCTGGCCTTGTACACTACACAAGTATCCAAATCATTGATGAATAAAATAAGTAGAATATGAGACAGGACAGAGCCCTGCTGAACACCTCTCCCCAATTTACAAAATTCAGTTAATTGGCAATTGGCACTATAGTGCAGTCTAGCAGATAAATGTTAAGCAAAGCTTTAGCCTATTGACACAGTCCAAGACAAAATCTTTGTCCATGAATGCTAGCTGTTGAGACTACTTCAGAGAATATTCTCATATTTTTCTATAAGAAGATGGAAATTTAAATCCTTTTCTATTGTCCAAAGTCCCTAAATCCATACTGAAGATCAGAGTAAATATATTTATCTTCAACCTAGTTCAGTCTCCTCTCTGTAAGAATCCATTTGTTGATCTTTACATTCGAACGGATTCATGAGATGGAATGAAAGCAATGAGGATCACCTGATTTACCCTTTTTGAAAATGGGAACAATAATTAATTAGAACCAGGATTCAAGAATAGGGATGAAGTCATCTGCATTCATTACTCTAACATTGAGATCAACACAAAGCTCTACATTATTCTTGTAGCAGTCCATGGGGAGCTTTAGCTGCAGGACTATTGGTAATGACCAACATACCTTGAAATATTAAAAAACAATACTGTGAGTATCATTCATATAGAGGAAACATAAGTATGGAGGCTGTTCTTCATTTACATAATCTCACCATAGATACTACAAAAAATGACAGGCCCAAGTTTTAGGAAGAAATAGAGAATTTAAGGAGAACCTTAGCACCTTGTTAATGAAATGGTAATTCAAGCTGTTCCAGAATTGACCATTGTCCTAATTAATTAGCCAGCACAAGATCATTCCAAACATTCTGCCTTATCGAATGTTCCTACCTGTGAGGGCTTTCTAATAGAGAGATTGACATAGCAGTATCTCTTCCCTGTCTCTAGGTGATTTACTCAAAGCCTGTCTAGACAGACATTCCTCTGGGAATGCAGGGCGGTAGATATATGTGTCTGAAGTGTTACTGTTTGAGGTCAGTTCTCCCTGGGAGGTAGAATAAGACGAGAGAAGGGATCGCGTAGGGGTGCACGAAAGCAAAGTAGGAAATGACCAAGTCCAATATGAATCAATGCTTTGAGAAGGATAGGGTCCTTGAATTAGGTTAGAGGGGAAACTAGATTATATTAAGTTGAACGTGAGGACCAAGGCTAAAGGTGTTAGGAAAGAGAGATGCACCAGGGCATGAATATTGAGATGGGAGGTTTTTGTCTAGGGTGCAGGTGATGAAGACTGAGTGGTGCTACCCAAGGGAGTGTGGGCTGATGGAAAAGAGGTATGAGAATATGGCTATTAGACTGAAAGGCAGCCGCGGCCCGTGGAGGGAGTTCCGTGGGGCGGTAAGGCGGGGCGGGGGAGGGGAAGGGTGGGGGGTTCTAAAAACCGGAATATGGATAATTGCAGGTAAGTAAACAATTAAATAAATAAAATGAATTTTGTAGCGCGCGCTGCATCTTTGCGATGCAGCGCGCGCTACGAAATTCGTTTTATTTATTTCATTGTTTACTTACGTGCAATTATCCATATTACGTTTTTTAGAACCCCCCACCCTGCCCCTCCCCCGCCCCGCCTTACCGCCCCACGGAACTCCCTCCACGGGCCGCGGCTGCTGAAAGGGTTACAATGGAGCTATGCGAATGGGACAGGGAACTCTTCCATCCAAGGTCGGCTTGCTCTATGGCTGAGCAGTGGAGGCATGATGCCAATTTTTATGGAAATGGGGATATGCTGACAAAACAGAGAAGGGCTGAGAATTTGAATGGGTTGCACGGATGAAGACTGAGCAGTGCTACCCAAAGGATTGTTAGCTGATGGAAGAGAGGTATTGAGATGTGGATATTAGATGGTAAGGGATACATTGGAGGCATACAAATAGACTAAGAAATTCTGCCCTCCATGGTCTGCTTGCTTTGTGGCTGAGCATTGAAGGAGGCATGAGGCCAGTCTTCATTGCAAGGAGGAGATATGCAAACAAAACAGGGAAGAGCTGCTGTGGTGGTGAATGGTCATAAAGTAGCTCCAGGTAGCTGCTGCTGCATTACCAAAATCATCATATTACTCATTTTAAAAGTGGTTTTAAAAACAGAAATACCATGATTTTTTGTTTTAAACTAAGATAGAACTGTTCACTTGAATTGAGAGGGAATCTGTTTACTTTGAGTGGGAATCTGTTGATATGTTTTAAAATATCTATTTGCTGCTAAACTTACTTGCTGCTATGTCAGGCTAAGTCACTGATTACTGGTAGGAGTAGAGAAGGGACCACGAGTCTTCCTCCACACACTGGAAATTGTATCAGGTGTGGCCAGGTTCAGTGTCTTACCTGATACACAATAGGCAGGCACAATCTTGGTTAGTTTGCTAGTTGTTAAAGCGATAATCCCCTATGGCCCAGCTTCCTGATAAGCACCAAAGGCAAGCCTGTCTGCGCCCGTCTGCCCCAGCTGGGACCAGGGTCCAGGACCCTTGCCCATTAAAACAGAAGCAGGATCAGCTACTCTAAAGAAGGAACTTCAGGCTCAAAACTCCACAGAAGGTAGAGCATGCATGCATAAAGTCAAACCTAACAACATTGTTCTGAGATGTGAAGAATGCAAAGAGAGCCTAGCGGGACCAAATTTGGGGAGACTAAAAGCCAAAACACAGGCAGCTGCAACTAATTAACTGTAGATCTCTACCTAAACATAGTTTATATATATGTGCTTTCCTAACGGAGGAAAAGCCAGAAGCCATGTGGCTTTTGGAAGACTCCATGCCTGGCATAGTTATGACATTTCCCCTGGGCTATGCAATTTCTAAAGGGGACATAGACAGATAAAAACGAGTGGGGGAAGTAGCCATCATATATAACTAGGAGATTAAAGCTAGGTTTGACCCCATACCACTCCCTGGATGTGAAGGGTTGTTATTCTCCATGGAACTAGCACCTTCCTTCACTTTCTCAGGGATACTTATATACCGACCACAAAGCCCAGCAATTCAATTTATACAAGCACTCCCAGATATCATGGCAGAGTACAGTCCTACAACAGCCAACTTCTCAGTGTTAGAGGACCTTAACCTCCATTTAAAAAATAAAAATTGCGAATGACCAACAATTTTTTAATGGACCTTGAAGCAGTGCAACTGAGGCAATGAGTCAAAGCCCCTACTCACAATCAAGGCCATTTACTTGACCCCATCCTTTCTAGCATACCTCACTTAATCACAGGAGACCCTATAGATATTACATTGTCAGATCACAAACTACTTCCTTTCCGACTGACCAGATCAAACCACACAGTTGCAGCACCTATCAGTCCCAGAGTCCAGCAAAATTGGTCAAAACTGAATTTAGGAGATTGAGAAAATTCGCTCTCCCACTCCATCTCTGAAACAACAGGAGACATAGCAAGCAGGTAGAACAGCTTAGAGACATGGAAACTGAATGCCTTAAATCTCCTGGTGCCTTTACAACAACAAAAGGCCCCATGCCCTAGAGGAAATGCACCATGGTTCTCAATAGAGCCCCAGGAGCAAAAAACAGACTACAAACTGGCAGAAAGGTTATGGAGGAAACGTTACAACAGCACAAGTTAAAATGACTATAAAAAAGCAGTAAAACAATACCACTATGACGTCAGGGAAGCTAGTCAGTTATTTTGCTACTAAAATACAAAATGCATCGAATTCATCTAAAGAACTATGGGCCACATGTATGATCGCCAGATTTTATGACTTCCTAACTGTGACTTTTTGCATCTTGCAGTTAGGAAATCGCAAAACCATATTATGGTTCCTTGTGGGCTTGATTTAGTGACTCAGTAACAAGTTGCATCGCAGAATAGGAGAACGCCAACTACAATTTTGTATTTGGTCGCAATCTCCAAATGCAGTCGCAAATTGGGATTGCGGTCACAGTTAGCGACCGCATTGTTAAAAATTTGCCTTACTGCTTCCTCGGTCAGGGGGCGAACACCAAGCACAGGAAGTGCTGACCAGGAGAAGCCAGGAGAGCAAGCAGGGTGAGGAGGAGACAACTGCTGCACAGCCAAAGTGAGCAGAGCGGGCAAAACAGCACCAGAAATGGCCAGTCAACAGAGAGAGCAGGAATCAGGGCAAAGAAAAAGAAAATTAAAGTTTTTAGAGAGAGAACTTGAGCTTTTGAGGAAACAGTGCTGCAATAATCATGACCAGCTTTTTGGTCGTGCCTCCATGACTGTGCCAGAGTCACAAAATAATAATCTGGAAGGACATGCAGCAGGGGATTAATACTGTTGGAGTGACAGAACGCTCAGTTGAGGAAATAAAAAAGAGGTGGTACCATCTGCGGTCTCGTGCTAAAGAAAGGGTGGTAACACACCTGCGGGATACTCAGGCAACAGGAGTTGGTCCCTCAACTGCACCCTCACCCTCAACAATGGAGGCAATGGTGGAGATAGAGGCTGTAGTAGGATTTAGGACCCACGACATGTCTGCACCTCCAACATCACCAAGTAAGTGTGAAACTTCAAATCTTTTATGCCCTTAAATTGATGTCTAAATGCATGTAATACAACCTTACACAGACATATCTGGATGGTCCATGTACATGTAGAAAAAAAAACCATGGTGCATAATGGTGTATGTAGTCATAGACATAAACAGTGTAGTCCGTTTTTTCTTGTTTTTTTTTAGAGTTTTATATAGAGCGAACTATACCCGAGACATCAGGTATCAGAGCTTTTTACATGAGCACCAGTTTTGTTACAGAAGGACACATTCATTTTTGTTAGGCACAGGGAGATTAAGTGATTTGCTCACATTCACAGGATGTTGAGCGTCATTGCCGAGACTGAAACCCGGTTCCTCAGCTTCAAGGTAGACCGCCCTAGCCGTAAGGCCAGTGTCAGACATTTGTAGAATATATATTTTTATTTTTTTATTTTACGGAGTTTTATATAGTGCAACTTGACCCAAAGGTATCGGGTATCAGAGCGCTTTACATAGCAACAGTTGCGTTACATGCGGACAGATTAATTTTTTTTTGTTGTTAGGCACAGGGAGATTAAGTGCTTTGCCCAGAATCACAGGATGTTCAGCGTCCATACAGAGACTCAAACTAGGTTCCCCAGATTCGAGGTTGACCAACCTAGCCGTTAGGCCAACTCCTCTCCCCAATAATGTTGTACGATCAATGAGATAGTGTGTCACACATAACATTTGATTGATATTCCTATTATCCAATTAGATACACCTGTGGAAGTACTTGAAGGGCTGGCAGATGAAGGAGAAGACCAGGGACAGATCGAGAAAGACCCAAGTGGAGTGCCTGAGGTTGTGCCTACCACATCACATAGCCAGTCCAGCACAGTGTCCATCTCTCCACAGCCAGCAGCAGTAGAGGGGCAGGATACCAGATAGCCACCCACTCTTAGCCACCATCCAGTGAGCAGGATCTGACAGCAACGCACCACTCTATATGGGCTTAGGTGCCATCAGACAAGGCAGGCATGTGGGTCCCAGGTGATGTCCGACCAACAGTCAGTGTATGGCACCAAAAACATATGCAGTTGACTAACCAGATATTGACATTAGGCTTCAACGGCTTGAAAAAGCAGTTGGCAGACAATCAAGCCTGCATGGACTCAAAAATAGATGCACTAACAGGTGCTGTTAGCCAGCTCTGCACTGAGCTGTCAGAAGACAGGAGCCTGCAAAGGCTCAGGAAGAGGAGCAGAGGTCCCAGGATCGATGCCATGACAAGGGCCATAGGGAGACTTGCACATGCTACCACTACCCTATCGAAGTGCACGGTGGACATACAGGTGGCGCTGGGCCACTACAGTGGAGATGTCTCATGGGGCCTAGCCCAGATCACTGCAGCTGTGGAGGCCATTCAAACTGCCCACATTGCCAAGGGACAGGGTGCTGAGGCTTTAGACAGTCAGGTGTCAAGCCTCAGCAGTGTATCTGCCTCTGATGCCTGTGTGCTGCGACGGAGTACCAGCCACACTCCAGCACCTCCTCATGGCACCAGCTCACATGCTGGACTTGGTTCAAAGAAATGAGTGCTGTCCTGCTGGATCGTCTCCAGAAAGCGGGTGTGGCTGGTCTGGCGCTGGGCTGGCTTAGATCCTATCTGGACAATAGGCAACAAGCAGTTGCATTACCACCGTTTCGCTCAGATATACGCCAGGTGAAGCAGGGTGTGCCACAGGGGTCCGCGATTAGTCCGATCCTCTTCAACCTCTACCTCCGACCCCTAATCAGTTTGATAAAATCCTTCGGCATCTCAGTTATTAATTATGCCGATGATACACAACTGATTTTTTCCTTTGAGGGTAAGGAGGCGGTCTCGAGGGATATTTTCCATCAATGTATGTCGGAAACAGCAGAGTGGCTTCGCCTCAATTCACTCCAATTTAATGGGGCAAAGACCGAGGTGCTTCATTGCTCCTTGGATCAGCCCTCTCGCCCGTTGCCAGAAGATTTCTGGCCGGCATCCATGTTGTCAAGGCGGATACAAACTAATAATGGCCTCAAGCAGGGCTGCGAGCTGGCCCCCACATTGTTCAACCTGTTCCTGGGGGACTTGGTGCCCCTACTAAACAACTGCAATTCACACTCGCCAAAATTAGGAGGCCTCAATTTACCATGCCTCTTATATGCAGACGACCTGGTGTTAATAAGCCACACAAGAGTTGGGCTTCAAAATCTTCTGAATATGACCCAGAAATATTCTGAGTTAAATGATTTAACAGTGTACCTCGAGAAAACGCAAACAATGACAATCAGTAACAACAAAAAGAAGAAAGTTTTCTCGTGGTTCTGGAAAAACACCCGAATTAAAGACACCTCGTCGTATAAATATCTAGGCGTGAAGATTGACAGTGGCGGCCAATTTAGCGAACAAAGGGCTAGCATAAGAGGCAAAGGCACTGTTCTGGCAATTGCCTTAAAAACATTAAATAACAACCTCTCCGGCCCTTCTCTGTCCCCCTTACTACATGTTATACGTGCCAAACTGTTACCAACACTAACATATGGGAGTGAGGTCCATCGAGGCAGAGATGCCGTTATACTTGACAGCACAATCGTGTCGGCATACAGAATCATCTTCATCCTTCCAAGGCGATCCTCCCCAGCACAGATCAGACTGGAGTTTGGAATTCGGTCACAGCTATTGACACGACAGGGGGCATATATCTGCTCCTGGGATAAAATAAGAAAAACGACCGAAGGGACGCTGAACGAATATCTATGGAAGGAGCTAGAGCAGACTCAAAACTCACCAGCTGCAAAACACCTTGAAAAAAGCATAAGGAACACCGGGTTGGCAGGGCTCTGGGCGTCCCCTGTAGATCATAAAACACTCAACAAACTGGTGAAAAAATCGATCAAGCTACAGTCATGGGTTCAGGATAAAGCCATCCTATCAAAAAGATCTCATGCTTGGATGGTATTAAATACATACCTGACACAAGCCTCCCAGCCTTACCTTGCCTTAGGTTACACAAAAAAAATCAAACTGTGCTTTTTAAGATATAGATTGGGCTTGTTACCATGCATCCTACATCTTCCTCACTGGCTGAGACCGAAAGCAGGCACATTATGCAGGTTATGCGGCAAAGGGGCAGAAGACATGCTGCACCTGCTATGCTCGTGTGAGGAACTGCACGAAGAAAGGAAGCTCCTGCTGAAACGCCATTTCATTCTACAGGGGGTACGCACACGAAGGAATGCAGTGCTAACCTGCTTTTCAGCACAGGACCCTCAGCTGAGCTGTAGATTTGTGACATTTTTAAAAGTAGTAGAAAAAAAACTACCAAAAACTGATCCATGATTAACTCAGCAAAACAGGACATTTGACTTAACTTACACAGATGAATTATTTATGCTGTAGATTTTTAACGAATTTTATTATGTGTTATTGTATCGCATTGGTTTTAATTAACTGTGCAATAAATTATAAACCGAAACCATCTTGGGTACTGTGACAGCTGCTGAGTCGGCCCGTAACTTGGGGATCATGTTTGAGCCTAGTCTGCAGCTGGATGCCTCGGTAAATAAGACTATAGCAACGTGCATGGGCCTCCTTCGAGCCCTACGTAAAATCTTGCCGTTGCTTCCCCTAGAAGCTCGAGCAGAGGTGGTGCGCAGTACTATACTCAGTAGACTAGACTACTGCAACGCACTACTTCTGGGGACACCTAAGTCTTTGGTATCTAGGCTGCAGAGGGTTCAAAACATGGCAGCCAAGTTGGCATTGGCTCGACCACGCTCCGCGTCATCTTCAGAAGCATTATCTGACCTTCACTGGTTGCCTGTCCAGCAGCGTATTCTTTTTAAAGCTGCCTGTATTGTGTTTAGAGCGCTGCATGGTCTGGGACCTCTGCCACTCCAACATCTTTTTTTCTGGTACCAGGCTGCTAGACCCTTAAGATCCTCCTCGGCTTTTTTGATTATAGTCCCTAAATTTGTCAGAGTGAGGATGGGCGGACGTGCTTTTGGTTTTGCAGCAGCTAAGCTGTGGAATACTCTTCCTCTGTTGCTAAGGAGTAAGCAAGAATTAATCTCCTTTAAAAAAGAGTTGAAGACCTATCTCTTTCCAAGAGCAATGTAGTGTATTTGATCTGATGACTTACGTAAGGTCAAGCGCCAGGATACCCTTGGGGTGGCAGAAGCGCTCAATAAGAATTTAATACATACATACATACATACAACGTCAGGCATTGCTTTTTATGTTCTTCCCTTTAGCGGTGATGTGCACTCAATGTATATATGCTTTTGTGTGACAGACAGGTTTGTCAATGTATGTTGAATCCTGCCATTAAAAGGAGATTAGGTTTTTGCAATCAATTACTTGTTATGGTATTTTCCGACAGTATTCTGTATATGGACATGTCTACAGTGCAAAGTATTCTCTGGCTATGTAGTCCCTGTACCTTCTCGCCTCAACTGCTCTGCTTGCTGCGGTTGGCTGATGGGCAGGTGAGCCAGGATTCTGATCCTCCGAGTCCAATCCAGTCATCTCAATGGGTAAGCCTCTCCTGTAGGCAATGTTGTGGACTATGGCAGAATCCATAACCTCAGGATATACGCACTGTCACCTTAAAAAGCAAATATATGTGTGAGATAACATACGAGGAGCGATGATTGGGCAGTAACGTATAAATGTTAACATTACTTTACAGTACCTAGTAGGTAACCTTTGACAAACTCCCCTCATTCCAGTCGTTGGTAAATCTCACTGTGCCTCAACATGTAGGAGTCATGGGTGCTCCCCGGATATTGTGCCACAATATCTGTGATAATATTGTTTGCATTGAAGGCAACTTGGATGTTCATGGAATGGGTGTTCTTGAGAATCCATAATAGTTATTCCAGGTGGGATGGAGAACATATGGGCACAGGGGTCCCATCTATACCCTGCTGACCTGTGGGACTCTGGTTATCAGGTAAAACTGTAATTTTGCAGTTTGCAGTGCCACATCATTCCTGGGCAGGTAAATGTCTTGGTGTTTGTAGAGGAGCATGGCATCTAGGAAACTGCGAAAGCGCACCTTGCGACACCCTTTCCAGCCACAGCTGTCACATTTTTGTAACTGCTACTGGCCGATAGGTAGAGGAAGCACAACACCTGGACATGGGTGGGGATTGCACTGCTGTGCTGCGTACTGCTTTCAAGGTGCAGCTTTAAGGTTGCTATTAGCTCCAAGATAACATTGCTGTATTGTTCATAGATCTCTTTGTCTGTCTTCTCAAACATGGTCAGGCTGACTCAGAATACCCTCTCCTGTCTCCGCCTCTTCTAATGAGCAGCCAGTATGCACATCCTCCTCGCTATCACATACAGGGCAGCCATTGTGGAAGCCCCTAATACATTCTGGGGCTGCTTTTACACTTTGGGCCCTATTACCACCTTATTTGAATTGTTGGTAACTTGCATATGCAAACGAGTCATTTTGGAACTATTTGCAATTTGAGACTCACATGACGTTTGCGACTTGCAATTAGGGATTTCCTAATTGAGACTCACAAATTCTTGTCACAAAAAAAATATTCGCAAATCGGTCACATTGCTATTTTTGCTTTGCGAATGCTTGTCGTACATCGCGGACAGACATTTTTGTATTCACAAAACGATTTGCGGCCAATTTGCCAAAGCAAACTGTTCGTATATGTGTCCCTAAATAACCTGGTGAGTAGTTTAATGAAACCCAAAAACAAAAAATCCGGCCCCCCTCCGTCAGAGGGACAGTGCAACCAATTGGCCAGATTCTTTTTGGATAAAGCCAAGAACATCCTCCTAACATTGGAACGAGATGTAGGAGCAACCACACTTTTGGAGATGGGGCATGGAAAAATGAGCACTTTCCCAGGAATGACAAGGGAAGTTACACAGAAAATTCTCTCATCTCTTAAATCAGGTTCTTCTCAGAACCCCCCTCCTCCCGATAGTATGCTCCAAGGCGGGATGCCAGTTTTTTCCACTTTGACTACATGTTTTACCACTCACACAAGAATGGTATAGTTCCTTCAACATGAAAGCATCCCATTGTCTGGCCACTATTGAAAAAACCATTGGCTGATCCATTACTTTGTGAAAACTATCACCCAATATCTCTCCTACCAGGGCCTAGTTAAACTTTGGAAAGATGTGTAAGTAAAAACCTATCCCTATATTTCGGAGTCAAAAGGAATTCTGCACCCCTCCCACACAGGTTTTAGACCAGACAGTAGTACAGAAACTGCCCTCCTAGCAGCCACAGAGGAACTGAGGGCAATTTTGGACAAAGATTATTTTGCGGCCTTGATCCTACTGGATCTAAATGCCACTTTCAATCCCGTCTCACATCCTTCACTGAATAAAAGACTAGTAGAAGGAGGAATTACAGGCACAGCACTAAAATGGCTGACCTACTTCCAACGAATCCGAACCTTTCTAGTATATGAAGAAGAGAGGCAGTCAGATATCTATCCCCACAAGTGCGGAATACGACAGGGTTCTTCATTAAACCTGATCCGGTATAATCTGTACGTCTTATGGCTTATCGTTGATCTCCTATGTGGACGACACACAAATTATCATCAGTCTTTCCCATCAATCAGAAAGCACTTCTGTCCTCCTTAACACCTATCTTAGGCACGTAGTGGACTGGATCGCAACCAGCAGTCTTAAACTTAATGGAGATAAAACAGAGGTGATGATAGTGAGAAATAACTCTATTTATGGAGAGGAACTTGCCAAACGTTTTAGGCAGTCACCTCACCCCTGAAATGTAAGTCAAAAGTCTAGGAGTATGGCTTGACAAAAAACTGGCAATGGAAATTCAAGTCAAGAAACTGACAGCCATTTGTTTTGGCCTTCTTCGGACCCTGAGAAGACAACTGAGATGGTTGCCGGAATCAGCTCGCAGAGTGGTGGTAAAAGACCTGGTAGTTTCTCGACTTCACTACGGAAACTCCTTATATCTTGGGAGTCTCAAGTCAGTCATTAAAAGAATGCAGGTCATACAAAATGTTGCAGCCCACATTCTTCTGAAAATTCCTAAACACCAATCAGCAACAGCAGCATTGGCAACCTTACACTGGCTCCCACTACCGAAAAGAATTCATTTTAAGACACTCTGGCTTGCACGCAGAGTTGTGTATAAAACAGGACCCAAGTTGATCCTAGGAATTCTTACACCCTACAACCCGGAAAGGATGCTATTTTCCACTGACCAGTAGCTACTGACAGTTCCTAAGATAAAGAAAGCTAGAGCTGGGGGTCATTCCTTTGCATATATTGCCCCTAAGCGTTGGAACTCTCCCCCACTAAGTCAGATTTAAAATTCAGAAAACTGTGAAAAACCTGGCTTTTCAAATAAACTGTCAGCAAATCTAGAGGACCTGATTGCTAGCTTAGCGCTGGGAGGCCCTTCAAGGTGGGCGTGTGCTTTAGAAATTCTGGGAATAGAGTAGAAGAGAATAGAATAGAATAAGGTGACATTGTAGCTAAGGCGGAATCAGTAAAGACAGCTTTAGTTCAATTAAACACCATAGTTGTCATTAACATTGCTCCTGGAGTTGGGGGTAGCAGGTTATCAAGTTAGTGGAGAGTGCTAAGGGATAGCATTTTAGTGACAGCAAGCAGGGCCTGTACTTCTCAGGTTCCTTTTTAGACACAGCCTTTGTGAAGAGTGATGCTTCTCACAGCAGGTAGCACTGGGGATGTCTCCTATCTGGAGAACCTAGACTATAGGCACACTGAAGTGTAAGCTTCTGCACATGGCAGCCATTCAGCCTTCCTGTAGCAGTAATCAGAGACACAAAAGGAAAGGCCTAGAAACTTCCTCACCTTGAACAATAGAAACTGCTGTCCCACGCCTCACTCTTCCCGTCTAGCAAACATTCAGTGTTTAGGAAAAACAAGAAATCAGCATCCCCTTCATAACAGAATCCTCATTACATTTCTAAGAGGAGTCTTCTCTCCATCCTCCCTCACTTCAGTGCCTGGACTTCACCCTCAAGCCACAGGGATGCAGGAAATGCACTTCTACTCTGCGAAGGCTAATATCTTCTCCGATCTAAGCCGCTCTAAATCAGGGGCATCCATTATTGCCCCGCTTTTCTTTTCCAATTAGTAGTCTGACCAAGGCTTTAAGACTGAGCATCAGAAAACATCCACTCCAGAATTTTAAAATCTCCTTTCGGTGTTGCACTTGTTACCCTGTATATTAATGCATGTTGATATCATAATGAGGTTACTGATTCCTTTGAGGGCAGCCTAAAGCTCTCCATGTTTTCCTATATTTTGCTTCACACTTCCCACCCCTGAGCATATCAGCTGTTCTTGCTGTAGCAGTGTTCTAGCAGTAGCCTAGTGGCGTACAGATTGTTCAACTAATTTTAGTGTCTATCAAGAGCATAACACTATCTTGCATTCAAATAATATTGTTTCTTTCTACTGGTTTGCACACTATCTCAATAAGCATCCACAATTCTCTGAAACACTGTGCCTGAAAAACTGATCTTGACGTAAAACTTCCAGTTGTCAGCTTTTCTTATTCTTTCGAATGACTCTCCTTTCTTTCCATCTTCTGCATGCCTGCTCTCTCTAACCACAACCTACTCTAGGTCATATGCATGTGATAGAGCATGAAAATGTAGCTTTACAAAAGTCTTAATTTGTACAAATATTAACATGAGAATGCCTAAGGAATTAAATAATAGAAAACATGCCTTTTCTTAAACATGCAAATTAACGTGTAGCATGATTTTTTTAGTAGTAAGCACCCATTTCTAACGTAATTACATTGTTAAGCCAGACTAGGCCCAAGTAATTCTTTCTACTTCTGTCTTGTCTTTCTTATAAATAAATGCCTTTAGCAGATGATGCATGGTGTTGAATTAAATAAATATGTTTGGTTTAGTAAACATATCATTTTTATAGAATGTGTTGATTTAAAAAAAGATGATGTATTCATTTCCTTAGCTACATGTTCTCATCTTATTTAGTAACATTTTTGCTCCACATATTCACAATGATGAATAGTAAACAGTATATTAAAACAATGGTGTATGCAGGAGAACGTGAAGCTCATGAAATAATTTCTGTTAAAGTTACAACTAGAATGTTTCTGCTTTAGGGTAGTTCATTGTCACTCAGTGGAGTTCTGAATAGTTAAATAATGTTAGACTGCAGGGTTTCTCGTGGGAACTCAGAGTGAATTTAAAGCATATGAATGTTAGCAACTAAGTAGACGTTCTGAGGATAATACCTTGCCAACTTCGTACGTTTACAGTGGGAATGAAGAAAGAAGCAGCAGACCAATGGATGATCGGCGTGCATGCATGTGTTTCTGTGTTTAATATACATTCTCCTAGTTAGATTCTAGAGGGAGCTCTTCCATCACTTTTCCTTAGAGCTCGCCCTGAGAGCCTTATGCTGCTCAGACTGGTCCAGGCTATTTGTTCTGTGGCCGTCCCTTTTCTTTAGCCTTTTGGCCTTTCTCACTGTGAGCTACTGCTGACAGTGAATCCGAGACTCGGGTGAGTTCCCAGAACTACTCTTCATGAGGGTATCAACTAAAATCTGATTCTATTTCAATGCTCCTTAAAATTTTCACTCTTTTCTGAAAGGACTCTTTATAGGATCTGGTGGGTTAGGATTTGTTAGAGAAGAATATGGACTAATTTAATAATTTCCTTTAATGGAACACACTGTAATATCATTGCTTGTCTCTAACCATTTATTTTTCTTGATAATTCTGTAAACAGACTTATCTAATTTTGAATAAAGATACCAAACAAATGCAAATATATAATGACAAATAAAGGTTTTAGAACTATTTTAAACTCTCAATATTGACTGAAAATAATAATTATTGTTTATTGAGATGATGGCAAAGATCCAGTCAACCTGAAAAAGAACAAAGCGTGCAGTTGGAGATCACTTTTGTAAGTTATGGGTTGAACTGTTTAAATTAAAAAGTATTTCTGCACCAGCACATGTTTGTCATAATTCCTATTATTGGATTTCTGCATATTGCCCACACCTCATTCAAAAGATGACAGTCCTGTCTTTAAAATAATAACTCTGCAAGCTACCAATATCTAGTCCTGTGGCTTTTGTATTAATACCACCAACTATTGCAGGAATTGACATACCCCTCTCAGTAAAGATCACATCTAAACTCTATTGATTTACTTCAGAACCTGAAGACCTGGCTTGCAAATAACCTACCATTGGCAGAGGTACGCACACACACACACCTGTTCAGCAACAGGACACCTTTGCAGGTGATAGTGTGCTTTACAAATACACATAACAACATAACACATAAAAACTGAAGTAAATCAATTAAATTATTATTTTAAGAAGTACCACTAACCTTGGTTTACAGAGCAGCGTACTGCTCATTGTAAAGTTTGTCAATGTCTTGTGAGGGATAGTAAGCACTATATACATACAATTACATTACAATACAGTGTATTCACAGTGAAGAAATGGAAGTGAATGTGTAGTACACAGAAACATGTTTTGGTACTATATGATTAAAACAGTTTTGAAGGGTTTGTAGGTTATTACTTGAACAAAGTTAGATTTATTTGCACTTAATATGAAATGTTTAATTTATAAGGGAGACCGTACATCACTGAAGTGATTTTTTTCCTTTACATGCTATGTAAATAGAAGTAACTGATCATAACCTATTTTCCTATCTAAAAAACGTAGAGGTACTTTATTGCACTGTACAGTAAATGTATTTCCAGTGAAACATGAAGACAGTAGAAACTCTCCTCTGGAGTAATCCCTGAGTTCAATGGATTCCCTCTGCATTTACATGAGCTAGGAAAAAAAGAGCTGTCTTATTATAGGTTAACATACTTTAGAAGGACATATAGCTGCAAACATGTCCTTGTACCAAAAACTAGTGAACAATGTAAACATGCGCATGGGTGCTATACGATAAAGAAGCACTGATAATACCAGCAGGTTTGGCTTTTGTATAATTAATTTATAGTCACACATCATTCAATCATATATGCAAATATAGTGAATACACATATTTACAAAGATCATAACACCTGCACCTAGCAATTTTCTTTATTCCATTAGACATAAATGTGTCCATGCTCACAAACCAACAAACATACTTGCAGTGATGCACAGAGACTCACAGTAATACAAGATTATGGGTAGTAGGCAAGAGTCATAAGGGATTCACAGTAGGGGCAACTAGGGTTCATAGAGTGATGTTCACAAAAGGAGTACAGGTGATAAGTCATAGAGGTGCAATAAGGATACACTTTGATGGGACAACTGGGAGATGTGGCTCAGGGGTGCATGGGTGACGTGAATATTATGTCTCACAAGAGACTGGAATCTGAGCATGATGACAGCATTAATTGTTGTGCATTACTGAGAACACTGGATCAGTGTCTCCTGGGTAATATATAGTTCTAGGGCACAGGATGATGAATAAAAGAGAACACACCCTAATACATAGAAATTGAGTACATGTGGGGGCATATTTATGGGAAATGCAGCGCAGCAAGTTTCCTTGCAGCGCTGTGCTGCCGTGCGTCACAGGGAAAGGGCAGGAATGCACAATATTCATACAATATGATGCAGTCCTGCCCTTTCCCCCTGCACTTGCGCTGTTTCTGCAGCCTAGCGCCAACGGAGGTATCCTAGCACTATAGTGCAAGGGTGCCTGTGATGTAGGTAGGGTTGTTTTGGCACAGGAAGGGGCACCTTCTTCCACAACAAACAATCCATAGAGGCATTTTCCTCTTTCTAGGTGTGTGGCAGAATGCAGCGCATATAGAAAGCCACACTGCCGAGCATATTAAGAGTTGCAAAACAACAACCCGTTCCAAAGCAGTGAGCCCACCATGAAAAAGGTGATGGTGAGGCAACTCAGTGGGCCCTCATAGGGTCCCTGCTGTCTCTGGGCTCAGAGTGCGCATGCGGGGGGTGGGGGCACATGTACACTGTCATCTGTAGGACCACCAAAGTCGTAATAAGGCCCTATGTCTACTGACCAATCACTGCTTATTCTTTTAATGTGGAAATTGGTATGTATTTTTCTTTCTCTAACTGCAAAGTTAGAGGATTTTATAAAGTGAACTATCTGACAATCTTGCAGTGGTACAGGGAGTGTCAAAGGAAAGGCTGTATGATGTCAATTTTTCTAACATGCAACATTTAATCACCTGTTAAATAACTGTACATCTATGTCGTAATATATGACCAGTTAAGAAAGCACAAATGAAGCACGTTATTTGTAATTCTGAAGTGTGATGGAAAGAAAGATTTAATAGTATGAGCAACACAAAAAGATGATGGACTGAATGCTGAGCATTGTCAAACATTCACCCCCAGTCACCGAACTGGGCCTAAATCTATTGTTGTTATGCTCGCCACACCATTCCAGTTTGGACCCAGCCATATGGAAATCAATCTTGCCCCTGCTGCCATGGGTACAGTCCAGGCAGAACTGCCAGCCCAATTCCTCCATGGACTGGAAAAAACGAGCATCCTGGGACCAGTCTCGGGGTATAACCCCTCATCAGCCAGGTTAATTTGAATCCGGTGGCATAGTGAGTGCAGAATCCATGTCTGGGCATAACCATCCCACTTATGGTGAAAATTAGGACACAAAAAGATGTTGGAAGGAATGCTGAACATTGTCAAACATTCATCCTCAGTCACAGATCTGGGCCTAAATTCAACATTTTTTTGCTTGTCACGCCATTTCAATTTGGAAACAGCCATATGCAAATCAGTCTTGTCCCTGCTCCCTATGGGAACAGTCCAACCCAAACTGTTGGGCTGGGCTGGCGAACGCCTCCTTCCCCGACAACTGGAAACACGCCGAGATCAACCCCCTCCTAAAGAAGACCTCAGCAGACCCTACTGACCTCAAAAACGACAGACCCATCTCCCTGCTCCCGTTCCCAGCGAAAGTCACTGAGAAAGCCGTCAACAGCCAACTCGCCACCTTCATCGAAGAGCACCACATCCTCGACTCCTGCCAATCCGGCTTCAGAAAAATCCACGGTACAGAAACCGCCCTCCTCGCCGCAAGTGACGACATCTGCTCTCTCCTGGACAGAGGAGAGACAGTAGCACTCATCTTCCTCGACCTTTCAGCCACCTTCGACACAGTCTCTCACCGCACCCTAACATGCAGACTTCACAAAGCAGGGATCCAGGACAAGGCCCTCGACTGGATCCGCTCACTCGTCTCCGGCAGAATGCAGCGGGTTAGACTTCCTCCTTTCCTCTCAGGCCCTACACCATCCACCTGCGGAGTCCCCCAGGGATCCTCTCTCGGCCCCACGCTCTTCAATGACTACATGGCTCCACTCTACCCCATTGTCAGAACCCACACACTACACATTGTTTCCTACGCAGACGACACCCAACTCATCCTCTCCCTCTCCAACGAACACACACAGTCAAATACAACTTTCAAGAAGGCATGGAAGTAATCGCCAAATGGATGAAAAACAGCTGCCTACAACTCAACACGGACAAAACAGAGATACTCTTCATGGGCCCAAACACTGATGCCTGGGATGACACCTGGTGGCCCCCCGCCCTCGGAAACCCGCCCACCCCCACGGACCACGCACGCAACCTCGGAATCATCAAGGACTCTGAGCTCAAAATGGATCGCCAGATCAACTCTGTCACATCCTCCTGCTTCAACACCCTCTGCCTCCTACGTAAGACCTTCAAATGGATCCCCATCGAGCACAGAAAGACCGTCACTCACGCCCTTGTCACCAGCAGACTTGACTACGGCAACACACTCTATGCCGAATAAACAAAAACCTCACCTGCAAGCTACAAAACATCCAGAACGCCGCCGCAAGACTGGTCCTCAACCTGCCAAGACACTGCCATATCTCTCAGAACCTGCACACACTCCACTGGCTCCCCATCAAGGCTAGAATCACCTTCAAGATCCTCACAAACGCACACAAAGCCCTCCACAATGCCGGACCAGCATACCTGAACAGCCGACTCGCTTTCCACTCACCCCAAAGGACCCTACGATAGGCCCTGCTCTCCTACGCCGTGGTCCCCCGCACCAGAAAGACCAGATCAGGAGGCCACTCCTTCTCCTTCCTCGCGGTCAGAGCCTGGAACACCCTACCGCTCCACCTCAGACAGACTACATCGCTCCCCATCTTCACGAGAAACCTCAAAACTTGGCTCTTCGACAGACCTCCTCCTTGATGGACTGGAACCTGCACCCCGCCCTCCTCCCCAGCGCCTTGAGACCCTTACGGGTGAGTAGTCGCGCTTAACAAGTACCAGATTGATTGATTGATAGTTGGGTCAGATCCTCCCTGGACCTGAAAACAAGCATCCTGGAACTGATTTTGGGGTATCTCTCCTCATCAGCCTTGCTAGCTTGATTCAGATGGCGTAGCAAGCATGGGACCCACATCTGGGTATACCCATCCCACTTAGTGTGAAAATTGCAACACAAAAAGATTCATCTCAGCTTTTTAACGCTCATTGAATCTAAGACCAAAGTTGTTCTAATGTGCACAAGCAAACCACTGTGAGGCCTGGAAAAAAGGAGCCTGATTCCATACTTTCTAGGATCCTAAAGACAGAGAAAAAACTGTTGCAAATGCTGATTCTGAATGTTGTTTTAGCCACAAAACAGAAAGATCATAAGGCTTTCGATAAGAAAGGACAGTTACATATTAATTTTAGTAGCTGAAAATTCACGTTTGGATTACCACAAAGGTCAGAGGTTGATAGGAGGGTTGAAGCAGTTTTACAAGGTGAAATTAAACTTACAAGAGTGCTGAAAAAAAGACCATGTGCCCAACAGCAGAATGCATCTGTACTGGAACCTAGTAGACCAAC
The DNA here is from genome assembly GCF_964204655.1 of Triturus cristatus. Taxonomy (NCBI): domain Eukaryota; kingdom Metazoa; phylum Chordata; class Amphibia; order Caudata; family Salamandridae; genus Triturus; species Triturus cristatus. Next base: position 529,107,263 of record NC_140585.1, on the reverse strand, counting down.
GGTGACTTTTTTGACACATAGCCCACTCCAACCTATAGATCATCTCAAACGTTGTGACCAAGATGCACTTCAACCCACAAAGGCACGACATCCTTCAGACCACCCATTTGAGATGAACTGGTGTCAAAAAGCAGAGATTTGCGACCTTGGTATCACATATCAAGAAAACGCTCTCGTAGAAGCCAGTTAAGACCACAGCTGACATTCTTTGCTTAATAATCTGAAGCTGTTTCTGGTCAGTCAGTGTCAGCCACGGTCACTCTGAGATGCCAGTTAGCTATACTGTATATAATATCACAAACCAATGTCACTCACCTGTTCACCCATTCTTGCACTTGCTTAGACATATGCAGTCACTCACACATCGAGGTACTCACACATATGCACACATTCATAGCACTCACTCCTTCAACCATTCACTCAGACACTCACTCACACACTCGCTCAAGCTCATGAACTCACTGATTGAAATACTCTGACACTCACAACTCCTACATCAGAGACAGGCAAGCATGTTTGAAGCCATTGCTCACCGGCCAAATTAAAACAACACAGGTTTATTTGTGACTACCAATTTGCAAATATTGCTTTCAATAAAGAGATTTTATCATTTTCAGCCACGTTTTACCAATATAAAATACAGTGAGCTGTTTGCTCTATACCTTTTATTTTTTTCGCAACTAGCAAAAACAGTATAAATCATTTATCTTAATGTTACACAGTCCAAAATATATGCAAAATATGGAGAATACCACAACTCTGTTAGGTGCATGTATTTGTCTTCTTCATTCCACGTTGGACAGCGAAACATATTTGCAATCTCTCCATAATGCATCTTTTTTATTTCCCATAATGACAAAGCTCCTTATTGCTGCCAACATTATGAAAAGGAACATTTCCCCCATTATCTAATTCCTACAGTTCTTTTCCTCTAAAATTACAAAAATGACAGCATGACAGTGGCAATTTTAATAAAATACGCTGTATCTTCACAACTCTAAACAATCACTGGCCTTCTATCACAGCTACAAGTACATGCTGTTCTCTTTCAGTACGTTTCTTGCATAATCATAGGGCCACCAATACATTTGCACGCGTCAGCCTTGAGGTCGCCATTTTTTAATTACACGTCTTACAATTGTGTTAGGCTTCATTGGATAGTATGAGTTGACGTCGATGGTGCGAGCGTCGCCTGTCACTCAAGTGTCATTACAGACCCTCCCTTCCCAGATGAACCGCGTGGAGAAATTATTAAGCACAGCAAAAGTGGCTGTTTCTCACCTATTGAACCAATCAATCACCAACCCGAGGAGCCAAACACAGCAAACATTGTATGCTGCAACAATAAATACACCAGTGATGGTTAATTCTGCTATCGTGAAGAGACGAGCACAACGAAAAGTATATTCGTTCCTACTTCGAACACTCCTACCAGCTAAAAGAGTCTGCGCCTTTACCGTCACTCCCAGGTTACCATTGCTCTGATGAAAGCAGTAAACTGACCGTTAAGTGATTTATTAAAGTATCACACACATTTAGGTTTGACTTTTGGAGAAATATGCTAAAGCCTTTCCATAGTGTGAAATAACTGGGATGTGTCTTCTACTCATTAGTATGCCGGTGTGCTACTTGTCTATATCTGCTGTCTATTGCAAAAGTCACACTACTGATTGATGTAATCTGTTGGTAGGTTTGCATGGTTTCAAGGAGACTGCTTACTGTCATATTGAGGGAGGGCACATTGACTCCTCTTACTGAGTCACATATATCTCCTAGGTATAGTTTACTTGATGAAAGAAGTACTGGCAAAACCCATAGGTCTCACCCGTGCACCCAGATGCAGACCAATTGTCTTTGCCAATGTGTTTTTGCCCCAGATGTCTGCCGGGCACGCATGCATGGAGGTCATCTCGAAATGGAAAAAACATTTAAGAAAACTTCAAGAAAAAACATTCCAAGATGACAGTCGTGAGTGCCATCATTCCAAAAGGACTGTCCTTTGTGGACAGCCATGAATAGCTGCCATCTTAAAGCAAAACAAAAAACATTGCAAGATGGCTGCTATTTACACTTGCTTACATGACACTCACAGGCAGCACACTTGAAATGGAATGGTATGAAAACCATTTAAAATGGCTTCTTGCCGATGCAGCAGCGAGAAGCAGATTGACCAAATACAGTGTATGTCAACACTAGTGGGGCTAATTTATGAAGAAATAGAGTGGAGGCAGGAAACGCGAGAGGTACAGGCAGAACAAGGAGGGATAAAGGGAAATTTAACAGTCCCTCATGGATTACAATGCATGATGTCAGCACAGCAGTGGAAAAATACAACTCAACCAATATAAACACTGTGAGAACAAATCCTCCTCTGTAGGACAAACAACAACAAAGAGTAAAGACTTAATATCAGGAGCAGGGAACTGAGATAAACAAGAAAGCCATCAATGATGAGAAAGGGATGGACCCAAAGTCTATTCTAAATCAATATTTGATACAATGGGTCTGTTGCCAGCAGCACCTGAAGCTGTCTACAAGCAATACCTAAAATAAGTTCAGGGGCCCAAAGACTTTCTACGGACCCTCCCACCAGTGCTGTGAATACCAAGAGAGCACAGATTTGATTCCACCTCATGCCTCTTTCTTCCACCACAGGGTATCCTGGCACTGTTGAGCATAGACTGGTCTTGCAGCGAGGTAAGAGAAAGCTTTACTTCTGGCTCTGGCTCTGTGTATACAGTGGATGCATGCAAGCAGGAGTCCGGTAGATGGGAGGTGTCTGGTATATGTGTGGAAGTTGATGTGAGTGTTGAGGTTGGCAGAGCCTAGGTTGTGTAAGACTTTGCGTGTGTGAGGAGCTTGAAGAGTGTGCGTTTGTGAATGGAGAGTCAGTGAAGATCTTTGAGGTGCAGGGTGATGTGTGTGTGGTGGGGAAGCCTCAGAGTGAGTCTGAGTCTGGCAGCTCCATTTTGGATGGTTGGTAGGCTCCTTGTTAGTTGGGCAATGATTCCAACATAGGGCCTGATTCACAAAGGTAAACTTAGACCAAAAGTCCAAGTTTAGACCTGAAGTCTAACTTTACTACTACTAAAGTTAGACTTTTGGTCTAAGTTTAGACCAAAAGTCTAACTTAGACCAAAAGTCTAACTTTACTACTACTAAAGTTAGACTTTTGGTCTAAACTTAGACCAAAAGTCTAAGTTTAGTAGTAGTAAAGTTAGACTTTTGGTGCTGTTGGGGAATGTAGGAGCAGATGGGTTTGCCTTTGGTGCGCACTTGTTATACAGTTCTTTCATAATATAGAGACTGAATTTTCTAATATAATCAGTAAATGATGGTCTATTCGGTTAGCTAACAGTACCGCATCTAAACTCCTAAACTTACAGAGCTATAGATTCTATCAGAAACCTAGAACATGACTCTCAGAGTCCCAAGGAAAGCATGGAAACAGATCTAATCCTTATGTTTGTTACTTTTGCATACCCAATGTGCTCACAATTAAAGGATACAATATTGCATTTTCAAGCGTTTATTGAAAAGCTCCTATCCCTGCAAACATACATGAACTGCAATTGTAAGAAAGATGAGACAAATTATTGTAATAAGCATTATTAGAATAGTGAAAAACACAAACAATTCAATCATGGTAATTATTCATAAAGTTGCTAAAGTTACTCCTATCTATTACTAATCTTTATGCTAAAGAGAGCATATGAGAGTACCCATCTGCCAGGCCTGTTGGAATGACCTAGCCCCATTCCTTGGTGCTGTATGTCACAAAGCTAGGCTTAGTGTATCCACAGATTCACCTCTGAGTTTACAGCTAGCTTCCTTCTCAGCATTAAGGCCGGGGACAGCGGAACTGCTTCTCACATCAGCTTTCCATGATGACTTCGGCGAAAGTGCACCTCTCACCAACTTCAGCATGGCCGCGGTTTAAATAAAAACAATAAGGCAAGCTTCACAGACTGTGTCAAAGTTGCAGGACAGCATTTTATTTAGACTAAAGCGTCCTCTCCTTGCGAGCACAAAAAATAAAACAATGCCACATGGTCTGAATTTGTAGGACCCCGTAACTAAATGTGCAGAATACACAGTGTGGCAATGTCTATCAGGAATAAATGTGAGCAAGGGCCATTCTCACAATAGGAAAACATGTGCAAACCACCATTAGAAAATTAGGCTAAGGTAAAACGAGAAACTATAATGAAAACTGAATGCAAGCCATATAACATCTTCTGCCTCCATTAAGTAGAATCTGGACACAGAGAGGCTGATGGGCAGGGCTTAGGTGACCAGTGAGAAGGAGATTAGAGTGCAGGGGACGAGGTGGGAAGGCTGCATCAGGGAAAATGTGCAAACGGGGGAAAGAGACCGGGAAAAAGTCTTGTGCAATCATCAGAAAGACACAGGGAAAGGAGCCTTAAAGTGGCCCTAAAAGTGACAAAAAAGAGAGCCGAAAACTGAGACTAATCAGGGAAGCAGCAGGGCACATAAAGAACAGAATAATGCAAGCAAGAGAGAAAAAGGCATTAGGAGCAAAAAAGGCACAAAAGCAAGTGGTAGAGCAATTGTCATGAATGCAAGTAGGGGACAACTAGAAGAGCGAAGAAGAGGTCAAAAGGAGCAGGAACGCAGAGAGAGAGTAAAGCAGCAACAGTGAGAGGTCAAAGGCCAAACGGGCAGAGAGGGTGCTAAGCAAATGAGCAGTAGGGAAGAGAAAAATGGTAGGAGTGCAAGGCTAGCAGCCTGACAGTAGCAATGGAGCTGGGTCCACAAGGCTCAGGCCTGGTCGGAGGACAAGGGACAGGTAAGTGGTGCAGGCATAGTTAGGCAGTGATTTCTTCTCCTTCTTGCCCCCTTCTCTGACATTCTCTGTGTTGCCCTAAGTCAACATCTGATTGATAAAAATAAGTCCTTATTACCCAAAATGAGTGCTGGTGCCCACCACTTGCACTATTTAAGCACTGCCATTACACACATTCTGTCCAGCGCATCAATTTCCAACTGCTGTTATTTGGAATACCAGATGGGAATGAACTAACAGAGAAAATAAATGTGTAGTAGGCTTATTTCTCATTCACCAGGGTGGAGACACATGGGGGGCATTCAAAAAGGCATTTATGACTCCTCTAGTTCATCATTTAGTTATAATGACAACTCACAAAAATGCAGTTATAGAGCTATCCCTACCCCATTCTATCTCATGTGTGTAGTTCTCCACTGAGAATGCATAGAAGTATGAACACATCATTCAAAATTGTCTGTGAAATGTGGTAGTGACAAGGAGAAGAGGTTGTTAACTAGGTAATATATACTACAAAGTAGGATAAGGAAAGCGAAACCAAGAAGGGCATAGGTATCAACGTGCAAATCCAAAAAAGAGGCCTGCAAAAGAGTAGGTACCTTGCAATTCACACACATTACCCCCACCCCAAGTAGTTCTGCAGCCCCCACAGGCTCAAGTCTGCCGCAGCTTCACCTTAAAATAAGTTTCAAACCATACATGGCCACTCACAGGAATTGCAAGGGTATCACTTAGAAATCAATTGAGATAGGGAATAACACTACCAGCAAAAGGCATACACCCAAATTGTGCAATAAATTCAGGCAAGGAAATGTATTCTGACCTGTAAAAAAATATTTCTGCTTTTGGACCACTGGTTTTCAGACCTTGCTTATAATTCTTCCTAATGGAGTCTCACTCAGTGGAAGATTCTGTTTAAAATTGTTTTGAGCTGTGATCATCAGAAACAACCTTTTAAGATAAGGCCCTGAATATGAGGTTCTGCACAGAGTATGTGTTAGCACATGTACACAAGCACCTGCAAAAGTGTGTAGGCTAAGCGAGGAAGCCTGTTGTCTGGCTTATCCTACCATCTGCAATAAGGTAGCAGTGGGATGGGGAAGGATTAGGATCATTTTTCAAATCAATCAGAAATGGTTTTGCAAAGATAGGTCAATGGCTAGGTAGTGTAAACGGAGGAGTTTTGAAGTTACTATTAACACCAATTATTGTTATATGAATCGGCATTCGGCATTATATGTGTGCTTATTTTTTTTTAATGTTACAAAGGAATTTCATCATCAAAGGGAATGACTTGTGAGTATAAGAAGATGTCAGGAACTAGTGGAAGAAAACGAAAGAGACTGCATGTCAAAGTCGAGAAGATGCAAAGTGAACTTTATGATTATATGCAGGATTTTGAAGAGACAAAGCGGAAGAACACAACGTTGATGAATGATATACATTAATAAAGAATTGAAGTTATGATGGAATCATCAGAGTAGAGAAGTGTGAGCACTAATTTTCTGTTAATGAAAATAACACAACTGTTGGTTATTTTACAAACTTCCATATGTCAATGAAATGCAAAGTAAGATGGCATGTGAGTATTATCAACCATTGCTTTTTGTAATGCTGTATATTGATACTGACGAATGTTTAATGAAAAGGTTTTTTTTTAAATAACACGCTATTGCTAATACTGATCTGTGTTTACATTGTCCTCCACTTTGTTTAGATATCCTCTCATGCCACATGATATTATTATTAATTCCATTACTCAAATAACATTTAATAGTTTCAGACAAATCAGCAGAATACGTTCTCAGAGAACACTTCTTGAACATAGTATGCCAAGGACAAATCTTGCTCATCCTAGTTTTGTTTACATTGTATCTAAGACATTGTATAACCAAGACTGTGAGAATGATCAAACCATAATGTATTAAAGGTGGGAAAATCTCAGAATGTATTCTATGTAGAAATGTTTCCTTTAGACTGTTTCCTATTTGTTTAAACATATTGAATCATGTGTTCCCACAAATGTATGTAGCCATTGTCTAAAGTCCTATATTAGGGTATGTATTTCTCTCAGAGAGAGAGACCCATACTCACCTTCTTAGAAGGCGAATAAATGCAGGATTTCATACGGAACTGTACTGAGTTCTTTTACCTATGACTTATATGCTTTGCTGCTAATTTACTGATGGCATATTTTATATTTTGACTTACAAATGCTTAAAAACTTACATAAAGCATTAAAAATGATATTTTGTCTGTCATTCTTAAGAGATTGTTTCAGAAGTATTATATGGACGAGGTTTGATTTTTGAAGTGACAGTTCTAATCGGGGAGCACCAAAGTGCGAGCTACATGGACTACACTGCTCCGAGTCTTGAAACTGCTGTGCTGAATTTGAATGACTTTTGTTTGAAATCTTCTAAGGGTTCCACGCGCCAACACTGTGAGGGCAAGTACAGTTTATGCATCTTTGCCAAATGTATGTCTTTGGATATGTACCCTTTCTTTATCCAGTACTCCTAAAAGGTTCAGCAGCTCCTGTGTCTTTTTTCCTTCCCATCAATTTTTTGATTCCCTGATCCGGTGTCCTAAATATTGGCTTAGTACAACCAATTCTCTATGTATCATGACTTTTAAGAGGATGTCAGCTAGTAATGGTCTCCTCCTATCCACAGTCCAACACTTTTTTTGTGGCAACTATTGCAAGAGATTCTGCAGTTTAGGGAAACAAAACGTACCAGATATGGAAGTTGTTTATGTGTTTAGATAAATCTTTGCAGAATCAGATGCTCTCTAGATTTCATTCTTTCTGACAGGATAGGGCTAATGAAAAGATTAGGGTCAGTTGAAGACTCAGGGTAAAGATTATTATCGGAGTTTGGGTATTTTAGATAAAGATCTGGCTAAATATTTAAGTCAAGATTAGGGTCTGAGTTAGAGTTAGCATGAAGTCTATGGCTTAATTTAGGTTTAAGAGAAGGTTTAGGTTATTGATAGGTTAATGATTAGATTGAAGATTAGGACAGGAGTAAGGGTTGGGATTAAGTTAGAATTAGGCTGTGGGTTAGGAACAAGGTTTAGAGTAAGAAGGAATTATGATCTGGGCTAGGATCAAACTTTAGGGTGCAGGTTTGACTTAAAGGAGAGGTTATGGTTAGGGTTTAGCATAAGAGCTGTTTATCAATGTAGTGTAGTCCTAATAGTACCCTGTCATGCAGGACCCACGTTCTTTACGGATAATATATACTGTGGGTCTGGTGGCAGACTGACAGTGCACCCCCGCCACATATGTTAGCCTATGGTTTGCATTAGCTAGCTCACCGTGCCACTAGAATCTCCTGCTATCAGAGGGATTCGTTTTTGGCAACATCAGAACACAATAACCTCAGACTCGTGGAAACAATATACTATTTTTCACCCAGTCACTCGTGCGTGCTTGCTTGTTTTGCTTTCAGAGAGATACAGAGAAGTACAGTTGAGCATTTTTACAATAAGAATTTATTGTACCGTAGTTCTTCTCGTGTAGAATAAGTTCACTGTTACAACTGTAACACAGTAGCAGAGATATAGAACCAGCAGTACAGTGAATAAAAAGGAATAGTATTGTTCTACAATTTTGTAATCGTCACAAACATATACATGAATATGAAATGCATTCATAAAAATAAAGTGCGTACTCCTAAGATGCCTAACTAGATGTCCCTAAGTGTACCTAGCATGTGAATAGGTGCTACAGAGCCTAAGCCTAAGAGACTATGAGCCAAGAATCCCGCTAGGATTGAGTCGAACCCCCATACCTGAATAGTGAGAGTGAGATATCATGGCAGAGTACAGTCCTACAACAGCCAACTTCTCAGTGTTAGAGGACCTTAACCTCCATTTAAAAAATACAAATTGCGAATGACCAACAATCTTTTAATGGACCTTGAAGCAGTCCAACTAACTCAATGAGTCAAAGCCCCTACTCACAATCAAGGCCATTTATTTGACCCCATCCTTTCTAGCATACCTCACTCAATCACATGAGACCCTGTAGATATTACTTTGTCAGATCACAAAATAATTCCTTTCCGACTGACCAGATCAAACCACATAGTTGCAGCACCTATCAATCCCAGAGTCCAGCAAAATTGGTCAAAACTGAATTTAGGAGATTGAGAAAATTCGCTCTCCCACTCCATTTTTGAAACAACAGGAGACATAGCAAGCAGGTAGAACAGCTTAGAGACATGGAAATTGAAAGCCTTAAATCTCCTGGTGCCTTTAAACAACAAAAGGCCCCATGCCCTAGAGGAAATGCACCATGGTTCTCAATAGAGCCCCAGGAGCTAAAAACAGACTACAAACTGGCAGAAACGTCATGGAGGAAAAGTTACAACAGCACAAGTTAAAATCACTATAAAAAAGCAGTAAAACAATACCACTATGCCGTCAGGGAAGCTAGTCAGTTATTTTGCTACTAAAATACAAAATTCATCTAAAGAACTATGGGCCACATGTATGATCGCCAGATTTTATGACTTCCTAACTGTGACTTTTTGCAACTTGCAGTTAGGAAATCGCAAAACCATATGTATGGTTCCCTGTGGGCTTGACTTAGAGACTCAGTAACAAGTTGCATCGCAGAATAGGAGAACTTCAATTACAATTTCGTATTCGGTCGCAATCTCCAAATGCGGTCGCAAATTGGGATTGCGGTCACAGTTAGCGACCGCCTTGTTAAAAATGTGCCTTACTGCTTCCTCGGTCAGGGGACGAACACCAAGCACAGGAAGTGCTGACCAGGAGAAGCCAGGAGAGCAAGCAGGGTGAGGAGGAGACAACTGCTGCACAGCCAAAGTGAGCTGAGCGGGCAAAACAGCACCAGAAATGGCCAGTCAACAGAGAGAGCACTAATCAGGACAGAGAATAAGAAAATTAAAGTTTTGAGAGAGAGAACTTGAGCTTTTGAGGGGACAGTGCTGCAATAATCATGACCAGCTTTTTGGTCGTGCCTCCATGACTGTGCCAGAGTCACCAAAAAATTAATCTGGAAGGACATGCAGCAGGGGATTAATACTGTTGGAGTGACAGAACGCTCAGTTGAGGAAATAAAAAAAGAGGTGGTACAACCTGCGGTCTCGTGCTAAAGAAAGGGTGGTAACACACCTGCGGGATTCTCAGGCAACAGGAAGTGGTCCCTCAACTGCACCCTCACCCTCCACAATGGAGGCAATGGTGGAGACAACTCTTAAGCCATAGGCTGTAGTCTGCACCTCCAACATCACCAAGTAAGTGTGAAACTTCTAATCTTTTATGCCCTTAAATTGATGTCTACATGCATGTAATACAACCTTATACAGACATATCTGGATGGTCCATGTACATGTAGAAAAAAAACATGGTGCATAATGGTGTATGTAGTCATAGACATAAAGAGTGTGTAGTTCGTTTTTTTTATTGTTTTTTTTTTTTTTTTAGAGTTTCATATAGCGCGAACTAGACCCGAGACATCGGGTATCAGAGCATTTTACATGAGCACCAGTTTTGTTACAGATGGACACATTCATTTTTGTTAGGCACAGGGAGATCAAGTGATTTGCTCACATTCACAGGATGTTGAACGTCGTTGCCGAGACTGAAGCCCGGTTCCTCAGCTTCAAGGTAGACAACTCTAGACGTAAGGCCAGTGTCAGACATGTGTAGAATATATTTTTTGTTTTACGGAGTTTTATATAGTGCGAACTTGACCCAAAGGTATCAGAGCGCTTTACATAGCACCAGTTGCGTTACATGCGGACAGATTCATTTTTTTGTTAGGCATGGGGAGATCAAGTTATTTGCCCAGAATCACAGGATGTTCAGCGTCCATACGGAGACTCGAACTAGGTTCCCCAGATTCGAGGTCGACCACCCTAGCCGTTAGGCCAACTCCTCTCCCCAATAATGTTGTACGATCAATGAGATAGTGTGTCACACATAACATTTGATTGATATTCCCATTATCCAATTAGATATACTTGTGGAAGTACTTGAAGGGCTGGCAGATGAAGGAGAAGACCAGGGCCAGATCGAGGAAGACCCAAGTGGAGTGCCTGAGGTTGTGCCTACCACATCACATAGCCAGTCCAGCACTGTGTCCATCTCTCCACAGCCAGCAGCAGTAGAGGAGCAGGATACCAGATAGCCACCCACTCTTAGCCACCATCCAGTCAGCAGGATCTGACAGCAACGCTCCACTCTATATGGGCGTAGGTGCCATCAGACAAGGCAGGCATGTGGGTCCCAGGTGCCGCCCGACCAACAGTCAGTGTATGGCAGCAAAAACATATGCAGTTGACTAACCAGATATTGACATTAGGCTTCAACGGCTTGAAAAAGCAGTTGGCAGACAATCAGGCCTGCATGGATTCAAAAATAGATGCACTAACAGGTGCTGTTAGCCAGCTCTGCACTGAGCTGTCAGAAGACAGAAGCCTGCAAAGGCTCAGGAAGAGGAGCAGAGGTCCCAGGATCGATGCCATGACAAGGGCCATAGGGAGACTTGCACATGCTACCACTACCCTGTCAAAGTGCACGGTGGACATACAGGTGACGCTGGGCCACTACAGTGGAGATGTCTCATGGGGCCTAGCCCAGATCACAGCAGCTGTGGAGGCCATTTAAACTGCCCACATTGCCAAGGGGCGGGGTGCTGAGGTTTTAGACAGTCAGGTGTCAAGCCTCAGCAGTGTATCTGCCTCTGATGCCCGTGTGCTGCGACGGAGTACCAGCCACGCTCCAGCACCTCCTCATGGCACCAGCTCACATACTGGACTTGGTTCAAAGAAATGAGTGCTCGGTGAAAGTCAGGCATTGTTTTTTATGTTCTTCCCTTTAGCGGTGATGTGCACTCAATGTATATATGCTTTTGTGTGACAGACAGGTTGTCTGTCAATGTATGTTGAATCCTGCCATTAAAATGAGCTTAGGTTTTAGCAACCAATTACTTGTTATGGTATTTTCCGACAGTATTCTGTATATGGACATGTCTACAGTGCAAAGTATTGTCTGGCTATGTGGTCCCTGTACCTTCTCGCCTCAACTGCTCTGCTTGCTGCGGTTGGCTGCTGAGCAGATGGGCCAGGATTCTCATCCTCAGAGTCCAATCCAGTCACCTCAATGGGTAAGCCTCTCCTGTAGGCAATGTTGTGGACTATGGCACAGGTTGCCACAATCTTGCAAGCAGTCTACGGCACATACTGCAAGGCTCTCCCACTCTTGTGCAGGCACTTAAGTGGGACTTTAGGAGCCCAAATGTCTGCTCGATCACCGACCTGGTGCGCCTGTGTGCTGTGTTATAGCGCCTTACATATGGGTTGTTGTGAGACAGGTAGGGTATGAGAAAGATTCCATGACCTCAGGATATATGCACTGTCACCGTACAAAGCAAATATATGTGTGAGATAACATACGAGGAGCGATGGTTGAGCAGTAACGTATAAGTGTTAACGTTTCTTTACAGTACCTAGTAGGTAACCTTTGAAAAACTCCCCTCATTCCAGTCGTTGGTAAATCCCACTGTGCCTGAACATGTAGGAGTCATGGGTGCTCCCCGGATATTGTGCCACAATATCTGTGATAATATTGTTTGCATTGCAGGCAACTTGGATGTTCATGGAATGGGTGTTCTTGAGAATCCATAATAGTTATTCCAGGTGGGATGGAAGACATATGGGCACAGGGGTCCCATCTATACACTGATGACCTGTGGGACTCTGGCTATCAGGAAAAACTGTAATTTTGCTGTTTGCAGTGCCACATCATTCCTGGGCAGGTAAATGTCTTGATGTATGTAGAGGAGCATGGCATCTAGGAAACTGCGAAAGCGCACCCTGCGACACCCTTTCCGGCCACAGCTGTCACATTTTGGTAACTGCCACTGGCCGATAGGTAGAGGAAGCACAACACTTGGACATGGGTGGGGATTGCACTGCTGTGCTGCATACTGCTTTCAAGGTGCAGCTTTAAGGTTGCTATTAGCTCCAAGATAACATTGCTACTCATCCTGTATTGTTCATAGATCTCTTCGTCTGTCTTCCCAAACATGGCCAGGCTGACTCAGAATACCCTCTCCTGCCTCCGCCTCTTCTACTGAGCAGCCAGTATGCACATCCTCCTCGCTATCACATACAGGGCAGGCATTGTGGAAGCCCCTAATACATGCTGGGGCTGCTTTTACACTTTGGGCCCTATTACCAACTGATTTGAATTGTTGGTAACTTGCATCTGCAAACGAGTCATTTTACGACTATTCGCAATTTGAGACTCACTTGTGCATGACGTTTGCGACTTGCAATTAGGGATTTCCTAATTGAGACTCACAAATTCTTGTCACAACATTTGCAAATCGGTCACATTGCTATTTTTGCTTTGCAAATGCTTGTCGTACATCGCAGACAGCCATTTTTGTATTCACAAAACGATTTGCGGCCAATTTGCAAAAGCAAATTGTTCGTATATGTGGCCCTAAATAACCTGGTGAGTAGTTTAATGAAACCCACAAACAACAATCCGGCCCCCCTCTGTCAGAGGGACAGTGCAACCAATTGGCCAGATTCTTTTTGGATAAAGTCAAGAACATCCTCCTAACATTCGGACGAGATATAGGAGCAACCACACTTTTGGAGATGGGGCATGGAAAAATGAGCACTTTCCCAGGAATGACAAGGGAAGTTACACTGGAAATTCTCTCATCTCTTAAATCAGGTTCTACTCAGAACCCTGCTCCTCCCGATAGTATACTCCAAGGCGGGATGCCAGTTTTTTCCACGTTGACGATATGTTTAACCACTCACAGAAGTATGGTATAGTTCCTTCAACATGAAAGCATCCCATTGTCAGGCCACTATTGAAAAAACCATTGGCTGATCCGTTATTTTGTGAAAACTATCACCCAATATCTCTCCTACCAGGGCCTAGTTAAATCCTGGCAAAAATGTGTAAATAAAAACCTATCCCTATTTTTCGGAGTCAAAAGGAATTCTGCACCACTCCCAAACAGTTTTTAGACCAGACAGTAGTACAGAAACTGCCCTCCTAGCAGCCACAGAGGAACTGAGGGCAATTTTGGACAAAGATGATCTTGCGGCCTGGATCCTACTGGATCTAAGTGCCACTTTCAATCCCGTCTCACATCTTTCACTGAATAAAAGACAAGTAGAAGGAGGAATTACAGGCACAGCACTAAACTGGCTGACCTACTTTCTACTGAATCCGAACCTTTCTAGTATATGAAGAAGAGAGACAATCAGATATCTATCCCCACAAGTGCGGAATACCACAGGTTGCTTCATTAAGCCCGATCTGGTATAATCTGTACGTCTTATGGTTTATCGTTGATCTCCTATGTGGACGACACACAAATTATCATCAGTCTTTCCCATCAAACAGAAAGCACTTCTGTCCTCCTTAACACCTATCTTAGGCACATAGTGGACTGGATCGCAACCAGCAGTCTTAAACTTAATGGAGCTAAAACAGAGGTGATGATAGTGAGAAACAACTCTATTTATGGAGAAGAACTTGCCAAACGTTTTGGGCACTCACCTCACCCCTCAAATGAGTTTGAGTTTGAGTTTAAAATATTTGTTAAGCGCACGTACACCAAGCGGTTTCATGGCGCTATAGAGTACTACAGAATTCCAGAAAGGCAGAAGGGCGGGGTGAGCTTGAGGGCATTAAGAAGGAAAAGCTTGGATAAAAAGTGAGGTTTTAAGTGCCTTACGAAAAATTGGGTACTGGGTGCAGGATCTCAAATGGGCCGGAAGAGAGTTCCAAAAAGCAGGAGCAAGTGTGGAGAATTTAGAGCCTCCCCATTTTTTTCTTCTAAAGCGGGGAACCACAAGTAGATGTTGGGTGGATGAACGTAGCTCCCTGGGGGGAACATAAGAATGAATTTCGGAGGTGATATAGGCGGGAGCTGAGCCGGACCGGACATTAAAGATGATGCAGCCCAGCTTAAACTGGGCTCGTTCCTGAATGGGGAGCCAGTGTAAAGACCTGAGGAGGGGCGTAACATGATGTGATTTGGATAAATTGAAAACTAGGTGGGCCGTTTGGTTTTGGACCAGCTGTAGACGTCGCACAAAGTGCGCGGGCATGCCCCAATAGAGGGCGTTGCCGTAGTCCAGGCGGGAAATAACCATCGCCAGGACTATAAGTTTGAGTGCGGAGGGAGAAAAAAAAACGAGAGACTTTGCGGATGGTGCGTAAAGAAAAGAAAGATGAAGAGACGACAGAACTGACTTGGGAATGAAGAGAGAGTTGGTCATTAAGATTGAAGCCAAGAGTTTTAACAGAGGAAGATGGAATGGGGGGAGAACCCAAAGAGGGGGGCCAGAAAGAGAAGACCAGGGACTGGAGCAGCCACCTGTCAGCAACAACTCAGTTTTATCGGGGTTAAGCTTCAGGTGGTTGTGATTCATCCAGTCTTGGATGAAAGTCATGACTGAGTGGAAATTGGATATTGACTCAGGGGAAGAAGATAGTGAAAAAATAAGCTGGAGGTCATCCGCATAATTATAGACGGAGACCTCCAGTTGTTGAAGGGCAAAAATAAGAGGGGCGATATACAAATTAAATAACAAAGGGGAGAGGGAAGATCCCTGGGGAACCCCGCATTGAACTGCACGGAAGTCCGCAGCATAGTTGCCCAAATGCACAGCTTGGGAGCGGTCGTGCAGGAAGGAGGACAGCCAGACCAGGGCTGAGCCCTCGATTCCCGCCGCTCTGACACGGGAGAGTAAGATGGCATGATCAACCGTGTCAAAAGCGGCAGAGAGATCCAGGAGGACCAAGGACTGAGGATGGTTAGTGTCCATGCCCTCTCTAAGTTTGTCGAGGACCGACAAAACCACGGACTCCGTCGAGTGAGCGGGGCGGAAACCGGCCTGCCTGGGGGCCAGTACATTGTTCGTCTCCACAAAGGTGCTAAGTGTTCTGGTTACATGGCGTTCCAGTACCTTCGCCAAAAAAGGTAAGAGTGAAATGGGGCGGTAGTTAATAGGCACCGAGGGATCAGCACCAGGTTTTTTTAAAATGGGTAGGATAACGGCCGATTTAAGAGAAGAGATAACAACGCCCTGTGAAAGGGAGCTATTTAGAAGAGTAAGAGGCGGCATAGGACAGGTAGAGTAGATTTGTTTGAGTATGTGCGCAGGACAAGGATCTAGTGGGGAGCCGGATTTAACCAAAGGCAGGAGAGAAAGGAAGGAATCTTGTGCAAGAGGAGGGATGGATTCAAGACAGGCTACAGCTGGGGGATACTGAGGGCTAACAAAGAGGAGGGAGGGGAGGGGGATATTAGCTTTAATAGTAGCTATTTTGTCAAGAAAAAAAGAGTTAAGGGAATCACAAAGGTGCTGTGAGGGAGAGGGTTTGAGTGCGGCCCTGTCGGAGTATGCTAGATCGTGCTCAATGGTAAAAATTTCTCTAGGCCGATTTTCGGCAGTGTGAATTTTGGACGAGAAATAAGCCTTTTTAGTTGTTAAAATAGAGCTTTTGTAAAGGGCCAATAAGGTGGTATACTGGTTTCTGAGAGTCGGACAGTAGTCTCGCCGCCAAAAGCGCTCTGCCCGGCGGACGTCGAGTTTTAGAGCCTTCAGTTCCTTATTGAACCAATGATTCGCGTCTTTAGAACGCCTGGATGAAATCCGCCTTAGAGGGGCGACTGAGTCGCAGCCTGCTTGAAGCCACGCGTTGATGGAGTCCGCTTGGCCGAGGGATGAAAGTCTGCGGAGATCCGGGCTGGAAGCGGTGAGTGAGGCAGATAGAGAAGCCACATCCACACGGTTCCATGAGCGCGCCCAGATGTTCTTGGTGATAGCGGGCTTGAGAACTGGGCTGAGGGATAAGGAAAAGGAAATAAGGGAGTGATCGGACCAAGTGCAGGGAGAAATAGACTGAGAGGTTACCAGGCAGTTGAGGGACCAGATCTGGTCAAGGATGTGACCCCGCTGACAAATCCGAAAGGGCAGCAGAGAGTAAGTAGTTTTTAAAAACACAGATTAATAATAATGACAATCCAATTTTAAAACAAGAAGACTCCCGGCTTCCGCCTCAGGAGTGTAGTACAAGTAAATGGCGGCGCTAGTAGTCAGCGTCGCTTTATGATGTGTGGCGGTGGGCGTGGCCTCCGAAAAGGAGGCGTGGCCTGGGCCAAGTGCTCGCAAAAAGAGTATCTGGCTCCGATGTCGAGCAGCGCCAATTCCGCTGACAAATCCGGAAGGGCAGCAGAGAGTAAGTGGTTTTTAAAAACACAGATTATTAATAATGACAATCCAATTTTAAAACAAGAAGACTCCCGGCCTCCGCCTCAGGAGTGTAGGACAAGTAAATGGCGGCGCTAGTAGTCAGCGTCGCTTTATGATGTGTGGCGGTGGGCGTGGCCTCCGAAAAGGGGGCGTGGCCTGCGGCCTGGGCCAAGTGCTCGCAAAAAGAGTATCTGGCTCCATTGTCGAGCAGCGCCAATTCCGCTGACAAATCCGGAAGGGCAGCAGAGAGTAAGTGGTTTTTAAAAACACAGATTAATAATAATGACAATCCAATTTTAAAACAAGAAGACTCCCGGCTTCCGCCTCAGGAGTGTAGTACAAGTGATTTTCAAAAGTTTCGGAGCATGGCTTGACAAAAAACTGGCAATGGAAATTCAAGTCAAGAAACTGGCAGCCATCTGTTTTGGCCTTCTTCGGACCCTGAGAAGACAACTGAGATGGTTGCCGGAATCAGCTCGCAGAGTGGTGGTACAAGACCTGGTAGTTTCTCAACTTGACTACGGAAACTCCTTATATCTTGGGAGTCTCAAGTCAGTCATTAAAAGAATGCAGGTCATACAAAATGTTGCAGCCCACATTCTTCTGAAAATTCCTAAACACCAGTCAGCAACAGCAGCATTGGCAACTTTACACTGGCTCCCTCTACTCATTAATGTTAAGACACTCTGCCTTGCACACAGAGTTGTGTATAAAACAGGACCCAAGTTGATCCTGGGAATTCTTACACCCTACAACCCTGAAAGGAAGCTACTTTCCACTTCCCACCCCTGAGCATATCAACTGTTCCTGCTGTAGCAGTGTTCTAGCAGTAGCCTAGTGGCGTACAGATTGTTCACCTAATTTTAGTGTCTATCAAGAGCATAACACTATCTTGCATTCAAATAATATTGTTTCTTTCTACTGGTTTGCACACTAGCTCAATAAGCATCCACAATACTCTGAAACACTGTGCCTGAAAAACTGATCTTGACGTAAAACTTCCAGTTGTCAGCTTTCCTTATTCTTTCGAATGACTCTCCTTTCTATCCATCTTCTGCATGCCTACTCTCTCTGACCACAACCTACTCTAAGTCATATGCATGTGATAGAGCATGAAAATGTAGCTCTACAAAAGTCTTAATTTGTGCAAATATTAACATGAGAATGCCTAAGGAATTAAATAATGAAAACATGCCTTTTCTTAAACATGCAAATTAACATGTAGCATGATTTTTTTAGTAGTAAGCACCTATTTCTATCGTAATTACATTGTTAAGACAGACTAGGCCCAATTAATTCTTTCTACTTCTGTCTTGTCTTTCTTTTAACCTTTTTCTTAAATAAATAAATTTCTTTAGCAGATGATGCATGATGTTGAATTAAATAAATATGTTTGGTTCATTAAACATATCATCTTTGCAGAATGTGATTTAAAAAAAATGATGTATTTCTCTCCTTAGCTACATGTTCTCATCTTATTTAGTAAGATTTTTGCTCCACATATTCACAATGATGAATAGTAAACAGTATATTAAAACAATGGTGTATGCAGGAGAATGTGAAGCTCATGACATAATTTCTGTTAAAGTTACAACTAGAATGTTTCTGCTTTAGGGTAGTTCATTGTCACTCAGTGGAGTTCTGAATAGTTAAATAATGTTAGACTGCAGGGTTTCTCGTGGGAAGTCAGAGTGAATTTAAAGCATATGAATGTTAGCAACTAAGTAGACGTTCTGAGGATAATACCTTGCCAACTTCGTACGTTTACAGTGGGAATGAAGAAAGAAGCAGCAGACCAATGGATGATCGGCGTGCATACATGTGTTTCTGTGTTTAATATACATTCTCCTAGTTAGATTCTAGAGGGAGCTCTTCCATCACTTCTCCTTGGAGCACGCTCTGAGAGCCTTATGCTGCTCAGCCTGGTCCAGGCTATTTGTTCTGTGGCCGCCCCTTTTCTTTAGCCTTTTTCGCTTTCTCACTGTGAGCTACTGCTGACAGTGAATCCGAGACTCAGGTGAGTTCCCAGAACTACTCTGCATGAGGGTATCAACTAAAATCTGATTCTATTTCAATGCTCCTTAAAATTCTCACTATTTTCTGAAAGGACTCTTTATGGGATCTGGTGGGTTAGGATTTGTTAGAGAAGAATATGGACTTAGTTAATAATTTCCTTTAATGGAACACACTGTAATATCATTGCTTGTCTCTAACCATTTATTTTTCTTGATAATTCTGTAAACAGATTTATCTAATTTTGAATAAAGATACCAAAACAATGCAGATCTATAATGACATATAAAGGTTTTAGAACAATTTTTAAAATCTCAATATTGACTGAAAATAATAAATATTGTTTATTAAGATGATGGCAAAGATCCAGTCAACCTGAAAAAGAACAAGGCGTGGAGTTGGAGATCACTTTTGTAAGACATGGGTTGAACTGTTTAAATTAAAAAAGTATTTCTGCACCAGCACATGTTTGTCATAATTCCTATTATTGGATTTCTGCGTATTGCCCACACCTCATTCAAAAGATTACAGCCCTGTCTTTAAAATAATAACTCTGCAAGCTACCAATATCTAGTCCTGTGGCTTGTGTATTAATGTATTAATACCACCAACTACTGAAGGAATTGCCATACTCCTCTCAGTAAAGATCACACCTAAACTCTATTGATTTACTTCAGAACCTGAAGACCTGGCTTGCAAATAACCTACCATTGGCAGAGGTACGCACACACACACCTGTTCAGCTACAGGATACCTTTGCAGGTGATAGTGTGCTTTACAAATATACATAACAACATAACACATAAAAACTGAAGTAAATCAATTAAATTATTATTTTAAGAGCACAAGACTAATGCCAATGACTAAGAAGTACCACTAACCTTGGTTTACAGAGCAGCGTACTGCTCATTGTAAAGTGTGTCAATGTCTTCTGAGGGATAGTAAGCACTATATATATAAAATTACATTACAATACAGTGTATTAACAGTGAAGTGTAGTACACAGAAACATGTTTTGGTACTATATGATTAAAACAGTTTTGAAGGGTTTGTAGGTTATTACTTGAACAAAGTTAGATTTGTTTACACTTAGTATGAAATGTTTAATTTATAAGGGAGACCTTACATCACTGAAGTGATTTTTTTTCTTTACATGCTATTTAAATAGAAGTAACTGATCATAACCTATTTTCCTATCTAAGAAACGTAGAGGTACTTTATTGCACTGTACAGTAAATGTATTTCCAGTGCAACATGAAGACAGTAGAAACTCTCCTCTGGAGTAATCCCTGAGTTCCATGGAGTCCCTCTGCATTTCCATGAGTTAGGAAAAAAAGAGCTGTCTTATTATAGGTTAACATACTTTAGAAGGACATATAGCTGCAAACATGTCCTTGTACCAAAAACTAGTGAACAATGTAAACATGCGCATGGGCGCTATACGATAAAGAAGCATTGACAATACCAGCAGGTTTGGCTTTTGCATAATTAATTTATAGTCACACATCATTCAATCATACATGCAAATATAGTGATTACACATATGCACAAAGATCATAACACCTGCACCTAGCAATTTTCTTTAATTACATTAGACATAAATGTGTCCATGCTCACAAACCAACAAACATACTTGCAGTGATGCACATAGACTCACAGTAATACAAGATTCTGGGCAGTAGGAAGGAGTCATAAGGGATTCACAGTAGGGGCAACTAGGGTTCATAGAGTTATGTTCACAAAAGGAGTACAGGTGATAAGCCATAGAGGTGCAATAAGGATACACTTTGATGGGACAACTGGGAGATATGGCTCAGGGGTGCAGTGGGTGACGTGTATATTATGTCTCACAAGAGGCTGGAATCTGAGCATGATGACAGCATTAATTGTTGTGCATTACTGAGAACACTGGATCAGTGTCTCCGGGGCAATATATAGTTCTAGGGCACAGGATGATGAATAAAAGAGAACACACCTTAATACATAGCAATTGAGTCCATGTGGGGGCATATTTACGGGAAATGCAGCGCAGCAAGTTACCTTGCTGCGCTGTGATGCCGTGCGTCACAGGGAAAGGGCAGGAATGCACAATATTTATACAATATGATGCATTCCTGCCCTTTCCCCCTGCACTTGCGCTGTTTCTGCAGCCTAGCGCCAACGGAGGCACCCTAGCACTATAGTGCAAGGGTGCCTGTGATGTATGTAGGGTTGTTTTGGCACAGGAAGGGGCACCTTCTTCCACAACAAACAATCCATAGAGGCATTTTCCTCTTTCTAGGTGTGTGGCAGAATGCAGCACATATAGAAAGCCACTTTGCCGAGCATATTTCGAGTTGCCAAACCACCACCCGTTCCAAAGCAGTGAGCCCACCAGGAAAATGGTGATGGTGAGGCAACTTAGTGGGCCCTCATAGGGCCCCTGCTGTCTCTGGGCTCAGAGGGTGCATGCAGGGGGTGGGGGCACATGTACACTGTCATCTGTAGGACCGCCAAAGTCGTAATCAGGCCCTATGTCTTCTGACCAATCACTGCTTATTCTTTTAATGTGGAAATTGGTATGTATTTTTCTTTCTCTAACTGCAAAGTTAGAGGATTTTATAAAGTGAACTATCTGACAATCTTGCAGTGTTACAGGGAGTGTTAAAGGAAAGGCTGTATGATGTCAATTTTTTCTAACATGCAACATTTAATCACCTGTTAAATAACTGTACATCTATGTCAAAATATATGAGCAGTTAGGAAAGCACAAATGAAGCACGTTACTTGTAATTCTGAAGTGTAATGGAAATAAAGATTTAATAGTATGAGCAACACAAAAAGATGATGGACTGAATGCTGAGCATTGTCAAACATTCACCCCCAGTCAGAGATCTGGGCCTGAATCCATTGTTGTTTAGCTCGCCACACCATTCCAGTTTGGACCCAGCCATATGGAAATCAATCTTGCCCCTGCTGTCATGGGTAAAGTCCAGGCGGAACTGCCAGGTCCAGTTCCTCCCTGGACTGGAAAACGAGCATCCTGGGACCAGTCTCGGGGTATAACCCCACATCAGCCAGGTTAATTAGAATCCGGTGGCATAGTGAGTGCAGAAACCATGTCTGGGCATACCCATCCCACTTATGGTGAAAATTAGGACCCAAAAAGATGTTGGAACGAATGATGAACATTGTCAAACATTCATCCTCAGTCACAGATCTGGGCCTAAATTCATCATTTTTTTGCTTGCCACGCCATTTCAGTTTGGAAACAGCCATATGCAAATCAGTCTTGTCCCTGCTCCCCATGGGAACAGTCCAACCCAAACTGTTGTGCTGGGCTGGCGAACGCCTCCTTCCCCGACAACTGGAAACACGCTCCAACCCCCTCCTAAAGAAGCCCTCAGCAGACCCTACTGACCTCAAAAACGACAGACCCATCTCCCTGCTCCCATTCCCAGCGAAAGTCATCGAGAAAGCTGCCAACAGCCAACTCGCCACCTTCATCGAAGAGCACGACATCCTCGACTCCTCCCAATCCGGCTTCAGAAAAAAACACGGTACAGAAACCGCCCTCCTCTCCGCAACTGACGACATCCGCTCCCTCCTGGACAGAGGAGAGACAGTAGCACTCATCTTCCTCGACCTTTCAGCCACCTTCGACACAGTCTCTCACCGCACCCTAACACACAGACTTCACGAAGCAGGGATGAAGGACAAGGCCCTCGACTGGATCCGCTCATTCGTCTCCGGCAGAATACAGCGGGTCAGACTCCCTCCTTTCCTCTCGGGCCCTACAACAACCACCTGCGGAGTCCCCAAGGGGTCCTCCCTCGGCCCCACGCTCTTCAATGACTACATTGCTCCACTCAACCCCATCGTCAGAACCCACAGACTCAACATTGTTTCCTACGCAGTCGACACTCAACTCATCCTCTCCCTCTCCAACGAACCCAGCGCAGCCAAACACAACTTTCAAGAAGGCATGGAAGTAATCGCCAAATGGATGAAAAACAGCTTCCTACAACTTAACACGGACAAAAAAGAGGTACTCATCATGGGCCCACACACCGATGCCTGGGACGACTCCTGGTGCCCCCCCCCATGGCCCACGCACGCAACCTCGGAATCATCAAGGACTCTGAGCTCAAAATGGACCGCCAGATCAATTCTGTCACATCCTCCTGCTTCAACACCCTCTGCCTCCTACATAAGACCTTCAAATGGATCCCCCTCAAGCACAGAAAGACCGTCACTCACACCCTCGTCACCAGCACACTTGACTACGGCAACACACTCTATGCCGGAATAAACAAAAACCTCACCCACAAGCTACAAAACATCCAGAACGCCTCCGCAAGACTGGTCCTCAACCTCCCATGACACTGCCATATCTCCCAGAACCTGCGCACACTCCACTGGCTCTTCATC
Source organism: Triturus cristatus (assembly GCF_964204655.1). Taxonomy (NCBI): domain Eukaryota; kingdom Metazoa; phylum Chordata; class Amphibia; order Caudata; family Salamandridae; genus Triturus; species Triturus cristatus. The sequence continues at coordinate 529,083,761 of NC_140585.1, read as the reverse complement.
AAGGCTAGAATCACCTTCAAGATCCTCACAAACGCACACAAAGCCCTCCGCAATGCCGGACCAGCATACCTAAACAGCCGACTCACTTTCCACTCACCCCAAAGTTGAAGTTGAAAATGCTTATAAAGCGCGCTGTGACCAAGCGGTTTCCTGGCGCTAGAGGATTACAAGAGTCAGGCAATGAGGGATCAGTGAGAGGGGAAGGCTAGAGTGAATAGGTGAGTCTTGAGTGCTTTCCTGAAGGATGGGTAAGAGGTGATGGATTGATGGACAATGGGAGGTCATTCCAAAAACGGGGGGCAAGTACAGAGAACCTAGTACCACCTGCTCTCAGCTTGCGAAAACGGGGAATGAAAAGGAGAGCTTGACTGGAAGAACGGAGGGTACGGCTGGGTATGTAAGGAGTGATCAGAGAGTTGATAAAGAGAGGGGCAGTGTGGGCACGAGCCATAAAGACTATGCAACCCATTTTGAAGAGGGTGTGATACAGAATGGGGAGCCAGTGAAGGGATCTAAGAAGGGGGGAGGCATGATGAAATTTAGGAAGCTGGTGGATAAGGCGGGCCGCCTGATTCTGGATGGTTTGAAGGCGTAGCAACTCGTATGCGGGGACACATGCATAAAGACAGTTACCATAGTCTATGCGGGAGAGAACCATGGCTAAGACAATTATTTTAAGGGCATCTACAGAGAAGAAACGGGAAATCTTGCGAATAATTCGTAAGGCAAGGAAGCATGAGGAGACAACGGAGCTGATGTGAGGGTGCATGGAAAGATCCTTACTGACTTTGATACCAAGGGTTCTCACTGAGGCAGAGGGGGCCGGGCGGGAGCCAAGGCTGGGGGGCCAGAAGGCAGAGGACCAAGGGTTAGAGGTCCCACCAGTCAGGATCAGCTCTGTTTTATCCGGATTGAGTTTAAGATGATTTAGACTCATCCAGTCCGAAATAAAGACAAGTGTACTTTGGAATTTGAGGAGAGGGTTAGAAGAGGAAGAAAGATCAAAAATTAACTGGAGGTCATCCGCATAGTTATAGACGGAGACCTCCTGTTTGAGCAAAGCAGCAATGAGGGGGTAGATGTAGAGGTTAAAGAGGAGAGGAGAAAGAGAAGAACCCTGGGGGACCCCGCATGACACCGTGCGTGGAGGGGCAGAGAAGCCAGAAAGCTGGACAGCCTGCGACCGGCCCTGGAGGAATGACACAAGCCAAGAAAGAGCGGTGCCCTGGATGCCCGCCGCCCTGACACGATCGAGAAGGATGGGATGGTCGACCGTGTCAAAGGCGGCGGAGAGGTCGAGAAGCACCAGGGCTTGAGGGCTGTTGGAATCTGCCTTATTCTTAAGCTCGTCCAGGACTGAGATGACCACAGTCTCCGTCGAGTGAGCCGGACGGAAACCGGCTTGGTGGGAAGCCAAGAGATGGTTATCTTCGATGTAAGTGGACAGGCAAAAGGTGATATAACTCTCGAGAACCTTGCTTAAATAAGGAAGCAGGGAGATCGGCCTGAAATTAGCGGGGAGAGTGGGGTCGGAACCAGGCTTTTTTAAGATGGGAATGGCCGTGGCAGATTTGAATTGAGATGGCACAAGTCCCTGAGAGATAGATGAATTTAATAGGACCAAAGGGGGGTCAGGGCAGCCAGCGAGGAGTTCTCTCAGGATACGAGCTGGTCCGCAGTCAGCTGGACATCCAGATTTAACCTTCGTGAGCAGAGTCAGAAAAGATTCTTTAGAAAGAGGGGAGAAATGGGAGAGAGAAGAGGTTAGAGGGGGGGGGAAGAGGGAGAAATTGGGAAGAGGGTGGCAAGATGTTAGATTTAATAGTGGTGATCTTATCGAAGAAATAATCATTGAGAGATAGGCAGAGAGTGTGGGAAGGAATAGGGTTGGGGTTGACTCTGTCCGATGCGGCCAGGCTGTGGACAATAGAGAAGATCTCCTTGGGTTTGTTGGCTGCTAGTAGAATTTTGCCGGAGAAATAGTCAGATTTAGCCGATAGAATCGCTCTTTTGTAGTTGGCTAGGCGGGACCGATATTGGTCCCTCAGGGCGGGACAATAGTTGCGCCTCCACTGGCGCTCTGACTGGCGAAGGACCCTACGATCGGCCCAGCTCTCCTACGCTGTGGTCCGCCGTGCCAGAAAGGCCACTCCTTCTTCTTCCTCGCGGCCAGAGCCAGGAACACCCTACCGCTCCACCTCAGACAGACTACATCATTCCCGATCTTCACGAGATACCTCAAAACTTGGCTCTTCAACAGACCTCCTCATTGATGGACTGGAACCTGCACCCCGCCCTCCTGCCCAGCGCCTTGAGACCCTTACGGGTGAGTAGTCGCGCTTAACAAGTACCAGATTGATTGATTGATAGTTGGGTCAGATCCTCCCTGGACCTGAAAACAAGCATCCTGGAACTGATTGTCGGGGTATCTCCCCTCATCAGCCTTGCTAGCTTGAATCCGATGGCGTAGCAAGCATGGGACCCACATCTGGGCATACCCATCCCACTTAGTGTGAAAATTGCAACACAAAAAGATGCAGCTCAGCTTTTTAACGCTCATTGAATCTAAGGCCAAAGTTGTTCTAATGTGCACAAGCAAACCATTGTTAGGCCTGGAAAAAGGAGCCTGATTCCATACTTTCTAGGATCCTAAAGACAGAGAAAAAACTGTTGCAAATGCTGAGTCTGAATGTTTTTTTAGCCACAAAACAGAAAGCTCATAAGGCTTTCGATAAGAAAGGACAGTTACATATTAATTTTAGTAGCTGAAAATTCAGGTTTGAATTACCACAAAAGTCAGAGGTTGATAGGAGGGTTGAAGCAGTTTTACAATGTGAAATTAAACTTACAAGAGTGCTGAAAAAAAGACCATGTGCCCAACAGCAGAATAAATCTGTACTGGAACCTAGTAGACCAACGGTGACTTTTTTGACACATAGCCCACTCCAACCTATAGATCATCTCAAACGTTGTGACCAAGATGCACTTCAACCCACAAAGGCACGACATCCTTCAGACCACCCATTTGAGATGAACTGGTGTCAAAAAGCAGAGATTTGCGACCTTGGTATCACATATCAAGAAAACGCTCTCGTAGAAGCCAGTTAAGACCACAGCTGACATTCTTTGCTTAATAATCTGAAGCTGTTTCTGGTCAGTCAGTGTCAGCCACTGTCACTCTGAGATGCCAGTTAGCTATACTGTGCATAATATCACAAACCAATGTCACTCACCTGTTCACCCATTCTTGCACTTGCTTAGACATATGCAGTCACTCACACATCGAGGTACTCACACATATGCACACATTCATAGCACTCACTCCTTCAACCATTCACTCAGACACTCACTCACACACTCGCTCAAGCTCATGAACTCACTGATTGAAATACTCTGACACTCACAACTCCTACATCAGAGACAGGCAAGCATGTTTGAAGCCATTGCTCACCGGCCAAATTAAAACAACACAGGTTTATTTGTGACTACCAATTTGCAAATATTGCTTTCAATAAAGAGATTTTATCATTTTCAGCCACGTTTTACCAATATAAAATACAGTGAGCTGTTTGCTCTATACCTTTTATTTTTTTCGCAACTAGCAAAAACAGTATAAATCATTTATCTTAATGTTACACAGTCCAAAATATATGCAAAATATGGAGAATACCACAACTCTGTTAGGTGCATGTATTTGTCTTCTTCATTGCACGTTTGACAGCGAAACATATTTGCCTTCTCTCCATAATGCATCTTTTTTATTTCCCATAATGACAAAGCTCCTTATTGCTGCCAACATTATGAAAAGGAACATTTCCCCCATTATCTAATTCCTACAGTTCTTTTCCTCTAAAATTACAAAAATGACAGCATGACAGTGGCAATTTTAATAAAATACGCTGTATCTTCACAACTCTAAACAATCACTGGCCTTCTATCACTGCTACAAGTACATGCTGTTCTCTTTCAGTACGTTTCTTGCTTAATCATAGGGCCACCAATACATTTGCACGCGTCAGCCTTGAGGTCGCCATTTTGTAATTACACGTATTACAATTGTGTTAGGCTTCATTGGATAGTATGAGTTGACGTCGATGGTGCGAGCGTCGCCTGTCACTCAAGTCTCATTACAGACCCTCCTTTCCCAGATGAACCGCGTGGAGAAATTATTAAGCACAGCAAAAGTGGCTGTTTCTCACCTATTGAACCAATCAATCACCAACCCGAGGAGCCAAACACAGCAAACATTTTATGCTGCAACAATAAATTCACCAGTGATGGTTAATTCTGCTGTGGTGAAGAGACGAGCACAACGAAAAGTATATTCGTTCCTACTTCGAACACTCCTACCAGCTAAAAGAGTCTGCGCCTTTACCGTCACTCCCAGGTTACCATTGCTCTGATGAAAGCAGTAAACTGACCGTAAGTGATTTATTAAAGTATCACACACATTTAGGTTTGACTTTTGGAGAAATATGCTAAAGCCTTTCCATAGTGTGAAATAACTGGGATGTGTCTTCTACTCATTAGTATGCCGGTGTGCTACTTGTCTATATCTGCTGCCTATTGCAAAAGTCCCACTACTGATTGACGTAATCTGTTGGTAGGTTTGCATGGTTTCAAGGAGACTGCTTACTGTCATATTGAGGGAGGGCACATTGACTCCTCTTACTGAGTCACATATATCTCCTAGGTATAGTTTACTTGATGAAAGAAGTACTGGCAAAACCCATAGGTCTCACCTGTGCACCCAGATGCAGACCAATTGTCTTTGCCAATGTGTTTTTGCCCCAGATGTCTGCCGGGCATGCATGCATGGAGGTCATCTCGAAATGGAAAAAACATTTAAGGTAACTTCAAGAAAAAACATTCCAAGATGACAGTCGTGAGTGCCATCATTCCAAAAGGACTGTCCTTTGTGGACAGCCATGAATAGCTGCCATCTTAAAGCAAAACAAAAAACATTGCAAGATGGCTGCTATTTACACTTGCTTACATGACACTCACAGGCAGCACACTTGAAATGGAATGGTATGAAAACCATTTAAAATGGCTTCTTGCCGATGCAGCAGTGAGATGCAGATTGACCAAATACAGTGTATGTCAACACTAGTGGGGCTAATTTATGAAGAAATAGAGTGGAGGCAGGAAACGCGAGAGGTACAGGCAGAACAAGGAGGGATAATGGGAAATTTAACAGTCGCTCGTGGATTACAATGCATGATGTCAGCACAGCAGTGAGAAAATACAACTCAACCAATATAAACACAGTGAGAACAAATCCTCCTCTGTAGGACAAACAACAATAAAGAGTAAAGACTTAAAATCAGGAGCAGGGAACTGAGATAAAAAAGAAAGCCATCAATGATGAGAAAGGGATGGACCCAAAGTCTATTCTAAATCAATATTTGATACAATGGGTCTGTTGCCAGCAGCACCTGAAGCTGTCTACAAGCAATACCTAAAAATAAGTTCAGGGGCCCAAAGACTTTCTACGGACCCTCCCACCAGTGCTGTGAATACCAAGAGAGCACAGATTTGATTCCACCACATGCCTCTTTCTTCCACCACACTGCATTTACTACCCCTTTCTCACTCTTGCAGGCTCTTTTTCATCCCTGCATTCTCTGTCCCTGTTGCCTATTGTCACCTTGTTATGTTATGTTATGAGTATTTGTCGAAAACACACAACTCCCCTGGGAGGGTATCCTGGCACTGTTAAGCATAGACTGGTGTTGCAGCGAGGTAAGAGAAAGCTTTACTTCTGGCTCTGGCTCTGTGTATACAGTGGATGCATGCAAGCAGGAGTTCAGCAGATGGGAGGTGTCTGGCAGATGTGTGGATGTAGATGTGAGTGTTGAGGTTGACAGAGCCTAGGTTGTGTAAGACTTTGCATGTGTGAGGAGCTTGAAGAGTGTGCGTTTGTGAATGGAGAGTCAGTGAAGATCTTTGAGGTGCAGGGTGATGTGTGTGTGGTGGGGAAGCCTCAGAGTGAGTCTGAGTCTGGCAGTTCCATTTTGGATGGGTGGTAGGCTCCTTGTTAGTTGGGCAATGATACCGGCATAGGGCCTGATTCACAAAGGTAAACTTAGACCAAAAGTCCAAGTTTAGACCTGAAGTCTAACTTTACGACTACTAAAGTTAGACTTTTGGTCTAACTTTAGACCAAAAGTCTAACTTAGACCAAAAGTCTAACTTTACTACTACTAAAGTTAGACTTTTGGTCTAAACTTAGACCAAAAGTCTAAGTTTAGTAGTAGTAATGTTAGACTTTTGGCGCTGTTGGGGAATGGAGGAGCAGATGGGTTTGCCTTTGGTGCGCACTTGTTATACAGTTCCTTCATAAGAGACTGAATCTTCTTATATAATCAGTAAATGATGGTCTATTCGGTTAGCTAACAGTACCGCATCTAAACTCCTAAACTTATAGAGCTATAGATTCTGTCAGAAACCTAGAACATGACTCTCAGAGTCCCAAGGAAAGCATGGAAACAGATCTAACCCTTACGTTTGTTACTTTTGCATACCCAATGTGCTCACAAAGAAAAGATACAATATTGCATTTTCAAGCGTTTATTGAAAAGCTCCTATCCCTGCAAACATACATGAACTGTAATTGTAAGAAAGATGAGACAAATTATTGTAATAAGCATTATTAGAATAGTGAAAAACACAAACAATTCAATCATGGTAATTATTCATAAAGTTGCTAAAGTTACTCCTATCTATTACTAATCTTTATGCTAAAGAGAGCATATGAGAGTACCCATCTGCCAGGCCTGTTGGAATGACCTAGCCCCATTCCTTGGTGCTGTATGTCACGAAGCCAGGCTTAGTGTATCCACAGATTCACCTCTGAGTGTACAGCTAGCTTTCTTCTCAGCAGTAAGGTCGGGGACAGCGGGACTGCTTTTCACATCAGCTTTCCATGATGACTTCGGCGAAAGTGCACCTCTCACCAACTTCAGCAAGTTTAAATAAAAACAATAAGGCAAGCTTCACAGACCGTGTCAAAGTTGCAGGACATCATTTTATTTAGACTAAAGCGTCCTCTCCTTCCGAGCACAAAAAATAAAACAATGCCACATGGTCTGAATTTGTAGGACCGCGTAAATAAATGTGCAGAATACAGTGTGGCAATGTCTATCAGGAATAAATGTGAGCAAGGGCCATTCTCACAATAGGAAAACATCTGCAAACCACCATTAGAAAATAAGGCTAAGGTAAAATGAGAAACTAAAATGAAAACTGAATGTAAGCCGTATAACATCTTCTGCCTCCATTAAGTAGAAGCATGACAGAGAGAGGTTCCGGGCTGATGGGCAGGGCTTAGGTGACCAGTGAGAAGGATATTAGAGTGCAGGGGAAGAGGTGGGAAGGCTGCATGGGGAAAGTGTGCAAACGGGGGAAAGAAACCGGGAAAAAGGCATGTGTAATCAGCAGAAAGACACAGGCAAAGGAGGCAAAAAGTGGCCCTAAAAGTGGCAAAAAAGAGAGCCAAAAACTGAGAAAATCAGGGAAGCAGCAGGGCACATAAATAACAGAATAATGCAAGCAAGAGAGACAAGCATTGGCATAGCCAATAGGTCTCGCCTTTGCGACCTTATAAGTGTTTAGCCATTCAACAGTTGATGTTGTTGCACCAAGGATATTGTGCTGCATAACTAAATACTTATAAGGTCCCAAAAGCGAAACCTATTGGCTATACAAATGCTTGTTTAGGACTTGTGCCCTGTCTAGAAACATTAGAGTGGCACAGAGTGCATTTGCTCACTATTGGGTTCATGGCCTAGATGACTTACCGCATCTATGGCTTGAACGTGATGCTGCAGATACCCACACACTGTTCCAGGCATTGTTTAGAGACCCAATACAGCGATGTGGCGTATTTGAATCCTTGAAAGCTACGGTTCACTTCTGGTGGTGCCTGCTAGAGCGACAGGCTGGCTCATTGCTGTACACCCCAAACATACCTCTGGCTTGGTGTTCTGATAGGTCAGGAGTGGGGGGCGGCAGTTGGATTGGAAGATTTGGGAGTGCCTACTAATGGGTACTTTTTTCAGGATGGCGAGATGTGTACTTGAGAGGTGGCTCGGGAGCAGAGTGATAATCCCACCACTCTCACCCAATACCATTACTACAGAGCGTGACACACATTGGGGGGACTACTGGGTGATAATATCCTAGAACCCTCATAGCTGCCCGTATTGTCCTCACTCTTGCAGACGGCTGATCCGCACCGGTTGGTGGCGAGAATTTATACTTTTGTGCAGAAAGCGCGAGGGCCGGGAGTCATTACAGCTGGACTCGAATGGTAGAGGGACCTGGGAATAGTCATCAGTGACATGCAGTGGCAATAGTGTTGTTCGGTAGTTAAGACTAAACGGTAGGCTTAGGCTTCAGCACTTTAAGCATATCAACAATATATTACACACCTGCCCATCTTCACAGATTTGGTTTAAGTGATAATGCATACTGCCAGTGCTGGGGGGGAGGGTGGCCTTGGGATCCCATTTGGCCTGGTTCTGCCCTGGGGGATGGGGGGTGTTCCGGAAGCTGGAAGCCATTACTGACGAGACTCTGGTGCCTGCTTCCTTACTGGCGATGCTAAGTTATGACAGAGATTTGCAGAGGGGTGTGAGGTGATTGGTGGCTCTAGGTCTCTTGCGCATGAGGCGACATATGGCTATGTGCTGGGCCCGCCGATCTCTCCCGACATCGAAAGGCTGGCATACTGACATGTCTTTCTGTAACACGCAAATCAGATACATATAGTGAGCTGCTCATGCCTAGAGTCGCCCCAGGGATATATGGAAACCTTACCAGGCCGAACTGACTGGTGTTGGGAGGGTTGACCCTGCCGGTGAGTGTGTTGAGTGAGCATTGGTGCTTTGTAAATATAAAACAACATGTTGACAAAATGTAACCTCCCCCCTTCGCCTGCCCCCCGATCCCCCAGCTCCATAGTCTCTGATACCTACAAGCTGGCAAGAACTGGCGAAATATATTTTGGAGAGGATTGGAGTCCGTGGACTGGAGATGTTTGTTTACTAAGAAGCGGACACTATAGGGGAAGCAAATGCAGCCCGTTTAATAAAAAGATGCAACGACGACATGGTTGCTTTTCAGTTTAGACAAGGAAGATAGCAGTGCTTTTTCGACCCTTCACCAAACGCCCCATTTTGAAGCAAGGACGCTCTAAAAAGCTGCAGTAAAGGCTTAGGGAGCGCACCGTATATGATGGGTCGACAATCTGCACGAGCCTGAGATTTTCATCCTGGCACCTCTGCTATAGTGCTCGCTTCACTCATTACAGCGGCTCCAGAATTTGGAAACCAAACAAAATAAAAATATAAAATGTTAGGAAAAGCATCTTTCGAAATTCTGCGAGCCCCTGGTAAACATCCAACATGCCGAAGAGAACAAAGTCACACAAAGGAACAGGAAAGAGAGAGAGCGAGGCAGCTCTCCACATCAGCACTCAATACTGAGAGGCAGAGCGCCCTTTCGGGGCTAAGTTATTTCTCACTGTTATGTAAACCTGATTTCAAACCGCTTTGATCCCGTGGTCTTTAAAATGGTACAGCTTTCCGTACAGCTTTGACCGCTGCAGATAGCAGTACATTAGTGATGCACTCCTATAGAAAACAGTGTGTCAAGAAGAAATCCTTTCATTTGTATTTGACATCAATAAACCAAACAAGCGCGCGCGCCTCGCGCAAGGTGGGGGTGGGGGGGAGTGCGGCCGAGAGCAGGCAGTTTCCCTTGTGGGAGCGAGCGCAATAATTGCTAACATATGGCGCCGCTCGCTCCCGCAACGAAATCGCCAAGCGTGCACGCGTTGCATTGAAAGCAATGCAACGCGTGCACGTTTTTGCCTGCAAAGCTGAATCGATTTCAAGAGGTCTCTTTCCTACGCAGCGCATGAGTGCTGCGTAGGCAAGACCTAAAAAAGGCACTAGGAGCAAAAAAGGCACAAAAGAAAGTGGTAGAGCAATTGGCATGAAGGCAAGTAGGGGAACAACTAGAAGAGTAAAGAAGAGGTCAAAAGGAGCAGGAACACAGAGAGTGAGTAAAGCAGCAACAGTGAGAGGTCAAAGGCCAAACAGGCAGAGAGGGTGCTAAGCAAATGAGCAGTAGGGATATTCCAGGAAGAGAAAAATGGCAGGAGTGCAAGGCTAGCAGCCTGACAGTAGCAATGGAGCTGGGTCCACATGGCTCAGGCCTGGTCGGAGGACAAGGGACAGGTAAGTGGTGCAGGCAGTTAGGCAGTGATTCCTTCTCCTTCTTGCCCCCTTCTCTGACTTTCTCTGTGTTACCCTGAGTCAACATCTGATTGATAAAAATAAGTCCTTATTACCCAAAATGAGTGCTGGTGCCCATCACTTGCACTATTTAAGCACTGCCATTACACACATTCTGTCCAGCGCATCAATTTCCAACTGCTGTTATTTGGAATACCAGATGGAAATGGACTAACAGAGAAAATAAATGTGTAGTAGGCTTATTTCTCATTCACTAGGGTGGAGACACATGGGGGGGGGCATTCAAAAAGGCATTTATGTCTCCTCTAGTTCATCATTTAGTTATAATGACAACTCACAAAAATGCAGTTATAGAGCTATCCCTACCCCATCTCATGTGTGTAGTTCTCCACTGAGAATGCATAAAAGTATGAACTCATTATTCAAAATTGTCTGTCTGTGAAATGTGGTAGTGACAAGGAGAAGAGGTTGTTAACTAGGTAATATATACTACAAAGTAGGATAAGGAAAGCAAAAGCGAAACCAAGAAGGGCATAGGTAGCAGCGTGCAAATACAAAAATGAGGCCTGCAAAAGAGTAGGTACCTTGCAATTCACACACATTACCCCCACCCCAAGTAGTTCTGCAGCCCCCACAGGCTCAAATCTGCTGCAACTTTGCCTTAAAATAAGTTTCAAACCATACATGGCCACTCACAGGAATTGCAAGGGTATCACTTAGAAATCAATTCAGATAGGGAATAACACTACCAGCAAAAGGCAAACACCCAAATAATGCAATAAATTCAGGCAAGGAAATGGATTCTGACCTGTAAAAAAATATTTCTGCTTTTGGACCACTGGTTTTCAGACCTCCGTTATAATTGTGTAAACGGAGGAGTTTTGAGGTTACTATTAACACCAATTATTGTTATATGAATCGGCATTGTATGTGTGCTTATTTTTTTGAAATGTTACAAAGGAATTTCATCATCAAAGGGAATGACTTGTGAGTATAAGAAGATGTCAGGAACTAGTGGAAGAAAAAGAAAGAGACTGCATGTCAAAGTCGAGGAGATGCAAAGTGAACTTTATGATTATATGAAGGATTTTGAAGAGACAAAGCGGAAGAACACAAAGTTGATGAATGATATACATTAATAAGGAATTGAAGTTATGATGGAATCATCAGAGTAGAGAAGTGTGAGCACTAATTTTCTGTTAATGAAAATAACACAACTGTTGGTTATTTTACAAACGTCCAAATGTCAATGAAATGCAAAGTAAGATGGCATGTGAGTATTATCAACTATTGCTTTTTGTAATGCTGTATATTGATACTGCTGAATGTTTAATAAAAAGCTTTTTTTTTAATAACACGCTATTGCTAATACTGAACTATGTTTACATTGTCCTCTACCTTGTTTAGATGTCCTCTCATGCCAGTTGATATTATTAATTCCATTACTGAAATAACATTGAATAGTTTCAGACAAATCAGCAGAATACGTTCTCAGAGAACACTTCTTGAATATAATATGCCAATGACAATTCTTGCTCATCCTAGTTTTGTTAACATTGTATCTAAGACACTGTATAACCAAGACTGTGAGAATGATCAAACTATAATGTATTAATGGTGGGAAAATCTCAGAATGTATTCTATGTAGAAATGTTTCCTTTAGACTGTTTCCTATTTGTTTAAACATATTGAATCATGTGTTCCCACAAATGTATGTACCCCATTGTCTAAAGTCCTATATAAGGGTATTATTTCTCTCAGAGTGAGAGACCCCTACTCCCCTTCTTAGAAGGCGAATAAATGCAGGATTTCATACTGAACTGTACTGAGTTCTTTTACCTATGACTTATATGCTATGCTGCTAATTTACTGATGGCATATTTTATATTTTGACTTACAAATGCTTAAATACTTACATAAAGCATTAAGAATTATATTTTGTCTGTCGTTCTTAAGAGATTGTTTCAGAAGTATTATATGGGCGAGATTTGATTTTTGAAGTGACATTTCTAATCGGGAAGCACCAAAGTGTGAGCTACATGGACTACACTGCTTCGAGTCTTGAAACTGCTGTGCTGAATTTGAATGACTTTTGTTTGAAATCTTCTAAGGGTTCCACGCGCCAACACTGTGAGGGCAAGTACAGTTTATGCATCTTTGCCAAATACATGTCTTTGGATATGTACCCTTTCTTTTTCCAGTACTCCTAAAAGGTTCAGCAGCTCCCGTGTCTTTTTTCCTTCCCATCAATGTTTTGATTCCCTGATCCGGTGTCCTAAATATTGGCTTAGTACAACCAATCCTCTGTGTATCATGACATTTAAGAGGATGTCAGATAGTAATGGTCTCCTCCTATGCACAGTCCAACACTTTTTTGTGGCAACTATTGCAAGAGATTCTGCAGTTCAGGGAAACAAAAAGTACCAGATATGGAAGTTGTTTATGTGTTTAGATAGATCTTTGCAGAAGCAGATGGTCTCTAGATTGCATTCTTTCTGACAGGATAGGGCGAATGAAAAGGTTAGGGTCAGTTGAAGACTCAGGGTAAAGATTATTATCGGAGTTTGGGGTATTTTAGATAAAGATCTGGCTAAATATTAAAGTCAAGATTAGGGTCTGAGTTAGAGTTAGCATGAAGTCTATGGCTTAATTTAGGTTTAAGAGAAGGTTTAGGTTATTGTTAGGTTAATGATTAGAGTGAAGATTAGGGCAGGTGTAAGGGTTGGGATTAAGTTAGAATTAGGCTATGTGTTAGGAACAAGGTTTAGAGTAAGCAGGAATTATGATCTGGGCTGGGATTAAACTTTAGGGTGCGGGTTTGACTTAAAGGAGCGGTTATGGTTAGGGTTTAGCATAAGAGCTGTTAATCAATGTAGTGAAGTCCTAATAGTACCCTGTCATGCAGGACCCACACTCTTTACGGATAACATATACTGTGGGTCTGGTGGCACACTGACTCAGTGCACCTCCGCCGCATATGTTAGCCTATGGTTTGCATTAGCTAACTCACCGCGCCACTAGAATCTCCTGCTAAGAGAGAGATTAGTTTTTGGCAACATCAGAACACAATAACCTCAGACTCGTGGAAACAATATACTACTTTTCACCCAGTCACTCGTGCTTGCTTGTTTTGCTCTCAGAGAGATACAGAGAAGAAACAGTTGAGCGTTTTTACAATAAGAATTTATTATACCGTAGTTCTTCTCATGTAGAATAAGTGCGCTGTTACAACTGTAACTCAGTAGCAGACATATAAAACCAGTAGTACAGTGAATAAAAAGGAATAGTATTCTTCTACAATTTTGTAATCGTCACAAACATATACATGAATATGAAATGCAATAAAAATAAAGTGCGTACTCCTAAGATGCCTAACTAGATGTCCCTAAGTGTACCTAGCATGTGAGTAGGTGCTACAGAGCCTAAGCCAAAGAGCCTATGAGTCAAGAATCCCGCTAGGATTGAGTCGAACCCCCATACCTGAATAGTGAGAGTGTGGGACTTCATCCTGGACTTGAGCTGGAGACCCCGCAAGGGATCGTCAGACCACTGTCAGCAGGAGCGATGGCATGCCAAACCTGCAGCGTCTCTGGTCAGTGTGTCGGCCTTGAAGTCTCGGTTCCCTCCTGCCGTCTGATAGCAAGTGGTGCTGTATTTATACAGTCTATGTACGTGTGTTACCCATTGTTCAGTATGAGGATGACGTTGGGGATTAAACCTTGTACGTCGATGGGAGAGGTGAAGTATGCCTCCTGGAGAGTGTACTCATCAATTATTCAAATGTGCTAAGGATCACGTCTTAGCAATATTGATTGGGAAAAACCCACCCTCTGCACGGAACTCTGTGAAAGGTTTAGTCAATAAAAGGCTACAGTCCTTATAAGGCGTGATGTCCCTATAAGGCATTCTGTCCTTATTTGGAGTTATGTCCTTATAAGTCTCATTCATATGAAATAACGAGAGCTGATGTAAGGAAAGTGTACGATGTTCCCTGGACCTATATTAGGGTACCGATATGTTGCCATTTTTTAGATAAGTTGACTAACACTGTGGTTATGCCCCTCTCTTTTTCATCTGGGGATTTTGTTTTACATTTGTAAAATTTTGCCTTATTGACTGATTTTTTTTCTCCATTTTTCAGTTTATTTCTCATTATATGTTTCTCTTTTTACTCGTCTTAATATATATATTTATGTTCTTACATTCTGTCAATTTATTATTGCTTCATTTACTGTACACAACACAAAATGCATTTTAATCCAAAAACTCCCTTATTACTCCAGACCAGCTACCGATTCAGAACCGAGGTTGCCTATAGTGAGATCATTTTTGTCTCTTGATTCTACTGTTTGGATATTGTGGGGGGCTCATTCCCTACACGAATCAAAACTTGTAGCATCTCTCTTTCTTCCTCTGTCTCCCTCTTCCTCCATAGATTTACAGCTGAATTTCACAGAGTATCCGTGTATGGATTTTCAATAGAATTAGATAAAAAGGTGGGTTTTTACAAAGAAGGGATTATTAGTCTGAAAAGCTGCTCTTCCCCAATCAGGGATGTTCCTATAACTAAATTAGGATAACTAGAACATGTAAGCAGTAAGCAGATTCTTCTAGGATGGATTACCAGGGCACAAAGAAGCCACTTACTCAGACATCATACCTGACATGGATTTTGAGATCTTGAAATGTGTTGGTGAGGAAGTGGGACACTGACTGCATTAGTGCACTAAGGACAAATTTTAAAAAGTTCATAATATCTACTATTCCTCACATATAGTAAAAAGGCCATTCTTTTTAACCCAGTTGGACGCATCCTGCTTTATTGCAGGTAAGCAAACTCCAGTTTAGGTTTAAAAAGAAGGAGAGGATTAAGCAATTTGAACGCACTGAAGAGAAATGCGATAGTGTTTAATATTTGTCACCACGTCAGCTAGTCAGGTTGGGGTGGGATTTCCATGAAACTCATTAACACAAGTGTTTTTTCTCCTAGGTTGCATTGTGGAACTAGAGAGGGGCATACTGAGGTTTGCATTTGTGGGCACTCATTGGTGTAGTGGGTGGTGAGGCACGCCGAAACAAGGAGAGGAGGATAACAATTGGGACTATCTGAAACTGCCTGATACTGGCAAGAATTGCTGCCATAGTTAAATTCACTTGTGCGGGGCATCCCTTGCCTGAACATTTTGATTCTGCAACTGGGAGAAAATGATTTAGTGCAATTAAAGGTTATGACTTTGTTGAAAAAAGTAAAAAATGACCTTTTTGAGTTCAAAGCTTCCTAGGTTATTACTACTATTGTTTTGAATTAATTTATGCCTAGAAGATTTGGGTGGGGGGCTTCAAACCCAGGGGCTTTTGACAGAGCACAAAGGAAGGGTACTAGAGAGCTCGGGAAGTTTTGCAAGGCAGAGGGTTTGTATTTTTATGGAATACAGATGGTGGAATTCTTCCGGGACAATGGCATATACCTGTCCATTTATGGGGTGGAACTGTATCTTATGCAGGTGTGGAACTTTTTGGCTGAGACGTTACATTTGCCAGAGGGGATGTAAGATGCTATTTCTCTGGGGGGGGGGGGGGGTGACAGAAATATTTGGTGGTTTGCCTGGTGGTAGGTGTTGACAAGTTTTAAAGTTATTGCAACAAAATGTTGGTCAGGTTGAGACCTATTTGAGATTTTTGGGGGGATTGAGAGTTTGAGGATTGGAATAAAATGGGAACAGTGGTGTATGCATGAGGTTTGGATGCGGGAGTTTGAGTGACAAGAGTTGTGATTGAATTTTGGTTGGTTTGGTTTGGTTTGTGAAGGGTTGCTTAAGGGAGGGGAGAGGTAGGTTTTGGATAGTTTCACGATGTACAGTGAGGCTAGATTTATTTTAGTGCGTAAAGCATTAGAGACAAGGTTTGTTAAAAGCTTTGTGCACCTGTTTCATTAAAGTGGCCTTTTACACACTATCAAGTAGTCAGTGATTCTTTGATACACCATCCCGCCCCACTCCCCTTGGGTCAGGTGGTCTTGAGGGTCTTCCTCCCTAGCGTTCATTCTGCTCTCTGCTTTTGCCTCAATGCATTTTCTTCCTTCTCTATTCCCCTCTGTCTATTGCCTCTTTCTTAGATGACCCGCTCCCTGTCTACCAAAACAAATACTTTTTGATTTTCTTGAGCCATGTATGCCCCTGTCTCCTTCCTGTTGTGGTTTTTCCTTTTGTTTGTTTACATGTCCTTTTCCTAGTTTAGGTTACGTCCCACCTAGAAGGAAGCAGTGTCCTGGTCAGGTAAGTCCTTTCTTTACACCATCTATCATCTCCCACATCATCACAAACTCCAATGGCACAATGGAATGTTTTTATTATTGAACCATTCCCCAACGTAGGAATCTTGGCACTAGAAACCTGTGTGAAATGGCTTAAACCCTAAAAGGAGAACAGGCAACAAGAAGGAAAGTATTTTTCTTAGCGGTTTAAGAGATTAAAAAATGTAGATGCAACAGCCTTGATCTGCATTTGGAAGGTTGAATAAGAGTCCAAGAGGACTACCAGGAATTTGACCTTCACTATCTGAGTGGGAGCAGTCCGACAGTTATAAGCCAAAGAGTCTTTTGCTATATTTCAGTATTATTGCCAATAAGCAAGTTTTCTGATATAATGGCATGGAAGTTAGCTTACTTAAGAGAGACAAGTTTTCATTTTGATGGTAGATTGAGAAGCTTGGCAGTCAGGCGTAGAATCAACTGGGCGTCATATTTATAAGACATAGCAATACAACCGACAAATCTAATATGCTGTGCCAAAGGACGAACATAATTATTAAACACCATTGGGGAAGTAAGGAACCCTGAGGAACTCCTCAGTTGAATTTTGAGATGAGAGGAAAGGTGGAAGCACTACAGTCTGGGTCTGATCTTTCAAAAAGGAGGAAAACCATGTTAGAACTGCACCAGTAATACCTATATTGGAAAGGCGTAGTAAGAGAATGTTGTTGTCGATGGTATCAAATACTGCCCACAGGTCAAGCCAAGTCAGAGTGGCAGAGTCTTCTTGATCGCTGATACATATAAGCTCATAAAGTGCCTACTGGGACAATGCCCACCTGCAATGGGTCAAGGAAGTCTGACTCTCCCAGAAGATAGGCCAGTTGTTTTACTACAATCTGCTTCATTATATTACCCAGAGCTGGAAAGAGATTGACTGTTCTGTAGTTTTCTATGCCATATCTAGCAAGATAGTCTTTATTTTAAGCAGAGGCTTAACTAACCCCATTTCCAGTCCAGCAGTATACTACTGATGGAAAGAGACAAATTGATATCTTTCAAGACTGTAAAAAACACAATGAGCAAAGGGAATTTGGAGGGCCAGATTTCATCGGTCTTAATATGGTTCCAGTTCTCTCTTGTGTGGTAGGAGTGAAGGTAGACCAATTTACCAGAGAGGCTTAGGGTCATAAGAGCAAGAAGTATTGGTCAGAGCAGAGTAGAATGGTTGTTTTTAATGCCCAAATGATGTTTCTATTTAGACATGTTTGTTTCAAAGACAATTTCATTTAACTAGGAAAGGTCCCATATATAACGTTTCAAATGAGATTTAATTTGCAAGGACCCAAGGCAGACCCAAAGGACCTCAAGAACTTCCGGACCATCTCCCTGCTCCCGTTCCCAGCGAAAGTCATCGAGAAGATCGTCAACAGACAACTGACCCACTTCCTAGAAGAGAACAACACCTTGGACTCGTCCCAATCCAGATTCCACAGCAACCACAGCACTGAAACCTCCCTCATCGCCGCCACCGACGACATCAGGACCCTGCTGGACAACGGCAAAACTGCGGCCCTCATGCTCCTAGACCTCACGGCCACCTTCGACACCGTCTGCCACCACACCCTATGCACACACCTCTACAACGCAGGGATCCTCGACAAAACCCTGGACTAGATCAATTCCTTCCTCACCGACAGAACCCAGAGAGTCCGCCTCCCGCCATTCCGATCCGAAGCCACCAAGATCACCTGCGGCGTACCCCAAAGATCATCCCTCAGCCCGACCCTCTTCAACATCTACATGACACTGCTCACCAACATCGTCCGATCACACAACCTCAACATCATCTCATACGCCGACAACACCCAGCTGATCCTCTCCCTCACCAAAGACCCCGCCACCGCCAAAACCAACTTCCACGATGGAATGAAGGCCGTCGCCGAATGGATGAAGAACAGTCACCTGAAAATGAACTCGGCAAGACGTAGGTCCTCATCCTCGGCTCCACCCCCTCCGCCTGGGACAACTCCTGGTGGCCTGCCACACTGGTAGCTGCGCCGACACCCATCAACCACGCACGCAACCTGGGGTTCATCCTGGACTCATCTCTGTCAATGACCCAGCAAGTCAACGCCGTCTCCTCCTCCTGCTTCAACACCCTCCGTATGCTTTGCAAGATCTACAGATGGATCCCCACCGGAACCAGAAGGACGGTCACCCAGATCCTCGTCACCAGCAGGCTGGACTACGGTAACGCCCTCTACGCGAGAACCATGGCTAAACTCCAGAAGAGACTCCAACGCATCCAGAACGCCTCCTCACGCCTCATCCTTGACATCCCCCGCCACAACCACAACACTGCCCACCTGAGGAACCTGCACTGGCTCTCCGTCAACAAGAGGATCATCTTCTAGCTCCTCATCCACTCCCACAAAGCACTCCACGACGCTGGACCAGCATACCTCAACAAACGACTCACCTTCTACACTCCCAACCACCAGCTTCGCTCCGCTGACCTCGCCCTCGCCACCATTCCACGCATCCACCGAACAACCACCAGTGGCAGATCCTTCTCTCACCTCACCACCAAGACATGGAACACCCTCCCTGTCCACCTACAACAGACCCAGGACCTGCTGACCTTCAGGAGACTTCTCAAGACCTGGTTGTTGGAACGGTAGCAGCTCCCTCCCCCCCCCACCCACCCTCAGTGCCTTGAGACACTCACGGGTGAGTAGCGCGCTCTACAAATGTTTGATTGATTGATTGATTTGCATAAAATCCATGTCACTTATGTTCCAGCTTCCTGTGAGTAAGAACATTCTCTTAAAGTATCTGTATATCACGTTTGTTAGATGACTTGTGTGATTGAGTGTTAAAGTGTGTGACAGGCATTTCTTGATCAATAACACAGAACAAAATTCTAGGTTGATTTTCTTCCAGGCACAAGAAGTAAGCGGCTAAAAGTTGACCTGTAAACACTCTTTCCAGTTAGATTCCTTATAGAAGAGAAGCACCCGCTGTAGAAGTCCTTGTATATCCAGCAGTTTTCAGGCAACAATAAAAGTGTCATCATAGCTTTGGTTATTAATTTTCCTGCTGGAGAGAGATCGGAGTTTTGTCTACTGGCAGTTTTGACCCATCTAAGGTAGTGCACAGTGTTAATATTTTTGTTGAAAAGAATGGTTACCATGCAGATCAGAGATCTGTATTGTATGTGCATAACTCAGTGGATTACTGCTTTTGGCACAAAGACCTTTTGTTACATAAGTTACAATCATACTCTAGCACAGTGAGCTATGAACTTCCATCAAAGAGCTGCATGCAAACTGCCTGGTATTGGTTAGAATATTAAGTTTTTCCCAGTCTTTCCTTTTCCTAATGTTGCTAAAAAGGGTTTGTTTGGATAGAAATGAATTCTTATTAGTAAACCCAATCTAACCACTGTGTTGCATTTTGAATCCTGAGTTTGTGCTTCTCCAGACCAAGCACTCATAAAAAATGCCTACCAGTATGGATGACGTGAATCCTCCACCTTGTAGTCCCCTGTCTTATGAATCATTTCTATACGCTGATTTACACTCGTATTATTTTTTGTCTCTATGTGTGTGTGATATGAAGAGCTCTGCACCCAACAATGGTATGCGAAGCCCTATGAAACAAATGAAATACACAAAACAAATGAAATACATGTGAGAGAGGGGCAATGGAGAGATGAGAGGCACTGTTGGGGGGTGAAGGGAATCATAGATGGGCCATAAGAAAGATTGTTTTAACCTGGTGCACTGTAAGGTCATCATTTACTATGCTTTAGTAGTAGCTAAGACAGTTGAATATGTAATGAAATATGTTTGTTGAATGCACTAGTTTTGCCATGTTTTCCATAATTGTATGTAATGTATGGTGTCTGGTCAGAGAAATTTTGCCAGGGCTGCTTTCGTTTCCCATTCCAGCCCTGGTTTTTTAGGTCTCGCCTGACCCAGCGCATGCGCTGGTCTGGCGAGACATTTTGTGAGGGCTCCAAAAAGTGCTACCAGGCCAGCCTAGACCTACAGTGCATGTGCGGGGGTCGCGCTTTACCGCTATCACTTTCACATTCGCGGCCGCTTTGATGTTTGATCGCGATCACTTTCGTGGCCACACAGGCCGCTTTGATGTTCTCCGTGAGGCTTCCATAGATTGCAGCAGTTAAAACAAGCATTGGCACAGCCAATAGGGCTCGCTTTTGGGACATTATAAGTGTTTAGTTATGCAACTGTTGAATGGCTAAATACTTATAATGTCCCAAAGGCGAGACCTATTGGCTATGCCAATGCTTGTTCTAAACCTTCCTGCACAAGCATCTCATAAGGATTATCAATTAGTAAACTGAGGTCCCCCAGGGTAATTAACTTGGGGAAAACAAAGGATTGCTCTGCCAATATAATTATAGAAGTCATGCAGGATTATGGCTTTCTGGTTAAGAGGATGATAGTTCAGAAGGGAATATGTCAGAGGGACAAGATGACATGTTCCCTTGGTATGTTCACTTTTTCCAATTAGCACCAGAGCACAGGCGCGCAACACCCATTGGACTCAAAGGGCTTCAGCCCCTCCCCTCCCCGTCGTGTGTGGCAGCCCGGGATGAGACAGCTTCCCGGGCATAAACACAGTCGCACCCGAGCACTTCACAGGTCTTTAAAAGACCATTTGCATGTTAATGAGGCCTCACTGTTGTTTCACCCCTTCTAATAGCCCCTGCAGCTCCACTCTGTCTATTGCTTAAAGATAAGATTCCCCTCCCCCCCGAAATCAGCTCCACTCTGCCTATTGCTTAACGATTCAGCCGCCCCCCGACATTTTTTCTTACACCCCCCCCCCCCCCCCCCGAAATTTGGCTCTAGTTGCGCCTCTGCCGGAGCAAGTGGGGAAAGTCAGAGCTGGAGGAAAAAGGACAGGGGCTGACCGCATTCAAAGTATATTCATGTTATATGAAGAGGTAGATAAACGGGAGAAAGCCAGCTGGTAGGTGTAGTAGGGAAACATCTCACTCCATGTCCTATTTGGCATTTTCTTCAGTCCTGGCGTTTCAGCCAAAAGCACTTTGCAAGATAGGTCTTGTAGGCCCTTAGAATGGAAAGACAAAACTACAGGTCCCAGATTGCAAATGTTTTGGCTAAGACGCCAGAATTGGCTGAAGATTTAAAAAGTTACATTAATCAATTTGACAGTAGTGTAGAATGACGAGAATGGAAAATGTTCAAGAGCAGGGAAGAAAAATAAACAGAGGTGAGAGGTGAAGGTGCGGGGGGTAAAGGGAAGGGGATTAAGGTAAAAGCCTACCAAGTGAATAATACTCTAAAACAATTCAAATCTCCTGCCTATAGTCATAATCAGTTGCAAGGCACCACTACATTTAAACTCCGGACGCCCAGAAATGCTTGTGACATCCCTGTCTGCACTGCACTGCCAATGGGATGCACCAAACCAGTGAGGTGAGTAGTTAGAGCGTTCAGTTGCGCATGATGGATTTTATTGGAGATTGTCTGTAGTAACCTATGCTGTGGGTGTTACCACTATTGCCTTCCATTCTATTGGCCTACAGCACAGTTTGGTGTAACAACGGGTATGGCTGACATGGTAGCTACATCACTGTAGATGGAGGACTAAGTGTTTCAGTATGAGAATCAATGACTATAGTTGTATTCACCTGTGGGGGTAATAACTTCCAATGCTACACAAGAGTGAGCGAGAGGCATAGGGCTTCATATATGTAGAGATCTTGCAAAATTAATTTGCTATGCTTTCATTGGAGATTTGGGGAGCCTGCACGTTGCTGCTTTTCCTCATGAGACCAAAGACAAAAGGCATATGACCAGAGGACAGTTGTGGCACTTGGTTAAAACACTTAGAATATGGCATTTCCAAACGTCATAGTATTTTATTAACTCCTTTCTGGAAGTGAAGGGGCAGTCAAGTTATATCGTTGTTAAGCTCTAGTTATCAATACAGATGTCAAAATTCATGTTTATGACAGCAAGTATTAAATTCAAGATATAAATAACGGGAGAAGTGGGGGCGTTACCGAGTGGTCTAGATGTTAAAAAGTCTTGCGGTACTCTCTTCATGTTAGATGTAGCTGAAATAACCCTTTATTGTTTCTGGCTATTGTGCGTCATTTTCCTGGGCTATTCATTGGTCAATGAGTTTTGAGTGCTACATGTGCTGTCATGCATTGCCCTCCAGTTCACTCTCCCATGCACTGTCAGTCTTGACTTGGCTCAACAAGCATTAGTAAATACATTAGGTTTCGCCTATGTGATTAATATTAAGCTTTTTGTTGTTGTAAGTTGTAGCTTTCTGAGCTGTTATGACTTGTTTGTGTACAAAAAGGCAATATATTGTGGTGTTACTAGTGGTATTATGAAGTGGGGAGATTAGATCAATTGTGGAGACAAAGATTAAAAATAACATGTACCTGATCAGTAGGCTTGAAAGTGGTGCAGCTATGGTTAGAATAGGTAAAGGGTGGATGAAAAACCATACAAGTACAGCGAAAGCGCTGTTTTTGCAAATGCAAGAAAACAGGATTACGAAAACTAAATGAAAAGGTGTTGATTGGTTATTGCCCATTGTTAATTTAAACAAATGACAAGTTTGAGCAGTTGTGCAATCTAAGTGAAGGAAACACACTGAAAGTGAGAATATTGTTCTAAAGAGATGGGCAAGTCGTTTTTTATTACAGATGTCTCTTACAAAGTTTTTATTTTTATTTTGCACTGAACATTTTATTTTTATTATTGCCACAATACTTAAACATGAACATAAACTCTGAAACATTAATGAACATATAGTAAATACTTGCACTTGCATTGTCATTGTGTTACTTATAGTTTACAATTTTTCTTTATTTAAACAGTACTCTGTGACATTTTCAATTATTGTGCTATATACTTTGAAGTTTGTATGTTGTAAGAAATACTGTATTTTTTTTCAGGGCAGTTGTTATAATAAGTCCCTGTGCGAATGCACCTGCTGCACCATTGATATCATGACCCTAGTGCCTGCTAGATAACTGCACTTTGCCTGTCTTAAGAATCTGCAGTTTGTGCAGTTGGTGTTCTTTATCTTATATAAAATGAAAATACAAGAGGCTGTTTAAATTAGTTGGACAGCTCTACCTCTTTTAGGAATTATAAGCTAAAATACCAGGTGTAAAGCAAGTTAAATTAGACAACGCGAGGGCCTGTTTTGAGAATGTGCAGTTATGTTCTTTATAATATATTATACCAACAAAAATACAAGAGGCTGTTTAAATCTCTTTGGAGAACTCAAAAATACCACCTCTTAAAAGTATGCAAATAACTATGAATGCATTTTACATCCACGGAAAGAAGAATGTCAAAATTCTCACTATTAGGAAATAGCGCCTGCTTCCGTTTACAGATAATCGCTCAATTACCACACTGCTTATTCAAATGGCCTACAGAAAATACAGCAAATGATATAAAATGTTTGTGTGCTAGAACAATAGAATCTTCACAGTGTAGGCTAGTCTGAAAAAAGCCAGTCTTACCACCTACCTGATTACTTACTGTGTTAAAAAAAAGTGGAGAACTCACACCAAAGAGGAAAAAAAAACGTTTTTTTAATTTATGAAATAATAGACACCTTCCAAAAAAAGAACAGCAGCAGAAATCCCATATAGTCACCAAACACGCTTGCTCACAAAAACAAGCTTTGATGCAATGCGGCAATAATGCCCAGCAGCTGATGTTTTCAAATTCACTGCTCTTGAAACTATACAGCCTCCCTTATCAACCAGTAGATGGAACAGGCTGCAATCACAAAACTCAGGGAATACGTTTAGAACAGGCACATGACTGTTTACAATTCAATTCAAGACTCTGTGGCAATTGTCTAGCACTGTAATGTTATACAGAAATTTTCCTAACTGATAAAGGAGGTTAAAATATTCCTTCAGAGCACCATGGAGCATGCTCGTCTGAAGCAATGCAATCACTTTGTTCAGATTTACACTACATAATGTGACAACAACAAATACATCACACAGAAAAAAAGCAGTGCTGTTAGTGACAAACATATGACAGAAACAAATGCAATTTTATTAGCAAAACAATATCATAAAGATGTGAAAATTAGTTGAAAGTTCTACCCACTTAAACAGAGTTAAACAAGGAAGTTTTAAATGCGTG
This sequence comes from Triturus cristatus, assembly GCF_964204655.1. Classification (NCBI taxonomy): domain Eukaryota; kingdom Metazoa; phylum Chordata; class Amphibia; order Caudata; family Salamandridae; genus Triturus; species Triturus cristatus. Next base: position 529,059,048 of record NC_140585.1, on the reverse strand, counting down.
CAGCCAGGGTAAGATAAGTATCAGTAGACAGTAAAAACCTTGCAACCTTAACAAAAGAAAAAAGATTCCACAACTTCTGGGCCTGGTCTCACTGCACCTGCTGCACCATTTTAATCATGCCCTAGTGCCTGGTAGATAACTGCACTTGTGACTGTCTGTTTAGTAGTAAAATTTAGAAATAATCTTAGTTTAGTGGGGTGCCTGGAGCTTTTGGTCTCTGTGCCACAGCACCTTCTGCACCATTTAAATCAAGCCCCTTTTAACTGCAAAGTAACTTCAATTGTAAATGCCTGTTTAGTAGTAAAATATAGCAATATTAGGTGTTTTGAGGAGTTCTAACAACTTTTGGGCCTGGTGCAACCACACCTGCTACACCCTTCATAGCATGGCCCTATTGCCTGCCCTGTAACTGCACTTGTGACTGCCTGTTTAGCAGTTATATATAGCAATACTTGGTGTTTAGAGGGGTTCCTAGAGCTTTGGGCCCGGTGTGACTGCACCTGCTGCACCCTTCAAATCAAGACCCTAGTGCCTGCAAGATAACTGCATTTATGACTGACTGTTTAGTAATCAAATCTAGTAATAATCTGTGTTTAATGGGGCCCCTAGATCTTTTGATCACTGTGCCACTGAACCTGCTGCCCATTCAAATCATGCGCCTCTCAACTACAAGGTAACTGCAATTGTGACTGCCTGTTTAGTAGTAAAATGTAGCAATATTAGGTGTTTAAAGGAGTTCAGACAACTTTTGGGCCCAGTGCCAGTGCACCTGCTGCACTATTTCAATATGTACCCAAGTGCAAGCAAAATAACTGCATTTGTGACGGCCTGTTTAGTGGTAAAATATAGCACTATTTGGTGTTCAGAGGGGTTGCTAGAGCGTTGGGCCCTGGTGCCACTACCCCTGCAGCACCATTCAATTCATGACCCTAGTGTCTGCAGTATAACTGCATTTGTGACTCCCTGTTTAGTAGTAAAATATAGCAATATTTGGTGGTTAGAGTAATTATGACAACTTTGGCCCCTGTGTCACTGCACCTGCTGCACCATTTCCATCATGAACCTATTGCCTGCAAGGTAACTGCACTTGTTTCTGCCTCTTTAGTAGCAAAATATAGCAATATTATGTGTTTAGTGTTGTGCCTTGAGCTTTTGGCCCCGCTGTCACTGCACCTGCTGTACTATTGTAAGTATGACTCTAGTGCCTACTAGACAACTGCACTTGTGATCTGTCTGTTTAAAAGTAAAATGTAGCAATAATATGTGTTTAGTGGGGTCTCTAGAGCTTTTGGCCCCAGTGCCACTGCACCTGCTGCACCATTTAAATACCAGTGGGCGGTGAACTCCACTTCGCTGGCATAGTTTACGAAGTTTTGCAAACTCCGCGCTCTGCTCAGAGAGCGAAGTTTGTCATAAGTACTCCGCCTCCCGTGAAGCCTAACAGAGTTTGCTGGTGCTGGTCCAACCCCTATCATTGTAGGTACACAGTGTCTGAACTCAAAAGAGTTCAGATTCTGCCTGATTTTTACAAGCCCCCACTAACTTGTGCTTGGAAAATGGTCAGTCGGACTCAGTCTCCACTCTCTACTTCCTTCTCTGCAGACTAGAGATAAAACAGAATCTTCTCCAGTGTGGTCTCCCACTTCAAAAAAGGGAAAATGCGACCACCGGCACTGAAGCCATGAGCGCCGAGGTAAAGTTTTCTCTGTTTGCCTTTTCCCTGCGGCTGCACCTCGAGAACCTCCCCCCTCTCCCCGGGAAAAGCCCCCCTGGCAACGGCACGGCTGTGAATGACCACTTCCTGCTCCAGCCCTCCTGAGCTAATCACTGCAGTCTCGGCACACACTGCATGCAGTGTGGGCACTGGCTAGGCAAAAAGGTGAATACAAGTAACTTAACTGACTTAATTTCTTTCTAACCTGCCTCAGCACCAGAAATAATAAGCAGAGAAATTATTTCTTAAATAAAATGTATTATAGAGGGACCGGGCCAAGAAAGTGAAAGTTCAAGGGATAAATTCCAGCTGCATCTTAAAGGTAGTGTCAGCAAAAAACTTGGAAAATGCACTAAGTAGGTTGCATATTGAATTACCAATGCACAATCAGAGTATTCAGATGTGTTTAGGGGTGGAGAGGGGGAGGGGGTCCTACTCCAGGAAGAGAGCGGTCCAAACATTGAAAAGCGTGTGTGTGGGGGGACGGGTAGCTTCGAATAGGCAGGTGCACAATGCACAAACAGAAGGAAAGGATGAAGCTAGACAAATCTAGGACAAAAAATGTAGGGACCACATTGTTTAGACAAGAAGTTTATATGTAGGGTTTTGATATAGCAGTGACGGAGCTCCAGACCGGCCAACATGTGTGATGTGTCTTTTGTAGCAGGTACATCTTCAGCACAACCTGCTGTGCATAGAGTAGAGGTGGAAACCCCCCTCTTGCATCTCCCAATCCTGTGTGCAGCCTAAAGGCTGGAGGGCGTTGTGAGTGACAGGACGGTGAGGGACATGGCCGTCCCTGCCTCTAATGGTCCATAATTAAATGTAGGGGAGGGCGGAGCAGAAGTCAGCGGAATTCTACTGAGTTGTTATGCAACTCAGCGGGATTACGCGTAGTGCAACTCCGCAAGATCCACCCACCCTTACATTTAAATCAAGACCCTTTTAACTGCAAGGTAACTGCAACTGTGACTACCTGTTGAGTAGTAAAATATAGCAATATTAGGTGCTAAGAGGGAAAGATAACAAAATGTAAACATTAAACGGAATGCAGTGTTAACCGAAAGAAAAAAGTTCAAACCACCAACGCGGGTGGGAATAAGTAGTTCAGCCACAGTAAGCTGATAAGAGAGACAAAGAAAGGAGAACAGGCTACAACCTATGGAAACGAAGAAAAAAAGCATATGGCCCAATAAAAGGTGAAGGAGGGATGTAATTCCATTTTAAAATATATTTAAAACAATATATTTCACAAGCACAGAAAAAGCTAAACCTAAAAAAGGATTTATGTTTTTTTTGTGCAGTTTTATATAGCGCAAACTCAACCCAAAGGTATCAGAGCACTTAACATGAGTATCGGTCGCTTTACAAACCGACACATTCATTTCTAGGCAGGGAGAGATTAAGGGCCATATGTAGGTAGCATACAAGTTACCACTTCTTAAATACCGAACTTTACCGATTCGGTATTTAGGAAGTGGTAACTCGTATGTAGGTATTCATTCGGTAAATATTACAGAATCGGAGAAATGCGGTAATTACCGAATCGGTATTTACCGATTCGGTAATGAGGCATACCTTCCCATTGATTCCTATGGGCGTGGAGGCCCATAGGAATCAATGGGAAGGTATGCCTCATTACCGAATCGGTAAATACTGATTCGGTAATGGGGGGAGCACATTCAAGGGTGGCAGGGTGTCACATTGACACCCTGTTGCACCCCTGATTCCTGCATGTGTGCACATGTGGCGCACATACATGCCCTAAGGGCATGTATGTCTGCCACATGGCACTGTTAGTCCAGCAAAATATTGCTTTTTGCAATGAATTCGGTATTTAGCACCAACATATATTTGGTGCTAAATACCGAATTATTTTCCCTACACATCACTCATTTGAGTGTCACCTACATCTCATTTCAGGATTCGGTATTTACCGAATTGGTAAAATTACCGATTCGGTAATTTTACCGATTCGGTGAATTACCGAATCCTGAAATGTTCCCCCTACATAGCACAAGCCTAAATACCGGTCGGTAACGGGATATTTACCGAAAATCAGCCGTTACCGACCGGTATTAGGCTACCTACATATGGCCCTAAGTGATTTGTCCAAAATCACAGAATGTTTGAGCCTCTACCAGACTCTAACCTGGTTCCCCAACTTCAAAGTCGGCCGCTCTAGCGGTTTTCACATTGTTCCAAACGTCAAAGCTAATGTACCACTTCTCTAGCCAAATTTTTTTACTTCAGAGTTGATAGGTAGAGCTTGTTTTCGAGATTCAGCCCCTGACCTCAAGTAACCGGAAATGTCGATTGAATTCAGACGTCACGTTGCTTGCAAGCCTCTTACTGAGTTGAACACGGTCACTAGAGAGGATGTGAAAACGCCACAAATAGAAAACTGGGACACAACGTGCTGTCCTCTGTGAGAGGTTATGTTGACTCTTCGAGGGTGCACCAGCAGAATACATGCAGGAAAGCAAGGCTTCTACCAATGGATGTTGCTGGGAGCAAATGAAAATGATACCTTTAAAAAAATGTCACAAGAAACTGCAGCCATTTATGAATCTGAACGTGATAAACAAGCAATCAAAACCTAAAGCTATGAGCTAGCATACAGATTGTGAAAAACAGCAAAAGTTGTCTTTTATTTCGTACGATGGTTAAATATATCCGTATTCAGGTCGGCGAGAACAGATAGAAGCACACTGGCGGAAGCGGTTTCTGAATATTAAACTGTCAATGTATTTCAAACTACATCAAAATGTTTCTGAATAATATAATGTGCAATACCCTAGAACAGTATAATCAAATAGAACTACAAGACACAATCGGCGTAAGTAAGATCACAGTCTGTTTTTTTGTGATTTCAATATTTGCTTTACGCGAAATAAAACTTGGAGATGCAATTTATAATTAAAACAATGTGGAAATGCGAGGGGTAAACTTTAAAAGAAGGTTTTTGGGGTAAAAAATGTTGACACTTCCACAGTGTGCAATGTATACTCTCATCAAACTCCTTTTTGAACAGGCAAATGTAACCGCAGAACAAAGGCTCCATGGCAGTGACCCCGACTCAGGACGTTGGTCCAGGCGCGAAAGAGAGGGGCGATAGCTGATATTAAACGAACAATTCAAATAGATAATAAAACAAGCATTCCCAAGGACAATAGTTTTTGCCTTTTCATATTTATTGTCTTTGCCACAGCTTTTTTGCTGATGCTATGCAACATCTGCAGAAAGAAATGCTTTTGCCTGATGCTATGCAGCATTGGCAGAGAAAACAGTAAAAAATCACAATGGCGTGTTTGGAGATATGCGTCATGACACTAAAGCTGCCTACAATGAAAACCTTTGCATGTGCATGCTTCATCATGCAGCTTGCGCTTACGGAATGATGCAGCCGCCATTTTGTTTATGTTCTATTTACTGTTCCAAGAGGGCAGGGGCCATGGCTTTAAATGGGCTGCGTCCTGCCGGTGCTCAGCACAGGCAGTTCTAAAAAGCAGATGCTGACACGGGTCCCTATTGGGCTCTCCGTGTTTTACCCTCATCTGCAGGCTGGAATAAAAATCCTAAATCTGCAGCAGTACCACCCTTCACTGTCTTTGATGTAACTTCGAAGAGACTCCTTATAGTTCTTTCACAGTCTCATAATTTCAGAACTAAAGCATTTTCAATGTTATATACAATGAAGCCAAAGTTGGGGCAGAACATCAACAGAAAAACGGGTCAGGATAGAGGTCAATAGAGGGGTGGTAGCAAGGGTAGTAGGGTGGCAGGGGAGCAAAAGGGAAGCTTGAGGTGGGGTAAATAAAACAAAACACACACACAAAGCTGGGCAGGGAGGGGTGGGGAAGCAAGAGTAGTGCCGAAGGAAGGGGCAACACTTGTGTGGGTGTAGGGTGTGGGCTGCGGTCTGTGAGCGTGTGTTGGTGTGAGTGTTTGAAGGGAAAGTAACGCATGAGAGGTAAAGCAAAAAAACACATGCACTCCAACGGCGTGATGAAAGAAAATAAAAAAAGTAGTTTCCTGAAAGTTGGCAGTGAAAGGACACATCATATCCATGTAAGAGGCTGCCCGAGACACTATGCCCCAGGGAATGGACAAACACAAGCAGCGAAAGGAATGTCTTTGAATAAGAAGCAAGCAAATAAGATTGGAAAGAGAGCCAACCAATGATAAGCAGCGGGTTGGCCCAAAGTCCACTGCACGTATCAGTATTGCTTACAATAGATCTTCGATAACAGACGGCTAGAAGCGGTCAGAAGGCAAGTTCAAATGTTAGAACACAAAATGTTTGCATTAAAAAATAACATATCACTCAATATTGTAGAAAACTAGCCATTTCGCAACAAAACAAATGTGGGACAACATATGAAGAAATCGCTGGATACGATGTGGACGAAATTGAAGATATTCCGAAAAATGCACTGGTGGGGAAGTACCACTTGGCGTGGCACTTTCATTTTCAAAGTGCTGCAATTCAGCGTAAATGCAAATATAAATGAAACGCCTGAGAGGTGAACAGGACAAGTGGCCCATTAACAGGCATGGGTTGCTTAAAAAAAATCTGACTCCCTGCTTTGGGTTTTCTCCTGGATGGAAATTAATTGTTTAGTTGCTAAATTTACTCTAAGTAGATTTTGTCGAATTGTCCTAACCAGATTTATTTTGTGGACCTTGGTCTCTAGTTTCACTCAGACCATGGTATGGGGTGAGTATGAGGAGAGGGCTTCTTGTAAACATGATTTTGGCATTTGCTCTTTGCAAATTAAGTCTACCTGATGTGGCGATCTCCCAATGGCGACGAGAGGTAGATGGCAAACCTGGCAGCAAGAAGGGAGAGCCACAATCTGGTAAGGGGGGAAAAATGGAGCAGAGAAAAAATTGCCTACACGAACCACTTGAGAACTCAAGGGTCGCAACCTTCAATTTAATTTTTTTTTCCCCTCTGGGACCTGGGGGCTTGTCTAAGAATGATAGCCAAGGCCAGGTTGGTCCACGAACATTTTTGAAAACACGAGTCATGTGGGCAATGAGTCTGGGGTTTACAACATAAACCTGTCAAACCAAGGTGGAGAGTCTGATTACTTAGTAGTGATTACAGGTAGCCCTTGGTCACCACAAAATCGGCTAACTATTCTGGAAGCGCCCCTGACCACAACTAATACTAACCCAACAGCTGAGGTGGTAGATAAGGACCACTCTTTAATTATGACTACCAAGAGAGAAAATGGACCTGGAGGAATCCTCGCACGGCGATGAAGGAAGAGCGCAAGAGTAAACTTACCGAGGGGACGTACCTGACCCTTGACTCTATAGAGAATATTTTTCCATGACTGAGGAATCAGATATGTCTGATGCTAGTATATCAGCGACAAACAAAGGAGGGATTTCACAGTACAGCACGAGCAGCCCACAGGAAGAGGCACCTCGCTCTGTGAAACAGAAGCGGTTGGCAGGAAAAATGGGGAGGAAGAAGAACCCAGGGGAAGAGAGATCCCTACTGGAAGCATATGAGAAAACAATCTCAAAGGAACTTGGCTGGGACTATTCTGCTACGCATTTGTTACCCCCTAGGACATAAAGCAAGAGGGGGAAAGTGCACCCAAATCTGGTGCAAGGGATATGCAAGGTGAACAAGGGTTGTTAAGCAATGGGAAACCAGATGAACCCATGCTTTCTCTAATTCTGTAATCACTCAGACTATTTCAATAAGACGTGAAGCAAGATAACCAACAGGCATGCATACACGCAAAAAAACTTCAAGGGTCCATGATTAAAATTGGCAGAATTTGTTCCAACATTTCCGAACGGCTATGCATGGTCGAGACTCATACGGAAGCTTTGGAAAATTATGTTACAAAATTGAAGACCCAGGGTACAGCACAGGAGGAAGTTCTGATAGACGTTATGTGGAAATTAGAAGATTATGAAAATCGACAACGACGTAATAACATAAGGCTATTAGGGATTACTGACAACATTGAAGGCAGTGACATCAGTAAATATTTTATAAACCTGTTAGAAGACTCCCTCACTGAACTATCCGCATTGGACAGGGATTGGGAGGTTCAGCGAGTGCACGGTTTCCCCTGATTCTGTCAAGACATTCACCTAGTGACTCGGCCTGACCCCGAGCAATATTGGTGTACTTTGGGACCTATCTTTTATGGCAAGCAGTACATGATCTAGCATGCTCTGATGCTAAAGAAGCTTCGAGGTTATATTTTTCTTCTCCAAGCCTGATTTTGCTCATGCTACAGTGGAGAGAAGATGGCGACAAATGCAGCTCATCAACCAGCTTCAGAAAGTGGTTGAAATGGTGTATGTACAGAATCTGGCTAGGTTGAAAGTTGTTTTTCGGGGTCAGAACCATAGCTTTACCTCAGAAATACAGGCCTAGACATTTCTTGAGGATATCTGAGTCGGGGGAACCAACAGTAAATAGGAACGAACGCATGCTAGAGTAAGGCTGTTATAGATGTACCTATCGCATGCACTTATTGGCTGTGGAGGGAGGAGGAAAAGGAGAGAGATACGGCTGGGGTATAGCGTCTACAGATACCTTCATTTTGGCTCATGGCTGAGCCTAAATGCCATGGTTTTGGTGGTGGGTGGGGGGGTGGCAAGGGCGGGAGGAGAGGGCTCACAAGCTAGTACGAAAGGAAAGTTGATTAATTATCTTTTTCATGAGTTTTGGGAGATTTTCTTCTCCAGGTGGCTATGTTTTTTTATTATGTGGGGTAAGGCACACACTAATTATGGGGAAATTACGGGTGGCTACTATTAATGTTTGTGGGCTCAACGACATTAAGAAAAGACAGAAAGTCACCGTTGGGCTACAAATGCTTGCAGCAGATATTATCTGTTTGCAAGAAAGCCACATCATGGGGTCACAACAACATTTACTGAAAACGCTGGGGTAGAATCTAATTGGCACAACAACATTAAGCGTGAGGATATGGCGAGTGGCTATTCTAGCCCGAAGGGCAGGGCATCAGTTCACACAGATACGGTCCAATAAGTTTGGCCACTAGGTCATTGAAGAATGTCAGCTAAGTTCAGAGGGGAAACTGACTTTATGTATACTGTATGGGAGCAATGTGAATGATCCCTGTGTTTGACGTTGTTTCTAAAGAAATAACACTTTGATTGTTCTCTATTATTGTATGTGGCATTAATCTGCCAAGTGATTGGTCTATGGAAGAGGAGTGGTTTTACTCTGGAAGGAAGACAAAAGTGTTCCAGGCATTGAGGGGCATGTGCCAAGCTCACAGCTCAGGCAACTGCTGGCACTCTTTAAATCCTCTAGACCCTGGGTTCACCTTTTCCCAGCCCTCCACAGGTCACAAGCTAGATTAGACTATATGTTTGTCTCCAATACACTAGACCGAGGGTGTTGCATAGAGATACTACCACGTATCTTAGATCACAACCCAGTTGTTTTAGAACTAGAGGGGGCCGAATTTAAGTCACATGGACTTTTGAAAGAATGTTATTGTCAAATGAGGATTATTGTGAACACATGAGACAATAGAGTCCTGTGTTCCTGGGAGAAAATGTAGGCAGCACCTTTATTGAGATGGTGTGGGACGCTATGAAGTCTGGAAACGTTGGGGTTCTCCTTGAGTTATAATAAACATGCTAGGCAAACTATTACAAACCTACAGGATGCTCTGGCTGCAGCAGAAATAGGTCTGATAGGGGGTGCTCAGGGAGGGGAGGATCTGGAAGCAGGTCAGTTATGGGTTGCTGTTGCCAAAGCCGCTATCTCAGAAGTCCTAGTAAATAAAGCTATGGATAAATTGTTGGCCCAGAGGAAAGTTGCCTAAGAACTTAATGAACAGATTGGCCATCATCTAGCACTTCGGACTAGGCAACAAATAATGTCAAAACTAATACGGGAAATTAATGACCCAGTACTAGGCCGAGTTTCAGACCGAGATATGATTAGAGAAGCATTTAAGCAATACTATCAAAATCTATACTCGGAGCACAATATAAGGGAACTGAGATCTCTTGAGGAATATCATGACTCAGCCCCGTATGTAGTTTGCCAGTAAGGAACATGAGGAATTTGACAATTCCCCTCACTGGACCGAGATTCTGCTGTCCAAAAATGGTTTGGCAAAGGGGAAAGCTGCCGGGAGAGATTGTATCCCGTTGAATTTTATTAGGTATTTGCCAGCCAATTTATGGAAATTATGAGCAGTCCATTTGTTAATGTTTTTAATGGGGGGAGGCCCCGTGCTCATGGTCTTCTGCTAAAATAGCGTTAAAAAAGAAAATCCCCTCTTGATCTTGGCTCCTACTGCCCAACAAACCTTGATAAGTGGTGACTCTAAGATTTATTCTAAAGTCTTGGCTTTGAGGCTTGCACCCATTATTCATAAAACTATCTTGGATCGACAACATGGGTTTTTTCCCGGTAGATCGACGATTGATCATATCCGGAGAGTCATATCGTTGCTTGATGATGCCAATGTAGCAAGGGACCCAATGGCTCTTATTCTACTTGATGCAGAAAAAGCCTTTGACCGGGTCTCCTGGCAGTAACTCTGGAAGTCAATGTTAAGAATTGGGCTTGGCCCAGGCTTTATTCAGGCGGTTAAAATGCTTTATGTCGACCCAACAGTTGGGGTTGTGGTGAAACGGTGTATTATCTGAGACATTTTTAATATCACAAGGGGCCAGGCAAGGTTATCCCTGCTCCCTTCTTCTATTTGCAATTTTATTGACCCCTTAATTCGTAGACTAAAAGGCAATGATCAAATTACGGCAATGTGGACTCAAAACTGGGCAACTAAGACTCTTGCCTATGCCGATGACATTGCTCTTGCAACACCTGACCCAATCGCCGCTATTAGGGCAATAGAGGAGGAAGCCAGACACTTTGGGTGCATTTCTGGTTATGCTTTGAATAAAGTTAAGACCCAGATTATTGTTAATGAAAGAATTGAGATGATGGATAGTTGGGTAGTGGAGAAAGCAAGGTATTTGGGTGTCAGCTTGTCTGCTCAATTAGATAATGTGGTCAGGGAAAAGTTGGAACCTCTCTATGGGTAAAACCAAGCAAGATCTCACGAGATTAAATCATTCACAACGATCTATAAGCAACAGATGTAAGGTGATTAAGATGCTTTTACCCCCAAATTCTATATCTTTTCCGGGCTATCCCCTCAGAGTTCTCACCACAATGGTTTAAAACAATGTAAAACCTATTCTCCTGTTTTATTTGGGTGTATTCTAGACCTAGGCAAGGCTACAGATTCTGTTCCCTACCAAGGGAGAGAGGTGGGTGGGCTCTACATAATTTAAAGCTATATTACTGGGCTACAACTCTGATATACAGTTGAGTATTGTTGTGTGATAAGGATGATTGTGTGGGAACTGGGTCAGTGCCCTCGCCATTTGAGCGCTTGAAGGGGAAAGAGTTTTGGGAATGTCTCTTGCAGCAATTTAATGACAGCACTTGCAAAAAAGTGTGCTTTAAGACGATCTATAGATTATTTACGGTCTAGAGTGCAACACATAGAATTTTAGGGATTGGCAGATTATCATTCTATACACCTTTATCTAATAATCTTAACCTACCAGAGACTATTAGAGACTCTCTTATGCAGAAGTGGGCCTTCGGCTAGGGGTTGATTGGGTCGGTTGCTTTTTTTCATCCTCTGGGCTTCGATCTTTTGATGAGATGAAAAATGTATTTCATTTTAGATGGAGAGACTTTTTTGAGTTTCTTCAAGTGAGGGTTTTTCTTCTGCAAAAACGGGGGGGCCATGGCTGGATTTAATAGAATTTAAGTTATTGAAAACATTTGAAAACCAAGAGCAATATCAATTGGGAAAACCTATGGCCGCCTTCACTCTGCCATGTCTGATGATATGGATAAATACTCTCTAAAATGGCAAGAGAAGGTGAGGATATCTGATAATGCATTCTTTCAGGCGGTTGCTCTTTCACAATCCATTTTAATGTCATCACGACTGCAGGCACCATTTTATAAGACCAATTTTCCTTTATGTTATACACTGGATAAGATTGCTACAATGGGGGGTGGGTAATGGCACATTCTGTCCTCGATGTGCCGTATACGAGGCCAATATTGTACACATTTTCGCTACTTGTGCTGAGCTTGAAAACGTGGAAAAAGATGTATCTGGATTCTTGTCAGAGGTGTTAAAAGCCAAGGTCACTCTAACACCAGAGTTAATTTTATTAGGAGTATCCGAGTGGAACCAGCTAGGATAACTAGTTTTTATCGCTATGGTAATTTTAAGGCTTTGTATTGCCTCAGCCTTGCTGGACTCTAGCCCGCCTGAGTTTCAACAATGGCTGGCCAGGTTTTTAGCGGTTTATAATCTGGAAAAAGCTATATATGCACGGAAATAGAGCTGTGCATGACGAAAAGGTTTGAGAATCTGGGCCCCCATATCCAAGTGAGTATGCTATGACTGATGACCCTGAAGTTTAGTTCGGTGAATGTCTAAACAGCTTTTCATTTCTAAAACTCAAAACTTTAGGTACGCACAACAAAACAAAAACTACTCATCATCTTTGAGGGCGAATGAATGTGGTATTTACCGAGGTTTCTAGAACACTATTGTTCCAGAATAATGCAAACAACGGGTAGATTAATATGGGCTTTATTGAGTGGAATTTAGAGCTATCTATGGGGCATATTTCTGGGGGTTTGGCATAGGGCAGCGCAGCTAGTCACATTGTATGTGGAGTTACCTCACAGAGGGAATTATGGGCCCGATTTCAAATCTGGTGGTTCAGGAACCGTAATCACTTTTTGGCGGTCCAATCGCCCGCTACCCTGGTGTCCACCCAACTGCTACCCTGGTGGCCCGACCCCCGGATTACGGGCAGGGCAGGGGGACCACCTCAGCACCACTGCTGCTGTCAACATTACTGCTATCACGGTGGGAGAGGCAGAGGTGGACAATGGAGGCGGTCACTGCTCCTTCACCACAGGACACATTACGACCTCCCTTTCCACGGACCTTTTCATGGCGGTGAAACTGCCATGAAAACTCTGCGGAAAGGCAAGCAATGAGCCAACGAAATGGCTCTAGGGCACAAAAGCCCATGTGTAATTTGGCTGGTGCCCATGTTGTGACCTCCAATAGCAACAATGTTGATGGTCACACTGTCTTCCATGCACTGCAATATGGCTGGCAATGGCTTCTGACTCTTTCTAAGAGCCCAAGCACGTCACCACCATGACTTCACCACCCAAACACTGCCAGCCCCATGAAAAGATTGTTATGCAGCGGTCGGAATGCCAACATTTTCTTGACCACTGCTGTGGCGGACTGGCGGTGTGTCCGCCAAACTCATATTCAGCCGATTTGATTCTAATAGGACCCATTGAATCTTTGTCTTGGCTTATAGTGGCATCCATGCAAAATTCTGTGATTGGCATACTGGTGGCAATACTTGCATATGGGATACACATGGCTAAATGCTGGCACTGGCACACTAGAGGTAAATCTTGGCATGGGGCACCCGTAGAAATATGCTGGCGCTGGCATGCTGAAGGAAAGTTTTGCCATAAGTGGCACCTGTGGCAAATGCTGGGGCTAGTACATTGGAGAAAATTCTTGGCATAAGGAAGGACAACTGTGGCATATATCAGGTGGCTTCCATGCATGCTAATGTTTGACATAAGGGTCAGTCAAAGTAAATGGGTGGCAGTATTGGCAAAAAATCGGCACATTGCATGTAATGGCTGGGTAAAAATGGGCACCCATTCCAAAAAGCTGACCCTGGCAATGGAGGTAAGTTTTGACATAAAGAATCGCCCATGGGACATTTAAAAAACAAAATGGGGTAAATTCACTGGGACTGTCAGGTTTCATTAGCTTGGTACACCATGAAAGGACTTGAATATTTAATGAGTGGCATTTCAGAGCCTGTGGCTCTTTAGCAAATTTCTGTGAAGATTGTGCTTCAAAATGCATGATTACAGCCCATTTATTTCACCCCACAAACACCCCCTCAAAAATAAGTCAGACTCTCTCACTTACTACATTTGAGTTAAATAATCTCTTGACATTTCATGTCAGCACCTTCATATAGATGAAATCTAAAATTGACATTTGTCTTAGTTTTGTTGTTATATTAATCAAGTAGTTTATGAAACTTCAGAGATGTTAATTGTGCTATCATCAGGTCTAAGGTCATGTGACATCTCTTCCTGGCAAGATTCAGAGTCAAAGGTCATATGATGTCATTTCCTGTGTTGGCATTCAGATCAAAGAGTGTATGATATCACTTCCGCTACCCCTGAAATTTTAATGAATTGAAGTCCATGACATAAGTCCGTCAAAATGTAGCTGTTACGCTTTGTTCCCTTGAAATAACAATGTATATTGCTTTGTATTGTAGCTCCAGCTGCTGAAAAACCCAAACTCAACAAAACATAGGAACACAGAAAACAGAAAGAGTGACTTCAGTCCTCATGAGACTGAATCAGCACACACATGTACAGGGCCTACATCGGTCCTATTGAGGGGCAGATGTTACATTATGAGTGCAGAACAAAGGTAAGTCTTCAAATTATGATTATTATTAATGATAACAATAATTATTATTCATTTTTTAAGTAGTGCTTCATATTGCACATCTGTCATTTCTACTTGCTATAAATAACAGAGCCTGCCATTTCTTAAAATAATGTACTCTGTTAACCCACTTTGGGAAGATGAAGGCCTATGGCTGTCTAGCAGAGATTCATACTTATGAGTTTCAGACTATTGCAGGTGTCATTGGCGAGCATTAACTCTCAGATCCATCTTGCTGGCAAGTATTACTAGCATGACAGTGATTCATCAGTGGAAATTATGCAAAGTTGTGAACGAGCTTTTTAATAGAAGGGAGTTCTGTTACTGTAAACTTCTGCCAATTTTAGTGCACAATAATTTGCAGCTGAAGGCATGCATACTTTCATCATTTAGTTATACTCCTGGATATTTTAGAAACTGAACTTAGGGGTATGAGGTCATATTAACAAAACATAGAGAAACAAAGTGAGCGCTGCACTGCGCTAGGGGGAGAGAGCATCGCCGGGCTGCAGCTGCTCAGATATGGCACTGATGCTCTCTTCCCCAGCACTGATGATGCACAAGCACCCAGCCTATCACCACACTCACCATAGTGGTGCATGAGGTCTAGCATAGATTTTGTATTGGGAGGGTCTCCTTCAGGTACAAAATACATCGCTTAAACATACTTTCAATCCTTTCTGTCATTGTATGTCTTCTATAGGGTGCAGCATACATGCAGTGTGGGAGCAGTAAGGTGAAATAAAAGTATGTCTCTTGTTAGCATCTGTTTTGAGGAGATTTTTTTTAGCACGAAACCCTGTCTACCATTGTTAGTAGACAGAGCTTTTTGGCAAACATGAAGGGAGGTAGAATGTGAACCACCATATACCGATTAAACAAAACCACTTAAAATAGGGTCCAAGGGATATATATTTTAAAGACCCACACCTGATTTTATCCCCAGCACCAACTGAATGTATAACACACGAAACACAGGGGGTCTAACAGCCAAATTTGAGAGGCTACACTGTCGATACTGAGTCAAAAAGATCTCAAAATATCTTTATCGCACACACATAACGTATTAATAAAGATAAAGAAGGAAAAAAGGCTAACACTACATGCATAGAGGAGACCGGTACATCATCGATTATTCGTAAAATGGCTGATTAATCCACAACAGATTGTAAAGGGTTTCCATCAAATTAGACTCAATGATCAGTCCTATCATTTGGCCAAACCCATGTGCAAATGAGGCTGGTCCCCTGATCAGTGGGACACTCAGTTCCGCACCTTATTGTTGTATCAGGATTTGGTCCACCAAATACACAAACCGTCCATGATGACTGATCTTTTGATGGTAAAGTAAGAAGAAATAGTGCAACGAACAAAAAAGTGATTTAAAATAGGATGGATTGTCCTCCTTCTAAATACTTTATTCTACGGACTGGACACGCCTCCTAATTAAAAAATAGAACAGTGCAAAAGAAGACAGTGACAATTATCTGTCTACATAAGGGCCAACATGTTTCTGCCTAACGGGTATTTAATACCTTGGCATTCATCAGGGCCTCTGCTCGTATAATAGTTGCACTCCTAATAGTGAAATATAGAATTCACCACCATCACCAAAAACAAATTATAATAAAACTGGTTTGAAACGGTACAACCTGTAACAACCATGGACATTAACCCTCCGATTCACAATGATTACTGTGAATTCCTTTGTGGTAGGGCAATAGACCTCACCTCACCTGGACACTGCTGAGGTACTAAGAGGCCCCGCACTTTCCGTCGGTACCTCAAGCTCCCATCTGAGACTTGGGGGAGGCCTCCCCCAAGTCTCAGATGGGAGCTTGAGGTACCGACGGAAAGTGATGGTGGTGAATTCTATATTTCACTATTAGGAGTGCAACTATTATACGAGCAGAGGCCCTGACGAATGCCAAGGGATTAAATACCCGTTAGGCAGAAACATGTTGGCCCTTATGTAGACAGATAATTGTCACTGTCTTCTTTTGCACTGTTTTATTTTTTAATTAGGAGGCGTGTCCAGTCCGTAGAATAAAGTATTTAGAAGGAGGACATTCCATCCTATTTTAAATCACTTTTTTGTTCGTTGCACTATTTCTTCTTACTTTACCATCAAAAGATCAGTCATCATGGACGGTTTGTGTATTTGGTGGACCAAATCCTGATACAACAATAAGGTGCGGAGCTGAGTGTCCCACTGATCAGGGGACCAGCCTCATTTGCACATGGGTTTGGCCAAATGATAGGACTGATAATTGAGTCTAATTTGATGGAAACCCTTTACAATCTGTTGTGGATTAATCAGCCATTTTACGAATAATCGATGATGTACCGGTCTCCTCTATGCATGTAGTGTTAGCCTTTTTTCCTTCTTTATCTTTATTAATACGTTATGTGTGTGCGATAAAGATATTTTGAGATCTTGTTGACTCAGTATCGACAGTGTAGCCTCTCAAATTTGGCTGTTAGACCCCCTGTGTTTCGTGTGTTATACAACCACCATATACCACCAATGGCAAATTTGAGGCAGTGGTTGCAGTTATGGCCCACCAGACCTTGTTTTTGGGTCCGGCACTTAATTTTCATCAACATACTCTGACCAGAGCAAGAGAGAGAAAAACACAAATGGGGGCAAAAACTAGAAAAAAAAAGACAGAAAATCAGTGAAAAATGGTGAAAGCAGGGATGAACCACATTCTGCAAGAACGAAATAAAAGGGCAGAGAGTGTATGGTGGTGGAGAAAAGAGGCTTGAGGTTGAATCAAGACTATGTAGCTTTGGTATTCGGCAATCTTGACATTCATCAGCACCAGTGGTGGTTGAGCTCCGAGGAGAACTTTGGGCACCAGCTCTTATTAGTTAACAAATTAAGCACTGCCCATTGATACCCTCTTGGCTCACTGTAAAGCAATGCAGTGCAAAGTTCTATTTGGGTTATTTTAGGATTACATTCCAGTGCAAAAATCGAGCACGTTGCTCCTCTGTGAGTCCCTTTCCTTGACTCTGTACTAGTGAAATATGTTATGCCCCTAGGGTGCTTTTTTAGTGCAATGGCTTTGATATTTTCATTGAAGTTAGAAGTCAGAGGGTGTTCTCTAAGGACTGCAGTGTTGTGCTGAGTGACCTCTCACACGTGGGCGGTAGAGACGATCAAACCTGAAAATCCAGAAGGAGGACTGAGTCAAGGATTTACTATGGCTTTATGAGCCAAACCCAAAGCCAAAGAATCAAAAATGCATAATCTAAATCACATTACACATAAAACATATGATTACATTGTTTAATATTATAAAACATATAGCTTTATTTAGTATTTGTCTTTGCTTCAATTTGGTACCTTAGCATTTGTAATTGTACTGAGTGACCTGTATTAAAATGAATAATTTCTGAACAGGAATTTAGAAAAATACAACAATCCTCTCCCAAAAACCTAAGACACTCTTGCAATGTCTCGATTGAGCAAAGACGTAAATAATTCAGTTTGGCATGTACACTTTGTTTATGGCCAAAATGGGTAATGGATTTGAAGCAATATTTTTCTTTATTAAAACGTAGACAAATGTTTTTATAAGTTGCAAAAACACACTTTGGTATTACAGAAGGCACCACAGATGCCCCTTCTGTAAAACCGATAGCGACAGCGCTATCTTCAGGGAGTGTTCCCCCATTTGCAAGGGGTCTGCCCCATGCAAATGAGGGAATCTCTTTGCCTCTGCATCCAGATCTCTAATCCCCCATTTTCCACATGCAAATGAGGGAATGCCTTTGCCTCTGAGCCCCCGCTGTATTACAAGCATGGTCACAGAGGCAAAGAAGCCCTCAGGTTCCTGTCAGTGTAAGTGCGCCCCTTGAGAGTAGCCCTCTGGATGGGGAAAAGGGGTCCTATGGACTCCCCAGACATCCCCTGGCAGGTGGGTGCAGTCACTGCACCGCCTGCAAGGGGATCTCTAGTCCCCTTACAAAGTGCAGGTGGGTTGTCGCCCGCACGGTTAAAAAAAAACACAGAGCGGCTTCAAAGCTTTTTCACGTGAGTGTGCTGCCCCCAGTGCATTCATCATAATACAGTGCACTTCCCTTCGTTGCACTGGGCGTACCTTTTTAAAGATGCACCCAGCCCAATGAAGGAAAATATGCTGCATGTATAATGCGGACCCTGTTGTCTTTTTCACACAGTCTTAGGCATTGAACTTGGACAAAACGAGAACAATGAATCCAATGTCCTATAAATGTATGATTTGCTTCACCTCTTCTTATAAATACCTTGGAAGAAAAAACACAAATCCTTTTATGATTTCTTTCTATCATATTTAATCAGTGCAACTGACCCAAAATCTTTAAAATGCTCAAATAATGCCTATTCAGATTTGACCTACGTATCTGCCCGAAACACCCTTTGTTATAACTGTTCTTTCAATGTCCTTAGGAAAACCCCAAATCATCTATGTAAAATTACATTTACTTCTTATCTAGTTTTGATGCGAAGTGTTCTAAAATGCAACATTTGCCTCAGCTTTTCTAATCTTTCAATTGTGTGGGGGTTGTGGAGAGAACAAATCTCCTTTGCAGAGTTCTATAAAATAATCCTATCCAGTGATGGCCAGTATTTTATTTATTGTCCATTTCTTCAGAGAGAATACCCATCCGCGCCAGAAAGCGAACGTGGGTTGAAACCTCTATGCACAATTGTCTCTAGATCGTATCCCATTTAAACCACAGTCAAGGCTACAGGAATAGTGCTGCGATTACTTACTGGTAATGACATTACTCTGAGTCTTCCTCTCGCCATGATGAACCACAGTGTGAGGCCCCTTTCCTCCCTTCACAATCCTCCTCAAGCTATAAAATCCCTCTCCCCCCTCCTTACTTCGTGCTACATACCAAGCCAAAGACATCACACAGTTGGACTGGCCAACAGGGCGGGAGGGAAGGGCTGATTCAACATGTCAAGAGAAGGACTCAGAGTAATGCCATTACTGGCAAGTAATCATAGCATTACTTCATCTTCCCTCTCGCCATGATGAATCACTATGTGAGATGTGCCCAAGCCACAAACAGGACCAGGACTACTGTAAAGCATATGTGGAAACCAAATGTAATCAACAGAGAGAAGAAACTGTTACAACACAGATGCCAGCACCTTGGAACCCAAAACATCTGGCACCTCTGGGCCCTGTACCACCCGATAAAGGCTAACAAAAGTGGAAGGAACCACTCACGTGTCAGCCTGACAAATCTACTGCAAAGAGGCACCCTGAACCTCAGCAACGGAAGTGGACATGCCCCTTGTAGACCTCCCCTGGATCTCCAGAGAAGAAGACAAACCAAACTGCTCGTCTCCCAACAAAATCATAGATCTGATCCACATGCCCAAGGTCTGAGTAGAAGGCTTACCCCCGTTCTGAGCTGGACCAAAATTTACAAACAAAGCGGAAGAAACCTGAAACTTCTTCACCAGTTCCAGATAGATCAAAACTGAGGATCCAGAAAAAACATGGGAAAAATCCCTTTCTGCTGGAGATGGACATTGAATTTACCTTTGGGGCAAATCCAGGACCCGACCAAAGGATAATCCTGTCATCAAAGACCTGAAAAAAAGGAGGGGAACAAGACATAGAACCTAATTCTTCCAGGCAGCGAGCAGAACAGCCACCAAGAAGGATACTTTCAGAGTCAGAAGCCAGAGTGCTCCAGAAGACAAAGGTTAAAAATGGAGATATTTGAGACTCTGCAACACCAACTCCAAATCCCAGGAGGAACACACCACCTGCGGGACAGGACGGAGATTTGAAAACCCCTTAAAAATCATGGACACCAGTCTCTGATCGTCCACCAGACTACACCATGGGACCGAAAAGCCTCAACAGACGTCCACTGAACTATAAGAGTAGCAGGACTGAGTCCCAACTGAAAGCCATCCTGAAGAAATTCAAGGTCCTGGGAGAGGGACACAGAAAGGGGATGCAGGTGCTTCTGAGAACACCATCTTTGAAATGTCTTCCAGTGCCGGGCATATGAAGACCTGGTGGCAAACTCCTGAAAGCCTGCACAGAGGAAGGACAGAGTATGAAAGACCCTGAAAAATCACCCCTCCCATTGAACTTCCAAGCCATCAGCTTGATTTTCTCCAGAGACTTGGCCCAGAGCACTGGAAAACTCAAGAGAGAAGAAACCAAGGGAAGATGACATTCCTGGCCCGCCCTCACCGCCATAAGTAAAGGAAACCAGATTGAGCAGAGCCATGCAGTTGCCACCAGAATGGCCTGAGCCTTCGCCCTCCGAACCCAAGAATCAGAAACCTCTGGATTAATGGAAATGGAGGGAAAGCAAACATCAGGCCAGACAGCCAAGGACGTTAGGGCATTCACTTCTGATGTTGACTCTTCCCATCCCCTGGAGGAAAACAAACTGGGAAGAAAGGCGGCATTGCAAAGACTCGCAAACAGATCCACCGGGGTGCATCCCCACAACTGACACACCTTGGCAAACACCAGTGAAGAGAGACAAAATTCATGACAGGATGGAATCTCCCTCCTCAGGCAATCGGCCTGAGAATTCAGAACTCCCTGAGTGTAAGTGGCCCAGAGAAACCCCACATGAGACTAAGCCCACAGAACAGCTGATCCACAATCTATGACAATGACCAGGCTCTTTCCCCCGCCGATTAACATAGGATTTGGCAGTGGTATTGCCTGTCTGACTGACAACATCCTTGCCCAAAAGTAAGTGAGGAAAGTGAAGGAGCATCAGACATATTGCCTCCAGTTCCCACCAATTGGATGACTGACAACTCGGGCTGACATCCCATAAGCCCTTGTCCTGCAGGGCTCATGACCATGCCCCCCAAGCACTCTAGCTGGCATCCATTGTGACGACCACCAGAGCAGGAGCAGACAAGGGAACACCCTTCAAGATGCTGGAAGGAATATCCCACCACTCTAGTTCCTTAGAACCTCCATTTTCACTGCAAGTAGACATGACATATCCTGTACATTGAGAACCCAGTGACTCAGTTTGAATCTTATGAGGACATTCACATGCAATGTGGCCCAGCCCAGGAAACCAAAAATACAGTGGCAACGAGATCACAATCAATCAATCAATCAATCATGGCATTTGTAAAGCGCACAACATACCCGCAAGGGTCTCTAGGCACTGGGGGGGGGGGGGAGGAAGCTGCTACTGTTCGAAGAACCAGGTCTTGAGAAGTCTTCTGAAGGTCAGAAGGCATTCGGTCTGCCGTAGGCAGATGGGGAGGGTGTTCCATGCGGCGAGGTGAAAGAATGATGTGCCGCCGGCGGTCATTCTTCGGATGCGGGGGACAGTGGCGAGGGCGTGGTCTGCGGAGCGGAGCTGGCGGGTGGGGGTGTAGAGGCTGAGTCGGCTGTTGAGGTACGTTGGTCCGGTGTTGTGGAGTGCCTTGTGTGCATGGGTTAGGAGTTTGAAGGTTATCCTCTTGTTGACAGGGAGCCAGTGTAGGTCTTTCAGGTGGGGTGTAATGGGGCTGCAGCGAGGGATGTTGAGGATCAGGCATGCGGAGGCGTTCTGGATGCGTTGAAGCCGTTTCAGGAGTTTGACCGGGGCTCCTGCATAGAGTGCGTTTCCGTAGTCCAGTCTACTGCTGACGAGGGCCTGGGTGACTGTCCTTCTTGTTTCGGTGGGGAGCCGCTTGAAGATCCTGCAAAGCATGTGGAGGGTGTTGAAGCAGGAGGAGGAGACGGCGTTGACCTGCTTCATCATGGAGCGGGTAGAGTTGAGGATGATCCCTAGGTTGCGTGCGTGCGTGGTCCGTGGGGGTTTGGGGGTGTTCCTATTGCAGTCGGCCACCAGGAGTCGTCCCAGGCCGAGGGGGTGGATCCGAGGATGAGGACCTCCGTCTTGTCCGAGTTCAGCTTCAGTCGGCTGAATCTCATCCAGTCGGCGACGGCCTTCATTCCTTCGTGGAGGTTGGTTTTGGCAGTGCCGGGGTCCTTTGTGAGAGATAGGATCAGCTGGGTGTCATCGGCGTAGGAGATTATGTTGAAGTTGTGCCGTCGTGCGATGTGGGCGAGTGGTGCCATGTAGACGTTGAACAACGTTGGGCTGAGGGATGAGCCTAGGGGTATGCCACAGATGATCTCGGTGGCTTCGGAGCGGAAGGGAGGGAGGCGGACGCTCTGTGTTCTGCCGGCGAAAAAGGAGGAGGTCCAGTCCAGGGCTTTCTCTTGGATTCCGGCGTCATAGAGGCGTGTTCGTAGTGTGCGGTGGCAGACCGTGTCGAAGGCGGCTGACAGGTCCAGGAGGATGAGGGCCGTGGTTTCTCTGTTGTCTAGCAGAGACCTGATGTCATTGGTGGCGGCGATGAGGGCAGTTTCGGTGCTGTGGTTGCTGCGGAACCCAGACTGGGAAGGGTCCAGGATGCTGTTCTCCTCGAGGAAGCTGGTCAGTTGTTTGTTGACGGCCTTTTTGATGATTTTCGCCGGGAATGGGAGCAGGGAGATGGGTCGGAAGTTCCTGAGGACCTTGGGGTCCGCCTTGGGTTTTTTGAGTAAGGCGTTGATCTCTGCATGCTTCCAGCTCTTCGGGAAGGTCACTGTCTCGAAGGAGATGTTGATGGTTTTCCAGAGAAGGGGTGCGATAGTGCGGCTGGCTTTGTTCAAGATGTGGTGTGGGCAGGGGTCTTCCGGGTATCCGGAGTGGACGGTGTTTATGATCTTGATGGTGTCGTCGTCATTGATGTTGGTCCAGGAGATCAGGCGGTTGGTGCGGGTGGTGGTCGTGGGAGCGGGGGTCTCAGTGGTTGCCAGGGTGGTGGCGGTGTTGAAGCTGTCGTGGATGTCTGCGATCTTGCGATGGAAGAAGGTGGCCAGCGAGTCGCACAGGTCTTGTGAAGGTGGGATGTCGTTGGTGTTGGAGCTGGGGTTGGAGAGTTCCTTCATGATGTTGAAGAGCTCTTTGGTGTTGTGTGCGTTGTTGTCTAGGCGGTCTTTGAAGGAGGTCCTTTTGGCAGATCTGATGAGGTGGTGGTGTCTGCGGGTGGCATTCTTGTGGGTGGTTTAGGTTTCCGGTTTTCATTCACGGGTCCAGGTTTTTTCGAGTTTTCGGCAGGTTCGCTTGGAGGCCTGGAGGTCTTCGGTGAACCAGCTTGCTTTCTTGCTAGTGTGGGTGTTGGAGGGGTTCTTGAGGGGGCGAGGGTGTTGGCGCAGTCGTTGATCCTCTGTTTGAGGTTGCGGGCGGTGGTGTCGGGGTCGGTCGGATCTGCGGGTGGGTTCCGGGCGAGGAAGGAGGAAAGCTTCTTTTCGGTGACTTTGCTCTAGCAGCGGTGCGGCATCTGTTGGGTGCGGTGGTGCGTGGTGGGTTTCCGGAAGGTGAAGTGGATGCAGCGGTGATCGGTCCAGTGGAGCTCGTGGTGTGGTTGAAGGAGACGTGGGAGCTTGCGGAGAAGATGGGGTCAAGCGTGTGGCCGGCGGAGTGAGTGGGTGTAGTGACGAGTTGTCTGAGTCCGAGGTTGGCAAGGTTGTCGATCAGGGTGGAGGAGTTGGTGTCGTTGTTGTACCCGAGGTGGAAGTTCAGGTCCCCGAGTAGTATGTAGTCTGTGGAGGTGAGGGCATGTGTGCTGATGAGGTCGATAATGGAGTCGCTGAACTGTGCTTGTGGTCCGGGGGTCTGTAGATGAGGGTTCCTCTGAGGGTGGTGTTGGGATCGGAGTGGATCTGGAAGTGCAGGTGTTCGGCGGTGCTGAGGGTGTCGTCAGTGTTAGTTGAGACTTTGAGAGAGTTCCTGTGGACGATGGCAATTCCTCCTCCTACTCCATTGGTGTGGTCTCTGCGGGTGATCTTATAGCCTTCCGGGATGGCTATGGCGATGTCGGGTGCTGAGGAGGGGTTCAGCCAGGTCTCCGTCAGGAAGGTGACGTCTGGGGTGTTGGAGTCCAGTAGGTCCCAGAGTTCCACGGCATGTTTGCGTGAGGAGCGGGTGTTGAGAAGGATGCATCTGAGGGGGTTGGGTTCTTTGGTAGGTGGGATGGCGGGCCGGATGCTGGTGAAGCTGCAGGAGAAGGGTCCTTGGATGCGCTTCGGGCGGCCAGGCAGCAGGTGCGCGATCGTCCAGCGTTGAGTGCGTGGAGGGTGCTGGGGTCGTAGCGGAGACGGGCGTCGTGGCTTTCGCGGGGGCCAGGGGTTCTGGTGCTGGGCGCGGTCCAGGCACGGACAGGCGCAGACGGGCTTGCCTTTGGCGCGCCTAAGGAGGCCATATATGGGGAGGAGGGAGGAGGGAGGAGGGAGGAAGGAGCAAATGGGAGGCGGCAGTCGGGAGGAAGGGGCAGCGAATGGGCAGTCAGGGAGGGCGGGGCCGCAGGGGATGCAGCGGCGGGAACAGGAGCGGAGGACGGCACGGGGCAAGGGCACAGATCAGGGGGAACACAAGAAAAACGGGGCACTGATCAGGGGGCACACGAAGGAAAAACGGGGCACAGATCAGGGGGAACACAAGAAAAACGGAGTACAGATCAGGTGGCACACAAAAAAAAAACGGGGCACCGATCAGGGGGAACACTGCACCTTCATCCAGAACGAGACCAGCTGAGAAGGAATAGACAACAGATTCCGTAAATGAGAGTGAATCTGACCACCCTCGAATCCGGCAACATGACCATGCCCAGATCCATCTGGAACTGGGCCTCTCTGAAGATACTATCCTGCATTGAAGTCAGCTGGGATTTCGTTGCATTCCCCAAAGACCCACGAGAAGACAGAAGAGTCGTAACAGTGGCCACAGGATCTGGTGTCAGAGGTGGAGATGCCCCTTTGACCAGGCAGTTGTCAAAGATAGGGAAAAATGGAAATTCCCTGCAGGTGAATAGCAAAATTCAAAGGAGCTAACACCTTTGTAAAGGCAAGAGGTTCTGATTCCAATCTGAAGAACCCCACCCAGAGCTGGAAATGTGATGTGCCCACAGCAAACCTCAGAAACCGCAGATGACTTGGGTGGATCGGGACACAGAGGTTTGCATCCTCAAGGTCTCCATAAACTCTCTTGGAGACATCAGAGGAATGAGTTGCTGCAACAACAACATCTTGAAATGGATGCTAGCCATCCAGCGATTGGGATGCTTCAGGTCCAATACTGGCCAAAACTTCCCCAACACCTTCTGGACTAGAAAGAGAATTGAATGCACCCCCTGACCGGCCTGATCCTAAGCCACTGGAATAATTGCATTTTTCTGCAGTAGGGATGCAACACCGGCCAACAGGGCTGCCTTCTTTTCTGGATTCCTTGGAAAAGGCGTAGGGATGCATCTCATATATGGAGGAAGTGGGACGAAGTCGATAAGATAACCACTACGAATGATACTCAGTACCCAGGGCTTTGTAAAGGAGAGAGCCCATGCTGGAAGAAAACCTCCTAACCTTCCTCCCACAAGACCTGGATCCGATGAACCACCATAGTCAGGACCACTGATTCGATGGTCCCACCTTAGCAGAAACATCCTGTTCCTTGCTCCCCCGGGGCTGAAATTTCCATCGACGGAATGAATACAAGTGTATATCCTTTCCTAAAGAGTCTCTGGCATCCCTAGTAACCATCCGATTTCTAAAGCCTTGCAGACTTCCCAGCAGATGCACTATAAGAACAGGTGAGTTGCTTGTCCTTAAAGGACTTTTTGATAAGGCCATCCAAATGCTCACCAAAATTCCTGCCGCCTTGAAATGGAATTTTCAGAAAAGAGGAATTATCCGCTAAATCAGCTCTTTAGTCTTGTAATCAGAGGTTCCTCCTGGTCATATTTGAAGTAGAAGAAACTACAGAGGCCGATATGATAATGTCTGCAAACACATCCACAAGGAATGTTGACTGCTGTTTCATGTGTAGCAGAACGCTGGCAACCTCTGCACCGTCCTGCTTGGCCTCAGTCAGAACCTCAAAGTCTTTAACTATAGACTGCACCATCAAGGCCCCAGAAGTAGCAGCTCCCGGGACCAGATTAGAAGCTGCAAAGGATTTCTCAGCCAATATTTTAGCCACAGCATCAATCATACCTTGGACCTCAAGTGCTGACACTAGGAGTGCAGACTCTTAGAAACTCTCCTTGACTCCATAGTATCACATCTATCAATTGGTCTACCAACAAGCCAACCTAAATAGTGCAGATATCTATCCTATTGGACAAAAAAGAAGACCCAATCACCATGATCTATAAGATCCTCAAGACACAGTCACACAAATACCACCAATTAAAAACTTTTTGCAAACATAAACCCTGAGAACAACAGAAGCTCCATAATTCCTGCTGCAGCCGAGGAGTCCTTTCTGTCCCCGGCCACCGAGACATGCCCCCGCAGACCAGAGGGGGCACCTCACTCCCAGAACCTGGAAGCAGTGAGGCGAGATGGGGAGACGTGCACGCTCCAGCCTGCAACAGCGCAGCCAGACAAGCCACACAAGTCCGCCTTCTTGAGCAATTCAGCAGGGCCGCCGCCGGCACAAACGACTTATCCATTCGTCTGATGACTTCCCACTGCAAAAACCCTGTTGAGGTCACTTGATAAGGCCATACAGTCCCCACTCCCAACGGCAGTGAAGGGGTTGTGAACGAGCTGGAGCAGGCGCAAAATGCCTGCTATCAGGAGAAAAATGCGCAAAACAGGGACAGGCATTAAGGAGGGGGAGGGGGCTTGTATTGATTGAGGAGGATTGTGAAGGGAAGCACAGGCGCCTCACACAGTGACTTATCATGGCCAGAGGGACAAGGAGGTAATGTGATTGCGTGACTGTGGCATCTCATGATAATTATGGATTTTTCAGAATTGCCACATAATCCATCGTCTGCTGCATAATTTGCAGATTTTCACAAAACAAGTCAAGCTCAAATGTTTCAAAAGTTACTAAACATGCTGCCATACATGTTGCAGCTGGTTTCTGTGCTCAGGTGTTTGCCCAGACAGTGCTAAAATGTGCAAAAAAAATAAAAAGTCGTGAAGCAATTCTATCCCCAAATGTGTCACATTACGCTATATAACTTGCCTTTCTTGCCCTATAAATTAGTCAATTCTGCGGCATAATTTGGTCCTTCCCTGCTACTTAATTACAGTGGCCCTGCTCAAAGGGCTAGCCCATTATGCGGTAATGTGAATTAGTTTTAGGGAGACCACATTAGCGCTCCAGGAAAATCTGCTTGTCAGCCTAACACAGCTCAGTTTGAGAATCCCTGTTTGCACCGCTGTTGCCAACTGCAGCGTTCACTATTTTGGACAGAATATACCTCTGACTGAAATGCAGTCTGAAACGTGTCCTGCAGTGGAAGCCTTTCATGGGAGGACGGTAGGCCTCAATATTTAGCTAAATATTTTAGTAGCTCGAGGAACTCCTTCATGTGACTGCCAATAACGTGCATGAGAAAAAGTATGGGGCAAAACATTTAAATCCCTAAGCATCCACAAAATTGGGATACACACTGGGGAAAAGAGCAGGTTTGTACCTTTCAGCTCAAGTAAAGGACGCCCTGAGGCTGCTCGAGGCAAGCTTCCTCCAGTCAGTGTTGTTCATCTGTTTGACTCTTGTGCTCTGCCTTATAAACCCCCCTGAACGTGGATTGACTTCAAAGCAGGGTATTATTATTTCAATCACGTGGCCACCTGATGTAATGGCCTGAAATATTTTTACATGCATTAGGCTGTAGTTTTGCTGGTTTTTCGTCTGTTATTTAAGGCACCTGTGCCTGACTCTGAATATGTACGTTGGTTCTCGTTAACATGGATGTGCTTAATTTGTAAAACATAAATAAATAAATAGGTGAATGTTTTTTCACAAATACCCAGGTACACCTGATCCGGTGTTGCTGATTACCGAAGTTGCCAAATTTCTATTCTACCTCATAACTCATTCTTTCACTACCCACATTTTCTGCCTCTATTGCTCACTCTCCCAGGTTAGTTTTCAATTCTTCTTTTTCGACCTTTGTCACTGTTTTCCTGCCTTTCTCGTCCTCCTTCTGTTTCCCTTTTCTGTAATTCTCTGTCTTGATGTGGGTCCGCAAAAATGAGTGCCGGTACCCACTGCTTTCATCTACTGGCACACATTAAGCACTGTCTCACATCCATGCCACTGCCGCAAAGGCTGCACGCTATGTCTGAGATTGTGCAACACGTCGGCACTGTTATGACTGCGGCCTAAATCAGAGCTAATCACATTTGCACCCAGAGTGTCTAATCTTGGAGTGTCTAATCTTCATCAAAGGTGAAGCTGAGGATGCAGCTGACTTGTACAGAGCAGCCAGGATAAACTGCTGTTAATCCATGATCCGATATAAAGTCCAGGCATCGCCTGAGCACAACACAGGCATCAACAGTGTTCGCGCAGGCATGGGGCAGGCTGGCACCTTACCGCGCAAGACCACCACCTACGTCTTTGAGCTGCATGAATGGTATAGGTAATTTTTGAATATATCTATTTCTTGCTGCACGATTGTTTTGTTAGTTAACATGATTCGATGGGACTTTGCTGAGAGATGTGCGTGTTGTGATAGTGATGGGCTGTAGAAACTGCATATACAGAGGTAGAATCGATGGGTGTCTCAGCCAATGGTATTTATATTTCTTTTGGTGCCTTTAAATAATGGTAAACTCTAATGCTATCCTAAAACTATACGTTGACACCAATTCAGAATCGAATCCATAATAGAATCTTGAGTGGTGACTTTTTTCGTGCACAGAGATAGAGATTGACATAATGACATATTGTTGTGTTGTTTATGCTCATGCATCACGCTATGCCATGTTATGTTATGCTATGTTATGTTGAGTTATATTATGTCATGTTATGTTAAATGCAGCTTGTACAGCGTGGCATTCACTAAAACCACGGTAGTTTGGCAGTGTATACTGAAACCTTGACTGTAAGAAAATGGATTATTATTCGGGTTGGGCAGTCACCCACCCAAAGGAATAATAACGCTAACCTGTCAGGGTGAACCTTAAAGTCATTAAACTAACTTAAGCTCAGCCCCATGATAGCTGTTCACAGAGGACACAGGCTTAACTTAGTGAAATGTGTAAAGTATTTATAGAGTCCCAAAAAAGTTATAAAGTTAAATGAACAAGAAATACAAATTCTAACCTTAATTTGAAAAATAGAGCAAAATGTAAGAAACAAAATTATACTAAAATAACAAAAATCCAATAAGGGAGATTTGAATCTTAACATTTTTAAGTAGAAATAGCGCCAAAAAAGCACTAAACACTAGTAATACTCAATGGAAAAAAAACTGGGACCTAGGGGCGATTCGCTGCTGATCGGAATGGATTAGGTTGGATACACCAAATGGATTGGTTCCAGTGAAAGTTTGGAAATCAAAAAGTTCAAAAAAGTTTATGTCCTACGTAAGAAAGCGAATCTGTCACTTTTACTTAAAAAAAGCATTGACATTTCTTCTGGAACTTTTTCATTTTTTGAAAAGAAACATACTCCCAGCGCTGGATGCCACTGAAACTGTAGCCGCCACTGTGGCTGGATACCTGAAGCAGGTTGGTCATGCTGGTACTCTGAAACTTTGGAGACAGCAATATTTCTGGAGTTGTGGGTCTCTCTGAATGGGATGAAGTTAAAGTTCAATCCATCAGAAGTTTTGAAACTTTCTTTGGGTACCCAACAGCTACAGGAGTACACTTTGAAGGCCCCAGGACCTCAATGGAAATCACTTAGTGACTCTCGGGGTGTTAGGGAGAGGCCAACAGCAAAGTCCAGTCCAGATACAGTTGCCACTAGTGGCTGTGCCCTTCACGGAAAGTGGCCCTTGCAGCTTGTTGTGTCCTGCTAGTCCTGTAGAAGGTCAGCCAACTGACCCTTGGAGTCCACTTCTTTGTCCAGGATACAAGCAGTAGCAGGTCCAGTCCTTCAGGACTCGTCAGAGGTCACTGAAAGCAAGTTCAATCCTTTTCTGATCTTACACATGCCCAGTAAGTGTTCTGAGGAGAGTCCTTGTGGTGCCACATTATGGTTGGCACTAGCTGGTGAGTGATAACTCATGGGTCCTCTCTAACCAATCAGGTAAAAGTTACATGGGTTGACCCTAACTACTTTTTCAGCAGTTCCTGTTTACCCTACTACAAACAATCCTACAGCGCTCTTCAATCCCAAACTTCAAGATGGTGAAACCCTTTTTCTCTTGTGCAGAGCCTGGAATGCCCATCTGGAGGTGTAGCTAGGGTAATAAGAGGTACTCTCCTCTGTGGTAAATCAAAACCAATTGTTGGGGTAGCTTTCTTCCTTCATAGCTTTTCCAGGCATCAAGTAACAATTACTTGTGAAAGGGCAGATCCTATTTAAAGTAAATGAAGTTACAGTGTCCACACTAACTGGTCTTCCTGCAGGGGTCAAAACACCGCCCCACCTCCAGGCCATTGGCTTTGTTCTGAGAGCTGTTTTTCACCTCTTTTAAGGCAAGTACAGGTTGGAAAGTGGCCAGAGAACTAATGCAAATTAGCTTCCCCCAGCTTCAAGCAAATAACAGGTAACATTCTAAGACTTTCATTTCCAAAAATATTGAATATGAATCCAACTTCACCATAGATTGGATCTTTATTAAATATAAAAATACATTTTCGAATAAAGTCTGCAGCTGGTATACATCAAAGGTTATAGATTATAATGTATAATCTATATTTTGACTTTTGCTTTGTGCCAGTTACAGCCTGTCTAGTGACAATGGCATGTTGGGCCTAGTCACAGGCTGATCGTGCCATTTCCAGTGTCACACATTTCCCACTCTTAAATATTATGCACCCTACTTTGTGGACATCAAATTGTGCTTCAGGGTGACATATTTAGTATTTGGCATTTAAAATCGTGTTTTCCTACCTGTGAAAAGGGTGATTTGCTAGGTCTGTGCAGCATGGATTAAGCTGCTGCTTTCAGGATACACAGGGTAGGCCTCAGCCCATGTTTTCACTGCTATTTCTGTGGGTGGCACAATAGATACTACAGTCCACAGGTGACATTTAACTTTCACTATCAGGGGAGGAACTTTGGGTTCCGCCCATTCAGTACGTCTGTATTTTTTGCTTTTTGGATCACCCGGTTTTGGATTTTTGCTGTGGGTGAGTCTCACTGCATGTGTCTCACCCACTGTAATCAAAGTGGCAAATTAACTGCACATGTTTACTGCCAGTGTCTTCCTTTTAAAGTAAGGCTACTGCAATGCAGCTAGGGTATGGGGCACTTGAATGGCTACATGTGACCATGTGTGCACATGCATGTGCACACATCTAAGGGATGCGCAACCCCATAACTGGGCACAGTTAGCCTGGTGCAGAGGGGACTCGGCAGGATTAGATATTGACCTGGGGTAGGCCTTATAATGTTAGTGTACACTCATAGGGAAAGTCGATGTGATTTATTGTTTTGTCTGTAGCGAGATTGTATTATACACATGGGGGTCAACTGCCTTAGAGGGAGGTTTTACTTTCCTTTGGCCTACAAAGTCCAGTGACATCAAAATGGGGTAGACCTTGTGTGAGAAACACAAATCTGCGAGTTCCAAAAGAATATCTGTACAACTTATGGTTCATCCAGAATTGTCATAATTCTCTGACTCAACTCAGAATCAGAGCCCAAGCCTTTTGTCACCCTACTGTGCCAAGGTAATTATATTTCTCTCCACGAGTAGGAACAAAAGTCACCCCACAAAAAAGGAGAAATTAACAGTTCTTTCCCCAGGTCCTGAGGAGGGAAGTCTGGGGATAAGAAATCTGCAGGTGTTAGTTACCTGTCACAGTGCACCAGGGCTGGGGAAACCCAGACCCACTAAACAAAGGAGACCACAAAAGGAGGGGGCACCTCTTTGAAATTTTGATGGGAATGGCCCTGGCAGTGATGTCACTGAGGAGCAGAACTGAAACTCCAGGAGCAGATGTAACCAGTGACTCTTGGACGATGTCATCTTGAACAGTCCCAGCATGATGTGCAGAAGTTTGCGAGGTCCGCAAGACCATGACCCTTTGGGATTTATATTTATTCGTATGACTGCCTATTATGTGGCCTGAAGGGGTTTAATGAAGGTACGTGGTGTGCAGCACCCTCTAGGGGGTGAATATATGGTTGCATTTTATGTGATCAGAAAGTGAAGCCCTTTAGGGACTTTTTTATGATTGCATTTTATATGACTTGAGGGTATATAAAAAACATGTTTGTTCATTTTAAAATGCTGTTGACATAAGATTGTAAATAGTAATCATTGATCAAGGTTGATATGCTTCATTAACATCAATGAGTGCATTTACATATGGCTATAATGGATTATTGCATTGACGCACAAAATGATGGTTTTTTAACATGTAGTTTTTTGATCTTGAACTTAAAGGTGATTACACAATGTCAACCATGGTACTTTCCATCTGCCTAATGTATTTATTTGTAAATTAATGCATAGCATTTAGTATTGTGGGTGTGTGATAAATGAGTCTTTCCTTTTTCTAAAGAACTGACTGGACAATAATCTTTGAGTGTTATTGCTGCATCCCACAGAATGGTGATTATTAGCCCACACAACCTCCCCTGAGTAGGACTTGGACATTTCTGTTTTGCTACCCTCAGAGAGGCAAGAGCCACAATGGGTGCTTGGTTGACCTTTTTGACTCGTGAAGGCCACACAACTAGCAGCTCAGTTTCCTACAATTATAAATGCCAAATGCATGTTTAATTCAGTAAAAGTTTTTTTTGTTTTTAATTATATGGCAGTTTTTATTTTGACTTTTTTGTGAAATTTCTAGACACATTTTAGTTGCAGGAATATGAATATAAATGAACATTTTTCCAGCTTGGTCCATGCACCACGCAGAGTGCTTTATTCCTGGCATTTCATTTAACAAATTAGTGCAATCTTGTAGTTGTGGTCTTCATTTGTTAAAATAATTTTCTAAAGAGAAAGTTCAGGACACAGTGTTTAGTGTAGAAGGAGTGTAGGAAATTGGGTTTTTGATTGAGGGGTGTGAAGACCCTTATTAAGCAACAACCACAATCACTGTCGGGGCGTACCACAGATGTCACTGAATTAAACTGTGCTTAACACTCTGATAGCTTGGCACAAAAGCAGTCAGTCTTAACTTACAGGCACTGTGTTGAGTATTCATGCAGCCCACAAATAGTAATAAAAATGAAAACTTAACACAAAAAAATCCCAATCCAATTTAGAAAATGTGTTTAATAAATAAAACAACACCAATTTGAATTAAATCTTATCAGTAGAACCACAGTTATTAATTTGTAGAATTTTAAGCTTAAAATAATGCCTAAAAGATCAAAGCGCCAACAGCAGGTATCTGGTTGCATGAGATTAGGGCAAAATGAAAAGTTAAAAGTTAAGGCAGGCTGCAATGGAGCGCAGTTTGGCTACACAAGTTGTAATGGCCCAGGTCTTGGCTTTCCTTTGGACTTGGAAGAATTGTCAAAGAAAAGTATCTGAGAGGTAAGGTTGAGCATGCAAGGCAGTCTGTGGTGTTCGAGGAGGAGGCAATGTCATCAGTAAGCCGCTGGATGGAGTCATAGTGAAGATTTCTTTGTTCAGACTTTGTCACTTTTTGGGAAAATATACAGCGGGACAAAGCTGCAGGCTGTAGCCAGCGAAGGCTCCACAAGGGCAGATACCTTAGGTGAGAGGTCCCGCTGCATAATATTTTCTGCTGTAGTGAAGAACATAGCAGGAGCTACTGCGGTGTCAGGCCGACCAGCAGTGCACCTTTAGGCGAATCAGTGAGAAGGTAGGTCCCGATCTTCTGTCGGTTCTCAGGCAACATTTTAGTGGAGAATATTCCAGGTCCAAACTTTTAGAGTTAGTCCGGAGCAGCACCTTCAGCATAGCCCCTACTGTCCAGTACTGGAGGAACACCACTTGTGGTGTCAGGACTCACTCCAGCAGAGGACAGGTGCAGCATCAAGGTCTCTGGAGCTTGTTATGTAGCACACACAGGAGTCCAGCCAATTAGCCCAGAGTTGGCCTGGGGGTCCAATATTCATACCTCGTGACAGTCTTTGAAGTGGGGGAAACGTCTAAGCTTACCCAACATCTGGTTCTGGAAGGTTCCTTCCTTTCCCTGGCCAGGTTCCAAGTAGTCCAGGGTGACAAAAACTGGTTTCAGGTTCCTTTGTGAGTGTGTTCAAGGCAGCCCTTTCAACTGTGAGTGAGACAGGGAATAGCTCCACCTAACTTCTCCTGGCAGGATAGACCATCCTGCCAACATCTAGCCCCCTTTTGTCTCACTGTCTGGGAGGAACACACATAGGCCAGCTGCCAAGTTTTTCACAATCATTTTACACAGGACACACAGGCTGCGGGCACCAAATGGGTAGGACAAGAAAATTCCAACTTTCTAAAAGTGCAATTTTCAGAATTGTGACCTAAAATCTCACTTTACCTTTAAAGAGGATTTAAAATTACAATTCGTTTGAGACCAACCATGACTTGGCAGGTTAAAGCAGCACACAGGCTGCGGTGGCAGACCTAAGACATATTTTAAGTGTTGCATGCCCATTAGTAGCATTTAATGTACAGGTCCCCTACATGTAGTACCACATACTAGGAACTTATAAGTAAATTAAATGTGCCAATCAGGTTTAGGCAAATTTTACCATGCCCAAGCACTTCTGTTGTGGTAAAGTGCACAAAATCCAAATGCCACCAAAAACGATTTTCAGAAAACAGGAGGGGTGAAGGAAAAATGTTTGGTGTTGGCTCTTCAGAGATGGATAAGTTCAACAAGGAGTGATCGAGAAAACCTAAGTGAATCATATGCTAGTATTAAAGAAATGAACTCACTAAATTGGAGTGCTGGATATGAATGAATACAGTAACTTGGAAAGACCACATTAAATGGCTATCCAACACTGTAGTGCCTGGCACCACAAGAGTTTGTTAAAAGAACCCTCACACACCAACTAGGTTGGTGTGTGAGGGTTCTTTTAACAAACTCTCTGTTAAAAGAACCCTCACACACCAACTAAGTTGGTGTGTGAGGGTTCTTTTAACAAACTCTTGTGGTGCCAAGCACTAAAGTGTTGGATAGCCATTTAATGTGGTCTGTCCAAGTTGCTTTTCTACACTTACCAAGGGACAAGGACGGCCAGCTCACGGTCCTAGCTCTCTTATTTGTTCTTCCTATGGATGAATACAGTAAAGAGACCAACAAGGTAAAAGGGCGTGCTACATTGTTAGACAAGTGTTTATTCCAAAAGTGCAATATTTGAATGGACCTGGACAATGAATTACCCTATCACACAGTAGAAATGATGTGTGGAAGGAGAGGAAAGGGAGTGAAGACACTTTGACACAAATCTCAAATTCTAAACCTCCGATTTGATACTGTCAGCGCAGTGTCTTAAGACCAAGTGGAAATGAAATCTGCATTCATTCATCAGTGCGTCCCTCTTTATCTCCACTTATCTCCCAGCACTTCTACATGCCCCTGCTTGCTTGCTGACTGACTATATCCCTGTTCTATGGAACTGGAGATGTGACTCTCTGTTTGCTGTTTGTGTGTATCAGCTCTACTGTGTGGGTTTGTGAATATAGGAGCATAGCTTGTAGTCAATCCCTGTTTCTTTACACTGTGAAGCCTCTGATGATTTATACTCCCAACCCTCTCCTACTCCCTCCTTGCAACATATGCAGCCTATTTTACTGTGCCTCTTCCTTCTTACAAACTAGACACCTAAGGCCCACTACCAATTAGGGTAACCCTGACCCCCTAAAGCTCATGGAGGGGACCCAGAGGGACCCACTATGGGGCCCAAAAAGAAGAATACAATTGTAAAAAATGCTGCAACCCCTCAAAAGTCTCCCAGGATTGAAAAAGAAAGTGACTTCCAGGCTGCATTTGTTTAAGTTAAGCCCTAGGGAGCCCACGCCGGGAAGGTGTATTTGTGGAGGGGAGTGGGGCTGCATGGCCCCCCTCCCCGAGCCTCCATATGCCCTGGGGAGTCCACTCCTGGTGCCAAAAACAATTTTTATGGGGAGGAGGGATGCATAGCCCCCCTCTACAAACCATCAGAGGCCAATTTCTTTAAGGAAGACGCCCTGTGCCACTAATGGCCTTGGGGACCCCATCCCCGGTGCCTGGCTTACAGAGTATGTCCTGGGGAGCCCACCAATGGGACATAATGGTTTCCCTGCCTGCGGTGGTGCTGGCAGAGAAACCTGTGTTTGCTCTCGGTTGGCAGGTGCATTTTAAATCTGGGGATGGAGTCTCCAGGTCCTAACAAGGTTTGGGTAGGGATGCCACACAGCCCCCCTCCCCTTAATTCAGATAAGTGGCCTGTGGTATGGGGTCCTAGGGGCCAATAACGACTCAGGGAAGGGGGTCACATAGTTCCCCACTCCTTTAATTAACATTTTTTTTTAAATGGCCCAGGTGGATGGGGTCCTCATGGTCAGGCTCTATGGCCAACCCCGCACTGCACACAGGCGAATTATATTTAAGTATTACTTTACGTAAAAAAAATTAGAAATTCACTGAAAGAAACAAAGGTTAAAGTAATGTTATAGTTAGGCATGACAAAAATGATCTGTCTCTATTGTTTAAAAAAAATTGAAATTCACTGAAATAAATGGTTAGGTATACTTCTAGTAAGCTGAATTTGTCAGCGATAACATTAATATTTTGAAATAAAAAAAGCCACAGAAATTCACCAGTTATAATTGCCCGTGCTTACTATAACGTGCACCCCACCATGCACTGCTTTCAACCTCATATATGGCATCATTTATAACATGACATCTTAAAGGCATAATTAATTACATCATCTAAGCTTCGCTTTCCTACATACTGTTGTATAAATTACTGTGGCATTAGATGTCTGACAGTAAGTTCAAAATATCTTATGAGAAGATCAAGCATCATTACCACCAACACAGAAACTACTATCTTATGTGTTGAATACAAGCACTATGTACAATATTGCCCCTATAGCATTCATTTTACAGGTAGCACAGCTCACATTAACAATCAACCACAGATAAATGGGAAACCTTCATTGAGTACGGTGTTCAATCTGCATACAACTGTTCGGAGAAAGCCAAAATAGTGAATGCCAAGTCCAAAACAAATGCCCTACAATAGACAGCTTTTATCTGCATCAAACCCCTGACACACACGAAACCT
Source organism: Triturus cristatus (assembly GCF_964204655.1). Taxonomy (NCBI): domain Eukaryota; kingdom Metazoa; phylum Chordata; class Amphibia; order Caudata; family Salamandridae; genus Triturus; species Triturus cristatus. Next base: position 529,021,612 of record NC_140585.1, on the reverse strand, counting down.
ACCTTATAAAATGAAGTTGATATCAGTAGAGAAATGAGTATTGTTAACAGTGTTTACTCTATGGAGTGAGCTTATTCTATACCACACTGTTTGCAAACAGTGAAACTCTCACGAGAAATACACCACAGAGTATTCAAAAGAAGTGCAAAACAGTGTGCAAACAGTGTGCATTCTATGCAACAGTTGCCAAAAAACACTATTTTCTAAAAAGACCCGAGATCTGAAGGTTCTAAAGATCGTACTACCTGCACCCTTCATACTGTTGTGAAATGTTTACATTTAGCCCATCTTCTGAATCAAAACAAACATGCATACATAGGTTAGTACCTGGTGTACACGCCCTTCTATGTTAAGTATAAATTATTATGCTGACACAATAATCTCTAATAATAATAAGTTAGTATCTACACATAGAATCTTTCTCCAGTTTCTGCAGTCAACTGTCACCTGCACACAAAGTTGCTCTTGACTACAAACATTTATGACATGTTTAATACCTCTACACAGCTATGATGCATTAAGAGCACATGTGTTTTGTAAACATTACACCCAGTAGCTGGACCCAAGATGCACAAAATTACTTAGAAAAGTAATATAGTAGTTACCCTCCTGTATGTAAACTGTAAAATAAACTAGCATACTCATTGGATGATGTCATCAGTGATGTCATTTGAGATGTCATCAGTGATGTCATAAATTATGTCATGGAAGATGTCAAGAGTGATGCCGTATGTGAGCTCAGAAGCAGTGCATGATGGGGGTACAAGTTTTAGTCAGCGTTGCTAACTACAACTAGTGAATTTCTATGTTTTTTTAAGTTCAAAACATTAATGTTTTCACTGACACATTCACCTAACCTTAACGTTACTGTAACCATTTATTTTTTCAAAGAATTTCTCAGTTTTTTGTTTTAAAAAAAGATCCTTTTGTCACTATAACGTTGCAGTAACCTTTGGTTTTTCAGTGGATATCTATGTAAGACTCTGTTTTGCTTGATTTACCTCTGACTTCCCATGGTTAGGTACCATGCACAATGAACTTTACATGGACAATAGAATATGACTCTCTCCTTGTAAATGAGTTTTAAAAAAACACAAAAATAGTAAAATTGTAAATTAAAAAAAAAACATATGGGAATTGAAACAATTAATGTGTTCTGCAAATATCATGGTTAATAGACGAAGACAGATAGAATGAACATGGAGATATGTCTTCCATATCCATGATTCACTGTTGCTTTAAAGTTGCTTGGGCCACAGCCCAGTGTAACTTTGAGAAAGGTTGGGACCAGCCGAAATGCTCCAGAATGGACACGCTACAATAAAGCATTGCAAATCATTACCTTGTCTAGAGTGCCCACTTCTTCTCTTCTGCCAAGAGATTTTCAGAAGATGTGGAGGCTGGAGCCATTCCAGCAGTGGTCGACCCACACATAGGTGGACGTGATTGCAGCACGGAATATGTAAGAAGAGAGATGATTTGCGGTTAAAGCAATCCCAGTCGCCGTGACCTCCATGTTGGATCTAACAGTATAGCTACTAATATAACCACACCATGGCGTGGGGAATACAGGCTGACCAATGGGAACTACACCCAACTGGCAACTTCCAGGAGAGAGAGAGAACAAGACGAGAACACTACGCAGCAGTGTCAGCGATGAAGAGACGTCCCAGAGACTGCGAGACAAGGAAAGAATGACAACAACACACAGCAGGTAGCGTTGTCCATGAGGGACATTCACCAGGAGCGATTAGAGGCAGCGAAACAAGTTTTTGACGATACGGAGGAGACCCCTGGGAGCAGCACCGGAGGCGCTATGGCTGGTATTGCAGGTATGTCAACAATAAAGCAAAGATTATTTAATTTTGATAAGCTGTCCAAGAAGGAAATCAGTAAATGGTGGGAGTTGACCTCAATGCGAAGATATGTGGAGGTTAATAGGGTACCGAGAGGTCTAAGAATTTTTCTACCTATGAAGTCCCACACCCAGGATTGTTGGAACAGTGGGCAGAATTCACAGCCAAATCGAGTGCAGGCATGATTGAGATTCTGGAAAAAGTGTGGAAAAGGAGAGAAAGCTCCTCACAGTAGTAACACCAAGGGGGGTTTCTGGCTAGTGCTCGCCAGCATAACCCACTTATCATCATCGGCTACTCTCTCTCCATATAGAAAACAGAAATGTGTGTATACTCTTTTCAAAGGAATCTCAAACACAGTGAAGTAAAAAAGAGATAGTAAAGTTCAAGTATAAGTAAACTATCAGTGCCCAATATTCTTATAAGTGCCCATTGGACCCCTGTGAGAATATAAAGAAGTAATGCTCACCATTAAAAACCGGTGAAGCTTACAGGCTTCAACTTAGCTTTATTAGGTGCTGTAAGCTTTCCCAATTAAAAATGGTTTCATTCAAACCATAGTCAATTCTTTAAAGCCCCGGTGAAGCTAACTGGCTTCAACTTAGCTTTATTAGGTGCTCTAAGCTTCCCCAATTAAAAATGGTTTCATTCAAACCATAGTCAATTCTTTAAAGCCAACATGTATCGTTGCTAAACCATTATGCAACTTCTTCATGGCTGTTGGGGTTCCAAATATCAATTTCATGTGAGATTCACCTAAAACCTATGATGGTATGACAAAGAACACAAAGAAAGCCATATGTAAAAGCCAACTGTCTTCTATAAAGACATACTCTAATGAAAAGCTTGCTCTGAACAGAATATATAAAACCCATCTTTACCAATTAGTTGCGAAGTCTCCTCGTACTTGCAACCATCTCAAATCGGTACACGCGTCTTCCGATCACGTGTCCATGGGGTAACTGCCCAATATCTAGTTCCCTACAGGGATATGAAGCACAACATTATACCAAATATTGGTTCCCTTTTATCCTTAATAACATTATGGCGTCTTCCTATCGTAGTATGTCTCTGGAAACCTCCTCCCATTTTCATACTGATCAGCCTATTGCACTCGCGGCCCCCAAACTTCCTGAGAGCCCAATTCTCAAAGCGCAATCTAATTCAGCGCATACTCTTCAACACAATCATAGCATCGAACACTGCACCGCCCAACAAAGTTCACAACAGGCGGGGCGCGATACAAACTTGCGCCGAGGAACTTAACGCGTTCCGCATTTCTTAGAAAAGGAGATAGTCCAAGTGCGGGCGTTTAGCCTAAATCTATTCCACACACCTCTGCATCTCAAAACCAACATCTCTGTGCGGATACAAGCTCATAGTTTGCCAGCAAGCATACATCTTACCCCTGCCGAGTCCCACCGGCGTGTTTGAAGCTCAGCTACTGAGCGCACAGCCCCGCGCAGCATAAATGCATCACTGGCCCTGCCCTCATTACACACAGGCGCCCCATAACGTCAATGGGCATTTCCTTTTTAAACGACGGCCATCTTAGCATGGAGAAGAACCAGCTCGAGAATTACCTTTAGTAACGAGTTGCATGCCATTTATTTACACACAAAGTGCAAGTACGGGGATCTTTCGGCCGAAAAAACAAACTTTCGGTTCACAAAACCCACAACTTAGATTATACAACCTACATCTCTAAACCACAAGCATTGTGCTCATTTCTCCTTTTCCACACTTTTTCCGGACGTTCTTGGGTGGGATTAGTTATGATGGTTTGATGATATTCTTAAATTTGATACACCAGGGCACTTAGAGTAGTGGTAGCGAACACACCCTAGGTGATTATAAAAGATTGAAAACCCCTTTAGTGTCCCAGTTCTAGTATTCGGTGTATTGTGGGTCAGGCTAGTTGTTGTTTATAATGTATTGAGTGGGGGGTGGCCTGGCCCTTCTTTCCCCCTATAGCTCCTATTGCGTGATTATGATTGAGATTCTGGTCAAATATGCTGAATTGGATCTGGCAAAAATACGAAGAGGAATTAAGGAACCTACAAGATAAAATTGCGAATATGGACAATCAAAATGTATTGAAAGAATTTCGGGATAAAATGATGGAATGCCTGCGGAAACATGAAAATGTGTTGAAACTCAAGAAACAACAGAAATTTTAAAGAAACAAAAGAGATTACATGGAAGAGTGTATCCTAACATTTGCCAGAAAGTATGACATCTATAGGAAGGAATTGCTCCAAGAGGATTCACAGAGAAGACAGGATCTGATTTTCTCCGGGTTCGAGTTCGGATGTCAGTACAGAGAATGATGAAGGTGATAACTCAATGGGGAAAATTGGTGCCTCAGGTTTTCCCAGCGAATATCGCCTACTGAGACAGGCTGAATGACAGAAGGACAGACCCCCGAGGAAGAGGAAAGGGGAGGGGAAGAGGAAAAGCCAAACAACAAAGACGCAGGATCCTACAAGGCAATAGAGGAATCAACACAGGGCAAGCGCAATCTGCACCAGAAGAAGAAAATTTAGAAGAAAGACTAACTGTTCCGAATCTGTCCCAAAGAAATCTCACTAAAGAAGAAATATCGCTGCTGGAATTAGGACTTCCATTTTGTCCCACCTCAGGATTTGATTATGCCCAGGTCAAGATTGACCTTTTTTTGTTCAACAGAAAATTTAAATTGAACCAAATTTACAAATCCAAAAGCCAATTATGTATTATTGCTAAAGATGTACCATCCTGTGACTTACAGATTGGGGAAGCAGAGGGACTCCTTGCCTTGGAAAGCCTGTATTGAGAAAGTGAGGGAGGGGATCCCCATAATGAGATGGAACATATGTTGGAAAATCTGGGGATTGATATTAGATCAGCTAGTGGTAGTGGTTTTAAAACTAAATCACGTACTATTTGCTTAACTGCCCATGATAATTTGGATGTCTTTCATGATTTGATGAGGATGAGAAAGAGTGGTGGGATGCAAATTGATATCCTCATGGTTGGACTTAGAAAGGCATTACAATCCCTGAAAGATAATACCGCTATTGGTATAAAAAATAACGATAAGGGAGGAAATATTGTTGTCATGGACTCGGATATGTACAGCCAGGAAGCCGTGAGACAAATGGGGGGATGCTAATTGTTATAAGGTGATTTCTATGGATAAATATAAGACCTGCGTGAATACCTTCCACTCGCAGCTAAGGAGCTGGTATGATGAAACTATTTTAGAAAAAGATGAATATAATTTTTTGAGATCTGAACATGCTAGAATTCCCTCATTTTATTTACTGCCAAAGGTACATAAAAGATTGAACAACCCCCCAGGGAGACCGATTGTATCATCGAATGAGAGTTGCCTAGAAAATATGGCCATATATAGCAACTCATTCCTATTTCACTTTGTAAAAACACTTCCCTTGTATTGCAAGGACAGTGGTCACTTTCTCACCAAGATTCACAATCTTGTTTGGGCTGATTTACACATCATGATTACATTGGATGTTGCCGCCTTGTATAATTCCTTTGATCACAAATTTGGGGTACATGCATGTAAACTCTTCTTGAAAAACAGGCCAGCATGCTTTCTTGAATACAACTGCATGTTTATTGATATGATTCACATATGTTTGAAGTCTAACGTCTTCATGCACAATGGGATCATGTATAGGTAAAAGATGGGGAATGCGATGGGCACCTGCTTTGCCCCCAGCTTCGCCAAATTGTTGATGGGCTGGTGGGAGAAGCAGGTAGCTTGGGCTGATGAAAACTCTGAATATGTACAGAATACTTTGATTTGGACCGTTACATTGGCGACCTATTCTTATTATTGAATGGGTCTAAATCAAAGGCAGAAGAGTATATAAGGATTCTCAATGACAATACATTTAATCTGCACTTTACGTCACACATGGGTTCCATCGAGATCACCTTCCTAGATATTTTGTTACAAGTGAGGGACCGTAAAATCAATACCACAGTTCATCGAAAAATGACAGCGGGCAATAGCAGCTTGCATTTTTTAAATGTCAGCATCCAAAAAATCTGAAAGAAAGCATCACCTATGGTGAAATACTGAGGTTAAAAAGGATTTGCAGCCAGGAACAAATGTTTGATAAACAATTGGTGAAAATGATCTGGCAGGTTTTTAAGGAGAGGATATTGCTCTAAACCATTAAATCTGGCAAAGCTGAAATCAAGAAATATCACTAGGAATCAGCTACTCTATCCAAATACCAGACAGAATAAGGATAATCCAGTCACTAGATTCATTACCTGTTTCAACTCTATTTCCCCTAAAGTATATCAGATCATTTGAAAACACTGGCAGATAGTGAAGGGTGACACAGTAATAGGGAAAGATCTATCAACAGTACCTCATATTACATATAGGAAAGGCCGAACCCTGGGAGATAAATTGACACATAGTTACTTCACTAAAAGTCATAAGCCAAACACTTGGCTGTCCACCACCAAGGGATTCTTTAAATACAATCACTGCAAAGCATGTAGAATGGTTAAAAATGTTTCAGTGTTTCAGTCCTCAGATGGACAAAAAAGAAGGGTGAATGGGTTCTAAAACTGTAATACAGATGACTGTGTATATGTGTTGTTCTGCCCTTGTCCCCTAATGTATGTAGGCAGCACTATCTTCCCATCGAAGAAGTGCATATTGGAACACCAACGAACAATTAGAAATCATGATCTTACCTACTCAGAGGCAAGACATTTTTATTACCAACACAAAAGTGATCAAGGATGATCAAATTATTTTGTGGTAGACAGATTCCCCCGAATACAAGAGGAGGTAATAGGGTGATGAATCTTAAACGCCTAGAGTCCAGATATATCCTAGACCTTCATACTAAATTCCCCTATGGGTTAAATAAGGATGAGGAGCTGGCAGTCCATTTGGGTTGATTGCTGTCAGTATGGTGTTTTCTTTCTGTGGGCTTGAAATAAAGGTGCCTTCTTATCAAGAGTATACTGCACCTCAATACCTCCTTCTGGATTGTTATCAAATCCCTTCCTGTACATACCCTCCCCCACCTGATAAAGACTTATTTATTGATACTTGTTATGGATATTTATGATGAAAGTAGGATTTTAGGCACAATTCAATGTATACAATGAGTATTCATGCCTTTATATTTCAAAAAAGGTTTTTTTTATATAGTAGAATATATTTAGTATTGAAGATATTTACTTATACGTGTTTTTATACCTTGGTGTATTAGATGTGCCATAAGACAATTGATTAGATACGTGTTTATATATTTATTTGTAATGATTCCTATTTATTCTTATTTATACATTTGTATAATATAAAGGTCTAATGGCTGGAGGAGGATGGAGGGATTATATGCAATTAAGCTGACTCCAAGGGGTATCTAGAAGATCTTATATCATATCTTGGATAATACCAAATATGGGCCCGACACTCTGTTTTGCTTGATTAACCTCTGCTTTCCCATGTCTAAGTACTGTGCGCAATGAGTTTTACATGGACAGGAGAATAAGACTCTCTCTTTGTAAATTAGATTTTAAAAAATACAAAAATAGTAAAATTGTAAATTGGAATTGAAACTATTAAATGTTTTCTGCAAATATCATGGTTAATAGATGGTGACAGAGAGAATGAACATGGAGGTATGTCTTCCCTATCCATGATTTGCTGTTCCTTTAAAACTTGCTTGGGCCACAGGCCAGTGTAACTTTGAGAAAGGCTGGGACCAGCCAAAACGTGTTCAAACGGACACGCTACAATAAAGCATTGAAAACTATTACCTTGTCTGGAATGCCCACTTCTTCTCTTTTGCCAGGAGATTTTCAGAATATATATAAATATATGTATATTATCCAAATGCCCGAAAGCTTGTAAAGGATGCACTCATAGCACTGTAAACCAAAGGGCTACAATCATTTCAGGGAAACCAGCAGCTTCTTTCAGAGTGAATTTTCGCCGACGCGTTTCGAGGACAGAGCCTCTTCATCATGGGCAGCTTGAGACACGCACAGATGCCTCCAATGCTTTATAATTAATTACATGCAAATTCCCTCATGGTACATGCGCAGTGCTTTAGTCTAGTACTTTGCATGTTGGGACATCGAGTCCTCCGTGGAGATAGTTATTCCTCATAGTGAGCTCTGTGCGGTTCTTATATTTAAAAGCATTTTGCACCCTGAAATGGAGAGACTGCGCGGCAATGGAACTGTGCGAAAGCCGCGACCAGTGCAGCGGTGATGGAAAACTAAAACTAGCAGGACTTTTGTAGGCCCACTGAGGGTGTAAAATGCTTTTAAATATAAGAACCGCACAGAGCTCGCTATGAGGAATAACTATCTCCAAGGAGTACTCGATGTCCCAACATGCAAAGTTCTAGATAAACGCACTGCGCATGTTCCACGAGGGGATTTGCATGTAATTAATTATAAAGCATTGGAGGCATTTGTGCGTTTCTCAAGCTGCCCATGATGACGAGGCTCTGCCTCGAAACGCGTCGGCGAAAATTCACTCTGAAAGAAGCTGCTGGTTTCCCTGAAATGATTAAAGCCCTTTGGTTTACACTGCTGGGAGTGCGTCCTTTACAAGCTTTCGGGCATTTGGATAAGAACATAAATATATGTATATATATATATATATATGCGATTCTGCTGCTTACTCTCCTCCCAAGTCCTCGGGATACCAAAGCAGGCACGGACCACGATTCAGTGCAAATTTCTTTATTGCTTGCTCAGTCGGCCATGACGCGTTTCGGTCCCTCCTGGACCTTGATCACATGACAACGCTACTAGGCTTCAACCGCCATTTTGTAGTTACAAAAAGTGCAAAGTGCAAAGTGCAAAGTACAGCATGGAAAGCGACAAAATACTTCCGATTCATTACACTTTGGAATAAGGGTTACGTGAGAATATAGTTATTTAGTAATGTTGTACCCTGGACATAGAGAGAAATCCAATCAATCTGGTACCAGTTTGGAAATTGCTATTGGATGCTTAAATGCTCGTAATTTTAGCAATTTGAAAAAACTGTAAAACACATAATGATGACTAATCGCATCTTAGTGTAAACAAAGCTAATTCCTAAAATTCTCAGTATAGCTCTAAAATTTCATAAAAACAAACATATAACCATATTCATCTACGAATTTCCATAAGATGTTGAAATCTGTCATTTTTAAAACGTAACAGCATAAATGCAACGTAACATCTTAGTAGGTAAAAATGACACTTAAAATCGAAAAATTACTGAAATGTCGCTTAACCCTCCGTTGCTGTTAATAAAACATGATGTGACTTATCGTGTAAAATAAGTGTGTAAAAATAGTAAAAAGAATTCAGTAATTTAAAAATTGATCAGAACATAGGCAGGCCATCAAGAGACAGCGAATGGCAGTAATTATCTTGGTTATATTGCAGACACAGTTCACCTAAAAACTAGAAACTAGATAAATATGTATATAAATATGTACCAAATATAAAACTATATAAATATATAAATATGCATAAATATATAAATAATTAAATAATTAAAAACATTTGCATACATATTATATTGAGGAGGGAAAAGTAATTAAGACTGATTATAGCCCGAGTTATATACTATAACAGCAAAATAAGCTGCTCAAAGTCAGCACCTTAGATATTGTGTCTTTGACCCAACTAAATGCAGGTGTAAAGGTCCTCAGTGGCATTGAGTCCTCCCGGTATCTTGCTATCGAGATTTAAAATGTAACGGGTTTCTAGTTTCCGTAATGTATTCTCCCTGTCTCCTCCTCTTCTATTCTTAGGTACTGCGTCAATCAGATAATATGACAGGTATTTGGGATCACTATTGTGTTTTTCTTGAAAATGTCTAGCGACAGGGTAAGAGGGATCTTTGTTGTTAATCGCTCTTATATGCTGTAGTATTCTTTTATTAGCCGGAAGTTTTGTGCTGCCTACATATTTCAAATTGCAGGTGCACTCTAAAACATAAACGGCGTAGTCCGATTTGCAATGCAGAGGTTGTTTTATTTCTATTTCTCTGTCACTGAAGGGAGTTTTGAAAGTTTTTCTGCTGGTGCCATAAATACAAGCTTTACAATTTTTACATGGCATAAAACCCTTTCTCTGAGTGAGCCAATTAGTAGGTTCTGTCACCTCAGGGCAGTTTGTAACTAAACTATTACTCACTGAAGGTGCTTTTCTGAATGTTAAACCTAAGCTTTTTGGTACCAGTGGTCCTATTATTGGATCATCTAGCACTATTGGCCAGTTACGCTGCATAATGTTTCTAATAGTTTTATGTTGTAAGTTGTAGGTAGTAATCAGTCGTAATTCATTATTGGAATCCTTTTTAGGTTTAGTGACCAACAGTTCCTCCCTTTCTAATTTTCTCGTTTTAGCAATGGCCAAATTTAAGGTTTTTTTGTTATAGCCTCTGTCTAAAAATCTTTTTTTACATTCCTCTTGTGCTTTTTGTAGATCGGACATACAACTACAGATGCGTTTAATTCTTAACATTTCCCCATAGGGGATACTATTAATCAGGTGTCGTGGATGGAAACTAGACGAATGTAATAATGAATTTCCTGCCGTTAGTTTTCTGAAGAGCTTAGTTTCCAGTTTGCCATTATTCACATAAACCTCCACATCCAGAAAATTAATGTTGTGATTGTCAATTGTAGCTGTAAAACTTAAATTAATTTCATTCGTGTTTAGGCTAGTAACAAAATTGTGGGCCTCTTGAATCGGTCCATCCCAAACCAGAAAAATATCATCTATATATCTGTATAATAGTTTGACATGGTTTTCCACTACAGCACGGTGCTCAGCGCCAAGGACCAGCTCCTCCCACCAGCCCATGTGGAGACATGCATAGCTGGGGGAGAAGCTGGCCCCCATCGCCACGCCCCGCGTCTGCTGGTAAACAGATTTGTCAAATAAAAAGATATTATTATGCAGACAGAATTGGGTCAGATCACTTATCATCATGTTATGTGCAGAAAGTCTTGGTTTCCCTTTCCCAAGAAAATGTTCCAAAGCTCTAATGCCATCTCTGTGTCTTATACTCGTGTATAAGGACACTATGTCCAAAGTCATTAGTAGATAGCTGTTCTGCCATTCGAAGTTATTTATTTTCTGCAGGAAATCACTGGTGTCCCTTATGTACGTGGGTAATGCTTGTACTAGTTCCTGTAGAAAAAGGTCAATATATTGGCTGGCATTTTCTAGTAAGCTATTTTGGGCCGAGATGATAGGTCGACCCGGTGGATTCTTGACATCTTTGTGTACTTTAGGGATAAAGTAGATATTGGGCAGCATAGGATTATCTTTGTGAATGAATTTGTATTCGTCCATAGTTAAAGTTCCTGCACACTTCCAAGCCAATAGTTTACCATAGAAATCATTTTGGATTGCCTCGACTGTGACCCAATTGCTAATTTTGTAGCAGGTTCTGTCATTTAAATGGGATGATGCCTCTTTCATATATTGTGTTCTGTCCCATAAAACAATGTTGCCTCCTTTATCTGCACTTCTGACGATCACATTTTTGTTACTTTGTATTTTTGACAATAATGTTTTGAGCTGTCTGTCTTTAGGGTGCCATTTAGATTTGCTTTGCATCACCTTGTAATTAAGTTTTTTAATTTCATTCACAACTTGGTCATTAAAAATGTCAATACTATCCCTTGGCATTATGGGATTAAACGTAGATTTTTGTTTGAAAGTTGTTGCTTTTCTGTCCACTGATAATGCCACAAGTTCCGGGGAACCCATAATTTCATTTGATTCATCCGAATTTGAAACTTGGCTAGTATTTGTTGCTGTCCTCATCGTGTGATTGTCATTCTGCAAATCGAGTAAAGTTTCAAGAAGAAGATCCTCCGATGTTTGAGAAATTTCCACTATGGATGCTTCTGCCGCTTTCGTTTTCTTTTGTGTATTTACTTTGTTTATTTGATTTTTTTGTTTGTTCTGACGTTCATCGTCTTCATTTGATGCTTTTGCTTTTAATTCATGGTATTTTTTTAATTTTAATTTTCTTATAAATTTGTATACATCCATTCTGGTATTGGCGTAATTGAAATTGGATTCGGGACAGAAGGAGAGACCCAATGATAGGATTTGTTCTTCTGCTTTGGAAAGGGAGATATCTGTGAGGTTTATGATAGTTTTGACTGAGTTATCATCTAGTTGCGTTTCCACCAACCTCTCCCTCTCCCTCTCCCTCTCGTTTGCTTGCTGTTTGTTGGCCGCTCTGTTGGCCTTTCTCCTCTGTCTACGTTTGTGGTTCCGCCTCTTCCTCTGGCATTCTCTTGAGTCCTGGGGCGCAGGGTGGCTCTCCGTTCTTCCACTAAAAAATTCATTTCCTCCCCTGGTGATAAGTTGGGTGCCACTATTTTTGGGACTAGGGGTTGACCATCTAATTCCGCCTCACTTTCCAGATTGGAACTGAGATCCGAAGTGGATACGGATATATGGGTAGCTCTATGCATAGACAATTCATTTCCCATACCATTTTGTTGGGTCATTTTCTTTGTTTTCATTATATCGTATTTTTTTGAAAAAGTAAAGATGCGGCCTGACTCATAGTCAACTCTGTCGCGATGAAATTTGAAAGCTTTTCGTTCCTTGATTAGATCTTCTTCCCGTTTTAAACGTGCTTTCATTTCCTCTCTTAATTTTTTCTCCTCATCGCCTTTGTTCATTTGTTTAATTTCATCGTTCAGAGTCTCTATTTTTTCTTGTAACGCAATTCGATCAATTTCTGCGTACTTAACCAGAATTTCAACCAGTTTTCTCGATGAGTCCAAGTTGCTTTGAGCCCAGTCCCTCATCATGTTTGGATTGGGTTGATCGTAACTGGGAGCTATTAGAATTCTCAGACCTCTCGGAATTCTATTTACATCCAAATAGCGTTGTAGTGATTTATTCTCCCACCATTTTCCTTGCTCCGATTTAGACAGTTTTTCTAACAGCCTGAACTTATCTTTGATGTGGACGTTAGGTGAGATTTCTGTCCCTTGATGACTGCCCATGTTACTTGGTGGTATGTTGCTAAAAATTTCCGAGGCTGCCGCCTCTCGGTCCTTGAGCGTGTATATATATATATATGTAGGCAGATATATCTTCCACCCTCAAATCAAGTATTCTGAAAAAACAATGAGAGGTGCTATAATTAATCTCTAATGAGAATGTATGTATTTTATAGACTTATGTGAAAAAGTCTGTCTATATAGATTGTGTGTCTAGTTGTTTTTTTGCCTTTTAGATCTCTGCTGTGCTTTGAGCCCACAGAGGAAAACACAGAGGTGATGGTTGAACAAAGTGTCAGGCACTGGCAAAGGCTTTGGGTCATGAGGGCCACATTCCATGATGAATTTAAATGTGACCAGAGCACTCGCCCATTTAGGCAAGCATTTGTTCCATCACTTTGTTTTTTGCTACCGTGGTCTGAGCCTAGGCCTCAGTGACATGCACTATATTAAATTAAATTACCTTAATCTCCATTTGCAAAGAGATTGAGCTGATAATGTATTAGGAAATTATTTTGACACAGAGTCGTCTCATATACTAATAATCTGTGTCTTATACACTCATTGTTGTAGTAGTACTTTAGTAGTTATTGTTCTGGGCCAAGCCAGTCATTAACTATGGGTAGGATAGGAAACTATGTTGTAAGAGCTCTTTTGCCAGCTGTACGAAATGTTTTTGAGGAAGCTTCGGCCCATTTTTCTGTGTCTACACAACGGGTACATTTTGCTGTCGCTTTTTGTGCAGATCTCTTAATAGGACATGCAAAATCGGAGGCCACTTCATGTCTGTAAAGTGTACTGTGAAATATTTGCACCAGATTGTATGCACGGGTTTAAATGGTTCCATACATTTTCTGAAGTTGTGATCGGGAGTATAAATGACGATGCATCAACCAAATAGGTTCTTTTGATTTAAAACACATCTAAGAAGAAACAAACAGCGTTTGTCCATGAGATGCCCTGCATCAGTTTGGAAGTCTTGAGTGCCTTGGGGTTCCTGCTGCAGAGTATGCAAGTGCACATCAGGCCCAACTGTGGGCACAGGATCTGTAACAGAGCATGTTACCTGTACGGAAGATAAACCCGGATGAAAGGATGCTTGAAGTCACTGGCACGAGGCCAGTGCTTGATTAAGTACTGCAGCACCTTCAGGATGAGAGCAGCATAACAGCAGTGGAAGCCTCAGACACACACTAAGCACTTCTAGGCGAGCACTGAGTGCTTTGTTTGTAAAAGAACAAGCAAGGCTCAGCCAATTATGGCGGCCATTGAAGAAACATGGCCCATAACAAGCACCTGCAATCAGGGTCCAAAAACACAACACACAATTATAATCAACACATCCAGGCCTGTTGCATTGGAAAGACGATTAGCACTTGAGGACACGTAAAGTATGTACTCAAGTCTTTAAGTGTAGGATTACCAAACTATTTTGGTTATGGCAATTATATAAGGTTTAAATATTTATCTACAGCTTAGCGTAGTTTAGTGTTCTGACACCTGCTGTATGGATGAGCTGGTGATTAAAGGGAACCTCCACAGTGTAATAACCTTTTCCCAGTTCTCCGGCTCTTAATCTGCTGAGGGGATAATGGCTTGATTGCTGCTCGCAGCCGTTGTGGCCAATGCAGTATTGATCAACAGGCGTTCCAGAGGCGCGCGGGCGAGCTGCTGAGGAGAGGGTGGGATTCTCAGCACTCTTCTACCTTTGCACTGAATCCCTTTCCCTTGTGCCATCTGTGAGGATTTATTTGGGGCGGCTTATTTCTTCTTCTTGGTGTGTTTCTCATCTGTCTCCCTTGTGTCCTTCTCTCTCTCCTCTCTGTTCCACCCCAGTCCCATCTGCGCTCTGTGTGCATGCTCCAGCCCCCGCCCATCCCTCTATTATCTGCATGCCTACCACAGCCCCCCTCACCCAAACCTCCGTTGGCGGTGTTCCTGTCCCACGAGCCTCCTGACCACCCTCAGTTGTCTGTGCCCTGCCCCAGACCCTCTCGAATGCCCTCTGGGTAGTCCGTCCAGGTTGGTTTTGGGTTGGTCTGCCTGCTTTCCCCAGCCCCGCCCACTCAAGCTCAGTTGTCTGTCTTCTTGCCCACGCCCCCTTCCAATCCTCTGTTGCATGTCTGCTGCCCCCCATTATCCCCTGACCACCTTCTGTACTGCTTCATACAGCTTTTTTTATATTAATTTTAGCCATGCTGCACAGCAGCTTTTCTGCTGTACTGTTTGGCTACTGAACATTGCTGAAGCTACTACTTCCCATAAGCAAGACCTATTGGCTTTGCCGATACTGGTCACAGCTAATGTTATACATTTTTTACGTGAGATTTTGAGATGGAAGCTGCCCGCTGTTTGAGTGCTTGCTTGGGTAACTACTTATGTTTTTGTCTCCTTCGTAAATAATAAGAATAAAATGCAAATGAATGGTTAGTTTAAATAACATCAGTAGTAAATCAGACTGTGAGCGGCTTTTAAACTTAAAGGTTTCAGTTAAAAAAAAGTTTACTCCAAGCAGAACTACGCTGTAATTGGGTGACTGCATATTTTTTTGCTTCATTTAAATAATAAATATATTTGCAATAAAAAGTAATTAAAAAAGAATAACCATCACACCAGCTTGCCACACCAGAACCTATGGCTTTGCCAGTGCTTTTTTTTCTTGACTCCACTCTGCCAAATGATCTGCCTGTAAATCTGCTTGAGCTGTTATTCTTCACCGAATAACCACATCTGAAGTGGTGACGGGTGAGAGGT
Organism: Triturus cristatus; assembly: GCF_964204655.1. Classification (NCBI taxonomy): domain Eukaryota; kingdom Metazoa; phylum Chordata; class Amphibia; order Caudata; family Salamandridae; genus Triturus; species Triturus cristatus. The sequence continues at coordinate 529,005,966 of NC_140585.1, read as the reverse complement.
CGTCGTATTACGGGTGGTCGTGGCACATTTACAGGGCTGTCCATGCCTTAGATGAACTTCAATGATATTATCTAAAATACCAGTGTGCTCGTGTGTTTTTACACTTCATGTGTCTCAAGAAGACAAGAAAAGTTCTTTTGAAGTCTCGTGTGTCACCTCATGAGATTTACCATCGCAATTATCAAGTGCATCGCAAGCATCTCCTGCACCCCTCCTCCACGCTTCCTTGCTCTGTGGGTGCAACATGGTGAACAGCAGTGCTTTTCTGCAACCTGTGGGCGTGGGAAGCCTGTAGCTCTTATCCTGGACTCCCTGCTCAAGTGTTTCAAGTTCAGGGTAGCTGTCTTCCTGTATTGAGCTATGTGGAGATGCAACGAAGATGAGGGTTACCAAAGCTTCCATGTTACCCACAACAAGCCGCTCCCGACCTGCTATTTCCATTCATAAATCATGTTTTCAGATATGTTAGAGGTTTAACTGACAAAAATCAAGATGGCAACTTCTGAAATGCATATCATACGCGATGTTGGGGTACGCGATGTTGAGGTACGCGATGTTGGGGTATGCAATGTTGGGGTATGCGATGTTGGGGGTGCGCACAGTACATACACGATGTTGGGGTACGCACCGTACATACACAATGCACGGGGGTGCATGCCTGTATGACTCGTAACTCTGTACGACTCGCACCCCGGGAACAACTTTTCCCGTGATAGGAGTCGTACAAAGTTCGCTTCATGGCGGGTAATGGCATTCCCCGTGTACGGGACGTTTTCCGTACAAATCGTAAATCGGAAAGCCGGTCCGGATCGTACTGGTACGGTTGGACTGCATTTTTACAATTTGTACGGAAAAGTGTCCGGGTCCGTCCGGTACAACTTTTCCCGATCCGATTTGTAAGGATTTGTTACAAATCGGATCGGTAAAAGTTGTATTTTTCCCGTACAAATCGTACTTCACGGGTCGGACGGGACTTGTACGATTTGTATGGAAAAATTTACCGATACGAGTCGGACGGGAAAAAAAATACAGGATCGGAATCGGCACCTTTATGTGTAAATATTTGTTCTATTTTAAAATGTGCTATTACCAAAACCAAAACTGTTATTTTAGCTGTTTTTTAATATAATTGCTTTTGATGATGTATTTTGTATATTGGAATTGTTTTAAAGGTGTGACTGTCTCCATGAAATCTCATGCTATCCCAGAACTTTAGTCTGCTGGATTTATGAGTTTTTTTTACCAATTACTCTCTTAAACTACTGTCACTGTCACTTTTTTGCAGCATTCAATATTTTTGCTTTACAGATGTAATTGTTTAATTTAATTTAACTGAAGATTATTTTTCTTTTTTTGAAGATTTTGTGATGTACTTTTATGGTTGCCTGTGTAACCGGAATAACATTTTCTAATTGACTCGTGTTTAAAAAGTAAAAGAACTTGACCTATATAATTTAAAGTTAAAATGATAGGCCATATATATTTAGGTGGCATACCGCAGGTCTGACCCAAAGATGTCTATCCCTTTGATGCATCAAAAATGTCATTTAAGTTTATGGGTTTTTCTATGATTTGTATGCCTTTGTTCTCTGTTGAGGGCGACTGAGGGCCAACGGTATTCTCTTTTTAACTGTAGACATCAGAAACATTGATTAAGATTCTTTAAGAAATTATTTTTGGGACATTCATCATTTTTAGCTGAGCAGAATCATTTTAAAGTATAGGACATCTCCTTCAAACTAGTACTTGAACATTTAACAAATGCTAGATCCAATGGCATCTTTTTCACATTTTGTACATTTTTTAACAGCTTCATTATTGAGCATTATAAATTGTCATGTAAATAGAGTTTAACTGTTTTGTAACAAATTGCCTACCAATTTTTTTTATTTGTTCATTATGATCTTTTCTTTAGAGGTTTGAAGTCTTGATTAAAGCTTTAGCTGTCTGTTGTTGAAGACTGGTTGTGAACAATACAATATATAGAGTGGGCTTTGGATTAGCACCTTGCACATGAAGGGTTGGCTTTCTTATCTCTCTCAGCTCCCTGCTTTTGATCTGAGGGCTCTCTTGACAATATATGTGTTTGTTCCACCCCTGAAGGATTTTTGCCTTACTCTCTCTTTAATAATAATCCACATTTGTAAAGCGCGAACAATCACCAGTAAGGGTCTCTAGGCGCCGTCAGGAAGATTAAGCAAGCTATTGCCTAGAGTCACATGGTGCTGGGCTAATCTGCTGCCAGCACCGGGGATCAAACCGTGATCCACAGATTCCAGAGTCAGTCGCCCTGGCCGCGGTGCCACACCTCTTCCTTAGGCTGAATGAGTTGTATTTTTCCACTACCAACAGGTAATATCTTAAAATGTTTCTTTTAGCCCTTCATGGGAGCACATGACTTTGCTCATTCCCGTTCCTTCTTCTCCTTCCCGTTAGCTAAAGACTCCCCACCCTACTTGTCCAGTGGTCACCCAACTCTCACCTTCCAGCATCATTGTTTAGGGTTTATTATTATTTTTACAATTGTTTTACTAGAGCCCATCATCTGTACATTGCTGCTAGGCTGCTCAATTCCGTCAATTCCTTTCCCAACTCTCCCCACCCCTGCTTTATATATATATTTTAAATATTATTATTTTTGTAAAGGCTAAACAGCTTCACAGTGCTGTTGAGGCACTCACTTCTTTTAGCTCGGACGGCATCCCATGCAAGCTTTTGTTTTAATTTACTGTTCCGAAACTACCATCAACAAACTTGGAATTGTGAATTAAATGGCCAGTGGTGCATCTGTACACAAGCATGGGCAGCCATCTCTGAAATCTTTTTTTTTCTTTTTGACAGAAACCATTCCAAGGTGGACACCTGTGAAATTATATGATAGGATAGGTAATTTTAAAGTCCAGATGTACGCCCATGAGTCTGTTGGAGCTAACTGACAGGCATAGTGCATGAGTAGTGAAATGGAAGGGTTAGTTGAAAAACAGAATGGCTGTGAGCAAATTGCTTATTCGATGGTGAAATGAAGCAAAGAAAGACTTTCCACAAAAAGAAGTTTTCTTGACATGTGGAACTGGTAGCCGGAGTGAAGAGGCTGAACAAAGAGACCACAAGGGCATATATTTTGGATTTCACAAAATCAGGGAAGGAGCCTTAGAGCCATTTGTGGGCAAGACATAAGGTTTTAAGTTTCATCTTTTGTGAATGGGTAGCCAGTGAAGTTGAGCAAAACTAGGAGGGCAGAGAAGAAGCAAGGAGTCAAAGTTATACGTCTGTCTGCCCTATTTTAGGATTCACTATGAAACAACTGCCTCAGCTGTATCTTTCCAAGAGTGATAATGAGGTTTGTAATCCGGTTGCATGTTTTGACATAATTACCAACTTATCCTTGTAAGCTTAAAATGGAACACTTGCAGAGGCAAGTTATGGAAAGTAAGCATCAGGAAGATCCACTGCTTTGGACAAATCTGCCATCTGAAGTGAAAATTATAGGTGAGACCAAATACACCCCTTTTTCAAACCATTCGCAGTTGGTAGCTCATGGGAAAGACAGCCAGGGCATGATTCACAAAGTTGAACTTGCATGTTTGTGTAAGTTTATGCTTTTTTAGTATTCACTAAACTGCATTTTAATAGTAAGTTTATGAGTGGAGAGACTCCGCACATAAAAAGATAGGACAGGATATACTTATTGGGACTGACTCAATTGACTATAAAATAACAGGTTTCAAACGCTTGCTTTTATGCCAGCCAAAGCTGCACTGGAAAGCTGATGGGGCCCCATTTATCATGCAATGGAAGAGTGATGTGGCCCGATGGGCGAGGAGTGAGCAGATGGGTCTGAAACTAGCAGACAGCAGGGGGTGCAGATATTACCCCTTTGCGGCGATGTAGGTGAGCTCCTGGAAACATTTGAACAACCTGACCTGATTCAAAGACCTGACACAACCCCTGAAGGGCGACATTGATGGTGTGCTACCTCCTTTATCAGAACATGAGAGTTAAGATTTGTGTCCCAATTTTTGATCTGATCGTGTTGGTAGGTGACATGTTTGGGTTTGGTGAATTGTTACAAAGCTAATTATGAACTGTCAATCCTGTGTTGTGCTGCAATATGCCATGCTTACAATATTTTAGCAAGTGGGATATTTGATGAGACAATTGCTATTCTGTAATAGGCATCACACTCACAGATGTAAGGCTATGTTTTGTTTATAAAGGCATATATTAATAAAAGCAACAAACAGATCATAAAAAAGATGGGACTGGACTATCTTCTTATGAGCGGATTTGTACCGCTGTCCCAACCCCCCGAATTTGGTGTCTCCACACTCGTAGGCTTACTATTAAAATGCATTTTTGTGAATTCTGGAAATGTGTAAACTTACACAAAAGTGTGTGTTTTCCTTTGTGAGTCAGGCCATTAGTTTTTGTAAATTTTATCTGCATTCATGTGTGGGAGTCCTGCTAATAATTAGGTGCAATAAAACAGGGTTTAACCCCAAGTTAAATAATTTCTTACAACCTATTCTACTTTCTACTCTCTCATAGCTAATAAATAATAGATCTAGCACACATATAGGTTGTTGGTGGGATTTGTTCTTGCTTTACAGATGAATAGGGTAAGCAAGAGACTGTTACTTTCCATGGAACAATTTCTACAAAAGCAAGTTTGAATACACTTTAGTATTTGCTTCTCGGTTAGCCAGCCCCCTAGCTTTACTAGTAATATTTTCATAAAGCTGTCTTCTTTTGCATCAGGCAGTGTATGATTTTGGTAGTTCACAGGGTCTGTTTAAAACCCTCTTTTATGCATGAGATATAAAATAGAACCCTTCGACACTGGGGGAATCCCTACCACTGTTGGAATATTTGAATACTGAACACTTAGAGGCTGAGAACATTTAATCATTTTTCATTTAAAAAACATCCATAGGTATCAAAATTGAGCCCAGAGCTCTTGGTGATGGAGATACGTGAATCATTGGATCCTGAATCAATTGCATTTCCCTTTGTTCCGTGATTATTTCCCTTAAGAAATTTGGATTTATAGTTGTACAGTTAGTATTAATAGCTGAGTATAAAGTAAGACTATATGATCCTCATACCAATTGTAAAAATAGGTAATCATGTGAATGATTCATAACACCCATTACTTGTTTAACCAACTACCAATAGGAACTGGAGTTTTGAACTAAATAGATTCAAAGGGATCTGCTTGGTTATATTCCCGAACCTTTAGGTGCAATTGCTGCACTTATAATGAATTGTCTAAAGCTGTTTTTTAAATTTATTTTACATGTTAGTGTGTCTCTAGTGTATCTCTCAGATCTCCTTCATAAAATGTGATCCTTAGTTTCTTACATGTGATCTTTAGGTAGCTAGTTGATATTGCAATATTCAAAATGTTCTTTGCTCCCAGCAATATCATTGATATATGATCACAATTGTTAGACATCATTTTTAATGCCACAAAATCATGCCTTTGTATCATAAATCTGTCAATATATTTCCAGTAGTTTTGTATGTGTCACCCAAAAAGATGACCTTTTGTTTTTTGTGGGTGCTAAAGATTTTTTAACTAATTTGAAGGTAAATATATTGTGGTTACTTTCCTATCTAATGATGACCTCACATTTGGTTGAAAATAATATATTGGCCTCTATACAAAGATATATACTAGATTTGAAGAATTTTATTTTTAAGGACAGTTGGTAAATCTAATTGAAACATACCATTTCAAACAAAATAGTCAGACATAAACAATTCAATTGCTATTGTTTTTCCACTCTTGTGTGTTTGTTTGTTGTTCAAACGACTAACCATTGTAGCTAGGCTAAGAAAGAAATACTGCACTTTGTATCTGTTCCATCTCATAGGAAATCTGGTGCAGACACCTATGGGAACAGCTACTAACAGAACCCACAACTTGCACAGCCAAACAGATACTATATGGTAGATACATATCATAGAACAACAAGTGCACTCAGATAGATGTAGTGCCTAATGTGTGTACAAAATGAGTCAGTCCAAATTATTTACACAAATTCTGAAGATACAATCCTATGTTCCTTCTTCATTCATTATCAGAGCATCAGAAAACATTCAAACAAATGACATATTTCATTCCATCTAGAAACTTCTTCAGGACTGAAAATATAACTTTTATATAGGCGTGTTGACAAAATTGTGCTCATTTGCCATGGCAAGGGTTCCCAACATGGAGTTTGTTGCATTTTATTCCTGGGAAGTACAGTCTCTGCCATGAATTACTGACCCGTCTCACTCACTTTAGTTCTACTGTAATGGTGCATTCATTCTCACTTAATTCATTCACGGTTGTGTACTGTCTGGATTTTAGTCACCTCTCCCAGTTAATAAATGTATCATGCTCTCTCAGTTTCTCTCTTTGTATGGGCCATCACTTGTATATAAAATGGTCACATGCTAGAATTGGTTGGGTACTTTTTTTTTTACATGGTACTACTTTGGAAAAATATAATAACTTCAAGATCGACTCTTAATTTTCACACAGTCAGTTAAAATGTATACTCTATTCAATATTTACATTTTTATTGTATCTCTAATTGACGAGCAAAGAAAGTACATCTAGCCCTCTTCATTTCCATCCTCATATGGGTTATCACATTTAAGTAAATTTGTTATATGCAAGAATCAGGTAGTTATACTTTTTTGCACACCGCTACCCCTTTAGCACAACATACTTTATATATAGGGTGTCTGGATACTCCACAGACATATAAAAATGTATATTATGTTCAATGCTTGTGTCTTTAAAATATGTCCCTTTAATGAGTAAAGCACTCGTATTGTTCCTTTTGTTTATAACGTCCCAAAAAAGTAAAGGCCAGAAAGGTTACCTTTTTGTTCTTCATTACCATATGTACTCAAGACAAATATAGGATAATGTTTTTAAATGGCCATTTATCCATATTCATGTTGAACTATAGTGCCCATATCCGTGCTTACATATATCTATGATTACTAAATCTAATATGGTGATTGATTTGTGATAGTTGGATATTAATTTGTTCTATATGTTTAACAATTCTAGTCAGATTGATTCATCTTCTTGATTTAACAGGACTGGGGCACTGATAGCAATTATGCCTTTACATTCTTGCTTTGATAGCTACATTTATCTTTGATGTGTACCCGTAATTAACTATTATATCCTTACAAAAAGAATACCATTTTGATACAATTTCTCTTCCCTTAATTTTGATCTAGGATTTTAGATATGAGCTTTACATTTAGTAGAATATCACAATTAATTATGATATCATCACCTAGGAGTTTAGTGATTTTAACTAATTATGTTCCCGCTTAGGTACAATCTTTTACACATTCATTGAGTCAAATCTTCAACTTTATGATGAGACTCAGTGTAGTATTTCCGTATATGCCAATAACCAGTTTTCCAATAAGGGATATGTGATACAAAATGCATTGGCCGCCAGAATATTTTCTATGGCTGAAATAATGAATAAATAATGAACAAAGGATTGGAATTACATCATTTGTATGATTAATTTAAACTGACCCATTTGATATGCCCATTATATGGTGTGTGTGTCTGAGTGCAATTTGCAGTTCTACTTTTTGACTTAATTACAACTTGTTCTGTAATACTCTATGACATGTATGGTGAATTTTTTGTCATAAAAAAAAGTTCCAGTTGAAGTCGCCACATTTTATTGTTTATGTAGTATCTGTATAACTGTGACTAGGATGATTCCAAAATAAATAGATACGTCTAAACCTGATGGCAGAAAATATGCATTCAAACCAAGCATTTGCAACAGACGTAGAGCTTCAGTTTGCATCTTATATAGCTTTTAGGTCGAAGTTTACCAGATTAGTTATTGAACATTGATCTTCAAACAAATGGAGGCCAACATAGTTAAGTCTCTCTTGGCAGACCCTTATTTCCTTTAAATGCCAAAATATCAAAAAAGATCCAAATATTCAAGGTTATGTGGGTTGTAATCCAGGTTTCTTATGAACCACTGAATCAAAAGTATTGACAAATGATATTAAGCCTTGTCTCTCCAATAACAGTTGTCTGTTTGAACCAGTTATGTTCCTAAATACAATGTCAATCGATTCACAATAAGAATCGTTGACATCCTCATCAAAAACAACTGAGTTGTTACAAGCAGAGGGACAAATACCAGTTGGGGCTTGTATCACCCAGCCGGGAAACAACCATTACAACGCAGTCATTACAACCCACTACCTTTACAATGCAGTCATTACAACGCAACATCCGTTACATCACATGCCATTACAACGCATGTCGCTACAAGGCATGTCGCTACAACGCATGTCGCTACAACGCATGTCGCTATAACGCATGTCATTACAACGCATGCCATTACAACACGTCATTACAACGCATGCCATTACAACTCATTATAAGGTAAGTAATGGGAAATAGTAATTTTTACCCCTACACTATCCAACACATACCCTACTGTTGCACTCACTGGAGTGGGAATAGTAATTTTTACCCCTACACTTTCCAACACTTACCTTGCTGTTGCACTCACTGGAGTGGGAATAGTAATTTTTACCCCTACACTATCCAACACTTACCCTACTGTTGCCCTAAAAGTATTATGCATTGTAATTGTATGCTTTGTAATGGTATGCATTGGAATGGAATGCGTTGTAAGTGTAGTTTCTAAAAATGCGTTTGTTTTGGTATGCGTTGTAAAATCATGCGTTCTAATGGATGTTGCGATGTAAAAACTGCGTTGCAAAGGCATGTGTTGTAAAAGTTTGCGTTGTAACGTGTCCTATTCCACCCAGCCCCCCTCCATGACAGTGAAGTTGCTTCTATCCTCCATCGAGGAGCTCAATTTGTTTAGACATAGAGGGCCTCATGTAGGTAGCGAAATACCGGTCGGTAACGGCCGATTTTCGGTAAATATGCCGTTACCGACTGTTATCCAGACAAGTGAGATGTAGGAGTCCAAAAACCACTTTTCGGTAAATATGAGGCGGTAAATACCGATTCATAGTTACCGAATTCTAACATACCGATTCATATTTACCGAATACATAATTAACGAATCGGTAAATATGAAGTGGTAAATATGAAGTGGTAAAAATTTAAAATGACATGTAGGAGCACTCGGTAATTAAGAAATCCAAGAAAATCGGTAAATAAGAGTCGGTAATTAACACGGATTGAAAGCAGGTGGTAACCAACAACAGTGCAGCTAAGCAATCCCAAAATGCAACAGCGTGGACACCCTGGCAGCTATGTACGTCATTGCAATGCGCCTACGTCTACAGGCAGCAGGACTGAGGGTTTGGCGACGGAAGGAACGCATCCACAGACAGCGCATCACACTATTCCAGCTGACTGATGCAGAGATACATGAGAGGTACAGGCTACACCCCGAAACCATCATGGACTCAATCAGGGACCCGCACCCACTCCTGGACCAGCCAATAAGAAGGGCGCACGCCATACCCCCACATGTGCAGGTGCTCTGCAGCCCACATCTGCTGGCATCCGGCATTTCTCAGGTGGTGACAGCTGCGGTGGGTGGTGTATCCCAGAGTTGCCTGTCCCGTTCCTTCAGGAATTTCTTCCCCCATTATATTGGCTGCATTGATGGGACACACATCCCACTCTGTCCACCAGCTGACACAGAGCACATCTACAGGATCAGGAAGTCCACCCACTCCATCAATGTGCATACCGAATGGAATGATATTGTGAATGGTCCCGTGGGTGGCAGAACCAAAAGGTGCGCGTATGCTATTTACAACGAGGTCTGCAAGTTGTCGCACAGTGAGGCGGCTTCCAGACTGAGAGCTATTGACCAAGCAAACATGGAGAAGGCCTAAGCCGTTATAGATATTAGCTCTAGCACTCTCCCTTCTAGGATTCATACATGAGACAATAGGCACATGCAAGTACACGGCGCATGCAATGTACAAGCCCCGATTTTGGCGTGCGTCCTACGAGGTATCCCAGTGCCTGTGATTACACCTTCTTTCACTGTGCTTGCAAACGGTATTCATTTAATAATGATAAATGAAGTTTGCTGCGGGATGTGAGTGGTAATCCCGTACATAACTGTCTCGCATGAAGTTGTCTGCTGCAATACTGTTCTTTTTCCACCCCCGCATGGGCGGCGGGATGTTTCCATCTGGCCTTCGATTCCAACCTTGAAAGCAGAGTCCAACAAGTTGAGCAGAATAGAGCGCCATTGTCCCACAAAGAGGTGCCTTTGACTTCCTCTCGTGAAATATTTGTCCTTCACGTTGCTACTACGCGCACTGAGGAACAGGCGCCTCTGAATACTGACCTCCCCCTGCATTTCGGCTCTTTGATCCAAAGTATTATCAATGCCTCGTCCACGACCGGCCTGGCTCAATTTTTTCTAACATGTGGGGCTCGGGTCTCGTGACCTCTTTCCAAACAATTTTTGGTGTAATTCCGGCATTTGTTCATTCACTGTTCTCGAGCATCTTTGGAGGTGTTCCGCTGCTTCTGGCGCTGGTGGCAGGTGTGCTGCTTTTACTTTTCATACTACGGAATGGCTGCTCCTTCTGTGCCACACGAGCACCTGTCCCGTCTGCATCTTCTTCGTGATAGGATGCTTGACTTCTATGGTACTTTGCCATTGGCGACTTTGAGCCTGGCTTATGGATTATCCTTCAGGTATTCCTACTTCACCTGCGTACAACCTGTATTACACTGCCTGGATTGTCCCTTTGAATGGCCTCTGGATTTGTGCTTGACCAACATGGTGTCTCCGGTGCCGGATTTCGATCGACTGATGCGGCCCTTAGTGTCTCACGAGTTGTCCTGTTCTGGTGTCCGGATCATGGCGTGTGGAGCGGCGCATGGTATCCTGGGTAATTGGGACATCTCAGCGGCAGCCTACGACTTCTTGTCCATGAGCTATTTGGAGGAACATTCCGGGTGCCCTCTGATTGTGCTAGAGGCTCCGTTGGTTGGAGAACACGTATGTTCCTTTTCTTTACTCAATTGGATGGCTGAGACTTTTAGTGGCCCTGAAAACGATTGCTTGTTGGAAGCCGTGGCCACATATGCTGCCTATACATTCATGGATTAACTGGATTGTCGTCCATTGCGCCTGTGCTACTGGACAGCACCCTGGCGCAACATTTATTTCTTTTAATTCTCGTTTTTCTCTTCCTGATGGTCTGCTTGAGTTTTTTACTATACTTGCATTGTGTTTTTTGGAATTGTATGCTGCAATTAATTGGACTGTAGGACGTTGGCGCTGCATTGGTTACGCCCTGTTCTGCTCTGACGAAACTGAACTCTGCGTTCTCTCTTTTCTTGCCTATTACATATTGCTTCGCTCAAGGGGGCGTGTAGTGAGTTCTCCCTGAATACGTACATGCATTGTTCAGTTGGCATTACCACGTTGAATGTTATGTAGCCATATTCGTGTCTTTGCACACGACACTGCGTTTCCATGTTCTTTCTTGAATAAACTGCTGACTCGAGACTTCCTTCAGACGAGTGCATTCTGTTGTTCCCATCCCAAGCTCTGCGCAGCGACCTTGGTCTGTACATGCTGTGACACACAGTCTGGAATTTTACACAATGCATGTTTTCCACTCTAGGTTGTTCGACCCACGATTTAGCCATGGCACACGCGCAGCTGCACATACCTGACAGTTGGTGCTTTTCATATCTCAGACGTCATGTTTATTATTCAGACCGAAGACGAGCCTTCCTGCGAGGAGACTCCTGATGCTCCTGTGATGTGATTTCACTAAGCTGATCTTTGAGGTATGGGGTCCCCTATTCAAGCCTGAGAGACCTTCTATAATGACATGATTATGATATTGGCTACTTAGTTAAGGGAAGGTGGTAGTGTCCTCGGTATTTTCCGATTCGCTAAATACCACCTCGGTATTTACCGATTCGGTGGATACCACCTCGGTATTTTCGGATTCGGTAGATACCACCTCGGTATTTTCCGAATCGGTAATTATCACCTCGGTATTTACCGAATCGGTGAATTCCGATTCGTATTTACCGAATGTTACCGAATCGGTAACTGTTACCGAATTTTTACCTACATATAACTTACCGATTCTAATTTACCGATTCGGTACGGCTCGGTATTTAAGAACCGGTAAAATTTATTTACCTACATGAGGCCCAGAATGCCTAAAAAACTGGTCTCTCTTTGTGAAAAAGCAAACCCATACAGCTTCCAGGGCTTGGCAGTTAAATTAAGTTAGGCGGAAACTGTTTCTGATCAATCTAGGCGTGGATGAAAACATGTAGCCCAAGATTATTTTTCCAGGTGAGCAGTGCTTTGAACATATAACATTTTGAATGCAACTTTGACTAGAAATGCTTTTGATACCTTAAAAAAACATTTCAAAGTATTTGCAAACATTGCTGTACAATCAGCCACATTAATGGAAAAGTACCTCTTTGTGCTTGGTTTCCAGAAAGTTTGTGCAGGAGTGCCCCAGCGGACTGATAACTTTACACGAATTTCGGAAACAGTTTTGTGACTGCACAGTGGGCAACGAGTCTTCAGAGTATGCTGAGCTGATATTCCGAGCACTGGACAACAACGGGGTAAGGAATTCACTGATTTCTTTACTGAGGAACACACATGCAGTTAGAGTAATGCTTGATCCATTTAAGATACATGTACACCAAAATAACCATGTATTATTGCCAAAGATGTCGCTTCATTACCTAGTTTCACAAACATGTCAGATGTGAGAGTCGCCTACATTTTAAAATGCAGTTGTTACAGAGGGTAGGTATCACATTACTAACTGACCAGGTGAGACACCCACTATATAATCACTGGTATTTGCATCTTTCAGGTCAATTGTCTCCTAATTGAGAAATCACAATATGCCACCTTTTGTTGCAAAACGTAGGTATGACACGAGATTTGAATTAAAATTAATATATCAGTAAAATATGTGAAGGATATTGCCTCTCTTCAAAAGCTTTGGTGACATCATGTCTTTAGTTACCACCACACATGAATGTAATGCAGCATTTGATATTGAGGATCACCAGCAAATAATCAGAGCATTATAGCTTTGTCACTTTTAGTTGTCACACTCCTTAGATTATGAGGATGCAGTAAGCAGATTCAAGTGTTAGACTGAGAGACCCATCCAAGGGAAAGGCCTGCTGTACCTATAAATTAAACTTCAATAATAGTCAAAGAATAGGGGACTGTTCAAGACTGCCACCCTGACTTATCTTGCCTTCTAAGTGCTTAATTTGTAAAAATAAAAATAAGTGCCAAAGCCCTCGTCAGGAGGCCACTGCAGCATTCACTACATATTGCCCCTGCCAGCACTGCCAATGTCATACCTGCAGAACTACTGACCATGCATGATACTCCCACAAGTGTGAGAATTCAGACTATTCCAGGCCCCCAAAGCTATAAGAATTCCTTGAGCAGTCAGTATTATTCAGTTCACTGTACATTTAATTAATAAACAACTGTTGATATACCCAGCTCTTAATTCGACAGACAGCCCCACCTTATGGCATACTGTCATTGGTGTCTCGGTTGACAATTAAGTGCCGGTGCCCAGCACCAGAAACCACTGACTCAAATTAAGCACTGTAGCCTCCCTAAAGGAAAAGTTCTATTGATGGAATTTAATTCTCAATGCAAGCTGCAAAACCTTGGAATACCTTGCCTGCCAGGAGAATAAATATCCAGGATAAATCATCCAAAAATCCTGAAAAAAGTCAAACCTGGTCATTTATCTCAGAGCTTTGGGAGGAGGGATGACTTCCTCACCCTTGAACAACTCATCTCCTGTCAAATTCAATTCTTCCCTAACATTCCAAAAACATCACAAATGTTCCGGAAGGGATTTGTACTCTGGGCAACCCTTTAAAATGAACGTTTTGAGACATTGTGCTTCCTCCTCTTTGGCTAACCTCCACTCCTCCTTCTGAATGGCACTTTTGACAGACACAATTGACTTCACACAAATATTGGTAATCCTGGATACTTACTTTGCCATCAATGGGAAGTCTGGATAAGCAGCCTGCGACATTGTTTTTGTTGTCAGAGATGTGTTCAACATAAAAATTAAAATCTCTCACACATTCAACCCATCTCTTGATCCTAAGGGTGACTTTGTTGTTTTTTCCCATGGCAAACAATTGTGTCAGTGGTCTGTGATCAGAATGGACTACAAAGGGTGAGGCCCTCATACAAAACTTGAAATGTTTTATCACCATCACACACACTAGGCCCTCTCTTTCTATTACTGAGCACTGTTCTTCAGCCCCTTTGAACAAACGTGAAGCAAATGTCATCAACCTGTGACAACACTGCTCCCAGAGTTTTAAGGCTGGCATTAGTAATCAAAAAGGTTTTTTTTCACATCAAAATTTCCCATGGTTGACCTCTTGCTAATACTCTCTCTGATGGTTTTAAAGGCCAAATCACAATCTTCTGTCCCAGTAAAATTGTTACCTTTCTTAAATAGGTTTGTGCCAAGCTAAAAAATAATGTGAACAAACCTGGAGTAGAACACTGCCATTCCCAGGAATGATCTGACTTGATCTTTATCCTGCGGAGCAGGTGCTGTCAAGATAGAATTCGCCAATTCAAATTAAGGTTTGACCCCTCCCAGCTGATATGGTGTGTCCTAAATATGATACTGAAGTCACCCAATATGTGCATTTTTTCCTTTTTTGTAAAAGCTCTGCATCTGCCAATTTCCCTTGTACCACCTTCAATGTAACATCATGTTCAGTCAAATCCTTACCATAAGTTAGAATATCATCCTGGAAGAAAAATATGTCAGACACACCTTCCAATACTTTTTTCGTTACCCTCTTGAAACAAGTGCCAGCCGATGGCAAAACAAATGGAATTTTGATTAATTGATAGGGGTCAAGAAGGGTAACAAAATAATTGAGGTGCCTGGAGTTATCATGCACTTTACCTTTGCGGGACTATGACGATAGTTCCAATACACTAAATACACTGGCACCACCAAGCATCGTCAAGGCTGCTGAAATGTTAGGAAGTGGTTGACGATCAACTCGGATGTGTCTAAGTCCCTGAAATCTACACACATCTGGAACCGCTTACCTCCGTCTTCAGGTGCTAACACTTCAGGAGCAAGCCACTCAGAGGATTCTATTTCCTCAATAATACCCTTGGTTATTAATCTTTTTATTAATAAGGATAAAAAAAATCCGGGACAGGTTGTGGGCAGCGAAGGCTCCAACGCTATAGAGGTAGCTAAAGTTATTGAAGAGTTGCAAAGGTGCATGAAGGAACTCACAAAAAAAAGGAGTGATGTTGCTAGCATAAAAGATAGCAACTCAGGTGCTGAAGGTGAGGTGTGCATTGTTAAAAAATAAAAGACGGCAAGGTTGTAACTGTATTTGGTGTTAAAAATAAGGAGTAGGAGTCCACATGGTGTGGTAGTGAGCATCATTCTTCAGATTCGAAAAAGTATTTTGCAGTGAGCAAAGAATGCAGGAGGTGTGGACGTAAAGTCATTATGCTCGTATGTGTAAAGTATCCAATGTCGGAAGCACGGAAAACAAGCCAAGTGTGAGCAATGTGGAGGAGGTCTATGAAGAGACAGGGTTCTTGTAATTGATGGTTCCAATGTGAATGGTCATGCAAGTAATATCAGAAGAATGTGCAGACCCCTGGCTGTGTTTTCTGTGTGCGGGAAAGAGTTTGAGTTGATGGTTAATCCTGGTTCAATGAATACCATAATTCCCCAGAAAATATTTTATGTTTCATTTGTGTGGTGTAGAGTTGTTGCCTAGAGATATTAACGTGGGAGTGTACCAAGATGAACCCATTGATATAGTGGGGTATATGGAGGGTAATATTCAATATGGCGAATGGTGCACAAGTGGTAAAGTGTATGTGTTGGTGGATGGCCCATTGATTCTTGAATGGATGCACCAATTGATTTAAATATTATGATCAATCCCAGAGCACGTCACCAAATTGTGGTAGTTGAGGATACTGAGTTGGAGGATGTGCTGGCAAATGCTGAGGGTGTATTTGGAGGGTCACTTGGAGGTTGAAGGGGTATGTACTGAAGATTTTGATGCAGGAGGGTGCTGAAACTGTGCATCATAAACTTAGGAGAGTGCCACTTGTTGAGAGGGCAGGTATTAAGTCTTTGTTAGATGGCATGCTTAAAGAAGGGATCATTGAACCGGTAGAGGTTTCACCATGGATTTCTCCGTTTTTTCTCACTCAGAAGTCTGACGGCCGGCTGAGTTTCTGTGTGGACCTTAGGTCCCTCAACCAAGAGATTGTGACTGATGTCTTTCCCCTTCCTAATATTAATGAGTTGTTGTACATGGTGAAAGATGGTATGTATTTCTTGAAATTGGATTTGAGAAGTGCCTATCATCAGATCAAGCTGCATGATGATTCTAAGACTTTGACTGCATTTATTACTATTGAAGGCACATTTCAGTTCACTTGCATGCCATTTTGTTTGGCCACGACGGTTAGTGTCTTTTAGTCTATGATGCCTAAGATTTTTGAGGGACTTAAGGATGTCGTTTATTTTCAGGACAACATCTTGGTGATGGGGGGACTGTGGAGAGACATGATGCTACGTTGAAATTGGTGTTGAAGAAACTGAAGGTGTTTGGTCTTACTGTGAATAAAGATATATGTGTTCTTGTGTGAGCTAATAGAATATTTAGGATATACTATATCCAAGGGTGGGGTGAGGCCTAAGAGATTTTTATTGCAAGCCATAAAGTGAGCACATCTACACATTGAGAAAGATGAGTCTTTTTATGGCTGATTGACTACTATTCTAAATTTGTAGATAATTTTTGCGGACAGGACAGAAGTTTTGAGGATATTTTTGTGGAGAGGTGAGAAATTTGTGTGAGGGTGTGAACAACAACAGAAGTGTTTTGACAGCATTAAGACTGCTATATGTGATGCGGGATTTTGTCTCTTTTTGATAACGAGTTGAAGTGTATACTCAATGTTGATGCCAGTGCCACTGGTTTGGGTGTAGTACTCTCTCAGCTTCATGGAAGGAAGCAAAGGACGGTTGCTTTTGCCTCATGCACTTAGACTCAAGCAAAGAGGAATTATACAGTTATAGCATGAGGCGTTAGCTGCTGCGTGGGGGGCTAAATATGTTAGGGTGTATTTGTGGGGGTTGGCTTTTACTATGCCAACTGATCACTAACCTCTGATCAATATTCTGCCATTGGGTAGTGCAGGCAAGGAGTCTGCCAGGTCAGCTAGGTTGGCAGTGTGCCTGCAGGAATATTCTTACACTGTGGAATCTGTGCACGAGTGGAGCAATTTCCAAGTGGACTTTTTGAGAAGGCTAGCTTTACCATGGGAGACTTTGGATCATAAGTCTGTCATGAATTTTCAGGCAGAAGGGGAGGTGATCTCTGTGCAAGATGCAGTGGTGAGTGCTTTTGTTGGGTTCACCATGGACCAATCGGAGGACGAGATAAAAGAGGACAATGTTTTTCAAAAGGTGTTTGTTTTCTCTGTCATGGAGTTACAAGGGAGAGTACAATATATGTCTGTTTGGCCTTATTTTAAGGTACTGGAGGAGTTTTCAATGTTTGGTTCCTGTGACATCATGGGGAGGATTGCTTTAGTCCTCCTGTTGGGTTGAGGTGTAAGTTATTTGGCCTAACACATGAGGTGCATTTAGGACAAGGCTTGACTAGCAGGAGGCTCAAGAAGGAATTTTGGTGGCCAGGTGTTGATGATCTGGTTAAAAGGTGGGTGGAGTGCTGTGGCAGTTGCAAGGAGAGTGAGAAGAGGTTGAATGTGGGGTGTAAAAGTGTGCAGGAGCATATTGATGACCCTAGTAAACCGTGGCATACAGTGTGCTTGGACTTTATTGGCCTAATGGGCAAGTTGTCAGGGATGAAGGGCCCGATTCACAGAACTAACTTAAGACAAAATCCTAAACTTACTACCATTTTGGTATTCACAGAAGGCACTTACTCATTTTGGTATTCACAGAAGGCACTTACTCATTTCGGTATTCACAGAAGTTAGGAGTCCTAACTTTAGGACTCCTAAATGCCTTCTGTGAATACCAAAAGTCTTAAAATTAGGATTTTTCTCAGTTTAGTAGTAGTAAAGTTAGGACTCCTAACTTTAGGACTCCTAAATGCCTTCTGTGAATACCGAAAGCCTTAAAATCAGGATTTTTCTCAGTTTAGTAGTAGTAAAGTTAGGAGTCCTAACTTTAGGACTCCTAAACTGAGAAAAATCCTAATTTTAAGACTTTTGGTATTCACAGAAGGCATTTAGGAGTCCTAAAGTTAGGACTCCTAACTTCTGTGAATACCGAAGTGAGTAAGTGTCTTCTGTGAATACCAAAATGAGTAAGTGCCTTCTGTGAATACCAAAATGGTAGTAAGTTTAGGATTTTGTCTTAAGTTAGTTCTGTGAATCGGGCCCGAAGAGATTTGCTGCCATTGTGTTGGACGTTTATTCTAAGTGGTGTTTTGTTAAATTTGTGAAAGACATTACTACAAGGGGAACCATTTCAGTGCTGAAGGAGATTTTTCAGGAAGAAGGTGTCCCACTTGTGTTGGTGACTGATAGTGGCACTCAGTTCATTTTGCATGAGACGACAAAGTTTCTTAAACTGCGTGGTATCAGGCGTTCTCTCACCTCACTATATAACCCCCAGGGGAATGGTTTAGTGGAGTGGGTCAACCGGTTGGTGAAGGGTTCCATACAATTTGCCATTGCTAATCAGGAGGATGTGGGAACGATGGTGATTGATACGGTGCAGGTGTATCAGACCACCACACATGTTGTAACACAGAGGATTCCTTTTCAGGATATGCATGACCATTTACCAAGCACCAAAGTAGTTCCCTCCTGGTAGAGTTAGTGGGTTCAGAATGATGGTCAGATATAACCTGATGGGGTGGTTTGCTGCAGATTTGGTGTAGGTGATTGGGTCAAGGTTCAGTCATTAAGGGCAGTGAGGGGTCTTTCTAATTTTAAAGGTCCATTTCAGACTGGTAAAATGGGCAGGTTCTCTGTGACTTTGGAAAACATAGGAAAAATAGAATTGTAGGAATGTTGCCCTGTATCAAAAAGGAGGACAATGTGTGAGGAAAGAGCAAAAGGGATGCTCAGGTGCTATGTTTCTGGGTGACAATGAGGTGACTGGTGGTGATGGTGATGTCGAGGTTGATCCTGTTGTGAGAAGTATAGGAGGTGTTGGTGTTGTTCGTGTGAGAGAGGGTACTGTGGATGTTAGGCAGAGTACCAGGTCTCAAGGACCATGCACATATCTGGAAGAATATGAGGTGTGGTCAGTGAGCTTGCTTGTGTTTTTCTTTGGTGCTTGAATTTTATTTATTTTCTTTTTGTTCTCTTATGTCATTAACTGATCATTAGATGTTTTTTAAGGAAGGGAAGGGGATGAGTTATGATTTTAGCTCATTGCATGTTAGATTGTAAGATGTACAGCTTTCTAAGTATGTCAGTTGCTCCTTGCATCTTGGTGTGGGCGTACGCCAGGCTGGTGTTCTGAATAAAGATTATCAATTTTAACAATCTGGAAGGGTGTTTTTTCATTGCAACACCTTCCAAATGAAAAATGTCAAATTAATCACAATACAAACCCACAGGTTCATGCAGGTCATGTACACATATCACAATGTATATAAACATAAACAATAAAAACAGGAGAGGCTTGGGATCAGCATGCATGTCTCCTCTGAGGCAACTCATCGCCGGGCAACTCATCGTTCTATTATGAATTACCTTCTAGAAGGTTGGAACACATTCCAATCTGACTGGCACAGAAGACTGTAACTATTGTTATTGTGCCTACCTCTTACTCTCTCTCTAGGTGTGCATGTTTCCCATCTCCTATCTTGCTGATTCCTGTCTTTGCTAGGCCATCTCAGAAAGCACCATGATACATAAATAAGCACTCATGTTCATGATGACATGAACAAGGATTTGGGGAGTGTTTAAGGCTCTTGACACATCAAGGATGAAACACCAATACCGAAAAGCTAAAGAATGGGCCAAAAGGGTTCTAAAACCACAGTCGTGTAATGGGTTTGGTGAAGAACGATTCACAGGCAGATCTCAATCTGGAGGAAACGTTTTGTATTAGGTGTATGATACTCATAAATGAAGCTTATTACTTGACAGTGGTAGGGGACATGTTTGACTTGACACATGTAGCATAGGCTGCAGCAGTGCCATTCACTTTATAAAACTAAGGGGTATATTCACAATAATGTGTGATAACTACCGCAAGAGTAGCGTAACGCATCTTTCAACATCGCAGCCCATCGCGCGAAAATAACCCTGTGTCAACGTGGAATTCACAACACGGAGGTAGAATGAGATAGTCCGCCGAAAATGCGGCCAACGTACGCGATACAACCACCCAACGGAAATAAAATCACAAACCACAACACCAGAAAACTCACGATGAGCCCATCCGCGAGAAGGAAAGCAGGGATAAGCACCGCCCGGACCGCAAAACACACGGCAGGCGGGAATAAGCACAACCAAAGCCTGAAAAAGTAAGACGGACAAAACAGAAAACAACAGCCAACCACAATGGAGGCAACCCAAGCCAGCAGACAACCCCACCAAACCCATTGGCAACAAAACATTGTACATGGCAGCCCAACGTGGACAAGATGAATGCATCCTGAGAGCGGAGGAGGTCAATGGCACAAAACCAGAACTCCAGCAATGATGTGAAAGGCACAAGAAACCAGAAATACGACAACAACAAGAAGGCAGCAATGCACACCGGAGGTCGGACTCCAGCGCCACACCAGGAGCAGGATGACATGGAGGAAAAGGGGTCCACCACATGAGTCTGGAGAAGGTGGCAGGACTCGGGGACCGGACACTGCACCAAACAGACACAATAGCAACAGGGAGAGGAGCCAGCAGGGACTGGGGGACGGGGGGAGATGGGCACAATGGCACATATGCACAACTAAGCACAGCACAACAGCAGACAAACCATGCCCACGAGCAACAACACCAACCAGGAGCACAAGTCACACAACCCGGCAATGTCACACCACTGAACAGGCACAGAAGTGAACACAACACCGCCTGAAAGGGAGAAGGGTGAGCCAAATCAGAGCTGAAGGGACATCTCACACACAATGCAGCACACACACACAGGAAGCAGAGCACCCCAACACCCAACACAATGTGGTACAAACACCAACTTGCGCACAACCAAACACAGGACACAAGTGCACCCGTCTGTGGCCGGTAAAAGGCCATACGCATCTGATAAAGCACGAAACAGGGACATGATAATGCACATGTACAAACACACAGTCCTAATGGGGTAGCAATGCACAGATGGCAGGGAGCCAGACAGTCCGTGACACACATTGGCATGCAAATCAAGACACAACACAGTTGGAGACAAGTGAAAGTGCGGAAACTTTATCAACAAGTGCGAGTCAGTACGGACAAGAGAAGTGCCACGACATGCAGACCAATGCAGCAGCATGTCCGAATGAGGAACGTAGGAAAGCGCCCATGTCCATCTCGGGAGAGTCCCTCACCAATACACGTCAGTGCCAACCCACATTGGTAGTCCGCGCCTGGAACATGAGTCCTGGCCAATGTAGCCATGTCCACTGACGTCTCTGGACTGGTGACCACATCCACAACATGCAACCATGTGTACCTTGTCACTCATCCATGAACGTGAGTGCAGCTGCGTAGGCCAACCTCTCCAATGAGCGATCGTTAGCCACCACATCTGACATGTCGTCGACGTAATCCATCAGCTGACCAGGACAGATGTGCTGACTCCAACCAGTGGACCCAATGTGCACCAAAGCCCAATCGGGTAGTGGCTCCATGTGCTCCATGTGCTCACTGCACACGATGATTCATGCAATCTCCCAGGTGCATGCCGAACATCCATGCATGCCATAAGCGGTCATCCTGGTAACACCGCTGGTCGTGGTCCAACAGGAGGCGCACACCCACGTGGATATCCAGGTCAGCTACCGTTACGTTGGAGAGGCAGACATCCATGGACCACACGAATATGCATGGGCGACAATGCAACACAGGCGGAAGCTCAGCCGGTAACTGTTCCGCAGCACTGCCAACGGAAGTGCCCCATGACATGCAGCAGACTTGCACGGTACAGCTCCACGTGACTGGAGTAGACCATGTGTCCGGGATGGTCTGCCATTGCATCAGTGGCTCTACTTGAAGCGGCACTGGCTTGCCCTGAGACAGTCCGGAGGGTGAAATGGCACAGCTCGGTGCAATGAGCAGTGTTTGTGTGCAACGGGTGCAGGCCTTTGGTGGGGTGGGAGTACGTGCAGAGGCCATATCACTCACGCCAACTACAAACAAGGAGCACTGCATGTGGGATGTGTACACATCGGTCTCACGCCGGGCAGTGCGTAGTGTGGGATTTGCAGGCAAATGCCCTCGTACCTGTCAGGGGTTGCTGGGCACATGCAAGTTCCTGTTCAGAGCTGCAGATGTCCTACCGCCTGATAGTACAGACAAAGCACCTTTCATCCCTACATTAACTTTGCCAGCTGCATGCATACAGGAGATGTACAGAGACCAGTCGTGGGTGTGGTGGGATGTCTGCGACCCTGGGAATCCTGAATTATTTGCCCAGCACGATGCACATGAGCGGAATCACTGTGTGTCATGTTGCCACACAGCTACTCCGCCCTGCCACGGGCACCCACACTTGTGTGCGCTGCACGGTTGCATCACTTGCACTCCTACAGGACACCATTCCAATGCCTGTCCGCGCAATTCAAGCGCCATGCCAACAACACCGCGATGCTGGCCTTCGAAGTTGTGCGCCCACTTGCGTTTAGGCCAATGGTCCAGACAGGGCAGACACAAGTGTCCAGCCCATGGCTGGCCTGGGCCACGCTGCAAAAGAGGACAGGCAACAGACTCATGCATCCGCAAGACTGATACACATCACACCTGGCATGCATGTGCCAAGACTCCGAGCGTAATAGCGCTCCTACATGTCCCTGTACCTGTGAGCCCACCCTCCCTGCCAGGACGGCGTCGGCCTTGTGGCGTGGTGAGAGGCGCCGGCCTGGCAGAGACGTTGGGCTTTCCGGAAGTGAACCACGCCCAGGGCTACGTGCTTTTTAATCACACCCCTACTCTGGCCTGGCGTACGCCGGGCAATCCCACTCCTCTCACGCTTACGGGGGGGACATGACAGGCAACATTTGCACTAACTCCACTACTGGCCGAGGGGACATGGTTGCATCCACTGTCCACCACACTCCATACACCAGAGGTGTGTGTCACCATGGATATGGGTGTGTTCTGCATACTGCAGTCTGTCCAGCATATCTCCGCCACTCATGGCATTGTGTGCTTTCCCAATCATTGTTCTCCTGCCTTCTTCACACATGCCTGGTTGCAACCTCTCCCCACATCGGGCTAGTGTGTGGCTGAGGTGCCATGCCGTTGATGGCTCATGTGCAGGGCTTGCCCAGGTTACCATTGTGAGTTGTTCTGTCGTGTCTGGTGGGTGGGCATGTTGTTTGGCATATTGGTTTTGATTTTGTGACATGTGCATTGCCAGAGTTGTGAGTTGCATGGTTGTGGAGTTCATGTGAGTGGGGTGTTACTTTTGAACTTGCCAGGGGGCTGGTCATTTCCCTAGGTGCCATCCTGGGGACGTTGGTTGCTGATGGACTTTCGGAGGATGGAGGAATCGTGTACACTGGCTGGGTATTTGGAGGTGAGATTGGTGGTGGTTCCACGGTGTTCGGTTGTTGTCTGCACATTGCTGTGAGACATGTGCTTTCTTTTGCGGTGATTGTGTGCTGTGTTGGCAGGGGGCATGGGCATGACATGTATGCTGTGGGTTGCCCACGACATGTGCGTGCATCCAGCTATGGCGTATGGTCCTTGCTTGGTGTCCAGCGGATCCTGTGCATTGTGTTGGGCGTATGGGTCTGGGGTGGCAGGCTGATGGTGTTGTCAAGGTCAGGTGTGAGGCACTTGGATGTGGCTGGCTGTATGACTTCTCCAACTGTGGTGGGTGTTGGTTGGGGAGTACCAGGGGCCAACAGGTGTAGCACAGCCAGCAGCTTTGTGTGGGGTGGGATGTTGGTTGTCCGCTGTGTTGGTGCAGTCGGCCTGTTGGGCGTTGTTGGTCAGGATGCGTAGGATGGGTGTCCCTTTCAGCCTGTGGTGGACAGTGACATTGTCAGAGGTTGGGTCTGTGTGGCTGGTACGCTTCCTGGGGGTCTGCTGTCTTTGTCTGTGCTGCGTCTGTGGTGGTCCGGGGCGGGGGGGGTGTTCCGGGTGTGGGTTGTGGTCCTGGGGTGGTGTCTGTGGGTGTTGTGGCCCTCTTGGGTATCCGGGCAGCATGATGGGTGGCTCCATGGCATCTGCTGCCCTTTCGATGTTGCCCTGGGCTGTGCTCCCTTTTGTTGTGCAGGCTGCCATCCGACTGTACACCAGGTCAGAGCAGGTGTAGATTTCCTGGTGCTAACGCGCCTTATAGCCTGTTTTGTGTTTTTATCGCAGTTCTGTCTGGTCGTTGAGAATGTTGAGGTGTGATGTTGTTGCGGCTTTTGGCAAGGGAACGCCCACTCTGCATCTCATGAGCGATAGTTGCGAGGGGCGTCTGTGGCGATGTTTTTTGCAGCTGCTATCACGGGTAAACTGGTGTTGTGGGCTGTTAATACCAGCTTGTGAATGGGGCGATAACTTTATTGCAACTTTGGCTGCGATAAAGTGCCGTTGACTCAACGATAGTTCCTTGTGAA
Organism: Triturus cristatus; assembly: GCF_964204655.1. Taxonomy (NCBI): domain Eukaryota; kingdom Metazoa; phylum Chordata; class Amphibia; order Caudata; family Salamandridae; genus Triturus; species Triturus cristatus. The sequence continues at coordinate 528,981,143 of NC_140585.1, read as the reverse complement.
TATGCCCCTAAGTCTCATACTGAAATCAAACTTGCCCATTGAAACCATGTAACAACATTTCTCTGCACTACTAAAAAGGAATTGATCATGGAATGCAGTACAGAAACCACACCTATTCAACAATCATATAAGAGCATCATTGTTCATGAGCCAATCGGCTGCTAGAGTGCACTTCAGAAAAGGCTTAGTCATTAAGATTGTGCATATTCTAGTCCGGAAGCTTTGTAAATTAGACCATGTCCTTGACTTTAATGGTTATGCTACTACAATGCTATTTTCTCTCGTTCCACATGCATTACTAAAATAGCCCCAGAAAACAGAACACATGCAGGGTCTACAGAGAACGACACCTGTGTTCCTTGCAGTGACTATGCACTTGTTAACCCTTAATATTATTTTGAATAACCATAAAAAACAAAAAGTGTCAAACACTTCCATCTGCAGTACATGAAAATTCACATCATAGCTTGGCAGCATAAGTTGGTCAAGTAGTTGCAACTTTTGTAATAGAAACAGCCTGTCCATGGGCAGGTACTCAGTAGTGGAAATGAAGAGTAGCAGGGCCCTTTGGGAGTTTGGGAAAAGCGATTGACCCTTTAATTTCAATCTCTTTGCATTTACATTGCACTGCAAGGCTGTGACCTGTGTTCACAGTAGGTTTATTCTTGAAACATCAAACTACCATCATCCATTCAGCTTAGTAATATGATGCAATCTAGGCCTTCTAGACTCTAAAACTGAAGACCCTATGACTTTCGCAGTTACGTCAACAGAAACTTGAAAAGGAAACTAGGTTATCCAAAGATAGGCAGAAAAGGAACCGCCAAGTGCTAGTAAAGCACTATGAAGCCTCATTTGGCTAACCAAGGCCTTTGATATTCACAGAGGTAACTGTCATATTCCTGAAGGCAAAATTTAGGTCCAGCATACAAAGAAATCTTGAAATGAAAGTGCCCTAGCCGTCACTGTTTTTTTTACATTAATGACTCCTACACTGTACAGCCATGCTCTTAAAAAAACCCTGAAAAATATTGATCTCAGATATCACAAAAAGTGCATAACAACAAACAAATAAATATCTACTTATGTATAAGGGAATCAAGAGGAGGCATGGTACCCATGTTCTCCTGTCCAGAACAAGATTTGATGCAACCTTCTTAACATTAGAATGTCTCAGTGTGAGCCTAGAATGAGGCCAAAGCCTTCAGTAATAACTTCCCACATGGTAGCTTCACATCCTTGGCTCCTTAGACAAGCACATACAATGAATGTTAAATCTCATATTAAGTAAAGATAGCAATGCTAGAATAGGCATGGCCAGATTCTAACTTTATGATATCTAAGAAAGACATTTGAGACTGATGAACACAAACAGACAGATAGTATGTAGAAATTACTGATCACCACATCCTTGTAGCTTGAAAGTATTGTGAATAGCAGTGACAATAGGCTAATTTTAGGTCAAAATGATGTAAGCAGTCAACAACATTCATTTAATTTTGTATTTCATAACACACATGGGTGTAAGTATGCTTAAAAGTGTAAAACAGCAAGGAAGACAATAGTCTCAAATGACATTAAAAATGCAGTAAAGAACAGAACTAAAAGAACTACGGTATAACATTTAGCATATAAATTGAGGACGTTTAGAGTAAACAGAGTTGGTGATAAGAAAGGAAGTAGAACATGGATAAGTAGTGGGACAGCAAGGGAAAAAAGGGAAGGGGAAGGGAAGGGGAAGGGAAGGGGAAGGGAAATTGGGGACCAGATGTGCAAAGACTGCTTCAAATGACAGGAATGGGTTGAAACCAGCAGATTGGAGCTCCTTCAGCATTTCTTTTTAGATTGCTTGGCCGTGTTGTTTATGTAGGATGATGAATTATGTTTTGTCAGGGTTGAGCCTTGCAAATGTTTGAGTAGAATTTCAGGATGAAGTAATTTTGTTTGAAGTTTGTTTACAGGTAGTCTGGTAGAGGTGGGGGGTTGTCTGCATAACTGTGGATCTTGACTCCAATCACCTGTATTAGGTCCCACACAAGGACCATATTGAAGTTAAATATCATGGGTGCAAGAATAAAACCAAAACAGATTCTACAGGTGATATTCTTTTAGTCCGAGTCAGCCGATCCCATTCTAATCAGCTTCTTGTAATTAGTAAGAAAGGTGATTAACTCATTGAAGACTTTTCCACAGAGGCACATGTGTGACTTGAAGATCATCAAAAGTAGTCTTTGGAGGTCAAGGGTGTCAAAGGTTGCTGATAAATCGAGCATGATGAGGAGACCGGTATGCTTTTGTCCAGAATACCATAGCTAAGCATTTGTAAGGTAGCAGTTTAAGTGCTGCATCCCTTGAGGAAACTGGATTGATAGGTGAGTAGGAGATCATGATTGTGTAAGAAACTGAGTTGCCGGTTGACTGGGGTGTGAGCCCTGGTCAGGCAGCAACCACAATCCTAGTCAGGGTGAGGCATAAGCCAACCCTAAATAAACCTGTGCTCATACCTCTGGCAGCTTGGCACAGAGCAGCCAGGCTTAACTTAGAGGGAATTCGTATAGTACTTGTGCAACACTTCCAACAGTAATAAAGTGAAAACACCACACAAAAAGAATCCCACACCAAGTTAGAACACATAGAACTTATTTTTATAAATAAAACAAGAATAAAATGACAAAAATTCAACCAGTAGAACCGGAGATATTCCAATTTAATGATTTTAGTCAAAATAGCACCAAAAACCACAAAGCGCCACCTGTGCATATCTGGTTGCACTAAACCGGGACAAAGTCACAAGTGCAGGCTGACCACAATGAAATGTTGGCCAGCTTTTGGGACCCAGGTAGGCCTGCTGCACAAAGTACCCTAAATCCTGGTTTGCGAACCAATGCTAGGGTCCACGTTGTAAATGTGATGCACTGCCAAAGTGTTCCAAGATGCGATGAGGCTGGATGTGAGGACCTACATTGTAATCGAGGATCCCATTGACGGGGCTTGCAATCCAAACTCAGTGTTGAGGATGTGAGGCGCAGTCAGGTTGATGCGTTGGTTCCAAAGAGCTGCAAAGCTGCAGTGTGTAGTCCAGCATTGTCGTTGAAGCTGCCGGCAACGAGGGATGTGAGGGCCTGTGTCGAAGATGTGCCATGTAGTGGGGTTCCAATGGGGCTGCAGGGACAATGCGGGTCTTTATGATGAATCCAATTCATGCTTCAGTGGCAAAGCATCAGTTCTGCGCGGGTTTGTGCCACGCAGCAGAGCAGATGCATCGATTCTGCTGGATCCACAGAGGCTGGCGGAGCACCTTAAGCCCATTTCCAAAGGTCCAGGACTAACAGATGACAGAGTCCCGGTGTAGATGCAAGGTTACTGGAAACCTGTTGTGTCCCTGAGTCTTCATTTCAGAAGCCCAGCCAACTAGGACTTGAATTCACTCTGAGTTCTGAGTTCAAGATATGCAGGTCCAGTCGTTCTCACTCAGGGAATAAGCAGCAGGTCAGCACAGCAGAGCCGCAGTCCATCAGAGCAGCAGTCCAGTAGAATGGCAGTCTTGCAGCAGCAGAACCTTCTTACTGGCAGAGTATACACAGGTCAAGAAGTGTACTGAAGTCGTGTCTGAGGTCCAGTATTTATGCCCAGTTGGACCTTTGAAGTGAGGTAGCACTTTCAGAGGCATGCCTTTGAAGTGCACAGGTGCCCTGTTTTCCTGACTAACTACAGGGGTATGCAGCCCTTTGTGAGGAGACAAGACACAGCCTATTCAAGTGTATGTGGGGCTGGGTTCATCTGCTCCCTCCCATATTGCCAGAGATGACCCATCCAGTCACACCTAAGTTTTCCATTATGTGTGGCTGTCTAGGAGGAATATACAAAGCCAAACTTTCGACTACACCCAGTCATGTGACCCAGACACAAGCTGCATTCACAAAATGACTAAAGCAAGAAAATGCCAACTTTCTAAAAGTGGCATATTCAGAAATTTAATTTAAAATCTGACTTCACCATAAGTTAGGATTTTTTATTACGATTCCAGAGACACCAAACATGAACTGGGCCCCTGTCTCATTTGAAAATTACATTCATAAAAATTTTATAGGGTAACCCCCATGTTATCCTATGAGAGAGGTAGGCCTTGAGGTGAAAAACAGATTTAAGTGTTTTTCACTACCAGTACATATAAAACTTAGAACTACATGTCCTGCTTTGTAAATACATTGCACCCTGATTTCTGGGATGGCCAGGGGCTATCTTAGTGGTAACGTGTATGTATTAAAAAGGAATGTTTGGGCCTGGCAATAGGTTTACTTTTACAGGTCGAAGTTGACAGTTTAAACTGCACACACACAGGCTGCAGTGGCAGGCCTGAGACATGTTTAAGGTGCTAACTGAGTGGGTGGCACACTGACTGGTGCAAACCCACTAGTAGCATTTAATTTACTGGTCCTGGGCACAGGTAGTGCCACTTTACTAGGGTCTTACAAGTAAATAAAAAATGAAATTGGGGTTTAAGCCAATCTAACATGTTTTAAGGAGAGATCATGAGCCCTTTAGCACTGGTTAGCAGTGGTAAAGTTGCAGAGGTCTGAAGGCAAAAATATAGGGGGAAAAGTGTGCAAAGGATGCCAGGTCTAACAGGTTGTTAGCTGTATTACCTTATAATTTAATATGGGTTTCTCAGGTATGTGGAATTGGAGATAGGCCTTTAGTTTGAGTGAACATTTGAGTTACCATCCTATTTTTTAAGGTAAGGGTAATATTTCCCCTTTTGAGAACATCTGGAAAGATTCCTTTTTTCAGGGATGTCTTGATTAATTGATCCCTGCCAGCAACTCAAAGGTCAGCTCAACATGCATCATTATGGTCTCAAACGGGAGGGAAACGGTTGTGTGCGCTAATCATTAAGGATGGAATAGGATGAACCATTGATCACAGTAATTGCTTTAGGTCTTTATTCACTTTTATTGCCTTTCATTGCCTCCATAATGTCTTAGATATTGAACAATGGAGGCCAATTCAGGTGCATATACAGATGCTAGCATTAAGTACGAAAGGTTCCTATTTATTTATCTTCTTGCTTTGCATCTCAGAAGTTCTCGATACTTCAATTAAATGCTTTTGAAACTCATTGCTGTTCTCGCTCAAGAAGCTTGAATGGATTGCTGTAGTGGTATTGTTATGTTGGTGTTTTTTGATGGTTTGAATGCAAGGATTTCGAGACTAAGCATACTTCGTTTGTCTGCTTATCAACTGAGATTTAACTGGTGAGAACAAATGCTCTACTAAGTACCTGGATTCAAGCACAAGAGAAAGCTATGCAACAGTTTCCTATGAAACGTTTCTTGATTGGAGTCCCTACACTCTGAATGTCGAAAGTTTCAGGATAATATATTTGCTTATGTATGAGTACCTCATTTATGTGCTTGTACATTGTTCAAAACAGAGAGGTTGCTTGCTGGTATATACATGTTAGAAATTGGGTTTCTAGTTGGCAGAGTGATGCACCCTGTCCAAGCAAGATTTACAATCCTAGTCAGGGTAAGTGTGGTACACACTAACATTTTACCTGTGCTCACCCTGTGGAAGCTTGGCACAGAGCAGTCAGGCTAAACTAAAGAAGCAATGTGTAAAGTATCTGTCCACACACACACACAGTAACACAGGGAAAGCACCACAATCGCACTCTGCACCAATTTAGGCAAATAGCCAATATTTATCAGAGCAAAGCAACAAACATTCAACATACACTTGTCAAGATATGAATTTTGCAAGATTAAATCAAAACACACTGCTCAAAAGTCAATAGCTCCAACTATGGCTGTCTGGTCGTGCTTGATCGGGGCAAATCCAAAAGTTCAGTTCGACCGTGATGGAGCACGGGCCGGGTACAGGAGTCATGTAGACCCACTGATAGTACGTTGGATGTGTTGATGCTCGGGGACGATACATTGAACTAAGTGTTCCATCATAGGCGATCCGTCTGTTCCGAACTTGAACAAAGCCATTGGTGCGTCTATGTCAAGAGCGCTGTGCATCTGCTCTGAGCCGTCAATGGCAGAAGGCGATGCATCCATTAGAAGCCACGCCAGACCTGGAATGCGTTAGAGTTGGGGACGGAGTGTCCCAGACGTTTGTGATGCATTGTCGGAGACTCAGGCAGCAGTTGTGATTCTGAGATGCTGCATATACAATGTCAGGGCTGCCTTGTATGTCAAGGTCATTGCGTTGCGCACTTTATGAGCGGTGTCAATGGCTTAGGTGCAGGTAACGGCAATGTGTTAATTTCTCTTGGAATCTGTCAGATCCGAATGACTCTTCAGTGTTGATGCATTGGTTTCTTGGGTTGCAGCACCAAAAGTTCACTTCCAAGAGCCCAACACTGGATTTGGCACCACTTGGCCAGAGCAGGACTCACTGCAGAGGAGCCCAAGTGCTGGTAGCAAGATGCAGGTGAAGTCTTTGATATCCCTGAGACTTCAGTAACAGGAGGCAATCTCAAACAGGCCCTTGGGGAGCCTTTAGAAATGCAGGATGTAGAGGTTAAAGTCCAGTCCTATCATTCCCAGGCAAGAAGCAGCAGGCCAACACAGCAAAGCAAGCAGCCAAGTGGCAGTCCATCTTGGCAGCACAACAGCTCTTCTTCCTGGCAGAATGTCCTCAGTCCGGAAGTATTCTGAGGTTCAGTATTAATTCCCATTTTAGCCTTTGAAGTAGGGAGACTTCAAAGAAAGATCTTTGTAGTGCACAAGAACTTCTCCTTCCTGGCCCTGGTTCCAGACACACTACAGGGGTATGCAGCTGTATTCAGGTGTCAGTGTCAGCTCTTCCCTCTCACTCTAGCTCAGGAATACTCATCAGCCTGGTGATGGGACATAAGGATATGCAGGTCACACCTCAGCTCCTTTTGTGTGTGACTGTCTAGAGGGAATACACAAAGCCCGGCTGTCACTCAACCCAGACATGTATTCTAGGGACAGACAGAGGTTAAAGTTAAATGGTTAAAGTACGAAAATGCCAACTTTCTAAAAAGTGCCATTTTCAGACCTGCACTTTAAATTCGTAAATTCACTAAGCATGACTTTCTGACATACAGTACTAAGGTATGGGGTTAGGTAATTCCAACAGGCCAGGCAAATGGGTGCCCCCGATCTGTTCTCTTTAGCCTAGAGGCTAGTAATAGATGGGAGTAACTTTAGCAACATTATGAAAAATTACAATGATTGGATTTTTTGTGTTTTCCACTCTTCCAATAACGCTTATTACAATAATGTGTCTAATATTTCTTACAATAGCAGTTTATGTTCTATATACAAAGATTATAGCTTTTCAATAGACATTTAAAAATGCAATATTATAGATTTTCTTTGTGAACACTTTGGGCATGCACAAATGACAAAAACGAGAGTGTTAGATCTATTACCACAATTTCCTGGGGAATCTGAAAGTCATGTTATAGGTGACTGACAACATTTATAACTCTGGACGTTTAGGAGTTTAGATGTGGTACTATGAGCTAGCCAAACAGACCAACATTCACTGATAACATAAGAAGATGCAGTTTCTGTATTATGACCTTTTGTTATACTTTATACACAGTCTTACTAGAGTCGTAGGAACCATATAACAGTAGTATTAAGGCACTTACTAATGATTCTATAAATTGCCCTTTATCTTTTAGAATCAGAGGTAGTTATCACTAAGCAACAGTTGAAATCCTCATAGGTCCACGGGGAAGACTGTCATCTTAACTGGTTTCTCTTCCCAATTCCCCTTCCTCCCTCATCACCCAAAGTTCTCAGGTGTTTATTGTATTGAAACCTTAGAGCGCAAGGTGGAGGGAGAGGAAGAAGCTTCTGCCTCCTGACATTCCTGCAGACTTGATGGGTTGTGACACCACCACATCCTGCTTAAGAAGTTGAAATTCTTTTAATGATTTTAGTTGGGATAGTGTCTTTATGATATGTGGTTGGTTTTAGGTTTTGATGATTTTCAATGTGTTATCTACAGAGATTAGATTCAATTCAGGCCATTCAGTGTATTTGCAAAGGTAGATGTTTGCCATGTTTCTGTTGAATCTGCCTATTATTATCATTATTAAATGAAATTTGTAGAGTGCACTGACACCATGGGTTTTCTGGCGCTATAGGACAAAGGTGATACACAATCTGGGGTTAGTGCAGGGTTAGCAGGGTGGGGGAAAGAGAAAGGTTTTGAGCAGCTTCCTAAAATGAAGGAGGGAGCTGCTCGATTTGATGATCAGGGGAAGGGAGTTCCAGAACTTCGGTGCCAAAAGGGCGAACCTTCGTCCACCAAATTTGTTGGTTCTGGTTTTGGGTATGACAAGTGATTTAAGATAAGCAGAGCGAAGATTGCGATTTGGACAGTAGGGAGTGATGAGGGAAGTCAGGAAAGCAGGGCTGGGGCAGTGGAGGGCTTTGAACGTGAGGCAGCCCAACTTGAAGGCCACCCTCTGTTCTATGGGCAGCCAATGTAGTTTATGCATCAGAGGTTTGGCAGATTGCCATTTTGGAGATTTGAAGGTGATACGAGCTGCCTGGTTTTGGACCACCTGAAGGCGGTGGAGAAGGGTTTTGGGAAGTCCGTGATAGATGCAGTTAGAAAAGTCCAAGCGGGAGAGCACAAGAGATATGATTACTTGAATCAGAGCAAGTGGGGGGGAGCAGGTGACTGACCTTCCGGATCTTTCTGAGTTGGAAGGAACAGGATGAAATCACGGAGCCGACATGAGGTTGGAGAGAGAGTTCGGCGTCGATAGTCACGCCGAGACTTTTTACAGAGATCGAAGGGGTCGGTGGGAGGCCCAGTTCAGTGGGCCAGAACTGGGTTTCCAGAAAGAGGGGCTGGAGCCCGGGAGAAGAAGCTCGGTTTTCCCGGGGTTCAGCTTCAATTGGTTGGAATTCATCCAATCTTGGATGTGGAGCATAACGGAGTGAAAGTTGTCTATCGCATTGGAGGAGTTGAGTGGAAAGATGATCTGCAGATCGTCGGCATAGTTATTAACTATGATGTCCCAGTTACGGAGTGAGTGGAGTAAGGGCTGAAGGTATAGATTGAACAGTAAAGGTGACAGGGAGGAGCCCTGGGGAACTCCGCAGGGTGTGGGAGTCTTGGGTGCTGTGTAGGGGCCCAGCCGAATGGCTTGGGTTCTACCAGACAAGAAAGACCGGATCCAGCTGAGGGCAGGGTCCCGGATGCCAGCCTGTTCGACACGGTTGAACAAGATGTTATGGTCAACCGTGTCGAACGCGGCCGAAAGGTCCAGGAGAACGAGGGCCTGGGGGGTCCCTGAGTCGGCATTTCTCCTCAGCGTGTCGAGAACAGCTAAGATGACGGCTTCAGTAGAAAATGAAGGCCTGAAGCCGGCCTGATTAGGCTCCAGGTAGCAAGAGGTCTCAATAAAGTTAGAGAGGCATCTAGTGACATGTGCTACGAGAAGTTTTGAGAAATAGGGCAGAAGCGATATGGGGCGATAGTTGGAAAGTTCCGCTGAGTCCACGCCAGGTTTTGTAAGTAGCGGGACTAGGATGGCCTCTTTGAAGGATCTGGGAACAGTACCTGTGCTGAGCGAGCCATTCAAGAGAGGTGGGATGCATTCAGGTAAGGAATGACATACACTTCGTAGGACTGAGGGTGGGCAGCCATCGTTCGGGGAACCTGATTTTATCCGGGACGCAAGCTGTACTAGGGAAATAGGGTTGATGGGGGGGAATTCGGTGAAGGGGGAAGGATTATTACGGGGAGTTTCCGGAGTGGTGATCTGAGGGACGGTGGAGATCGATGCCTTGATTTTATTAATTTTTTCGACGAAGAAGAGGTTGAGAGCATCACAAGTTTCTTGGGTGGGGGTTTGGCCTGGGAGGGTTCTGTCGTCAGATGACAGTTTGTTCATGATTTTAAAAATGTCTTTAGATTTGTTGTCCGAAGAAGAGATTCGGTCAGAAAAGTGGGTTGATTTGGCTGAAAGTATTGCGATTTTGTAGTCTCTGCGGGCTGAGGTGTATTGTGATCTGGCTGGTTCGGAGTAGTTGTGTCTCCATGCCCTTTCTAGCTGACGTACCTTCAGTTTGAGTTTTTTTCGGTCGTCCGAGAACCAACGGTGGGAGTTGTGGTGTCTGGTCGGGGGAAATTTGATTAAGGGGGTAAATTGGTCACTGGCTGACTGCAGCCAGAAACATATGTCACTTTCTAATTTGTCAATGTTGGTTCGCGAAACGAGGGCAGGGTGGGTGTCTGAGAGAGTCGCAAGAAATCCTTCGGAGTCATAGGCGTTCCATTTGCGAGATAGACCACCGGCCATTAGTGGGGTGGGGGGATTGCCACTGATCGTAAGGGTGGTATCTATTAAGTGGTGGTCTGACCAAGTACAGGGTGAGACGGAGGGGAGAGAAAGAGTTAGGTTTTGGGTCCATATTTGGTCTATAATGTGGCCCTTAATATGTGTAGGCGAGGTGATTTGTTGAGACAGGTTGAGGCTAGTGAGAGCCTCGAAGACCTCCAAGGCGTGGGGCCCGGCGTTGATGTCATTAAACCAATAATTAAGGTCGCCGAAAAGGGCGAATCTGGGGTGAGAAGTGAGAAGGTTGATCAACTGATCGGTCAGGGTGGCCACGAAGGAAGGCATCGGTTGGGGGGGCGATAAAGAAGAAGGAGAGTTAAGTTTGAATTTGCATTGAATGGGTTTTGCAGAGAAATAATTATTGTAACTTCACATTTAGAGTCTACTACCAACATGCCAGATGTACTCCAAACCTCACTCCAGGTTTCATTACATTCCTGGTGTTCATGGTACCATATTGCTGCATTCCGATTCATGTAATCCATTCTTTCCTCAAACCTCATGTTCTGGATGTGCAACCCTGTTACTATCATGGACCCTGTTCCGATCTTCCAAGTGGGGCTTACATCTATGCTTTTTGGACTTTCCTCTGTTGCATTTTTGATCCTCACTTCATTCCTGGTTTCGCTTCTTGTGCCTAGTGGCTTTTCTAGTCTTGCCTTCTCTAAGTCCCAGTACAGCCTTCACTCCAATGGTGGAACACTGAGCTGAGTGCTTTTACCTGGATCTCTCTCTGCACATGTGCTTCTTCTCTGATCTGCAAGCTATACTTTCCCTGTCAACTCAGTGCTCAGAATTCTTGCAACTATCTTTTTACTGAGACTCTGCATGAACCTTGCTGCTCCTCTTCAAAGCCTATACATAACTCATGGATGCTTTTTTACCTTTTTGATACCTTGATCTTCCAGTTCCCGTCTTGCCACTATAGCTCCTCTGTCCCTGCACTTATTATCAGATACTTGTTGTCTTTGTTCTTTATTCCAACATTCCTTGATCTGTCTACATATATGCAATCCCGATCATGTGTGTATTGCAGGTTCCTTGTCCTGTATTGCAGAGTTCCTTTTCTGCATACTTCCAGCCATATTTGTGTGTATATTTACGATTGCTTGCCCTGTAGTCTCATATTACCAATCCATTCCCTTAAATATGCCTTTCCTACTTTCTGCACCTCTTCTACATTCCTATTTAATAGTTTGGTCTATTTACTATTTCTGTATTTTTTCTTGTGTTCCCAATTCCCCATTTCTTGTAATCCAGTCCTGCCTTTACTGAGCCTTGTTTCTTTATTGTTCATCTCACTCTATTCCCTGTTATCTGAAACAGAAGTATCATTTGAAGACTACCATGGAAATGTATTAAGATCCTTATCAAGGGTAATTGTTATTTCATACAATCCTTGATTACTAAAATAATGCGGCAAGTGATGCTAGTGAGGGGGTACATTAATATTTATTACATTATATACTTCACAGACGAGTGAAGGCTCCAGATTTGAGGAGCTCGGTACTCTACAAAAGAGAGAGAACACTTGGAGGCCTTACCCGTTTTTAAACTCTCCAGCTGGAGTGTTTCTTGGCAGAACTACAGGCATAGCCCCTACAGGTAATCTGATACGCTATACCAAGGTGCTTAGTTGGATCGTGATATTGGGTGAAGCCAGTGCTTGGAGGTGGTGCAGCCTCTGCGTGGTTGCAATCCTTTTCAATATTACTGTTCTTAACATAATTTTGGCTTACCTCTTTGTTAGTTTTTGTAGTTAGCTTAATGCACGTTCTTTGGGGCCTACTGTGGCACAATGAGCAGGTGTTAATTTACGATAGCTAAAGAGTAGTACATGTGTATTCTACCATGTGTGCAGTCTAGCATAGATTCTCTGAATGGTGAGTAGCAGACAACACCTGGGTAGTTTCACAATCCTTATGTGGAACTTTTCCCTGTCTTAATGATTAGTGTGATTGTGTTTCGCATTTTTCTAACTAAGGTGATGGTTCCTGTGACACGGATGAAGGAGGAGCATTTACTTTCTTAATGTATATAGAAGGAACAATTTAAGATAACTCGTGGGGGTTATGAAAGCGATTACAGTCTTTAGTTTCTCCCACATATTTCCTGTTTTTAGATTCCCCAATTCTTCACCCGTTATAAATAATACAAATAACAGGTCCTGATGAAGATGGAGACTATTGATATTCTCCATTGAAGCATACGTCGGCCAGAGAGTGTGACACCCCAGATATCAGCACAGCAAATGAGGGTTGATGTTATCACCCCGTTTTTGATCCATCTGTGCATGCAGTGTTGTTCTAGGGCGTGGTATGGAAGTGTACAGTACGTTAGTGATATGGTTGTGGGTTATATGAATGAGATGTAAGTGTGGGGGATTGTTTCTTTATCTCATTGTTCAGCTTTAAGCATTGCAACATAAGTTACATTTCAAAGGCAGATGCAATACATCGATTGTATTCATGTTTAGATAAAAATTGAACTACACCGATAGAGAGTCGAAAAGAAATGAAATGTTCAAATGTCAATTTTGATATATATGGAAAAAAAAAAGAAAATAAAACAGTAAAAAATATTAATCAAAGTTTTTGTGTGAAGATTAGCATTATTGATGCCCCATCTCAGAGCTTGTGAGAGCCAGTAGTAAAATAATATGGGTCATGAGGGAGGTTGCTTTGTAATTTTGGTCTTTTTTCCCCCTTCTCTCAGACCTTCAAAGTAGATATTTATAGGGGGGTGCCTTTTCAGTCTTTCAACAAGGGGGTTATTCATAAAACACAGTATACTTAGTCCATTTATTTAGGCCCCCAAAGAGGAAGGAGAACTGGCATATTTGACTCACGGTTGGCTACGGGTGCAAGTCCCGCCACACCATACTAGAGGTGATGCCTAGCTAAAATAAAACTTAGAACTCTCCCATTCTTGAATATGTTCAAAAAGAGTTAATTAATCAGTTCTGATCCATTTCTTTTGCCCCACGGAGAATGAGACTACTTAACCCCTTCCCTGAGGGGGTAATTCCCCCGCGGCGTGGGGGGTGGCGGTGCTGTGCTCGTGACGAGCTCAGCTCGTCATGACTCACAGTGGAGCTGTGCTCATGACGAGCCGAGCTCGTCACGACACTGCCCACTGATTAATTCTCCTGCACAGGCAGGGAATTAATTGCACGTGGGCGGGCCGCAGCCGTTATGACGAGCTCAGCCCGTCATGAGCACAGCTTCACTGTGACTCATGACGAGCTGAGCTCATCATGAGCATGCAACGGGTTAAGGGACCTCAGATTTCACAAATGCAATTAGTTTTAAAGATGGTCTCACGTACTTAACATTATAAAGACCCGACAATCACGGGCATAGCCAGCAGCATGGCCGTATAGCCGCAACAGCCTGAGGCTCTGACAGCCCACACATAATCTTATCTGAGATCCTGACCTTTTTTTGCCATCTGAACTGGAATTCAGCTCGAAAAGATAAGGGGAACGCATATGAGACAGGCATTTTGGCAACTTGTAAAGCGCACAAATACCCATAGGTGTCTCGGCGCTATGTGCTGAAAGGGTATGCAACAGCTGGAGAAAAGCCTTTTGCTTGAAGAGCCAAGTTTTTATTTGTTTTCCAAAGGATAGCAGCGTGGGACTAGCCTTCATCTGCGAGGTAAGAGAGTTCCACAGTTTGACTGTGGAAACTACGAAGCTTCTGTCACCCCAATTGACTTTCTTGGTTCTAGGGACAACCATAAGTTAAGACTCTGCTGAGCGGAGGGATCTCATAGGTGTGTAAACTAGAAAGACTTTCTTAAAATATTCCAGTCCTGCATTATGAATTGCTTTGTATGCAATACAGAGAGCTTTAAATTTCATTCTTCTTCTTATGGGCAGCCAATGGAGTTGTCGAATCACCTCTGTGATGGACTTAAACTTAGGGGTATCTGACAGTATCCTAGCAGCTGAGTTCTGAACCAACTGCAACTTTCCCAGAACCCTTTCCCGGGCATTAATTAGAAGGCCATTGCAGTAGTCAACCTTAGACATGACCACAGCACCAATTAACTTTTTTCCGGTACTGGCCGGGACAAAAGGTAGCAATTTCTTTATCATCCTTAAAACATAGAAGGATGAAGAGACCACTGCGTTAGCATGATGCACGAAAGATAGTCTATCGTCAAAAATGACACCCAAGTTCCTGGCTCTTTTTACAGGAATTGGGGGAGATCCCAGAGTGTGATGCACAAAATGGTAACTAGAGAAAGGAACCTTCCTCTATACCGCGAGGGCTGCAAGGAACTCTCAAGAGGGAGTACGCCCTCCCGTGTATTAACACTAAACCACAAACAGTACTCCTCTGGTATGTAAATCGTATCCACGATTCATTTCAGGTGGACCCTGATACGACAGGGATGGGAAGTCCCTATGTGAAGCTAAAGGTGGTAACCCACTAGAATGAGTGGAAGGAGAACAATTCTTTTGTTTTATTTACCCTCATACACCCTAGTGGTGTCATGCTTCATCATTGGGTCACCCTGATGCCTAAAAGTCAGGGTGGGCTCAACCATATCCCAGGGAGCTCTTAGTAAAATTATTGGCCAGGGGGAGTTAGAGATTAAAAATCCGCGGGCAGATCCCAGTTTCCCTTTATTCTTGTATCTGTCAGGGATGTTAAAAACAGAGATAAAAGAGTCAATCAGGGTATTATGGTCCTAAGACCCTAGTGCAAACATGTTTCAGTCCGCTTATGCCCCTAAAGGTTGCTGGACTTTCTTCAGGGCGATGGAAAGGTCCTCCCTGGAACAGAAAACAATATATGGGGATTTCCCTATACTATTTATAAAAGGGCAGATAGCTGCTCCTTTTCTGGAGACAAGTATTTTATCTTTTCTAGTACTCCCATCTGTTAAAAAAGGGAAGAATGAAACCAAACATAGTGTATCATTGACGGAGAAACTGCTACTTCCCATGTGAGATGTGCTTATCAATGCACCTGTGTACTTCTAACTGGCAGGTGGAAATAACACATTGTCCAACATACCTATTTGGTGTGTGTAGGATATTACTGTTTAGCTTTACCACACTCAGCTGGGTGACCAAAGAAAGTGTGGTGGCGGCATCCGTCGCATTCTGTCAATATCCACATCAATGTGCGTGTGAAATCATTGTGAAACAACTGTATTTCTCACTCCAAAAAGCAAACGCTGCTATCACTCGTCGTGTATTGCAAACATTCAATTCATTCTACCTGCAATTCTTACCCCAGTGTGGGAGAAGATGTGTCTCTCGAGAGACCTCACGTAAAACGGGGTAGCCCTGTAGTCACACACTGTTGTGTGGTCATTAAACATAGCCCAGCGCGTTTAAGAAAACATGTGTAAAAGGAAACAAAAGAAGAACCAACAGCCAGATTACTATCAATAAGATTTAGCCCCACGTTGGCGCAAAGTTGGTACATACCTGTAGTAGGGCGGAAATGCCAGAACTACTTACACCGTCAAGGGTCCTGCTCCGCTCAGTAACCTACTCGGCGTGGGTCCCTCGGCTTTTCGCAAAGAGGGACCGGGTATCAATGCTTATAAATACCCGTGAGAATGCAGGAGAATTAATGAGGGACCCACCCCCTCGGGGTCCCGTCGCAATCGCAATGCGCGGTCCCCGTGTAGCACGTCATACTTGAACTCGGCATGCTGGGAACTGTAGTTCACGGTAATCTGCGTTCCCCAGCTGGAGGTGCCGAGTCAAGTTTACAAAAGTGGAGACTGTGATGAGGATGTTATCCTTTATCACACATCCCAAACAAGAGTTTAAAAATTGAATTACAAGCATTCAATTGTATTCATGACTCAAAATCCATGATTGTGATGTGGTACCTTATGGAGCGCGTCATCTACGGGCTGGGTACACTGGGATGTGTAGTTCCCGTCATTTAGCGTTACCTGACTGGTGTTGTCAGATATAATTAGTAGAAACGGGGAGTGAAGAAAGGTGTGATCTTTAAACCAATGAACTGTCAATGGCTTACTGTGATGTCCACAACACACGTTGGGGTTCACATAAAGACGGCATACAGAAAGTTCTCTAGCATGATGGGCTGTGGGTACTAACAAAGCTACACAATCTCCATCTTCCCGTAGTCCTCACACACCTGTTTAACTGGTCCACATGAATATCATATTTTGAATCATAAACATTAGGAAACCCGTTTGATTTAATATGTATCAATTGACAGTTCATTGGTTTAAAGGGGGTGGGTCCCCTAGTAATCTGCCTGTTGGTTCTTCTTTTGTTTCCTTTTACATATGTTTTCGTAAATGCGCTGGGTTATATTTAATGACCACACAACAGTGTGTGACTACAGGGCTACCCCGTTTTACGTGAGGTCGCTCGAGAGACACATCTTCTCCCACACTGGGGTAAGAATTGCAGTTTGAATAAATTGAATGTTTGCAATACACGGCGAGTGATAGCAGCGTTTGCTGTTTGGAGTGAGAGACGCGGTTGTTCCACAGTGATTTCACATGCACATTGATGTGGATATTGACAGTACGCGACGGATGCCGCCGCCACACTTTCTTTGGTCACCTAGCTGACTATGGTAAAGCTAAACAATAATATCCTACACACACCAGATAGGTATGTTGGACAATGTGTTATTTTCACCTGCCAGTTAGAAGTAAAGAGGTTCATTGATAAGCACATCTCACATGGGAAGTAGCAGTTTCTCCATCAATGAAACACTATGTTTGGTTTCATTCTTCCCTTTTTTAACAGATGGAGTACTAGAAAAGATAAAATACTCGTGTCCAGAAAAGGAGCAGCTATATGTCGTTTTATAAATAACAGAATAGGGAAATCCCCTAATATTGTTTTCTGTTCCAGGGAGGACCTTTCCATCGCCCTGAAGAAAGTCCAGCACCCTTTAGGGGCATAAGCGGACTGAAACATGTTTGCACTAGGGTCTTAGGACCATAATACCCTGATTGACCCTTTCATCTCTGATTTTAACATCCCTGACAGATCCAAGAATAAAGGGAAACTGGGATCTGCCCACAGTTTTTTAATCTTTAACTCCCCCATGCCAATAATTTTACTAAGAGCTCCCTGGGATATGGTTGAGCCCACCCTGTCTTTTAGGCATGAGGGTGACCTGATGATGAAGCATGACACCACTAGGGTGTGTGAGGGTAAAATAAAACAAAAGGATTGGTCTCCTTCCACACCTTCCTTCCCCCGCTCCCCCCTTGTGGAACCCATGAGGGGAGAGCCCTGAACATTGAGGTGAGGAAGGTAGAAACACCCAGTGGGGGGGAACAGTCCGGCTTTCCAAAGACCACAGAAGGGACTGCAAGAAAGTAGCAAAGAGCCGGGGAGGACTGGATGAAGACCGAAGATCCCCTCCCTTGTGCAACCCTCCAGACAATTATCTGGAAAATGGATTGCTATGTAAAGTTCATAGGCCAGCCTCCAGGAACAGAAGGGGAAACACCACCTCTGCCAGACTGTGCAATTCTCCTGCAAGCGATACAGTCATCCAGAGAAGCATTGGAGGGTAGGATAGCAGAAGTGCTTTCCGAAGTAACCCTGCTGCAACAAGCCCTGCGAAAAGTGTCCGAGAGGGTACCACAGACAGAATATCGCATTTCAGAGGTAGAAGACATATCTCATATACACTGCAAAGAAGTTACATTTCTCACTACCTGCCTGAAAGAGGTTGCCTGGAAGGTGAACGATGCTGAAAATAGGGCACGCAGGAATAATCTAGGCTTTGTAGGATTCCCAGAGGGAATGGAGTGAGCGGATGTAAGACTTTTCCTCGTCCATTGGCTGAAAGACTCCCTCCCAGCAGCTCAGTTCTCGAACGGGCTCACAGAATGCCCAGTTTCAGGCCACCAGTGGGAGCACCCCACGGAATCTAATTGCGTGCTTCTTAAACTTCCAAAGACTGCGACCGGATACTTCAGTAGATGGGACAAAGTGGGGAGATCTGACACGCCAATATCAAGACCATGGTCTTCCCGTACTACTCAAGGGAAGTCCAGAACCAACAGCAGACCTTTGATTCCATCAAAGCAAAACTGAGACTGCTCTATCTTCAATATAAGCTACTGTTCCGAGCGAAACTTAAAGTCATCTATCAAAGTAAATCTCTTGGTGTCTACCGGAAGAGGCCTGGACTTGGGTAGAGGAGCACCCTCCCCCACCATGTCACGCCAAGGGACACAGGGCCCAGGCAAAGGAGAGAGAAGAGGAGCCACAGATCTAACCAGATGAGCAAGTCACAGGCGAGGACCCCCTTTTAACAGAGGCGATGCACAGGTGAGGAGATTTATTCCACAGAGACAGATGAGGACAAGCGCAAAAGACGGTTAGAAGGAAACAACTCAGGGCCCGAGCATACACCACTTCAGACCCATCAGAACAGGAACACTTGGTAGACATGGACAGTGATCACCCACTGCTCCAAAATATCGCTCACTTGGAGAAACTAAACACTGATACTGCCGCCCAAGAACTCTTACAACAACAGGTGCAGGAAAGAGGTGAAGAAGGCTGAGAAACGCAGGTATGTCGGGTCCGGAGGACAGTAAGACGGCACTAAGCATCCCCAAACATTTACATATTACACCTAGTGGGTGTCTAGTTTAGGGTTGAGAACACCTTTTTTCTCTTATTCCTTTTGGAGGGAGGTGGGAATTTCTAAGAGGTGAAATTACAAGGGGGAGGAACACAGAGCTCTCAGGCTTAACATACGCCAAAGTTGTCATTTTGACTATTGGGGACATGTGCGTATACAGGGGAGAGAGTGGGGGGACTAGAGTTTGAGTCTTGAATTACATAGTTCAATGAAGAGGGGGTTGTTCATCATTAAGGAGTAGATGAGGAGAACATGGAATCAAGGGGAGTGAGGAGTGCAAACAACTTGGGAAGCATAAGGCATGGCGACATTACTGGGAGATCCATCAAAGGTACAGGGCGAGGGGAATACTCAGTATTGACATGGAATGTCAACGGACTAGGAAATAAACTTAAGAGCGGGTTTGTGGCCAATTACTTCAGGATAATAAAACCTGGCATAATCCTACTTCAGGAGACACACCTCCGGGGCACACACTGTGCATTTCTGGGAAGAGTGGCATACACTACCCTGGTGCATGCCAGATTCTTGTCAGAATCCAGAGGAGTGGCCCTATTATCTAAAAGAAACCCCACTTCCACACTAGCAAAACATGGGCAGACCCCAACGGCACATTTGTGGCAGTCCAAGGGACATGGGGACAGAGAGAACTATCCCTGGCCATCGTATATGCTCCCCTAGGCTGCAAAAATGCCCACTGGACAAAGTGGCAGAGATACTATTGGAATCTAAGCCCTCAACACATATTGTAGGAGGGGATTTTAATGATGTGGTGGATCCATACATAGATTGTACACATATACCACCAGGGCAGTGTGGGACAACACATCTAGTTGGGTTCTTAAACACACTGGGCTTGGTCAATCTTTGATGCAAACACCACCCTACAGATCATGTATACTCCTGTTTCTCGGGTGCACACACAGTGTTCTCTAGGCTGGATTACCTCCTCACCCCAGTGGGACAGATAGAGGTGGTTGACAAGACAGGGTACCTGGTGAGGGGACTATCATATTCTTCACCTCTATGGCTTACAGTAAGAGAAAACTTATAGACAGCGGTAGGGGTGGAGACTAAACACATGGGATCTACGGGACAGGGCGGTAGCCCATGAGATCAGAGTAGATTCAAAGCTGTTTTTTCTTGAAAACGAACGCTCAGTCTCCTCAGAGGTAGTCCTGTGGGAGTCATACAAAACGGTTCTTCGTGATAGGGCACAAAACACTCTAGCGCTTAAGAAGAAGAAATTGATCCATGAGATAAAAGCATTGGAACACAAGCTCTTAAAATTGGAGGGGCAGTTAGACCCAGACAATGACCCGCACACAACTCACCAGATTGCAGTCACTCGTAGGGAATACCAGGCATTAGCCCAACAGGAAGTGAAAACCCAGCTCATGACAATGCAACATTGCTTGTACGAGACTGGAATTTGAACTGGGAGATTACTAGCATGGTTAGATAGAAAAGAAAGAGACTCAAGGTGGGTAACTGCAATCCAGGAAGATGGCGCCACATGCACGGAAGCCAAGAATATAGCAGACGTCTTTGCAAGATACTTTGCAGACTTTTATAAAGCCAGGACATTAGCAGATGCCCTCAATTTAGCAATTACCTAAGCACAATCAATACCTGCCACCCTCTCCATAGACGATCGAGCAGTGCTCAAAAAAGAACTAACCATCCATTAGGGGAGGGAGGAGCCTAGCGCGTAACCAAGATGGCCGCGTAGGTGCGAGGCTCCCGAGGACCTCCGCGACCTCCTACATTTATCCTGTCTTCATCCTGATTCGGTTGAGGGGACTGTGTTGGTGAACCTGAGCCGAGGTGGTACCCGTTTTCCGTATTTCAATCGGACCCCGTGTGCCGTGATGGGCATCGACTGAAGTTTGCGGCCTGCTCCTCTCCAGACCCCGGACCTGAGTTGGGGGGTGATCCGGTGGAGAAGTGAATAACAACGGCGGGACGAGCCTAGCGGGACGCGTACCCCACACTTTCACTTTCGCTTTTGAGCCCTCTTGCCATTGTCGCGAGTGGGATCACGGCGCTTCTGTGTGTGGTGGTTGCCTCGCTGGGGGACCCTGCCTGCCCTGCGGGGACCAGCTCCGCCTTTCTGAGACGACCTCTGGGGTCCTTGGCCTCGCTTGTTCGCTCTCCGCGGCAGGACTCGTGGGTGTACGGGATACAGGACGATGGCGACGAAGCAGGATGGAGAGAGGCCGAAGGCCAAATCGACCCGGCGTGGCGCTGCAACTCAAGCCAACAATATGGATCGCTACACCCTACCAAAGGGTTCTCCCGGCGGGTCGCATAAGTCTCCTGAGTGCCCCGCGGATGCCCCGGATTTGCAGATGGATCTGACTTTGCAGGACGTCATGGGCGCCATAGCGGAGATGAAGGCCTCGGTGGGTCAACAATTTGATACCCTGGCGCACAAACTCGACGCGGTTCTCATCGATGTTAACCTTGTTAGGGCAGATCTCTCCAAGACAAATGACAGGGTGGATTATTTGGCCCACACCGCGTCGGGCCTCACGACTGAGGTGGCAGCCCTCCAGACGGAGGTACGTCGGCTCCGGCAGGCCAGTGCGCTCACGGATCGGCGACTGGAGGATTCCGAGAGTCGGGCCCGGAGGAACAATGTTCGCATTATCGGGGTGCCAGAGGGACTGGAGGATTCGGCGGCGGATCTCTTTGTGGAGGATCTGATTTCTAATCGTCTGCAGCCTCGAGGTTTGAGTAAATTCTTTGCGGTGGAGAGGGCCCATAGAGTTCCTGGTGGCAAGCCGAAGGTCGGAGCTCCCCCGCGGCCTCTTATTGCCCGTATCTTCAACTTTCGGGACAGGGATGCGATTTTACAAGCTTCTAGAGTGCAGGAGCCACTTAAGCTGGAGAACGTGGAGGTGAACTTCTATCCTGACTTTACGCAAGCGGTCCAGAAGCAGAGGCTGGATTTCATGGGCGTCAAGCGGCGGCTCCGAGATATGAACTTGAAATACACCATGCTTTTCCCGGCCAGGCTGCGTGTGGAGTCCGAGGGTCGCTCCCATTTCTTTGACCGTCCGGAGACGGCCGGGGACTGATTGGACACTTTGCCTAGGGGACATGATCGAGAGGGTGTGGGTGCCGCGGGAGGAGAGTGCCCACTGGACCGGGCCAGCGGTATTGACACTGGGGCTAATTCCTGATGATGCCACTTTTCGGCTGTGCTCAGGGATTCTTGACTGTCGTGCTTTGCTCCCCCTCCCTTGGAGGTGGTGGTGTGTCTCGAGGGGGTTCTCTTTCCTCCTCTAGGGGGTCTTTGTAGTTTAGTTCATGCATGGGCGACAGGCACACTGCAAGTTGGGGGGGCTGTTTGGGCTCATGCAGGGGTGCAGGGAGGGGGGAGTTTTGTTTGGAATGTTGGGTTGGGGTTGGGTATTGTTTGTTTGTACCACAAGGCAGACATATTGTTGTGTTCTATTCAAGGTGCTCTACGGGAGGGGACTGATTGGTTTTGGCTGTGATGGGGGGTAGGGGACTGAGACTTCTTTCCTGGAATGTTAACGGACTGGGGGACAGGATAAAACGGGGGGTGGTCCTGCAGTTTTTAAAACTGATTTCACCTGATATTGTGTTCTTGCAAGAAACACACCTTCTGTGCTATGAATAGGCGGGGCTACCGCCTTGTGGCTCATTCGGGCTTCACCTCTGGTTCGAGGGGTGTGGGCATTATGGTTAAAACCTCGCTCCCGTTGGAGGTTGACGAGGTGCTCCATGATGACAGGGGGCGATATACGGCTCTGGTGGGTAGATGGGAGGGTAAAGTGGTTGTTTTGGTTTCTGTTTATGTCCCGCCGGGGACGACTACTTTTGCTGATTTGGGGCGCCTTCTTCTTGGGCTGCCGGAGGGGACCCTAGTGGTTGGAGGGGATTTTAATGCCGTGGTCTCCGGAACTGAGGATCGTCACCCACCCAGGGATCTCCCCCGGGCCCAAACTTGGTTGTCTGGCCTCTTAGATACCCTGGGTCTGCTGGATTGTTGGCGGCTAAAACATCCTGCACAGGTACAATACACCTTTCATTCCGGGGCTCATGGTAGTCTCTCGAGACTTGACTATGTTCTGATGCCAGCGGCAAAGGCGGGGAGGGTCGGGGAGGTGCGGCATCTTGCTTGGGGTATTTCAGACCACTCCCCGCTCTTGTTACACTTTGATATTGTCCCGGGGATGGAGGGGAGGGTGGTCCCGATCAACCCCTGGTACCTGCGTAATCCCGCAATTCGTGCAGATTTGATTAAATCCCTTGAGCAATATTTTGGAGATAATGTGGGATCAGTGTCGTCTGCTGTTTCTCTGTGGGAGGCGTTCAAAACGGTACTCCGGGGGGAAGCACTGTCCCTCATTTCCCACTCCAAGAGGTGTGAGCGGGAGGAGGTGACCCGTATCGAGTCTGAGATAACTGAGTTGGAGGGTGACTTGGATTGTGGTGTCACGGACGACAAACTGCATGCTCTTAGGATCAAACAAGCGGACTACAAGGCCCTAGTCACCGAAGCGGCCAGGGGCCTGAGTAGGGAGCAGCAGGGGCGACTGTATGATATGGGTAATAAGGCTGGAAAACTGATTGCGTGGCTGGATAAATAGGAGAGAGCGAGTCGAGTTGTTCCGTTGGTTGAGAGAGTGGAGGGTGTGTATGTTACTGATCCGGGTGAAATTGTTGATTGCTTCGCTGAGTATTTCCGCGGGGTGTATTCCCCGGTATCTTCTCGCTCGGAAGAGGATTCCCGCGACCTGCTTAAAGATATTGCGTTGCCTTCCCTTTCGGAGGAGGATAAATCGTTGATGGACGCGACTCCGACATCTGAGGAGATCGCCCTGGCCATACGTTCAGTCGCCTCTGGCAAGGCCATGCGTCCTAATGGCCTTCCCATTGAATTGTACAAATTGCGGCAGGATACATTGGCGCCGCACCTTCGTGATATGTTCCTCGCGGCCCGGGCGGCGGGTTCCCTCCCGCTGGACCAGCGTCTAGCCACTATTGTGGTCATTCACAAGGAGGGGAGGCCGCGTGATCGGGTCACTTCTTACAGGCCCATTTCGCTTTTGAATGCGGAACCGAAAATTCTGGCCAAGGTGCTGGCTAATCGGCTGGTCAGCGTGGTGTGCGATCTGATCCATCAGGACCCGTCCGGTTTTATCCCTCATCGCAACACCGCGCTTAACCTGCGGCGTTTGCATGGGGTGCTCTCGAGGGTTCCGTTCATACGTGAGCCAGCCATTTTGGCGTCCCTGGACGCCACTATGGCATTCGACACGCTTGAGTGGCCATATATCTGGGCGACGCTGGAGAAGTTTGGGTTTGGCCCGGGATTCATTGGCTGGGTGAAATTGTTGTATTCCGGACCACTGGCCCAGGTGGTGGTGAATGGTAGAGTATCGGCTCCTTTCGAATTGGGTAGAGGCACGCGACAGGGTTGCCCGCTGTCGCCTCTCCTCTTTGCGCTCGCCTTGGAGCCCCTGGCGGAGTGGCTGCGGTGGCACCCTTCGATTCGTGGTCTCCGATGGACCCCTGAGTGTGAGGATCGAGTCTCTCTCTACGCGGACGATATTCTTTTGTATCTTGCTTCCCCGCGTGAATCGTTGATTGTGTTAGTGGATGTGCTGTATTGCTTTGGCCGGAATTCAGGCCTAGTCATCAACTGGGCTAAGTCCTGTGTATATGTCCTCTCAGGAGAGGCTCCTATCCTCCCACGGGGTTGTCCTATCCAGGTTGCTCAACAGGGATTTAAGTATCTGGGTATTTTTATCACCCTGGACTCCGCGGCCCAATACACACAGAACCTACTCCCCCCCCTCCAACGTTTGAAGGCGGATGTGGCACGTTGGCACGTTGGCGGCGCTTGCCGCTCTCGCCACTCGGCTGGGCGGCGCTGTTTAAGATGATGTCGTTGCCACGGTTTTTATATGCCTTACAAAACACGATGGATGTCGTTCCGGCTAGTTACTTTCGGGAGGTGGAGGGTCTGCAACGCCAACTGTTTTGGGATGGGAGGCCGCGGATCGCCCTCGCGAAGCTGACGCTTCCGTGGTACGATGGGGGGGGTCGCCCTCCCCGACATCAAACGTTATTACTGGGCCTCCCAGCTGGCTGCGATAAACCACGGGCTTTATGGGCCCGCCCTTAATCCGGCTTTTGAAATGGACAAATTGTTGTTGCCGGGTGGCGACTACAATCGTGCGCTCTACTCTAGATCACTCGACGCACGTTTGACGGGTCCGACACGGGTCACGGTACGGGTGTGGCATGCGGCAAATTCGGCAATGGGGTGGAAGGATCGGTTGACCCGGGCGACACCATTGTATGCTTCTGAGTGACTGGGTTCTTTGTGGACGACGAAGGGCTTCGAGAAGTGGGACACGATTGGCATCAGCAGGGTGGGCGATCTTTGGACGAAGGGGGGATTTAAAACATTTGATGTGCTGAAAGCAGAATACCAGTTGCATGACAGGGAGTACTTCCGGTATGTACAGGTTCGCCACGCATTGTCTTCCGTGTTCCCGGAGGTCGCGTCCATCCCGGAGTGCTCCCCTTTGGAAGATAGAGTGCTTGACGGACATGTACCGGATGGAACTATCTCATTGATCTATAAAAAGCTCATCAACGATCGCTAGGGACTGCTGGCCGCCCTCCGTGAGGCATGGGTCGCTGATGGATTGGAGCTGGATGACGAGGATTGGGTATCTGCGGTGGCCTCCCCGAAAGAGGTGGCCATACCGGCCCGCCTTCGTTTCGTCCAGCTCAAAATACTCCACAGGGTTTACGTTATGGGACCGGGCCTGATGCGTATGCAATATGCGGTGGATGGGATGTTAGGGACCTTCTTCCACATTTTGTGGGAATGTCCGGAGGTGACTCGATTCTGGCGTGGTGTGCATGCGGTGTTGCAAGCGGTCACGCATGTTGCGCTGTTCCCCGAGGCTAGGAGGTATCTGTTGAATGTGTGGGAGCCGACTGATTACACGGTGACGCAAACGTGGTGGGTGACATTGGGATATATGGTGGCCAAGCGTGACATAGCAATATTGTGGGGCTCCCAGAGGTCACCCACGATTTCGGTATGGAAGGAAAATATGGATTGGTGTATGTTTCGAGAAAAGGTTGTGTATGTGGCGAGAGGTAAGCCTGGGAAATGGGTAAAGGTGTGGGGCCCCTGGAACTCCTATCGCGGCGGGATCTGTACCCCGCCACCGATGCCCGACTTGGCGGCGGCCCTGTCTCCCTAGTCTGCACATTCTCTTGATTCTGTGTTATCGTGACCACTTTGTCTCTGCCCCTGCTCTTCCCCCCCTCCTATTCTGGTAGGTTGGTAGGGCCCTCCCGAGGGGAGCACATACTGTTGCCTAGACTTTTGCCGCCTTGTGGGTTTGTTTTTTGTTTTTCATTTAAAATGAAACCGCCACTTGGGATGTTTGGGTAATGTGGCCGCAAATGATATTTTTGATTTGTGGGACTTTTTACTGCTTGCTGCTTGTGTTTCTGAATGTGTTTCATGGTCTCACTGTCTACTAGCGGCCGGCCTGAAGGTTGTAGGCCCATACTTGTATATCTCTTGAACTTTGTAATAAAGGTTTCCCCAAAAAAAAAAAAAAAAAAAGAACTAACCCTGGAAGAAGTCGTGACAGCTATCGTCAAACAAACATCAGGAAAGACCCCGGGTCCCACCAGACTACCAGCAGAATTCTTTAAGGTAAATGCCAGTCTGCTGAGCTCCCATCTCCTAAAGATGTACCCTGTGGCTTGGGCATAGGAGAGTTTCCCACCAGATCTTCGTAATGCCACAGTAGTGGTGAGCTACAAACCAGGTAGGCCCTAGTTTAACTGTCCTATCGGCCTATCCCGTACCTGAATGTTGAAAACAAAATTGCCCATGATTTTAGCCATAAGACTGTTACCAGTCATTACCTCCCTCATTCACTGCGATCAGTGAGGATTCATGCCCAAAGGGGCATCAAGATTCAACCTCCGCAGGTTGGCCAAACTGGCTAGACATGGTGCAAAACCGATCTGACCCGCATGTATTTTTATCCTTGGATGCAGAGAAGGCATTTAACACTGTCCATTGGCCATTCATGCACTAAGTATTACTTAAATTTGTTGTTTTTTTTAGAGAGTTTTATATATTGCGAACTAGACCCAAATCGGGTATCAGAGCACTTTACATGAGCACCAGTTTTGTTACAGGAAACATTAATTTTTGTTAGGCACGGGGAGATTAAGTGATTTGCCCAGAATCACAGGATGTTCAGCGTCGGAACCGAGACTCGAATCCGGTTCGCCAGCTTCGAGGTCGACCGCTCTAGCCGCAAGGCTACATCCTCCCTGCATTGGCCCTGCTTTCCTAGCCTGGATAGATTTACTATACACATACAAGAGGGTATGCGTGTGGGTAAATGGAGTAACGTCGGAGGAGTTTCCAGTGTCTCAGGGCACTAGGCAAAGAAGCATTTCTTCCCCTTGTTATTTGCTTTTACATTAGAACCACTGGGGTGCCTGATCTGAAATCACTCGGACATAAGAGGCCTTAGAGACAATCTGGGGCTGCTCAGGGATGAGCGGATCTCATTATACTCTGATGACATTCTCTTATATGTCACTAATTCGGGTAAGATGCACCACATCATACTGCAGGTATTTGAGGACTATGGACGCCAATCAGGCTATCAGATAAATTGGGTCAAATCTAGCCTATATCCGCTGAGGGGGTGCCTAGATACGCAGAGACTTCCCAGTCAACTTTACGTGGACAGAGAGGGGTTTCAATACCTAGTCCTCTACATAACTACCAATATAGCGATGAGCCCCTGCCACAGCATCAAGAGGGTACTGACGGAATTCCACAAAGACATGGAACAGTGGAGGAAACTCCCACTGAAGCTGCTAGGCAGAGCTGCAATTTATAAAATGATTACACTCCCCAAGTTGTTTGACATCTTCCAAAATACATATTACAAAATCCCTGAGGAGATCTTAAAGACAATAGATGGAGATAAGTGCAATCTCTTGTGGAATGGGGGACATCCACGGGTAGCCCTCAAGGCACTTCAACGCAGTCAATATATTATGGGAATAGTGCTCCCACATATAAGAGCGTTTTACCAAGCAGCCCATCTGGTGGTCATAAATGCATGGGGAACCTGCCAGAGAATCATCCAACATATACCCTTGAGAGGCTCCAATTTCATTTCCATACATATCTTCACTACATATACGGGGGAGAGGAGCGTGGCAGTTGCTCCCAGCAACCCAGAGGACAATAGAGGCTTGGAAAATGGCAGAAAGTTAAATGAGGTGGGACAAGAAATACATGCGAGAGGCTTCATTGTAGAAGAGGGACACATCAACCAGAACTGGGCAAACTGCAGGGCTTTTGACCCTGGACATGATAGGGATATCAAGACTTGGGGACCTATTAGAAAAGGGCTCCCTGATCTTCTTCAGCTCACTCCACCATGAGTACAAGCTGAATTACAACCAAAGATATAACTACCCAAAATTACAGCATGCCTGAAGGGCTGAGAAACTATAGGCATCAGATATTCCAGAATTCGCTCCTCTAGAGGGAAGATTGCTGCATGGAGAAATACCAGACAAAGCAATCTCATGGGCATACAGAATCCTCATAAATAACCTGCCAGACAACCTTAAAATGCTCAAATCAGAATGGGAGGTCAGCACGGGTGAGCTAGATGACATAGATTTGGAAACGGCATTAATGCACCCAAGAGAAGTGACCATTAAATTACAGCTGCTACTGATACAATTTAAGATCCTACACAGAGCCTACTTTGATAGGGCACGTTTGCATAAAATTGGGAGGGCTGAGTCACCAGAATGTTTCCACTGCAAGACAGAGAGTGGGACCAACATACACACACTGTGGGAATGCCACGGCATAAAATTATACTGGACCCAAGTAATAAAGGAAATGGGCAAGGTAGTGGAGATACAGTTGCCCATAGATCCCAAGTACGTCCTGTTAGGTATTCCCTCTGAGGTGGATCTCCCCCACTACAAACTCCTGTTAAGTAACCTAGGGCTCATAGTAGCCAAGAGAGATATTGCTAGATATTGGGGAGCCCTGAATCTCACCACAGTGTCTGAATGGAGTACAGGTATGGACCTCTACATGGGTGCACAGAGGGTTACATACCAGGCAAGAGGGTGCCCAAAGCAATTCACTAAGGTTTGGGGCCCCTGGCTGCGACTTTATGGGCTGGAAATAGAGGATCACTGGCCGCGATCAAGTTAACTTGTATACTAAGTATACTGTCAAGGTAACTTTTATACTAAGTATACTCTCTTTTATGAATGATCCCCATGCTGGCCATTGACTTCAGTTTAATATTTTCTGTTCAGTGATGTGTTCTTTGAACAAATTGCAATAGAAGACAAGCAATCTCATTTGAGAAGAGGTTAATGACAGTTTGAAAGATTAAAATCTATTGTATGCAAGTGTTTTGCATTTTTTATAGGAGAGAGAGTTGCAATATGACGTAGCTACTCAGGCTGATGGCAGTGATGCCTTGAGAATGACTGTTTACCCATGTTTCATTGAGGAATGGGAAATCTAGATGGCGCTTTGTGATTTTACTAGAGTGTGGTGTACATTTGCTGATTTGCAATTGTATATAGCAGAGATGATGGAGAGGCATAATTCTTTTAATGGAAGTTGCAGTAATTTTCCCTGTATAGAATAATAAGTGTTAAGTGTCTATGCCTCTTGAAGTTTTTTGGTGTGGAACTAAGAAATATGTTACATAATTGTAAGTGGAAGTATTCTGTGACTCGCTTCAGGCCAAGCTCTGGGTAAAAGTAAACATTTTTGATTACTGAGCGAATGATGACCATACTAGTTTCATCCTATGAGGTAACGGAAGACTAGTCACAAGAAACTTGCTTTGCTCGGTTTACTTATGGGAGAAATAAATGTTAGGGGTTCCCCATTGTGTGTTTGTCAGACCTCTTTCAGGACACGATGACCAAGCAGGGGCTACTGACCCTCCACTATGGAGGTTGGGATTCTTTGCCTCTTATGTCATGGGGTCCATCCTAGCCGGGCTCTGCAAACTGGGACAAGTACAACCACTTCGGCACTTGACATGATGACGAGCAGTCACAGACTGCACAGAAAGGTAGCGCGAGAAGATCAAGCTCAGAGATCAACAACCACACAGCTGCACAATAAATGAATATTCAGTCCAGTACTAGACATTCAAGAAAGAAAAGTAATTTAATGCCAACTAGAAATGAATTCCACCCACACATATATATTCACAGTACAATTTCGTGCCCTGGCGCTGTTAGGCAGGACTGTGCCTCTATCCTTAATCTCCCCCAGCCACTCCTTCTAGTCTAGAACATTCCTCCCCCACTGTGCCTTGCAATCACATCCATAATCTTCAGAGTTCCTACTGTAACAGCTGTGAAACAATTACAGGCCCACAGACACCAGAGTACACAGGTCACGCTCTTCATTCCTCTTCCTTCTGATGTCCTACAGACACTTGAAACATGCTGCACCTCACTCCTCTTTGACATACATGCCTCATGCAGGGTTGGCAAGCTACTTTCCACTCTCAGAAGACAGGCAGGCTTTTAGGCCCTTTAGGTAAAGTATACAGCTCTTCCTGCAGGATATCAGACTTAGGTCATGTGCCCTCATCCCCGGGGCACTGTCTGTCTGTCAGGCAGACATCAGGTTTGGGTGCCCAGCAATGATAAACAAAAATTCAACCGTGAGGTAGTTCTGTCCCACTTTTATACTGTAAACTCAGACAGGGGAGATTTGTCATTTGTCTGCATCTTTAGAACTGTTTTGGGGTGGTTCTCCTTTCAAGTGTTCTTTAGAGGCTGTTCTGTAGACAAAACCTTTGTGTCCTTCGCACTAATGGAGCAGATGCCGGTGGGTAATCTACAGTATGGAGAGTCCAAAAAGAGGTGTAAGGTTTCTGCACCTGGCTGTCATCATACAAACTCAAAGTGTGATCAGGGAAAGGCGATAGGCTGAACTTCAACAAAAGAGTCCCCTTCACTTTGCAGTCCCACCCTTCACCCCTACAGCACCCAATGGTAGTCTACAGGATGACTAATCATCACCTCCTTGCCAGGTAAAAGAATACCTCCTCATTTTAGTGTCCAGGTCTATTCAATACAGCATTAGAAATGTTAGCAATATACATCCATGGTCTGGGAAAGCAACCTCACCTTTATCTTCTGCAAAAGGCCATGCCTGCACCATCCAAAATTGACCCACAGGCCTCCATTACTCTGACTGACTCTCACACAACATGCATGTATCAGGCAGGCTACACATACAATATACACTTGGGATGTTAGACCTATGAATCATGCAAATAAAGCAAAACTTTTCAAGACTGAGCCAGAAGGCTAGTCTAGTGAAACTAATGAGTCTAGTGACACTGATAAGAAGGTCTGATCACAAAATGAGGTACTCTACCACCAGCATTCTATGTGCCAAACCCATGACAACGCACCTTCTAGTTTCACTCAGGACGGCTCCGGACTTACCACGGATTACAAATAAATTACCCATTCGCTGGCGAAGATCTCCTTCCGGGCTCTCTGGAACTCAACTTAGCCGGACGCCATCGATTCGCTTCGCCCCCGGGCTCTGAGAATCGGCTCCTTGACCCCCATGGTCAGGTTTATCACCAAGCCCTCCAATTAAGATGCCCCAATTAGGTGCACACTTGGTTCTTGCCGCATTCTACTTGCTCACATTACAGTCTGATGATGATCTTCATTTAACAAGATCGAAACGCCGTCGACCTCACAAACAGAACTCCCTCATTATAATTAAATAACTTGGAGTTCTGTAATTTGTTTTCAATGCGATGTAAAGCTTTTAATGTCACCAAGCACTTTCACTTCACGCACTTGCACTTTTTCGTGTGAGCACAACAACTATTAATGTTGCATTTTGAATGATAATCCATTTCTGCTGCCAATAAACGTGATGTCACTTCATACCTTGTGTCCCATCATACATTGCTTATTGAGTCCCGTCTGGACTCCCTTCAAAAGTGTTTCTGTAGATTAATACGGCACCCAATAATAGTAGCCCAGGCTACAAGAGGACCCTTGAGGCCCCTGTTAAATATTCATACCACCCCTGGTCTTACTACGGGGGTACCCTTGTTGTTTACACTTCAACCCATGACAAGAGCAGTGGTCCACTGTCTGTCAATGTGGGCATGGTTGGTGTGACCCTTCAGGGTACAAGCAAAGTCCGGGACCTTACTTGTGTCAATGGAAAGGACATGTCTTTTGCGCACACAGTAGAAGTAGATTAGTATAGCACTAGGGCCAAAATCAAATGCCAGGATGCCAGATACATGCTTTTTGGCACTTAGGTAAAGGGATAATGAGTGTACATGGCACAGGGGACATAAGCATAGCAACACTATTTATTCTGTACCAGAACATTGAATACAAAGGCAATTAGTGACAATTTAAAAAAAGACTCAGTGTTTAGTGCAGGTGAGGTAACTCAAAACTCTAAAGACATTCTGACTCTGCTTATATCTCTAGAGGTCCTGGAGTACTTGGTGTGTGTTGCCTGAGTGACTGCACTGTGCTTCATGCTGACAGGGGCCTCATCCCAAAGAATGTCAGCATAGTCCATACACTGGAATTTGGTAGGATATGCACAAGCTCAGATATCCTGGAAAATGCCCAGCACAGAAAAATGAACATTATAATTATTATTAGATTATGAATGCCACACTAATATGTAGGTCAGTTTTGGCCAGCATAAGCATATGGCCACAGATGAATGTGCAAGAATCATGAGAATAGCAGTAAATGAACCTATGATGGTTTCAGTGAGGGCAGCAGTGATGATATAAAATGTATTTGATACCTACTCTTGAAATCAGTTTTTTTTGTTACTCAGGGTCTGGTGCGGTACTTTTTTGTAAGGTGGGTCCTCTGCTTTTAATATGATGAGGCTTTACGCCAAGATGAATATGAGACTGATTGCTTTGAAGACCCACCTTCAAAACAGACAATCATCATTCAATGTCTCATTTGAGATACCTATCACTGCAGGTGAATCCATCTTCACTGTCAGCTCTTCTAATACAATTCTTTCTAATCTTAAGCAGCAATTTGTGTAGGTATAAATATAATGCAAACAGACATGAATAGCTAATAAAACCTTTTTGGATTTAGTATTGGCACAGGGAGATATGAGTAAAGATTTAGCATTCCCTATAGTCACACAATTTTAGTGTTGTACTCATGTGCACCAACAAAAGAAAAGACTGAAAATTTAGCAAGGAAACCAAGAAGATACAAGGGCCATCACTGAGTACCATACTAACGATCCAATGCACCATAGAAAAAGAATTCTTTCATAGTGAGGAGCCAACCATATGTTAAAGCATGTCATGATCCTTGGGTTAGGGATTGTCGTCCTTTTTGCTGATTCCAAAGTGGGACTTGTACTCCGGGAGAGATACAAAAGGCTCAAGAAAGCCAAATCTTGAAGATAAAATTTGAGTTTCCAATATATTTGGCATGTGCACATGTTTCTAGGAGGAATAATTTGCAGATTTAGTACATGGATTTTCTCACTCCCTCCCATTTGATAAATTTCTCAGCACATTAGCCTGACAAGGCTGATTTTTCCTGGGTCTGCGATATCCCACCTGCACTTCACTACACCTACCATGGACCAAAATTGTGTTTCATTCACTGTGTAGGAACAGAGATTTCCCATAGTTGGTGGTGATCTTTTCAACCAAAACTGTTCATAGGGCAATTACTTTATTTTCTAAAACCGCCACCTACAGTTATTACATTACCAAAATGTCATCTAAAAAGCTGAAATTGTCGTCACATTTTTAATGCATTGTGTAAAAGATCTGCTTCTATAGGTCATCTGTGCACTGGCACCTTTATATTCTATTTTCTACTCTTTCAGAACCCTTTTGATGTGATACTTCTTTCCATGTTGGTTCTGAGTTATTTTGCTGCAAAATGATTTGCATTGAGATTTGGAAAGAACCTTAAGGAAATTAAAACCTAGCAGAGCCAAATCTGTTAGTGGGGCACTAGTTGCTGAAATAATTATGGACTATATCTGATTTTGGTAGGTTTGTGCACAACACATGACTAATTTGCAAGAATACTTTCCTCCACTGCACTACGGTTATTTTGAGAGAGTTAAAAGCATCATGTAGCGTGGTATTAAACTTACATAGTAGAGAAAATTATGATTTATAAGCAGTTACTATTTGGTAAATTCACTATCAGAGCCTGTAAAAGTTATTTAAAAGCAAAATGATGTGGCAATAGCAGTTTGGTTTCTGACATTGAATTTGGAGACAGTAGGGATAACAATTACATACAATTTTAAGCTTTTTATGGAGTTCGATTACAGGTTTGAAAAAGTTATTCCTTATACTAAAATTAAGGTTTCCCACAATTCACGAACCAAAAAGATTAAAATACTAAAAACGTTGGACAGTAATTCTAATTTGGATTTTCAGGCAGCAGGCAATGGAGAAGCACTGGGTTTCATGCCAAGAAAATGCATTGTAAAATAAGAATTTAAACACAATACTATAAATAACTATTGGCAAGAGAGCATTAATAGAGACTGAAGCGAGAGACTGGATTACTGAAAACTACTATACCCATTTCGTTTAATGAACACCAGTTAGTGTCTGTTTTAAATACAGTGCCAAAAAGTGTAAATCCCAAGATATTCCACTAGAAAGCCCAATAAACTCATGAATGAATAATTTGCTGACAAGGCTATCTATTTACGTAACCGACTGGATAACATTTTTGATTATGTTCTTTGGTACCTATATTTTGGACATCAATGACTGTCTTAGACAGTTACAATATTTCAGGCACCCTATGAAAGGGATTATTTTATGTACACTGTGTTTCAATCACTATAGACGGCAACTCTCTGAAATGAAAGACTTGAAATTTCTGAGTAATTACTAAGACATTAGGAAAATACGAAGGCAAACATTACTTTACAAATGCAACTACTGCACACAATATTGAATTATATTTTTTTGTAAATTTCATGACAAATTTAGAAACAGATATCTGCAACGGCTATGAGTTCCAATGTGGCTCCTTCTTATGCAAACATATTTACATAAAATTGTGAGACGAACTATAGCATTGGTAATGAAAGACAGAATAGCAAAATAGTGAACTGGAAAAGAAACATACCTGATGTGATCAGGATATGGAAGGGCAGAAAGGGAAAGGTATGGGAACTTCATAAACGGTTGAAACACTTTAACAACAGCATGCAATTTAGCATGGGAACCTGAAATGTTTTTCCTGGACATATATAGAAGTTCTGGATCAATAAATGACACATTTACACAAAGCCAACTGATAGAAATTTATAGTTACATTTTTAAAATATTGATGATAAAAGGTATCCAATAGCCACATGTTTTTGTACAAAAGGATAAGCTCACATTAAAATAATAATAATAGAGATTTTTTATTGAGAAGACAGACTGGAGAAACACAAAATGAGAGAATGTTAACCAAATATCCTCTGCATTGTACGGGATCAAACAAATAATAATTGGACATTGAGAATTAATATAGCTGGTTGACTCATTTAAGACTTCCTAAAAAATATATTTGTGTATACAACGGCAGTAGTTTTGAAATCAAATGTATAATAATTTACACAACAGACTCCAGCTAAGTCTAAAAATTGGCCGTATCCATTTTCAAATTAGATACAGTGCAATCTTAACAGGAGAAAAAGTTAATTATCCGCTTCGACGAGAGATACTAACACCAAAAGATACAATACTGGCAACAACACAAATAAAACCCATTGATCTACACTCCATGCTAACTATATTATGGTAAAGTCTCAAGGAACCCTGAGATCTAATAGAATAAGTATAAGTCATGTTGCAGGGATTCTGCTCATGCACAGAACTATGCGCAGGAAACCAGGACCTCAGTGAATTGTGGTGTACCAAAAAACTCACCTCAGTACCCAGAACCCCTATCCGACTAGCATCAGTGTCTCATTTGTCTCTGTATCATCTCGAAGCTACCAATGATTAGACAACCCAGAACAAGCAACTTAGAGTACTCTCAGGAATGGTGGGAATCAGAAACACCTTTTCTTTATTATTCTCATATCAGTCCACAACAAGAGTAATCAGAGACACGGTAAAGCTTAAAATGTTTGTTTTTAACTACGTGCTCTAAGGTGCAGTACTTTGGATAATATAAGCAGACAAATGATTAAAAACAAAACCATCAGCATTGTTACAATACCATAGAAAATGAAGGGAGAAATCATATTACAAATGATAGTGGAAAACAACCACCCTCCCTTCGCTAGTAAGTTAGTTTTATGAAACTAATAGACGGTCTCTAGGCTTGAATGGGGAACCCCATACCGTAAATATCAGCTTAGGTGAATCACATCACAGGATCAGCTCTGCTCTCTGTGTCTGGAAAGGTTTTCTCCAAGTGTCTGAATCATGCATGCAAATGCAATATTAAAGGCACCCGAGTTTCAGATATTTGCAGCTGTGTGCGTGTTGTGTCTAGAGCGTGAGCCGATCAACCTGAATTCAAAAGCATACATTGTTATTTGACCTTGACGGCTTCTGCACAGAGTGTTCAGACTAAGGTCGCGGTGCACGTCTAGGGCTGTGAACAACAGACCGTTCTCATGTGAAGAAAAAGCAAGCAAGCAGTTTTCCTTGTAATAACAGCTACCTGCAGTGTGGTGTGCAAAAGCAGCAAAGTGGCAAGATGGCATTTTACATCGAAAGCGCTTATGCTAACCTAGCAATGTGTGCACATAGAACCCCATCCTCACTACAGTCAAACACGCAGAACAAATACCCAAAATCTTCTTTAGGAGGCATTTCAATTAAATGAAATATACCCTGGCACAGACGTGACTATAATAAATTGCCAATAACAAGAGCACAACCCAAATGTCCATGTGAACATGGTGCATAACTTGGGACAAGTGTTCACATGGAACTCATTGTCTAAACAAAAAATATGATAACACAGGAAATCTAGGATAAACTTAATTTTATAGCAAAACAATTATGTTTCCCGCCGAAAATACATTCTGTTATAGTTTAATCCAAAAGAAGAAACCAGCCAGTATTTAGAATTAATTAAATTCAGCCAAATCGAAGTTTATTATTTCATGAATAACAGATACTGTCTTTATTGATGTCAACGGTGTTTCGACTCTTTATCAGGTATAAGGGTCTCATTAAGACAGAGAAGAACCTGGGAAGTGCTAGTTTGATTGGATGGTTTAGTGCTTTCAATTGTCCACTGGACAGCCAATGCTGACATTTGACAGGTGCATGAATATCAACTTGCTGAGCTGGACTTGTAGGGTAGTTGGAGGCTACAATATGTGAACTCCCAATGAGGGAATGTCTGCAGGACTAAGTTGTCAGCCTGACATGCTGATCCCCGTAATAGGGAGCAATTTTTCCTGCTGGGGCGGACTTGGGATCAAGGAATGCCTGCGAGGGAGAGTATTTCTTTTGGCATGCCGATTGCTGGACACTGAAAATGCAGTGTAGAATTTAAAGCACTAAACCCAAAACAAGCCAGATGATCTTCATCTAAAAGAGGAAATGTATGTTTTCCCACCATCCATTCATAGCTCCCAAGTGTTCCAATTCTTGTGGTACACCTTCAGGCACTTCTGGTCAAAAGAACAATGCCTTCTTAGATGTGTTGCAAAAACCCACAGACTGGCTGACATTATTACATCAGTGGACCTTGCGCTGCTACAATATTGGTCAGATGTGGATTCTCTCTCGGCTGGAGTAGGCTGTGTCATTAAGGAAAGATTTTGACTCTCCTTTCATGGCAAGCAACTATCAGCTCTGGAATGATTGACACTCACATTTCTGTTGAGCAAATGGGACTACTACTTCGTAGAATGCTTGGATCAGATACGAACAATGACAGCTAAATCACTTTATGTAAAGTTCAGGCTGGGGACTTCACCGACTGCCTCGTTTACATGTAATGGGCAGCTCTGGGTCAAGAGAATAACCTGTGTCCACCTTGTATGCAATACGAGGAGACTGAGGGACACACTTTATTTTTTTGTAAATCCTATGCCAAGATGTGGTCAAAATAGATAAAACCAATGAGCCAGTTATTTGGAATGCAACAGTATCAGATTGCTCTGCAAGTATGCAAGACAATTCAATTAATCAATTTAGTGTTTGTTAAGCACGACTACTCACCTGTGAGGGTCTCATGGTGCTGGGG
Source organism: Triturus cristatus (assembly GCF_964204655.1). Lineage (NCBI taxonomy): Eukaryota > Metazoa > Chordata > Amphibia > Caudata > Salamandridae > Triturus > Triturus cristatus. Next base: position 528,942,827 of record NC_140585.1, on the reverse strand, counting down.
GGGGTCTGCAGGTCCTGATGGGTACTGAGGTTCAGTCGAAGAGCCAGGTCTTGAGATTCTTCCTGAATAGGGTCATGACGGTAATAGCCTTAGGTGTTCCAGGTTTTGGTGGCTAAGTAGGAGTAGGATATTCCTCCGCTCCTGATCTTGCAGATCCGAGGGATGGTGGCAAGGGCCAGTTCAGCGGAGCAGAGGTGCCTTTTGGGTACATGGAATGGGAGCCCGTGGTTCAGGTATGCTGGTCTGGGGCCGTGGAGGGCTTTGTAGGCGTTTGTGTGTGGAGCTTGAATGGGACTCTTTTGTTGACTGGGAGCCAGTGCATTTTCCACAGGTGTTCGAAGATGTGGCTGCACAGGGGATGTTGAGGACCAGTCTGTCTATGACATTCTGAACATTCTGTAGGTTCCTGAGGAGATTCTGGGTGACGCCTGTGTAGAGTGCATTGGCTTAGTCAAGTCTGCTGCAGAATAGTGCATGGATGACTGTCTTTCTGGCCTCAGTGGGTATCCATCTTAAGGTCTTTTGAAGCAGACGAAGAGTGTGGAAGCATAATGAGGAAACAGCGTTGATCTTGTGGTTCATCATAAGCGAAGAGTCCTGTATGATGCAGGGGTTTTGTGCGTGGGTGTGGTCCTAACATGGCAGGCCACCAGGAGCCTACCCAAGTAGAGGTGTAGGGCCCCAGGACTTCGGTCTTGCCGAGTTGAGCTTGAGGCAGCTGTCTCTCACCCAGGAAGCAACGGCCTATATCCCGTTGTGGAAGTTCTTTCTGGCGATTGTGGGTTTGTTAGTGAGGGAGAGGATCAGCTGGGTGTCATCAGCATAAGAGACAATGTTGAGTCCATGGTTGCAGACTATGACTGTGAGCAGGGACATGTAGACGCTGAAGATGGTGGGGCACCAGGAGGAACCCTGGGTGACTATGCAGCCAATCTATGTGGGTTCTGAGAGGAACAGTGGTAGTTTGACTCAATGTTCTACTGGTGAGGAAGGAATGGATCCAGTCCAGTGCTTTGTCGCGGATGCCGGCGTCGTGGAGTCTGGTGCTTAGGGTGAGCTGAGAGATGGTGTCAAAGGTGGCAGAAAGGTCCAGGAGGATGAGGGCTGCTGTTTCTTCCAGTTGAGGAGGTAGCAGATGTCATCAGTGGTGGCGAGGAGGGCGGTCTCGTTGCTGTGGTTGCTTCGGAAGCCGGATTGAGAGGATTCCAGGGCCTGGTTGGCTTCGATGAACTTGGAGAGTTGGGCATTGATGGGCTTATTGATGACCTTGGCTGAGAAAGGGAGCAGGGAAATGGGTCTGAAATTCTTGAGGTCTGTCGGGTCGGTGGACATTTCTTCAGCAGAGAGTTGATGGAGGTGCAGACTCCTGTAGTTGTATTTGCAGTTTCAAAATGTCTGTATTCTGCTTGGCGTTTAAGGAACATGATGATGAAATGTAGTTGAGGAATTAAATAAGGGTTTTATAGCTCAACATCTCACAGTATATAAAAATGGAGGTGGTCAACTATCATAATCATTTGTATATGTGCTTTTACATTGTGGTTTTTCATTTTAACTTGAATACTATTAATTGTTTGTGAAATGTCTTTGTTGATTGGCCATTGTGTCTGATCTGTCATTAAAATAAGAAATAAAGACATCATTACACATGACACAGGGCCTCTTGCAGCTATGCGGTTGTGTGTGGGTGCCTATATTTGAGTTGTGCGTGTCTGCAAAGTGTGCCCATGTGTACATGGGTGCTTGTGTAAAGAAGGAAATTTTGTCTATGATATCTAAAGGCAAATATCATCCTTATCCTCCTTTAGAGAGTTTTCCTTATACACATCACTCTCTCTGCACCATTCCTCACATCTGATGCGTCCTTCTCCACTGAGCCCCATCAAATACTCCCTGATGCTGCACAGGATGCTGTAGGACTGGCTGTTTGTCAGCTGGCATGGATTCCTATATGTTTGCTGGTCTCTGTGCATGAGCACCTATATTTCTCTTTCTGTGTTTGTGGATGCTTAGGAAGCTAGCATTTTCTCCCAATACTGTTATATGAATACTAAACTAATACATCTATAGAATTCTATCCAGGTTTCCAATCAAATTATTGGCTCCACAGATGCACATGTCTGTGTAGTCACACTATCGCTCAAAGGCACTCTGCAGTGATCAGACACAATGACACATTGAATGTGAACTCAAAATTACCTTTTCAAAGCAAACGTATCTACACATCCTAGAGGATTGTATAATTTGCTTTGCCAGTGTAGAATATCGCTATGGTAAAATGAAGTTGGATGGTAAAATGTCAGGCAAACAAAGGCTGTTCTCTGCAGGCGTTTAACATGCCTTTCCTAAAATGCCAGCTAACATCAGATTGGACTGTCCTTTTGGTTAATGTCACAGTGCTATTTAAGACAATTAGGCAGGTCAGCTGTGATGAGGGTGATTTTGGTTTACAACAAAATAGTGAGTCCCAGTCAATTTAACATGAAAAGTTGGAAGTATTGCTAGACGTCACCTATGCTATTTGCCAAGATATGTCCATAGAGCATTGATTGTCTATATGATGTCATCTTTGCTAATTAGATGAAATGCAGTTTTGAGTTACCCAAGGTGCCACCACCACGTAAAGTTTCACGTAATGGTGCCTTATAGGTGTTTCCTCGGAACACGTGGTGCAAGTATATATGCCAAAGTTTCTGATTCATCACCAATGATGAAATCTTGAGTAGGTGACAATCACAAAAGTATATGAAACTGAGTTAAGTTGTTTAAATATATACTCTAATAAAATGCAAAGTCATTATTTCTATTTTCCCACAGTTGTTCACTTCTCAAAGTAAAGGCAGACATTACTGCATGAAAAGATTCCCGAAGGCTGTTGAGTATTCATGCGATAATTCTGAACTCATGTAAAGTGTGGGAATTTCCCAAAAATATTGTGCTCTAAAAATGGATGCAGCTTTTTTAACGTGCCCCTCCGTGAGACAGAAGGAGAGGATAAGAAAGTAGGTAGGTAGAAAATGTTGTAGCTACAGTTGACCTTGTTGAATGGGCTGACACCCTGTAACGTGACGGTGCTGCACTTCAGATAGGTGCCTGCAAGGACTGGCTGAGCCCTTCTGGAGCTGCAAAACTGACCTCCCCAGGGATAATAATTATAGTTCCATCATTCAGTGGCAGCTCTTCCGCTAGGACAGAGGAGCGTCCTCCCACTGCTTTGCAGCACTGAAATAAAGGAATCATAAAATGATATCGACTTTGTATGTTCTCCATGCAGCATGGGGAACATGCCCAGGCTCCCAGTCCACGTCTGAGCATCGAGCATTGCAGCACTGTGATTGGCTATGGGGAGCGTGGGAGCCGGGTGCTTCCTGCTTCCCTGTTCCGCTGGAGAGACGACGGAGGGACAGCAGAGGAGAGACCTGGCAATCAGCTAAAGGACTTAGTTCAGAGCCAGTTTGTTCAGATATTTGGTGTCCACTACATGCCCACGGCTCAGCATATGGTTGGTAGCAGTATCTCTTAAACCCCCTCATCGTTTCGTGGATCAAAAATGGTTGCCAGAAAGTAACATGAAGCTAGCATCGACCAGCTGGCCTGACTTTGACATGGACTACTACAACATGAATTAGATTTGCTCTAGTATTTCTGCAAGACTCTTCAGGTCGGACATTCCCCAGTGAATGTATGTATGCATGCATGTATGTGATATTTGTATAGCACAAACATAGCTAAAAAGATGCTATGTGATGTGGAGCTAATTTGTTGTTGTACTAAAAATAATGTGAAATCATTGGAATCATTACAATACAAATAAGCATAAACAATGCATCTAGTACCGTTTCAAAACCAGAGAGTATCTGAAATATTACATTTATTCTTTTCGAATTTTCAGTATATTTCATGAAGCTACCATATATTACAAACAATGAAAACACGTTCCTCAGATTAAAGCACATTAATCAGGGCACCTAAAAACGAACCATAATAAGGCATAACATTCTCCCCAAATTAATAACAAATCCTGACGTATGAACTAAGGGCCTGATTACGAGTTTGGCGGACAGGGTTACTTGTCACAAACGTGACAAATATCACCTCCGCTGTATTACAATTTCTATTATTTTGTCTCTCCATGTGCTCCATAAGATATGTTGTTCTCCTGACACTTTACATGTCCCACAAGATGGGTTGTTGCTTTTGTTTTTTTTTTGTGTATCTGTTCTTGTTAAGGTCCTTTATGGTGTTGTATTCATGCCTCTACCTCCTTTCACATTCTCTCCTTTGTACAGCGATCTGATACCCGTACAGGTCATGTTCGCGCTTTATAAAACTTTTCAAATAAATTAATTGCATATAATGGATATAATGGAACTGTAATTTAGCAGATGGGATATCCTTCACGTTTGTGATGGAGTAACCCTGTCCGCCAAATTCATAATCAGACCCTAAGTTGTAAAATACATGTGTAATGGTGTAACCCCAGTCTTCTAATCTAATCAATAAAATATCGAGAAATTTCACCAATCTTTCAATTATTATTTTACCAGGGGGCATCAGAGGTACACATATCTTTGGTTCTTTGATCGCTCAAATACGGTATTTACGAGAAAATGGCTACCATAGTCTAATACGTTCAAATCTGACCCCTGGGCAGATTCACAATAGAAGTGGGATTGATTTTGTTTTTCTTTGGTAGAGCCCACAACATCTTGATATAGGTCTAATATTCTTCTGTGTATTCGACTATATGTTTAGCTGAGGTTATTAACTAAATCGTGGATTTATGATCTTATATAAATACAAAGGAGCAGATTTACAAGCCACTTGCGCCTCTTTTACGCCGTCGTTGCGTCACTTTTGTGACGCAGCGGCGGCGCAAAACCAGCGCCATGCTGCGGGGTATTTACAACGTGACTCATCATGGAGATGTGTCACTTTTTAAAGCCCTGCGCCAGAAGTAGGCGTTCCGGCGTAGGGGGGGGGCGTTCTGGCGCAGGAACGCCTCCTAAAAGTGGCTGAGTGAAATCTACAAGACTTTTAAGCCCATGCCGCGTCAAAACCCTGCGCCTGCTTGAAGCAGGCATAAGGATTGACGCAGCATTTCAAAGATAGGGCACCCCGGATCCTTGCTGGAGCTGCATCGCGCTTGCGACGCAACTCCAGCAATGCGCCGTCTTTGTGGCACAGAGGCATCACGCATCTGTCCGTTTTTGCCCCATGGTGCACCGCATTCTAAATGTGGCGCATCCATGGTGGCGGAGCCGTGACGCACAATAACTGGCGCATCCCTGCTGATATGCAGGGATGCGCCAGTTATTGTAAATCTGCCCCTAAATGTGCTAGTGGCAGAAGTAGGGGTCTGTGATAACACTTTCTTTATTGCTGTTGAGAATTTTATGTTTGAGATTTTTAATGGCGCTCTTGGATAGGCTAGAAGGGTAGTCTCGAAGCACAGAACGTTTGAAAGTCACTTTAATGGAAGCATAAGAATTCTTAGAGGTCCCCTCTTCATTTCTTGTAGTTGTTCTATAATAGTTTTTCCACACTACGACCATTGTTGAGAGGAGCTAGTAGAACCGGTTGTTTCGGTCCATAGCCTATTATGCTGGGGGCAATAATAATTATAATAATGACTCTAGCATCGTTTTCATATTTAAGAGAGCCAGCTCTGATCTTAGTTGGCTGACCATACTTGCCTTAGGTAAGCCAAATATCAATTTCAGACATTTTCCAATAGATTCTCCAGGGCGTCACACATTCCCAATTGAAATGTGAGCTCCTGGTATGATAGGGAGAGCAGGGTGCTCGCTCTATCTCTTGAACCCTCTCATTGTCTTGTGGATAAAAATGGCTGCCAGAAATGAACTATGTTACCACTCATACGAAAGTATGTAATAAATCAATCACTGATTACTAGTGGTAGAATACATGACGATGGCTGGATGAGGTTGTAAAGACAGCGAAAACACTAATGGTGGGGGGTGAATAAGTGAGTATCCAGATGTTTAGATGAATGAATATGTAAATGGTACTGTGAAATAATAGTTGGATTTGTAAAAAGGGTGTGGGGGTGCATAGGTGAACTAATGAGAGTGAAGGTCGATGGGTTTATGAATGAGATTGTGAGGAAACGTGAGTATGACTACAATGAATGAATGGCATTTTTGAGGATGGCCAGATAACTGGTGATTACATGAGAGTGTGAGGAAGGGTGGGGGCTAAAGATAAAAAGATATTTGGATCGATAAAATTGTAAGATGGAGAAGACTGGGTGAATAAAGGACAATGTGAGGATGAAAAGATGCGTCAATTGATATACGAGAGTCAAAATTTATAGATGTTTAAAATTGGAGGATACAGATGGATGAGTGAAGGAGTGAATATGAGTCGAGGGGTGGATGAATGAGATTGTAAAGGTAGAATGGGATGAATGAATGAGACTGTTGCGAGGATATTTACTGTAATTGTGTCTTCATCTACTCAAATGAAAAATATAAAAGACACTGATGCGAGGATTAACGAATGAAAGTGTGAAGGTGGATGAATGAATGAATTTATGCATGGATAGTTGAGAGTAGGGAAGGAAGAGTGAATAAGATTATGTAGATAAATGCATGGGTTGGTAAATTCATAGGAGTATAAAGCTGAATGAGTTATGTTTAACACATGAATACATGAGGGAAAATGTGCGAGGATTGGTGGCAGAAGGCTGAGTATTGAAATAACGTTGTGAATGTACATGGAGGACGAATGAATTAGGACATTAAATGATGCAAGAGTGAATGAATGTGTGAAAATGAAAGAATGAATGAGATTATGTAGGTCATTAGATGGCGGGATGCATACATGGGAACATGAAGTTAAACAAATGAGTGATTAGTATGCATTATAGATTGCTAAATGAGAGTTTGAAAATGAAGGAGTGAAGAAAGATGGATGAATATTTGAGAATTACAATTAACGAATGGTTGAATGAATGCTAATTTGACTTGATAGGAAAGATGGAGTGAGAGTGGAAGAAGTGTCGAGATGAACTGATTGATGAATGTGAATAAAGGTGGATGAAGGAATGACAGTGTGAAGATGGATGAATGCAAGTTCACCTTGTCAGTTAAGCATTTGCTTTAGAGTGCTGCAAGCAAGTTTCACACATATTTCAACAAGGACTCACTTTTCACTCTTCTGAGGTTTGTCAACTGAGTACAATTAAGTGAAAATTACAGCAGTTATTTATAGCACTATGAACAAACATGGGATGAGTGTATTAAAGTGTGAGAAAGGGTGGACGGATGAATTAATTATCGTCTAAGGATAGTTGGGAGAAGGAGTGAACGAGCACATTAGGATCGATGTATGTTTGTATTTAAAGGTGTTTTTATTTTGCAAACCTAGCTTGGTAGCAGTGGAGTGTTGAACATGGCTAGAGACTGTAGCGCGGCAGGCCTCAGTCGCAGTTAACTGGGGAAAACCAATTAAAGGACACAGACTCTCAGTTATGATATCTGGGCTGCTAAAAGACCACGTGCGCTCTTGCCCACGTTTATTTATCCCCTCGGGACGAGCCCGCCCCGAGGGGTGTGTGGATGCGTGTTTAGCGCAACATTGTTTAAGAGAGTCCAGGTGGCTCTCTACATCCCTCCTTTATTTTAGTTAACAGTCCTCGAGTTCACCCCGTCATGGGGAAGTATATACATAGTCGTTCAGTCTCTGACTGGGTGCAGGATTAGGGCGGAGGCCATATCGCTGACCTCTGGTGGAGGAGTCTGGAGACCTGCCCGACGGGCTGGCCCCGTAAGTACCGGCAACTGGACCTAGATCAGTTGGTCTCTGGTAGTCCTTTCCACCTGGAGCTGCCGGCTACCCGCTCGCCGGAGGCGACATCCCTCCGCTGGGGGACGCTGGGGCACCACTCTCCGTCAAAAGGCACGGCGGCTCGAGCCCTTCGCCATCCATGCCCGCTTCTGGAACCAACTTGAAACTCGACACATTCCTTGTGACGGCATGGTGCTCTCTTCATGCGGTGATCATGGTCCCTCGCACCTCGGTCACCGTCCACACTTCAGGCTCATAGGGAGTTCGTAACTTCCATCCGGGGTGCCGATCCTTGACGACCACTCAGTCTCCAACTCGAACCACGGTGTCTTGGGCTCTGCGGCACTCGCTAGCTTTCCTGTTCGTTGCTTCTCTCCTCGCCTGAATGGCCGCCCTGTCTCTCTCAGCAGGGGCCCACCCTGGATCGGACGGAACGCTGTCCCGCGGGGCTCGCTTGAACAGGATGTGGGCTGGAGCGCACTTGGTGGTGCTGTGTGGGGTCTGGCGATACACTACCAGAAACTGAGCTAGAGCTGCTTCCAGATCTTCCTCGTTATCCACGGCAATCCGCAGTGCTCGATTGAGCGTTCTCATCAGCCGTTCCACTTCTCCGTTGGCTTGGGGCCAGAGGGGTGTGATTTTCCGGTGTCGGATCGCCAGACTTGCAAGGTACTCTTGGAACTCCCGCCCCTGGAATGGGGGCCCATTGTCCGACTTGACTTCTTCGGGCAGCCCCATCGTTGCGAATACCTTGTCCAGAACTTTCTTGACATGAGGGAACGCAGTGAATGCTATTACCTCAACTATCGGGAACTTCGAGAAGGAATCGACCATGACCAGCATGTGTCTGCCGTCCGGGAAGCTCCCGAAGTCAATGCTGAGATGGGTCCACGGCGTCTTACTCGCTTCTTCGGTAATCACTGGAGCTGGAGCCGGATTCCCTCCGGTGATAGTGCAGGCGTGGCATTGTCGCACCATTTCGTCTACTCTTGAGTCCATCGCCGGGAATCACACCTTGTCACGGAGCCGGGCCTTAGTCTTGGCCATCCCCTGGTGGCCTACATGCGCAAGCGCAAGGATTCTCTTCTGGAGGCTTTCCGGGACCACAATGAGACGCCCCCTCAGAATGACTCCTTCTTCCCCCACGCTGAGTTCACTCCGGACCTGCCACAGTTGTTGGCGAGCATGACTGACCTCTGGTCGCAGGGCATGAACCCCGTCTAAGAAGCGGGCCCATCTGTTGCTGTCTAGTGCCATGTGGACGCGGGTGAGGGTGGAGTCCTCACGAGTGGCCTGACCGATTTCCTCTAGTGTCACAGCTTTCGGACATGACCCCTGCGATACCATGCTGACAAAAGCCTCAGTGTTGCACGTATCTTCCGGTATGGCGGCTAGTGGGGTTGATTCCGGATGCCGGGACAAGTAATCCGCGGGATTGTGAGCCCCAGGCCGATAGATCACCTTGAATTGGTACGCCTGAAGCTGCACGGCCCAGCGTTCGATCCGTGGCGGTGCCAACCTTGACAATCCAGTGAACAGGGGGAGTAAAGGCTTGTGGTCTGTCACGACGGTGAAGTCCTGTCCGCACAGGTACAAATGGAAGGGCTGGCAGGCCCATTTGATGGCCAGCGCTTCTCTTTCTATTTGGGCATACCTCGTCTCGGTGAGCGCCTTGCTGGCATACGCAACGGGCTTCCATACTTCGTGACCATGTTCCTGTAAGAGGACAGCACCGAGGCCCACCGGGCTGGCATCCACAACCAGCTCTGTCTTCCTCCGGGGGTGGAAGTATGCCATGATTGTCTTGTCGAGGAGCCCCTCTTTGATATCTTGGAATGCCTTGTTGGCTGCCGGTGTCCACTCCCACGGGTGATCGTGGCGCGTGAGGGCGCGTAGTGGTTCAGACATAGTGGCTAGCTTGGGGATGAACCGCCCACAGTAGGTAGCCATTCCAAGAAAACTTCTTACTTCGGTGGGACTGCACGGGGTGGGTGCAGCTCGGATGGCTTCAGACTTTTTCGGGTCTACCAGTAGCCCTTCGCCAGTGAACGTGTATCCAAAGAAGTCTACACTGTCCTGGTAGAAAGAGCACTTAGCTTTGTGTAGCGTCAGCCCGCACTCTGTCAGTCTCCTGAGTGTGGCCCTCAGGTGTGATGCTCATCCAGAGTGTTGGAGTAGACTAAAATGTCATTGCTGAGGTTGATCACTCCTTGCAGTCCGGACAGGGTCTCACGGATCGCATTCTGGAATACCTCTGCCGCGGAGGAGACACCAAAGCTCAGCCTTTTGTACCTCCGGAGGCCGACGCGGGTCGAAAAAGTGGTGATGTACCGACTACTGGGGTCTAGCTCCAGCTGGTGGTAGCCGGCATTTAGGTCCAGCTTCGAGAACCATTTGGCCCCGTTGAGGTCCGCCACGATGTCGTCCATCGTGGGGGTGATGTGCCGCTCCCTCTTCACCGCTGTGTTGGGCAGCCGCATGTCAACGCAGAGTCTGATGGCCCCTGGTGGCTTGGGCGCCACGACCAGCGGGGACACCCAGGGAGTGGGGCCGGAAACTTTTTCAATGACATCCAGCTCTTCGAGCTTCTGCAGCTCCTCTTCCACTTGCGGGTGCAGGTTGAACGGCACCCTCCGATGTCTGAGGGCTACCGGCCGTATGGACGTGTCTACGTGCAGCTTGAATCTCTTGCCCTTGAGTTTTCGCAGGCCGGTGAAGAGTGTTGGGAACTCCTTGAGTATGTCCTCGGCGTGGGAGTGATGAACTTGGTCCGCAAAGAACACTAGACCAAGGTCCTCTGCTGTGTAACAACTGAGAAAAGTCCCTTTCTTGCCTTCCGTGACATGGAATTGCATCTGAGTCGAGTATCCCCCACTGGCGATGGTAGCGCTGATGACGCCACGGAGGGGAAGAGGATCCGTCCCTCCGTACGTGTATATTCGTGCCTTGGATGGTGTCAAGAGGTGTCTCGGGGACAGACGGTCATATTGATCGAAGTCCATCACATTGACCGACGCCCCCGTGTCGATGAGGGCTTGTATCTCTGTGCCTCCCACTGAGACTGAACACATGGGCGGCGGCCTCCGCCGGGAGCCTGTCCTGCTGACATACGGTACTACGAACACCTCGTCGTCTTCGTCCTTGTTAGAATTGGGAATCTCTGGTTGGCACAGGTATGACTTGTGACAAGCAGGGACTCTTACTTCTAAGTCAGAGTAAGGGGATCACCCTTTCAAATAACCCCTGCTCACCCTTTAGGTAGTGTGGCGCAAGCAGTCAAGACTATTCTCAGGGCGTCATAGGTTAAGCATTTGTGAACACATACAGTAATACAATGACACACCACAAATGGACACCAGTCAAGGTTGTATCAAAAATAGTTTTCTTTATATAAGGCTTAGCACAAGACCAGAATAACGAATAAAATGACCACAGTATTATTTTAAAGTTCAATGTTCTTGTAGAAAGGCTTAAAATACAAAAATAGGCTTCTCTTAGTCAATTACGCTTCTTTTCAGGCTTTGTACGGTTCGTACCTGGATGTGCGACTCATTGGCATTAAGAACAAGGAAAGTACGCGTCAAACAATCGTTGCGGACTCTGGGGTCCGTAGCGTGCACGCTGCGGTGAGAACAGAACAAAGTACCTTGGTTTTGTAGGGTCCGCGACAGACAGTGCAGGACAAGTCGATGGGTCCGGGTCGTAGCTCGGCAGCGTATTCAGATGCTGGTCAAGTCGCGGCGTCGGGACGCGGCGTTGGTACGGGACCTTCAGGGATACGTGCAGATGGCCCGGATCGGCTTGCAGAGTCCGTGGCGTTCGGCGTTCGAGCCGTACCTTCGGTGCGGATAGGCGGCGACACTTCTTGGCACCGTACAGCGTACGGGGAGGATCGGTGTGATGCGGCGTCTCGGCTCTGAGCACGGCACAGTACAGTACGGCTAGCAGCGTATGGACCGTACCTGCGGGACAATGAAGCTTGGTTCCGGCGTACAGGGTTCGGCAGCCAGGGCTGTACGACTCGAATCGGCGGGGAAGGTTAGGTGCGATGCGGCCGGAAGGGATACGGTGCGTACTAACGCTTTTAAATCAGCGTAGACACACGGTGCCGGGCGGCAAAGACACGGCTTCGCGGCGGATGGAGTACGAGTCGTACTGGGGCCAAATTCAGCGGGAAACAAGAAAGAATTGTCCAGGCAACTCAGTTTTGGAAGGCAGATGAGTCCAATGGTCCTGGGACTCAGTTCAGGAGGCCAGCTCTTCTTCCAAGCCCTTGGAGATTGTTGAAACCAAAGTGCAAAGTCTCTCTTAGTCTTTTCCTCTCCTTTCTCAGCAAGGCACCAACTGCAGGCCAATCCCCCAGGTTAGGGAAAGTTACTCCTCCTTCAGCTTCTTCCAGGTCCTTCTAGTCAGGCAGAGTTCCTTCGTGGTTCAAGCAGGATCTCAGCACTCACCAGGCGCTAGAAACAAAGTCCTTGATAGATCAAGAAAACAGCAAAAATGCCCCACAAAGTCCATCAGGCATCCAGGGGCTGGGCAGGGCCCAGGGAGGCAAGCCTTCCCCTGGGCCCCAGCAGCAGCACGCCCCTGGTAGATTCGAGTCAGCGCAAGAACATTTTCATGGGGTCACAGCCCCTCTTTTATACACCAAATCCTTTGTTCTCAAAGGTGCAGGGAAGGAGCGAACCAGATACAACTGGTTCCTGAGCACTTTGTTTTGCTCAGCCCCTCTCCCTATTCACAGAACAGGCCAGGGTCATCAGTCGCACCACAGGGAGCGGAGCCAGCATTGTGTGGGGAAAGCCCAGCCCTATTCATGTCCCAGGTGTACTCCTCCCACTCATCAACATGCAGCTCTCTCCACCCAGCACTGGGGCAGACCCACCCTGACTCCTGGAGCCAGGCACACCAGCCAATCACACGCCAGAGAGTCACTGCACATTTATGCCAGTGTCTAGAAGTGGCGCTTCTATACTAGCTACAGTAACGCCGCACACATAATTGCGCAGCATTCACTCTCACGAGTTTGCACATATCAAACTCGACCCTGCACTCCCCACGCATCAGGAACTAGCACAGTCACTCAGATCCCCCATGCATTCCTATGGGAGGGCAGGTCAGTCTCATTCAACCACACAGAGCGTACGCGCTTTCCACTGGGACACAGTGTGAAAGCGCCTAGAGGCCTAAAACCACTAGTACAACACAGGAAAAAGGCTAGGATACTGCAAAAAGTTCTAGGGGTGAACTTGCCAGAAGGGCCAAGTCCAACACAACCCCCTTCCAGCCAAAACGCAGGGCAGACCAATCACCACCGTGATGGTCTTCCCTGCTTGGGGTGATAGAACACGGACGCAGGCCCGCACTGCAGGGACACTCTCCGGTTCTACGCCATTCTGAATCAACGTGGTTCCATCTGAAAAAAAAAACAACCGATAAAAACTCAGGCCCAACTAGGCTACCCCACTGGTACTAACTAGTTGTCCACGGCCAGGACCAGGCCCTAGGCCACCCAGATACCACTGGTCCTTGCCAAACCCAGAGTGGGGGGTAGTAACCCCTGGCATACAAGCCATTCTCCACTCTCCCTCTCAGTGTAGTTCCCAACTACCACTGATCCTTCAACCTAGGGTCCGCACCCTCAGGCTGACCAGAGGTCACGGGCAAGAATGCCCCACCCTACCTCTACTTCTGGGGTTCCGCACCCTCCCAGGGAAGCACCCACCAGAACACAACTCTCCCACCAGTTGTATTGTATTGTATTGTATAAATATTTATATAGCGCACTGTGACCCTTCGGGTATCCAAGCGCTCCGACCAAACGAGATGTTTTAATGCTGAGGGGGGCAGAGTAGGGGGCATCATGCTACTGGGAAGAGCCAGGTCTTAAGGCTCCTCCTGAATTCCATCAGTGATTGCAGCTGTCTGAGTTCAGGTGGAAGTTCGTTCCAGCTTCGGGCTCCAACCACACTGAAGGCCCTCCCCCCCAATCTTGCCCGTTTGAACCTGGGCTGGGCCAGCAAGCTGGCATTGGATGACCGCAGCTGCCTTGCGGGGGAGTACCTTGAGAATCTCTCCTGGAGTGGGACCGGCCCTGTTCCATGAATTGCCTTATGAACCAGGCAGAGGGACTTAAAGAGGACCCTCTCTCTAACAGGCAACCAGTGAAGGTCTCCAAGTGCCTGAGTAGAGGAAGAGTCAAACCTGCGACCCAGTGCCAGCTTAGCAGTGGCTGACTGTACTCTCTGTAGCCCCTGCAGGATGTATTGGGGGGCTCCTAGATACAGCGAGTTACAGTAGTCCAATCTGCTAAGTATTGTGCTCCTAACGATCGTGCTAGGACCTCTCTCCACCAACTGGTCTACCACCTGGGATCCACGGGGGTCAGAGGCGAGGACTCCCTCCCTCTGCACCCCCTTCCACTGTAGAGCAGGGTCTCTTCACCCAAGATGAGCCTCCCCTGCCCTCAGGACTACAGCTTCCCTTACGTCCAGATCCGGAAACACCGACTACTGGATCCCCAACCGAGGGACGTACCCTTTGGTCAGATGCCTGGCGAACCAGGACTTAACGAGGGTGACACATAACTAATGGGTCGTGTGACAGTCTGCCTGGCGCTGATCTCACTACCTCCTGTCCATCGGACAGGGCGTGCAGACCCCCCAGGACAGAAGTGACGACACCACGGTCACTCAGTGGTGACTCAGCCCTCCCGGCTGGTCCCTGACCTACTGGTTGCCACTGGGGAATCCCTCCCCCTCTCACCCCTCCCTCTGGACTTCCGCACCCTCCCAACTGGAGCGGTACCGCCAGACACCAGGACTACTGGAGCTCTGATTACAGACACTCCCCGTCCTCTAGACACTGGGAGATCCTCCTCAAATGACCTATTGGTACAGCCTAGGCCCCCGACCTGATGTTCCCTAAAGAAACCATCCAGGCCCTGAGACTGGGTTTCGGGCACCTGGAGACATGCAGTCCCACCCACTCCTTCTCCGCAGAGACAGGACGTGAGCCCCTACACCGAGATCTAGCTGGGCTACTCTGAACCTCTTCGACCACGCTGGGCTGGAAGACACCTCAGCCACTCCTTTTGGAATAACTCCCCAATGCAAGCTCCCTATCCCAGAGAACTCACACCCAATCAACCAGCTAGCTCCTTATTTCAAAGAACTCACACCAAAGTATTCAGCAAGCTCCTTATTTCAGAGAACTCACACCATTCATCCACACACACACACCCCAGACTGGTAAGACAGTTTCTACCGCCTCTGATTTCTCAACCTGACCACCACGTGACACAGGTACCATTACTACGGGAACTGGGAATGTGACATTCACATTCATCCAGCGCATTACACATTCATCCCCACCCCTCCCAAGACTGGTAAGACAGTTTCTACCACCCCTGATTTCTCAACCTGACCACCACGTGACACAGGTACCATTACCCCGGGAACTGAGAATGGGAATACAGAAACACATTTCCATTTGAAGCTTTGCCATCTCCACTTCATGTGCTCTGGCAGCAATCCTGTCGGCCATCTCCTCTGGCGACAGGCCTCTGCCAGGCTCAGAAGCACCTTCTGGGTGTATCACCTCCAGCACATTCTCTGGGAACTTGGATTCGTACCAGGCCCTCAGCGCCTTGGTATACTGCTCCTTGTTTTTCAATCCAGTTTGGTTAATTCTGTACTTGGAGAGGTATCCTTTCAAGACTTCACTTGTGCACCTCAGCAGTGCCCTCTCCTCCCAATCTATGTCATCAACCCCAGAGAATATAGAGGACGCCCTGCCTCCATTGACTGAGCTAGGCATGGTTTCTTAAAGTGGAGATTCTTCAGCAAAAACAAAAATCAATACTGTGTGGCTGCGTTATTGGTCTGAACTCACTACGTGGTGTTCACTCAATCACTGTACATGAATCACAAATGCAAATTCAAATCCTCACCGCTGACCACCAATGTTAGAATTGGGCATCTCTGGTTGGCACAGGTATGCACTTGTGACAAGCAGGGACTCTTACTTCTAAGTCAGAGTAAGGGGATCACCCTTTCAAATAACCCCTGCTCACCCTTTAGGTAGTGTGGCACAAGCAGTCAAGACTATTCTCAGGGCGTCATAGGTTAAGCATTTGTGAACACATACCGTAATGCAATGACACACCACAAATGGACACCAGTCAAGGTTGTATCGAAAATAGTTTTCTTTATATAAGGCTTAGCACAATACCAGAATAACGAATAAAATGACCACAGTATAATTTTAAAGTTCAATGTTCTTGTAGAAAGGCTTAAAATACAAAAATAGGCTTCTCTTAGTCAATTACGCTTCTTTTCAGGCTTTGTACGGTTCGTACCTGGATGTGCGACTCGTTGGCATTAAGAACAAGGAAAGTACGAGTCAAACAATCGTTGCGGACTCCGGGGTCCGTAGCATGCACGCTGCGGTGCGAACAGAACAAAGTACCTTGGTTTTGTAGGGTCCGCGACGGACAGTGCGGGACAAGTCGATGGGTCCGGGTCGTAGCTCATCAGCGTATTCAGATGCTGGTCGGGTCGCGGCGTCAGGACGCGGCGTTGGTACGGGACCTTCAGGGATACGTGCAGATGGCCCGGATCGGCTTGCAGAGTACGTGGCGTTCGGCGTTCGAGCCGTACCTTCGGTGCGGATAGGCGGCGACACTTATCGGTGCCGTACAGCGTACGGGGAGGATCGGTGCGATGTGGCGTCTCGGCTCTGAGCACGGCACAGTACAGTACGTCTAGCAGTGTACGGACCGTACCTGCGGGACAATGAAGCTTGGTTCTGGCGTACAGGGTTCGGCAGCCAGGGCTATACGACTCGAATCGGCGGGGAAGGTTAGGTTTATGCCGGTGTCTAGAAGTGGCGCTTCTATACTAGCTACAGTAACGCCGCACACATCATTGCGCAGCATTCACTCTCACAAGTTTGCACATATCAAACTCGACCCTGCACTCCCCACGCATCAGGAACTAGCACAGTCACTCAGATCCCCCATGCATTCCTACGGGAGGGCAGGTCAGTCTCATTCAACCACACAGAGCGTACGCGCTTTCCACTGGGACACAGAGTGAAAGCGCCTAGAGGCCTAAAACCACTAGTACAACACAGGAAAAAGGCTAGGATACTGCAAAAAGTTCTAGGGGTGAACTTGCCAGAAGGGCCAAGTCCAACAGTCCTCATATATCGTGGCCCGTGAATGTGGCTGATGTTCTATGCTTGGCAGCGGGTCCTCCTGCGAGACCTGGCGCACTTGCTGTGGCCCGAATCTGGGTCTCGATGACGGTTGTCTGAAACGCCCACCCCGACACACTCTGGCATAGTGATTCATTCTTCCGCAGCGGGAGCATGCCTTGCCTTTTGCCCCGCAGACTGCCGTTGCTGGGTGGTCGTCCCCGCAGTATCCACATGAGCTCCCGGTTGCAGGTTTGGGCACTGGGCGAGGTGTAGCAGGCCGCCTTTGGATCGCTTCCACCTTTTCTTCCTTGATGGTTGCGCTCTTGAACCCCAGTCCTGTGGCCACGGGCGCGTGGAGGGCCGCTTCCATTTCTTCCGCCCGGGCATCGGCCAACTCATGAGACCGTGCTAGTACTAGGATTTCATCCAGCGAGATCCCTGGCTGCCGGAGAATCAACTTCCGTAGGAGCTTGGAGTAACAGCGTAAGATGATCTGATCCCTTATCTCCACTCTTTGGTCCGTGAATGGGCACGTGCTGGCCAGCCGGCGCAGCCGTGCGTAAAACATATCGACGGATTCAGTGTCAGATTGCCACGCCCTCCGGAACTTAAACTTTTCGAAATCAGGGTTCAGTTGGGGATCAAAGTGTCTATTCAGCGCAGCAACCGCTGTGTCATAATTATCCTCGTTCCCTGTGTTGGGAAGCGTGTCGAACAAGTCGTAGATTTCAGCCCCTCCATAATAAATGAGTAATGACCGCTTCACTGCCCCATCGGTTTCTCAGGTCCCTCTAAAATAGTGGTTTAGTCGCCCTACCCACGCTTTCCATCTCGGGGCGGCGGTCGCCGGGTCTGAGGTTTCGCTGAACAGTGGTAGGGACGCCACCGCGTTGTGGGTGACCACCGGTGGCGGTGGTGGGTTGCTGCCAGCACCTGCATTGGATCCGCCAGCTTGTGGTGCACCTGCGCCTGCCGCAGGCCCTGTAGACATTGTGTGATTTCACTGGTGGGACCTGTGGTTTTGCCAATGCTTGTTAGCTATGTGTGGTTACTCCCTCACTTCGTGCTGAGGCTATGCCAATGCTTGTTTGGGGAAAACCCTCAGTTGGACCAGTGGGTTTGCCAATGCTTGTTGATCCAGACCTCCTCTCCCTGCCCTGGGCCTGATTGTCCCCTCCCTCAGGGCATCAGATGCTGCACCAGGCAATATTATACATAAGTTCAGGCAGGCAGGAGAAAGACAGCCCTGCCGAGGCCCCCTCCTTGAGATCAGCCGATGCGATCCAGGGCCAGCACGAGGCAAATCACCCAGGTGGGCCCCAGAGCGGGGGCAGCAATCGGGCAGAGCTCCGATGAGGCGCCGGGCCAGCCACTCACCCCTTCTTCAACGCGCACAGCGCTGGCAGCCTCCGGCACAGCGAGCAGCAAGCGAGTGGGCTCCGCGATTGGCAGGCCGCATCGGGAGGCGGTCCGCCTCCGGCAACACGCAGGTGGGCTCCGCGATCATCGGCAGTATCAGGTGAGCAGCTGGAGCCTCAGCAACGCGGGTGGGCTCCACACGCTCCCCGCGCTAGCCGTCAGATGAGCACGCAAGGCACGACCGGCCTCGTCGCCAGTGTAGCGCGGCAGGCCTCGGTCGCAGTTAACTGGGGGGAAACCAGTTAAAGGACACAGACTCTCAGTTATTATATCTGGGCTGCTAAAAGACCACGTGCGGTCTTGCCCACGTTTATTTATCCCCTCGGGACGAGCCCGCCCCGAGGGGTGTGTGGATGCGTGTTTAGCGCAACATTGTTTAAGAGAGTCCGGGTGGCTCTCTACAGAGACGAGGGTGTGATTCAAGATCATTACAGAGAAGTGAGTAACAACTCTGATTCTATTGTGTGAGGGTTGTTGTTTTTATGTATGTATTTAGCAGTTTTATATAGCGCAAATAAGACCCGCAGATGTCAAAGCAGTTCTGATGTCCCTAGGGATGATGTTCTAAATCCTGGGAGCATAAACAGAAAAGACAATCATTATGTCAGTTTCTTTCTTGTACATTTTCACCTCCACTCTGGCAATGGTTTGGTGCCTCATTCAGGCCTGACACCTGAGGGGGTCAAATATTGGACAGGTGAGGTAGGGTGTCAAACCAAAATGACCTTGTAGATGGTACAGCTTGACTTCAGGACGATGCAGACCTGGTAGGACCGCCTATTTACTTTGTGCAGTATTGTGATGACATGGTTTAATGTCTTCAAGCCTTGTTCAAGATATTCCACAGCATGTAGTATGTCCTCGAGTGGTGTCAGCGTAGCGTCATGTAGGACTTTATCTCCATCTAGCTGCCAGAAGGCCAGAACTTGAACTGTAGTTCTAGATTTGGTTTCTGGAAGGAAGTGTTTGACTTGGATGGATTAATGCATGAGGGTGAGGATCAATGAACGAGAGGGTGAGGCTGCAGAGAAGAGAAAATAAATGAATGAAACATGACAAAAAAGGCATCACTTTCCACTTCCCTTACCTACATTATAATCCGAATGTATCACTCCATTGATGCTTTTTCCTACTAACCCTGACACCACATAGTATCACAGAAAGCCTTGTGGTTACAACATGAGAAGATGCATATGAGAGCGTGCAGTGAAGCATTATAAATTCTGGATGTAAGGAAATCCCCCTTTTTGCATGGTTAACCTCATGTTTTTGTACTGATGCTGCTGGTCTTTCGACTCTGAAGGTGCACACAGGCCTGCTAAACAGACCTCATTGTCATTGCTCTGACCCTTAGGTATCTGTCGGATTCGATCACCCACCACTGGCATAAGTTAACTTAGTTATAAGTGCCTAATATTTGGTATCAGGGGTACCCAGAGCCTGTAAGATAAAGTCTCTCATGTGGACTGCAGCACTTAATTGTGCCACCACTAGTGTGACAAAACAAAGTGTGACTCCCAGTCGTCATTACAGAGTTTAAACTGTTAACTTGGCTTTACCATTTAGTGTAATGACAAAGCCCAAACCTTCTTTTGTAATATTTATAAGTCACTCCTAAGGCAAACTGCCTGAGCCCTAAAGGCTGGGTGTATTGAATTGGACAAGTAGTTCTTAACCTTACATGCCTTAGCAGTAAAAATCACACATTGTTGTTAGGTCTCGCCTGGCGAAAGCAGCGCATGCGCTGCCCTCGCCATGGGGAGCACCTTTTGGAATCAATTCAGGGGAGGGCTTGTATGAGCGCATCTGCATGGACAAACATGGCTGCTCTTGCCATGTGTCCATAGCAAACAACAGCATGCGAGTGTCCATAGTCCGTAGGGACTGTGGACAGTCCCACGCCATTTTGTTGCTATAGCAACTAAAATGCCGCTTCGCGTGTGCTTTTTTTAAATTTCTTTTTTTTTGCTGTCAGTGCCCCCGGGGCACAAGCAGGCGTCCACTTCAGTGTTTTTGTTGCGATCAGCTGTCCTGCAGTTCCCCCGGGGCACAAGCAGGCATCCACTTCGGTATTTTTGCTGAAGAGGTGTGTCTTCAGCTAAGTTACAACGAACAGCACACGGTTTTTTAAGCGCAATGTAAACAAGCGTCTGCAGTGCGTGAGAGCTTATTTTCGAGTGGGTGGGATATTACGTAGGCAGGCGAAGGGGACAGTTTTAATAAGGCATGTGTGCATCAGCCTCAGGCCTGTGTTGGTTTTAACTTTAAAGACCTCTCATATCATTTTGCGTATTTTTCAAGCGCAGTAAAGGCTCCGAAGAGTGTCAAGGCACTGCGCGAGGAGACGCACAGAGGTAAACGTGGAGCCAGACCGTGTCATTTTTATACGGCTTTATTGCTTCTGTTGTATCCTATGAACCACTAACAACAAAAGGCATATACGCTTGAAACAATCTGGATTAAAGGGGTCCTGTTCACCAAAGCGTGCAATGTGTCCCTCAAACTTTGCACAAGGAGCTAGTGATTAAAAGTGCTGCGCCCTGAAGCTGTGTGAATGCCGACGGCAGGCCTGACTATGCAGCAAGCAGCTCGAAACCCGTTGTAGCTGAGTATTCAAGAAGTGTCATTCCTCTGGCACGAGACGCTTCTTGTGTACCCCAAAACTAGGGTGACCAGAACTTTTAAGCCAAAAACCGCAACATTTCACTAAAATAGAAGAAGGACTACAATGTTACTTTAACTGAGCGCACAGAATGACATCGCTCATCACTATAGAATTACAGAAGAGGCAATAAGAACATAATTAAAATGCATTTTTTAAAGCCAGTATCATGTCTGTTAATTAAACCGTTTTCTTCTAACAGCTAGCAATAATCCCTGCTTTGTAAAACCTAAAAAGGCACCTTCCAACGTTTTCAGTCAACCCTCTCTAAAAACCCGGGACATTACCTAAATTTCCCGAAATCTGCCAGGACAGCTGGTGAAAGCCCGAGACTGTCTTGGCAAATCCAAGACGCGTGGTCAAACCTCCCAAAATGCCCAGAACACAAAAAGGTGACCTTTGTGCCTTTTCCCCTCGTTCTAGCGCAGTGTTTGAAACCAGTTCTCACGTCAGTGCTAGACTCAAGTGTCGACCATGACAATGACATTGGAATAACTTAAGGAAGGACTTGTTGGGGACGCCCCGCCCCCGGATTTGTAAGCTCCATCGGGGTGTAAATGTAAGTAGTCCCCCACTACAGAGACTGATTTGAGATAAATACCCTGCCTCAGCGACTCCCCTGGCACTAGAACGAAGCACTGCTTCCTCTAGTGATAAGGGGACCTTCTTAGCACATGCACTGATTTTCGATTGTGTTTCGCCACAGTGCTCGTAGGCAGGGTGACTCACCCTAGTAATAACATGTGGTGGTTTATTGATGTTTATAGAGACATGGATCACGAAAAAACAAGTAATTCCGCATTATCAGACTGGCTTTCGGCCAAACTCGTCGACCATGGATAATGCCATTGCTCTTTCATATTTGGCGACGAAGGCAACTGGACCCGTCTCCCCACCACTATATGCATGCTTTGTGGACTATAGCGCAGCCTTTGATGGAGTCGATCAAAGCATTCTGTGGGCAAAACTGGCTAAGTGGGGCATACCACGGAAATTGCTCGCGGCTATTATATCACTCTATACCGGCACGTGGGTGCGAGTAAAGCTCACTAGCACATGCGCAACTGCCAGGATCTTCACAAACCGGGGGTTAAAACAGGGCTGCGTGATCGCCCCCACCCTGTTTAACTTATACACTGCTGATCTGGGAGACGCATTGCTAAAAACCAACATCTTTCCCCCAAAATTGGGCCACCTTAGTTTGCCAATCATGCATTATGCAGACCATCTTGTCCTGTTGGACTATACAATAATTGGCATGAAAAGGGCACTAGAGACGCTACACAACTATAATATGGAAAACAAGCTTGTAGCCAATGCATCTAAGACCAAAGTGCTGATATTTGGTCACAAGCCAAAAAAACAAACACTGGCTTGGCAGCTGGGTCCTCTAAAGATAAGCACGAACAACAAGTACACTTATCTAGGAGTACAATTCGCAGACACCGGCAGACCTGCTCTGCAGGTTAAAGTATTGGAGGCAAAAGCAGCTAAACTAACATATGGCTTGTGCAAACTACACCAAAAGCTTGTAAGTCACTCAACGGAGGGGATCCGACATGTCATGCAAGCCAAGCTACTGCCAACCCTCAGCTATGGCCACCTTGTCTTTCCTGGTCTCTTGACCAATAAACTGGAGGGTCTATACACAATGGCGTATAGGAAAGTTTTTAAGCTACCCCACACGACCAGGCGATCACTGATCAGACTAGAGTTCAATATTACCGCAATGGACATTGAATGTAAAAAAGATATAGTCAAACTCCAACACAACGTGACCAATGCATGTCCGGGCTCTATCAGGGCAGCGCTACAGGTGGTCTTCACAGACAATAACAGTTGTTGGGCGAGGTATCTCTTGAGTGCCAAACAAACACTGGATCCATCAATCGAACTTTCTACAGATATACCATTAACAAAGGGTAGAGTAAAGATCCTGTTAAAAAAGTGTGTTAAGAATATCTCGAGGCAACAGGACCTTGAACGGATCAGATTGGTCCATGGTGCAGAAGGCCTCACCAACTCACATGAAAGCACCACATGCCAGCCTTATTTAAAAGCCTACCTTGGAAGAAAAGCCCTACAAAATGTTATGAGAGTGAGGCTCTTAACCCTGCCAATACAAGACTACAGAGCCCACTGGAAAAACTGGACATCAAGTGGCTCCGGCTGCTGCCTGTGTCAATATCACTCAGAATCCGCAGAGCATGTCATTTGTTGTTGCCCAGTCTTGCTTTCTCCAAGGCGCTTGCATCTAAGAACCATGTTCATACATCACAGCGTGAGATCATGTAAGGAGGCCTTAAGGCATATTTACACCACCATTGCCCCGATGGAACTGGCACTAATCGGGAAGTTTTACGCGGCTGCTGAAATGCTCATACGAACAGCCAGAGAAGAGTCAGCTGAATAATCCATGTCCCAGCACCACCGATATTTGTACTTTGCACACCCCACATGTCAAATTCTGCATATGCTGCAACTAAATGGACTGTTTTTAGTCACTGTATAGTATTTCTGCTTTTTATACATGTCGTTTTAATGAGATCTTATGCTTTTAACTTGCACTTTTGTTGTTTCTTTTGTAAAAGATTTTAAATAATCATACAATAAAGGACTGTCACACTCCATATTTGAAGATTGTGACTGTCTCTAGAGTTTAAAGATCTGCTATGTGTCCACGATTGACTCTTGGCTTAAATTTAGTTTTTTTTAATTTGTTCGACCTGCATTAGTAACAAGCGTGGTCCCACATTGATAATCAAATAGTCGCATAACGCTTTACCATTCAAGCTTCTAAGCGCTGAAAGTGACGATATTAGTAGCCAATCGCATCGCATTCATCGGGTTCAGACAAATGAAATACGGAATCTCTTCAGGTTCCTCACACATCTCGGACGCAAGTGCACAGAACCAGCGAGCAAGGCAATGAGAGTGGGTCGGGCATCCCTCATGATTAAAACGGGGCCCGGCAGACACCGGAAAGGGACACACACGGTCGTGACTGACCGCTTCCATTTCCTGACAGGCACGTCCGCCTCTGCTTTAATAAATAAGATCTGGCCCCAAACTCCTACACGCCACAGACAACTTCAGCGGACCACAAAACACTATAAACAAGCATTAAAAACGCAATAGGTCTCGCCTTTTATTAATTAAAGCCATTTGCTTTGCTATACAATACCATTAGCAAAGCAAATGGCTTTAACTTAATCAAAGGCAAGACCTATTGCATTTTTAATGCTTGTTTTTACTGTTGAGAGTCTAGTAGCCCCATTGGTTAGGTGAGTATAGATTTACACTCTGACAACTTCTGAATGGGACTACTTCATATGATACTTCAAGGTTTCAAAAGAATTGTTGCATTAAACTTGACTTGATGGACTGGTCAAATTTGATGTAGCCTTTGTGCAAGTGGCAACTTTAGTAAGTAGCCACTTTGTTGCCCGAAGTTTGCCAGTGGCCACTTGCAGTTGCTGGCCATGAGACAGCTTTCTGCCTTCCTGGTGGGAGGTGTGAACTACTCTCAGGAAGGAACACAAAGGGCCTGCTGTTGGTAGAGGTGTGAACTCTGCCTGGCAGGAAGGCCCAACAAGCTGTGAGCCCAAATAGCGAGCTTTAAAGGAGAAGTCTCCTTTGAAGGGCAAATGATGGACATACATTACAGGGGCTGCTCTTTTGCACTTACAGACAAATTGGCATCGTGAGCGGGTAGGGGGAAACAGTTGTCAAACCATTTTTTCCATCTGCGTGTAGCACCTAGGTAGCCACACCTCTGGTGTGGGCCAAGGACCTCCGAACTCCAGGTGAAGGGTTCAGCCAGCTTGGGAGTATGCAGGTTGGTGAATTCTGGGCTAGTTTGATGCCACACTTCACAGGATGTCATAACTATGCCGGAGGGTACCTGGCAGCCAATTGGCCAGTAGCCACCTCAAACTGGGCATAAAAGTGGCATCCAGACCTCAAATCATGTCTGTACTGAAGAGTGGGCTGAAGAAGGGCTCACATGCTGTTACCTGGACTCAGCAAAGAGAGGCTGCACCAAGATTGGACTGCATCTGCTGCTCCTTGGGCTAGCAAAGAAAGGACTGTGTCTGTGGTGCCCTGCTCAAGAAAGATTCACCACGAGCCTCAGATAGAACGAGTGACTCTAAGTGTCAGTTGGCTGATTTCCTGTTGTAGCTTCAGGGCCACAAAAGCTGAAGAAGCCTGTTTTTGGCAAGTTCGTAGCCAAGAGTGCCTGACCACTGCTACATGAGAAACTGAGTCCTGCCCCTCAGAGTTTGCACCCATGTCTGCTGGACCCTGGAGAGTCATTAGAGTGCAGTTTGGGTGCCCAAGGTAGAAGTTATTAAAGGGAACTCCTGGTTTTGCTGTAACCAGGGACCAATAGACTATAGGCAACTGCTTTTTTGGCTGGACTTCATCTGGACTTCGAGGGACAGCGGCCCTTGTGGCCAAAGTTGCCCCACAGTGTTTGTGGACTGAGGAGTAGACACAGGAAGACCCCTATCTCCAGAACAGCATCCTTCATTTCCCTTATCACTTGCACCAAGACCACTCCATTAAAGTCTATGGCAGTTCAACCATAGGGCCTGCAACTGGACTGGAGACTGCTTTGACTTTGTGATAATTGTTTATCTAGGGCTCTTTGGCCCCTGTGACTAGCTCCCTGCCAGAGTTGGTCACCCGAAGTGGGCTGGAGTAGTAGTTTTCAAGTTTATATACGATTTCCAAAGTTTGTAAAGTTTGACCACGACCAATTCAGGATTTGCTGTGTTTAATTAAAAAACAGTGATTTATTGTTCCCTTACAAATTCATATCTCGAGAACCCTCAGGTGGATTTTGTTCTTGAATTGTCTAGTTGAAGATAAAAATACAACCTATTTTTCTAAATTGGTGTTGGGTTTTTATTGTGTCCGGTTTCTTTCTTATTTGACTGTTTTGGTACAACTAAATGTTTTACACTGGTTCCTTTTAAAAAGCCTGTCTGCTCAGAGACACAGTTACCCTGGGTTAAGCTAAGGTTTTTCATATGGATCTGACTGGACCCAGTATAGGTAGTGAGTTTTTTACACAGTGAGGTATGACAACTACACCATATCATAAACCACTTTCATAACAGTGGAGTTAGCCATTCTAGTAAGAGGGTAATTGAGGCAAACTGGCTGTATAATTAGAGCATATAAAGACCACAAGAGTACATATAAGAAGCAAACAATGATTCTTGGGAACTCTTCCAAGGAATACTTGTAGAAAATATAAGTATTAATAAACAATCCAAGTAGAAAGCATTTTGAAATTTGTACATATGAGCAAATACGTAATATTAAGGAGAGGTACTGAAAAATGATGAAGACAATTTAATATATGCACAATAAAAATTAGATGACAAGAGGTTAAGTGAAAAGTGTTATGTTTCTTTTAAGCACATGGCTTGCACATGTAGTTAAAAACTCAAGAAAGACTTATGCATAAAATAAGCTCATGACCAAACAAAACTTGAAACTGGCCTCAGGTCACAGTTCACGAGGTCAATGGTATTTCAACCCAATATAACTATAGTATTGTCATCAGCACTAAGAAACAAGGCCCAAGAGAGAGCCCAGGGACAGGCCAGTAGGCTACAGCTCAGCCATGGAGCCAATCTGAAGGTGCTTGAAGGATCTATTGCAGAAGTTCAGAGTTTTGGTTGATACTGTGACCATGGAAGATAGCTGGATGCAGCCCACTAGACAAAAGGATGTAGTAACAGACTCTTCTTGGGTGCAGAAGTTGTATGCACTAGAGGGAGGAAGTTCACATAGTGGTGATTCAAAAACTGGAGGGTGTTATCTTGTGAGACTGGCTAAGAAAGAAGCTGTGCAAGACTGGGTGGAGCTAATACCAGGAGCATCATTTCTAGCTCCGTGTACTCCTAGACTCGGTTGTATATCTGCAGGTTTTAAGAGCTGCATACCACAGGCCCAAGTGAGTAGGCAGGCCTCATGAAAAAGCAATCTCCAACACCCATTAGAGTCCAAAACTCCCAGCCTTACCTTTATCCATTACTAAACTCATCAGTACATACCATGCTCATATATGTGGGTAATGGGCTAATCTGCATCAATATAGAGCATAACTCTGTAGGTATGTGAATTAATACAAAACAAAAACTTAGAAACCACATTGAAGGAAATGAAATCTTGGAAAACCAATTTTAAGGAAAGGCAATTTTAAGGAAATGCAAATAAATTAAAAATTAAAGTAAACATTCTATAGGAAAGACAATTTAAAGGATATGCCCAAAATCACACATTTGGTTGAAGATGAGGGGTAGTGAGGTTTTTTTTGGTTTCAGGGACATTGTTTAGGAGCGATGAGGGTTTTTCAGGGTTTAAGGATGGGTGGAGTTTAGGGATTGTGAACGTTATGGAAGGATGGCATGCAATGGTGTTGAGGATTTTTAGGTTTTAAAGCTGGGTGGAGTTTCGGACAGGTGGATGTTTTTAAAGGTCAATGATGGTTAGAGATTTCGTGTGATGATGGACTTTTAGTGTTCAGGAATGGGTGAAGTTTAGGGTAGTGTGGACGTTTAAGAGTTCAGGACTAGGTGGAGTTTATAAGTAGAAATGTTTTTTATGTTTCAGAGATTGGGGCAGTTTAGTGGTTGACATTTTTAAGGGGTCATGAATGTTTTTAAGGGATCAGGGATGGGTGTAATTTAAGCATAGAAAGGGGATTCTAGGGTTCAGGAATGGTAAAGTTTAAAGGTAGTGAGAGGATTTTGGGTTGAGAGATTGTTAGAGGTTAGGAGTAGAAAAGGTTTTAAGCATTAAGGGATGGGTGAAGTTTGGGAGTCAGAGATTGTTGGAGTGTGGTGAGTGGATTTTAGGGTTCAGGGATAAGTAGAGTTAAGGGTTAGAAAGGGCGTTTAGGATTTAGGGTTCGGTGGAGTTTAGGGGTCAGAAATAGGTGGAGTTTGTGCGCAGGAGCCATTTTTAGGGTGCTGAGATGGATGGCATTTAGGGGTGGTGAGGGTTCAGTGATTTAAAAGCATTCAAAGTAATTGACAGTGTAAACGATATAAATCCAAAATAGTACCCCCTGACGTAAAGGATCGAATTAGATATCTTGGCAAAAATGCTTCTGAAAGTAAGGCCTGCAACTATTTAATTTGCAACTGAAAAATAATAAGTATGCAGGAACCAATTTAAAAAAAAGGTATTCTATAAATTGGGTTCTATAAAATTGTAAATGCTATTCATCCTGGAATTTTCCATCAAACCATTTAGATAAGATAGTTTCTCAGTAATGGTAATCCATTAAACCATTTTTCTGTGAAATCACATACAACCCCTGTGGCAAGCTGCTTGAAGCAAGTCCTTTCTTGGATGCTGCTTAAAGTCAGCCCCGTGTTGATTGCTACAAAACCGAATTTGTTAAAACCCTTGAAAAGTTGCCATAATCATTTCAGACCAAGTTGACGTATCATTCTGCCCTGCCACCTTGCCAGATTCAATGAGCTCACTATCAATGCCAGCTTCTAAGGTACTCAGTTTTTGTATCCAGTTAGATAAGAATCTCGCCTTCATCCATCTATCGAACAAAGTCACAAATAAAGTATTTTACTACCTGCATGTATGACGAGGCATCCTCCCCTTGTACCTCACCCAAAAAAAATCACTAGATCTATTCCTATGTATAGAGCATATGCTGGTTCCCGAATTGTGAATGAATATCAATAACAACCACAGAACAGCTCTCTGGCAGCCTTTTCCCCAGATAACAGTATTCTTCTTTGTTCTACATGCATTATGCTAGGTATGAGAGCAAAAATCTTCTTCTGCCGTAATGAAAAACAAAAGTCACTACGTTCAGTAAGATTGCCCACACCTGGCTCCAACACTGTTCTGTCCCTCTATCTCTCAGTGAACACATGTACAAAGCACATAACCATTAGGTTGGCAATCACACATACCAGTCACCCATTAAATTACCCGAGGCTAATCTATTTGACCACTCTTCAGTCTAGCAGAATTGGTCTCTGTGTTTAGAAAATTAGCATCCAATTCAGATACTTCGGACCACCACATCTTCCAGACAATATTTCCATATTCCAGTCAGAGAGACTGGCTGCCAGAAGAAGGTCAGTTTTCTCATTCACTGAATTTAACCTCCCCAACCCAAATATCCCCCACTTTGGGTGAACACAATAAGGGGTGACTCTGCATTGTTAGCAGACAAGAAGATATTTTTGTCACTTCAATTACATTTGGCTCCCCTTGGTACAGCTGCAAGATCACTTGAACCTATGTGTCTCCCTGCAAGAGACCTCCACATTAAATATAGGTAAGAAATGGTAGCATTAGAAGTGCAGGTGGGAACCCACCTCAAATAATATTTGCAATCCTTGTCAGGATGAACCACAAAAGTCATTAAATAAACCTGTGTTTAACCCTTTGGTAGCTTGGCACAAAAGCAGTCTAGCTTAACTTAGAGGCAAAGTGCAAAGCATTTGTGCAGCACGCAAACAGTATTAAAGTGAAAATACAATATCTTCCATGCCTATTTAGAAACATACTTAATTTTAATAAAATACAATGACAATGAAATGACAACAATCCAATCAGTAAAACTGGAATTATGAGTTTTTAAAATGTTAGGTAAAAATAGTGCTATCTGCAGTTGTGCCAGACCAGGACAGAGTCATAAGTTTACAATGACTGTGATGGGGCATGGGCCAGATGCAGGACCAAGTCCTGAAAGTTTTACCATCTGACTTTGATATCAGTAGCCTCTGTGGGGCTCTGCGTAGCTCTGCATTGGATCCAGTGAGTATTTCAGTCCTTAGCTGAGCAGCTCCATTGGGCATTGTATCATTCAATGCCAGATCTGGTGAAGCCTTTGGTGAGGAGATGCATGGTTCAGCTCTGTGAGGCTGTGCTTCGCTCTGCGTCTCACTGTGTTGGATCTGGTGAGACTTCCAGTCAGGAGCTTCATAGCACTGCTGAGCTTAGCGTCGCCCGGCATCCGATCTGGTGAAGCCTTCAGTTAGGCAGAGAGAAGTGCTCTCTCACTCCAGCCATTTGTCCACGACCTTGAGAACAATTCTTGGGGGTCAGGACCTACTCCCACATAGGCGGGCAGAGGGGTCTGCTCAGCTGTAAGCAGGAAAGGCCCCTTGATCTTGTTGTATGACTGAAGTTCACACACTTCTGGTTTTCTGGGCCAATGGCAAGCAGGTCCGGTCTTCTTCAGGCTTAAGACAGCATGGCAGTCCTTCTTCTGAGTCTTCAGAGTCTAGGAGTGTTCTGATTTCAGTTACTAGGGTACCACTTCTATGCCCAATGCCAGCCTCTTGGTGGGGGGGCACCCCTTTGTCTAATGATAAAACTGGTTCTGGTCCGTTCTTCCCTTTGATCTGGGTTTCACTCTTGCCTGATTAGGGAAACAGAGGGCAGGCAGGCTCAAGTGTGAGCAACATCTGCCTGTCACAGGGTAGGCTTCTTCTGAAGTCAGTAAGGGCTGTGTAGAGCCCCAAGAATACCCTTTTGAAGTGCAATCAGGGCAGCGTAAGGCTCCTCCCCAGTCCTCCCCTCAGGATGACCCTCACCTCTCAACACCCAGGCACTTTGTCCACTGTCTGGGAGGAATACACATTACACCACAGGAAAGTCATTAACAGTCAGTTGGACCCTGGCAGAAAGGCACATTTGGCTGAGGCAGGAAAATGCCAGCTTTCTAAAAATGCAATGTTCAACAGAGTAATTTTAAATCAGACTTGGCAATTAAGTTAGATTTTACGATTCTATTCCAATGAGTCCTTCAATCATTTTTCTAGCTAGTCCAAAACTGAAGTTATGTTTTATAAGGAGCTATAATTTAAACAAGTGCTATTCTTTGGAAGAGCCAGCCTTGTCACAGTAAAAAACGACTTTGGAGATTTTTCACTGCCAGGACATGTGAAACAGTAAATTTACGTGTCCAACTTGTTAAGTACCATGCACCCTACCTCTTGGGCATTTAGGGCCATAGAGGTGACTTATAGGTATTAAAAAGGAAGGGTTAGACCTGTCAAAAGATGTATTTTGTCAGGTTGATGTGGCATTTTAAAACTATAAAAACTATTTAAATAAATGGCTTCCTCAGACATGTTTTTCTCTGCTACTTTAGGAGGTAGCACAATGAGTTTGGCAGCCCACTAGTAGTATTCAATTTACAGGGCCTGGGTACATGTAGTACCATATTCTATGGTCCTATAAGTAAACTAAATTCACCAATTAGGTGAATTGGACTGGAGAGCACAAGCACTTTACCACTGGGTAGCAAGAGAGAGTAAAGTTCACAGAGTCCTAATGCCATAGTAAATGGGTTCAGCTACAGAAGGCAAAAATCTGAGTTGATCCTGTAGAAAGGGAAACATTCCAGCAATATTAGATTAACCTTTTGCACAATCACAAACCCTGCCTGTCCCCTGGCACAATTACTTTATAAATGAAAATACCATGAGGCAGAGAGAAGCTTATTTACCCGGGGCTCTCCACAAGGTCAGTGAACTTCACTGTGTCTAAAGAACACCAGTGAACTTTTTGTATCAGTGCATTTTACCGATGGAGCCCTGGAGACCATACTTTGGTGCTAAAATTTCATACAGTGCAAAAGCGGATATAACACACGGCTCGTTAGT
The DNA here is from genome assembly GCF_964204655.1 of Triturus cristatus. Taxonomy (NCBI): domain Eukaryota; kingdom Metazoa; phylum Chordata; class Amphibia; order Caudata; family Salamandridae; genus Triturus; species Triturus cristatus. Next base: position 528,911,063 of record NC_140585.1, on the reverse strand, counting down.
AGGGTCTTTCTCACATACATTTTTAATCACTGATTTTTTGCCATGCAGCGTCCTGCCTGTGACGACGGAAACTACATTGCCAAGCTTGCCTTCCATGCCCTAAGAGTATTCAGTGTCCTTTGTCCTACAGTGGTCACACCTTTGTATTATAAAATGGATCGTAAGAGGCTCTTCTGCCATTACAGAATTGTGCATAGAACCAAAGGGACATCTTACGTATGAGCTGAATTTCGTATTCCCATAAATCAGGTGGTTGATGTTACTTATGCTGTCTGATGGAGCAGCTTTTGCAAACAATTATGGAAGGACTTAAGGACCACCCCCTCCCACCCCATGCAGTGAGTGTGGTACATTCTGTTGGCCAAAATGAGGTTTCTTACGAAAATGGATGCAGTTTGGTGGTCCACCCTCCTTGACAGGACGTATGGGTTCCCTTAAAGTGTCATGAAGGACAGCACCAAACACTGGCTCATTGGCATGCGAACCAAGAAATCCATGACACACTTACGCATTTATGCTTTGCACATGTATAGACACCAGGCCAGCGAGGGAATTTCAGGAATTCTGTCTCATTGGGGCAGGAGGCATATCACGACCTCATTGTACCATCTGGCAGCAATGGCCTTGTTGAGCTCTGCAATAGAGTTATTAAAGATAACATACAGTTATCTGTGACTAGTTGGATCAGAAAACAGAGCTAAGGAATCTGATGTGGCTTTATGGACCACTCCCAGTGACACCACCAATGCTTCACCATTTGCATTATTGGAAGGCAGGGTGGCTACCACCAAGGTGGTCAGACAGAGGATGGGTAATTTAAAAGTGTCTGAGTGAAACCTGAGCAGGTCAAGCTCGGTAGTGGGAAAGCTCAACAAAAGTATGTGAGTGAGGAAAAAACTAAGGGGAGGAGCCAAGCAAATTTCCAAGCGGAAGACTGGGTGAGGGTGAAACTGTCAGGTATAATCTCTAAGGGGAAATCCCAATTTTTGATGCCCGCACAAATCAAAACTGTCTAAGACAGAGTGGTTCAACTTGACAATGGCAAATGGTGAAATAAACAAAAACTGTCCAAGCAGCGTGAGAAGGGGGTGCGAGAATGCCCATGGCTTAGAACTCATTTCCGTCATCTGAGGAGGAGAAGAGGTTGTTGAGTTCTGAAGGCGAAAGAATTCCACCTGCGTTGCACAAAGATTATCTCTAAGAGTAGTTTCTTGACATAGGGCATGATTACGAGTTTGGCGGTCTTGGAGCAGGCCACCACGCCAGCACCATGCTCCAAGACCGCCAAACCCATAGTCTGGCCGCCCGCCATATTCCGATTGGAATACAGATCGGGTGGTCCTGAGGTGTCAGTCCCACGGCAGTGCCTTTCAAAGGCTCGTATGTGATCCTTAGAAAGGCAGTGCCGTGGGACCACCCCAGCTCGTTCCAGTACAGCATGGAACAGGGGTGCATACAGATAGGGAGCACACCATGTGCCCCTCTGCATGCATACCCAGCCGAGAGGCCCCAGGGGGCCCTTTAGGGCTGTCTCAGTTTCCTCACCACCACACTTTTCATGGCCGGCTCACACCCATGAAAACTGTGGCAGTGAGGAACCTCATAATATGCTTGGCGTTGCTGCAGCGGCACCGTCATCATATTGCAGGCCTTAGACCACTGCAAGACTGCCAGGGATGGCGGATCCCTGGTTGTAGCAGCAGTCCTATGGCCTGATGGCCCAACTCGTAATTCTGAGGTCGAACTGCCGGTGCTAGCCGCCCTACCACTGTGGGTTTGGCGGTCTATCGGACCACCAAACTCGGAATCAGGCCCAAAGTGTTAACCGTGTGTTCTCATATTTGCTGAATGCAAAGAGGCAGATTTACACGAAAGTGACGCATATGTACAGATGCGGCACTTTCCCTGCGCCACCGTGGATGTGCCGTATTTACAATACGGCATATCATGGCGCAAGGATTGACAGATGCGGCAGAAATTTTGAAACATCTGTTGGGGCAAAAGTCACGCATTGCTGGAGTCGTGTCGCAAGCACGGTGCAACTCCAGCAATGCATTTTGAGGCCTATTCCCACTACACTGCATCACTCCTTACGCCTGCTTCAAGCAGGCGTAAGGTTTTGATGCAGTGGCATCCTAGAAGTGATGCTGTGAAATCTTGTAGATTTCACTGCGTCACTTTTACACGGCTTTCCTGCGTAGGAACGCCGACCCTGTATATATTATACCTGACACATGTATAATGTGACGCAGGGCTTTACAACGTGACACATCTCCCTAGATGCCTCACGTAAATTGGCCGCATTTTTTACGCCACCGCTGCGTTACAAAAGTGAGGCAACGGGGGCCTCAAAAGTGTTGCAGGGGGCTTGTAAATCTGCCTCAAAGTATTTATTTCTTTAATTGCTACAGCTTGTGCTCTCTTGTTTGATTATTTATGTTCGTTTCTTTTGTCCCCGTGACTTATTTGTTTAGAAAGGTACTGTTTGAATTTCATGTAGAGAAGGTGCCTCCTCAGTCACAGTTGTCAAGGGTGGAGCTTGGAATGTGGGAGTAAGTGTCAGTTGCTGGCTGCTGCCTGTCCTGTCGGACGCATGTAACTTCTCAGCAAATAAAAATTCCTCCTCGATCCTGTCTACGAATATTTATTTATTCGTAATATTGTTTGTAATATAGAGCATGCCTTCCATTTCATTGTAGCACTGCTGTTTGTGCATCTGTCTGAGTCTGTATAAACGCCCCCTCCCGCCTCCATAACTGTTCAACAAAATGTATCTTCCAATTTCAGTCTTGTGCTCTTTTCCTTTAGGACGGATTTGTGGATTTCCGGGAGTATGTTACTGCCATCAGCATGCTCGTGCAGGGCTCACCAGAAGACAAACTGCGGTGGTCTTTTAAGCTATATGACAAGGACCGAGATGGTACAATCACACGGTCAGAAATGCTGGAGATTATGCAGGTGTGTATCAGGCTTTAAAAATGCTTCTTTTGGAAACGGTTCACTGTATGACAGCATATGTTGTTAGGAAATAACAGTGAAAGGCCTCGGGCCTATACATAGGTTTACCTTTAATAACTATTGGAAAACTATCTGTATGTTATTCTTCATTTGACGTGACAGAGGAAATAAATCATTGATTTAAATATGTTATTGAATAGTGAATGGGATATCTTTCAAGCACGGCGACAATCTAAACCTGTCCACAATCAAATGTTCAAAAACTGCCTGAAATAGATTTTCAAACATTTTCTAAAGTCCAGTTTTTAAGCAGTTCTAAAGGCAGACACTTTAACAGGAAAGACACAACAAATTAAGCTACACACTGACAGTAATAATTTGGAGCCTACCTGGAATCAATTGTCGTGGAAGAAAAACAACATCCCGAGAAATCTAATACGTGTTTACTGTGAAAAACTGAGAAAGCAGAAAAAATATTCTAAGTGCAAATTCGCAAAACAACGGACTAGCACTTCATTGTTGGAGCACACAACACTCATTTATCTCAATTTCACATTTATGTTCTACAATTTCTATAATGCAGCAAATGGAGCTCAGGAAATGCTATTCAAAGGGTGATGCTATATGAAACTCCAGAGAGCAGCAAACAAGGAGGTACCCAGTTCTTCTCATAGGAAGAATTTGAGAAGACTTCGAAGACTTGAAACAGTGGGGTGGGGTCGAAATCTGACCTCATATATGCAAAATATATCACAGCACTCTGAATATAGTCCAGTGAACAAGTTTAGTACAATAAATAAGGATCCCGAAGAGTTCAATGCAATTCTTGTTTATTGTATGTGACTTGAGGTCTTCAATGACAAAGTGGCATCAAGAGGCACAGCCAGCACATGTTTCGTCACCCAAGTGACTTCCTCAAGGCTGCATGATTATAGAATACAACAAAAAATAGTCAAAACATTTTTATTCTTATATTGAAAATATATGTAGTTAGCAGGAACCAGCATACTTAGAGAACGTCAAGATTTGAGCAAAGAATGAAAAAGTCACCATTTCCTTATAGAATACCAGTAGGGATGACACCCTAATATGTGATTGTGTTAAGAAAGATTAAGATCATAGAAACTGAAGAGAGAGGATATAATTCAAGTGCTTCTATGTGCAGCGAGAGCAAAGAGGCAGAACCTGTCTATGCCAGATCAAAGCACAATATAATTGTATGCAGGTATAGGCGTATCAGGCACACGGGCTCTGTCTCTTTAGTCTAAACTTGTTTAATGGACTATATTCAGAGTGCTAGGATATCTTGTGCATATATGTTATGCGTGGTGGCCTGTTGGATCCATTGCCCTTCTTGACACCATTGGTAGTAGGGTGTCTGGATATCAAAAAGCACTGTTCACTTGTAACTAATTTTAACAACCCACCGTTATTTATTTCACAGTAGGAAGTATTATTATTATTATTAGTAGTCGGATTTGTATTGCGCATGGCGGCCCCAGCGACGGGGCGTCCCAGCGCAGCCAAAGACCAAAGACCAGAACCAGGAGAGAGAAATGCAGTATTACCCAAGGAGGACGGGGAAAAGCCAGGTCTTTATGGCTTTACGTAAAGCCAGATGATTCTAGATTGCTCTGATGGGGGCAGGAAGCGAATTCCAGAGTTTCGCCGCCAGACTACGAAAAGAGCGACCGCCAGCTCTGGCTTTCAAAACACGAGGAATGCGGACCAGTGCTTGGTCAGCCGATCTCAAAGGACGCCCTGGCACATAGAACTCAAGCAGGTTAGACAGCCCTAAAGGGGCCTGAAGGGTCAGAATCTTATGCGACACGCAAAGCGCCTTAAACTGAATGCGCTTTTCAACAGGCAGCCAATGCAGCTTGGGGAGTATCTGAGCAACTGAACAGGACTTTGGAAGTGCTACCAGTAAACAAGCTGCTGCGTTCTGAACCCTCTGCAGGCGCTTAATGCTGGCCTTATTAGCACCCAAGTAGAGGGGATTCCCATAGTCCAATCTGGACAAAATTGACGCCTGGACGATGGTTTGTCGCACCTTGGGAGGAAAGAAACCCAGCAACGGTTTCAGACCAAGCTAAAGCCCAAAGCACGCCCCAGCCACAGCTTTTGATTGAAAGTCGAAAGTCAGGCCATGGTCGAGCCATACCCCCAGGTTCTTCACAACCTCCTTGGGTAAGGGGGCGGGTTTCAGATGCTTCAGCCAGCACTGCTCGGACCACAACTCACGATTCTTTCCAAACAGTAAGATCTCAGACTTACTAGCGTTCAGTGTTAACATATACTACCGCCTTGGAAATCTTATGTTCACTTAATCTTTGGTTCTTGCTTGTCTATGCCAGCCTCAAAACAAGGCTACACTTACTCGATCAACCAGGGTAAATGTACAAAGTGCAACATCTGAATACAAGATGACAGCATCATTAAAAGACTTGTTAATATGCCATAATGCATAGGATGTCGTAGTACTTTAAGCAAGTATAAAACGATTTCACACGTTTTATCAAAACTGTTTACCATGCCATTCAATATCTGAACACAGGCCAAACGAGATTTGACCACGTCTCGCACTGTGAAGGAATTAGACTGGCTTCCTGTACTTGTTGGTACCTACTACCAGTAGCGTGTTACATCAAATGGAACATAACAAATCCAGAAGTCGTTTGAGCATAGTAACTTTAAGAATAATGTAAACAAAAGAGTAGGGCATCTCTGAGTCAATTTTACAAATGCCTGTTTGCTGCAAAATCGACCTTTATTTCTGCTTCTAACATGGCACTTCACTTTGAAGAACAACTAGAGGTGTTTAAAGTAAGTGCTTACATAGGCCTCAAATTCCTCTGCATGAACAAAGCAAGATGTGGATGATTTCTAAAGAACAAGGATCTGTGAGATTATTTTATGAGCTTCAGCCAATCGTTCATTAAAAGCTGCTCCAATTTATAAATGACAGCCCTCAAGCTAAAATAGTCTTTACATGGTCTTCCTTGGAACTGGCTTATGTTACTGGGTTGTCACCAAATGTGTCAAGAGCTTTGCCTCATATATGAAATTTACCATGATACGGTAATAGACCACAGTTTATGGTTTGTGATATACTTCTATAAGGAAATGGTCTTAATTACCAATCCCCCAAACTGAACAGCTGCACTACATCAAGAGCTTTGCCTTCAAGATGCCAATTATGTATTTTATTTTGCTTCCTAAAAATTGGTTTATTGGTTTTATGTACCATAGCAGACATAAGACTACCCTGAGCATAATTGGTTACCGATAATACAAAAATATTGGCGTCTAGTCAAGTAATGTCCATAATCCATATACATGGCATTGAAAAAAATGGTCTTCAGTTGGTAATGAGAGAATGCCACATTTGTAGGGCTTAGTTGATTTGTGACCTGATAACTAACATTAATTTATCAGCAGTCAAGAGTATGGAGAGTTGTTTGATTTAGATGGTAATTTCCTCTTTTGTTATTAGGAATCTTTGATGAAATTAAGTCTGTCACATACGGAATACAAATTTTTATTGCGTAACGCTGAACTTTTGAACGAAGCAAGAGTTGAGACCCAGAGTAGCAATAGTGGGCCTTATTTAGATCTTGGTGGATGGGTTACTCCGTCACAAAGGTGACAGATATCCCGTCCGCTGAAATATAAATTCCATTGGATATAATGGGATTTATATTTTGTCGGACTGGATATCCATCACTGTTGTGACGGAGTAAGCCATCCGTCAAGATCTAAATCTGGCCCAGAGTGACTTATGTTAGTGATTCTAAAGCACAGTCTCTTCAATGGTCATTAGTGTCATTTGACAAAGCACTCCTGTCTATGTTCAAAGCCAGATCACAGTCTTAATATGGGTTGTGGCTGAGCCTTCTCCTGCCCAAAAGGTGAAATTCTTAGCGCAACTTAATTTTCCTTGAAGGTATCCTTGGCTCACTTTTGGTAGTTTGGCATGAGCACCAAGAAAAATCTGCAGAAAACGTCATAAGATAAATTTTTCTGTAACAAAACTAGCCAAACAACAGACTTGCATAAAACACCTAACGATCCAAATTGAGGTATATTAAAAACTTTATAATTTATTTAGCAAATTGCCACTTAAAGTGAGACATTTAAATTAAGAGTTCAACATTTAATAAAGACATTCTAATCATTATCTGTGGTAGGGCGAGGACCAGGCGTTCCTGTCAATGGGAACAGTAGATATGTTGCAAAAATGATGAAGTGCCCAGTTGCAAGAGTGACTGGAACTTAGGAATCAAACTAGGCTGACACATTAGCAAACATGATCGAATAGATGTTGGGGTTTGGACCAGTTGAAAATTTTCTTTTGGTATTTAAAGCCATTAAGGAATTTGATTTGACCAAGCAGATTGATCCAGCAGGAAAGGCAATTTCTAAGAGAGATACTTCCTTCAAACACTTGGTCATTGTTTATTACAAAGAATCAATGAAGAATGGACCACTTGTCCTGTGTAGCCAGGGTCTTTTTGGTCTTGGTTCCGTCATAAAAGAACCCTCATAACTGTACACAGGTGGAAATGGCGGTATGTACTGAGTCACCGCTTGAGTGTACTAGTACAGCATCATCATAGGGTCTTTTATTTGTATGTGTGCTGACCTCCGCCAGGAGGAAGACCAACTGGTTTTACAGTAGCGTCCAGGCAGAAAAATTGAAGAGGGTGTGATAGTGCTCAGGTGTAGTGGGGTTAAAATTCTCAAAATCGTTTTTTCTGATGAATCTTTATTTGAAGAATATTGATAAGAGAAATTAAAAGTTGGAGTGCGGATGAAGACCGAGTTACTGGTCTACCGTACTTTCAAATGTCGAGGGTCAACATGTTTCAGCCTCCTGTGGAAGTCTAAAGGCTTTCGTCAGGACCGATTTAATAAAGGAGACGCGTTATGGCTCCTTATATAGTGGAAGTTATCCACTAGTTGAGTTTAGAAGTCAGATCCGTGGTATCTGTACCTAATGGAAAAGGGAAAACAATTGCGTTTGGATAATCCTAATTACATAAATCTACTGTATAAATCATATATTATGTCTCAAGTGGCTCACTTGTGGGGCTACTGTTGTGGTCAACATGTAGTGAGGTTAATAGCTACGTGAACTATTGGGTTACTCATTCCGGGCAAATGGCGTGAGAAAGGAGAGTGGCTAAGTGAAGATAGAGGGACTGAATGTGAAGCAACAAACGTTTGTCTCATTTAAAATAGCGCCCTGATGTCGTTTATTCTCACAATATAGGGCGTTTCTGTAACCGCCTTAAGGTGCAGTTAGTAAAGAGTGTTATGAGATAGCCGCATCTGGATCATACGTGCGTGCACTCCCAAGGTGTGCGCCCAGTACACTTAATAACAAATAACAACAAATGCCGGTTGTGGCCCTATGTTGATGTGGTCTCCAAAATGTTGGAATACAATAGGTGGTTCGATAGAAGGCGTATCAATGTGGTGTTTGCCATGTGGTCCTGCTGACAGAAACTAGTTCGCTGTCGATGTCGTGTTTAAAAGAATAACATGATAGGAAGAGAATACCTCGTTACCTTATAAATGCGTGTTGTGAACTTCCTGGAGGTACCCAACGGCACATACGGAACTTATTTCTAAAGTAACAAGATAAAACAGGATGTATAAAAGATTAGAGGCGCCTTACTTTGTGTGGAGAGTCGTACCTCTGTCGGTGGCCATTGGAGCTTACCGGTTCCGTCAAGTCATTTGCTTGTTCTGGCTCTGTTCGCGGTATCCCCGGTGACGCGGGACCGCTTAGAGCTCCGATTTACATAGAGAATCGGTGTGGAGATGGAAAAAAGACTTATTGAATACCTGCAGTTGGCAGCGGTGGTTGGCATCAATTTCGGGCCACGGGAGGGGACGAAATGTATTAAAATTTAATGTTAAAAAATGTTAATGTTAAAAGTGTGGTACACTAGAGGTGTCTCCTCTAGTGTACCAGTTATTGAGGTGGGTAAGAGAGGGCATGTCTTGGTCAACAAACGGCAATTTGTGGTTGGTGCATTTGGTCAGGAAGCAATCAAGGGAGTCCTCTCCTGCAAATAGATGTAATGTCGTAACGCCCCTTAGATGTATTGGCACAGTGTTTAGGGACTGCAGTGAAAGGCGATACTAGCCTTATTCAGTCTGTGTGTCATGGAAATAGATCATGGTTTCAAAATTACCTTATGCCAGTGTGTGCCATGGGATATTATCGTTCAAACCTCTTTTATCTGTCCCCAGATGATAAATCCAACGTTGTTCCTTTTCAAAGAGAACACGTTCGGCATTGTTGATTTTGATCCGTAAACTTTCCAAGACTACCCAGTTTAGATCGCTGGCATTGTGGTCGTTTTCTATATAATGTCTGCTCATCTTGGTGGTTGGTCTTTTGCAATTCACATTGCTTATGTGTTTACCGATACGTTGTTTTATCTTGCGACACGTCATCCCAATGTATCTTAGGTCACAGGGGCAGGTAATCATGTAAATTACATGCGTGGTGTTACAATTTGTGTGTTGGCGCAGTGTCCAAGTCAGGTTGGGGAGGAGTTGGATAGTTTTAGTGATTTTAGTCAGATTGCACACTGAGCATGTACCGCAAGGATAATGTCCTATGATTGGTTCTAGGTTCCATGCTGCAGTGATCGTTTCTCTTGCTGTGTTTGGTGCCGGTCTCGTGTGCACTAGAAAGTCTTTGATGTTCTTTGTTCTTTTATTTGCAAATCTAGGCTTTGGCCATTGTAATGTATCTGATGTTAGAATCCTCCAATTTCTGTTGACGATTTTTTTCACTGTGTTCGTTATTGTGTTGTATGTGGTAACACAGGTCAGTAGGTCCTCTGGTTCTTCTCGTGTGATCATTTGTAGGAGATTTTCTCTTGGCTGATTGCGGGCTCTTTTTTGGCACTTGCTGATGGTTTTTGTTGGGTAGTCTCTTCTTACAAGTTTGTCTCCCAGTTCTTTTGCTTGTGTCTTGTAATCCTTAAGGTTACTACAATTCCTCTTCAGTCGTAGAAATTGACTGTACGGTAAATTGTCTCTTAGGGGACGGGGATGAAAGCTTTTGTATGATAGTATGCTGTTCTTTGCTGTAGGTTTGTAGTATGTTTTGGTCTGTAGGATGTTGTTCTCCGAGTAGACTGTGACGTCCAGAAAGTCAAGTTGTCTCCTGTCCGATGTACACGTAAACTTCAGGCATTCGTCTCTGGAGTTTATCCAACCTAGGAATTCTTGTAGGGCTTCCTCAGTATCCTCCCAAATCATGATGACGTCATCAACATAGCGTCGCCAGAATCTTACTTGTGTAAGATAGGGATTACTGGGGTTCTGTATGTGTTGTTGTTTGAAATCACTCACATACAGTCCCGCCACACTAGGAGCGAATGTGCTTCCCATAGAAGTTCCGTGGCGTTGTTTAAAAAAGGGTACCATCATACTCAAGATAATTTTCAGTGAGAGCTAGCCTGCAACATTCTAACACGAAATGTCTTGGTGTAGTGTAGTTCCAACTTTCTGAGAATAGGATGTTTTCCAAAGTGTTCAGTGTCTTCAGTTGTGGGAGGCTGGTATAGAGGCTCTCTACATCCAGTCCTACCAGGTACATGGTGTTCTTATCATAGTCTTGGCCTCCTAGTTGATTCAAGAGGTCTCGTGTGTCTTTCAAGTACGTGGGTGTGTTCTGTACTAAGGGTTTGAGGAACTGGTCTGCAAATTGCGACAAGGGTTCTAGTACAGAACCAATCCCTGAGGCGATCGGTCGTCCTGGTGGTGGGACTCTGTTCTTGTGAGTCTTAGGTAAAGAGTAGAAGTAGGGTACCTTGGGAGATTTTGTCCTAAGAAAGTCTGCCTCATGTTTTGATATCCATTTATTTATTTGTGCCTCATCTACCATCAGATCTATGGTTCTTTGCAGTCTCTTAGTTGGATCACTACCAATTTTTTCGTAGAATTTCTGGTCTGAAAGTAGATCCAAGCACTGTTTGTCGTATCCTTGTTTGTCAAGGAGGACAATGCCTCCTCCTTTATCCGCCGGTTTGACGACTAGATTATCGTTTCTACTCAGTTCTTTCATCGCCTGTTTTTCTCGTCTTGTGATGTTGATATAAGGTTTTTTGGACAGGGGTTTGATGTTATCCACTTCTTTCATGATGGCCTGTTCAAAGGCCTGTATTTCGATGGGGACCAGGTGGTTAGGGGGACAGAAAGTTGATTTTGGTCTCAGGTTTGTATCACTTCTAGGGGTCTCACTCTCTTTATTCATAAAGAAAGCCTTAAGTTTGATTTTCCTGCAAAACTCTGATAGTTCGCATTTTACTTTAAAGATGTCTAGTGAAGGAGCAGGAACAAATCAGAGTCCCTTATTTAGTATATTCTCTTGGTCTTCCGTGAGTGTTGTGTCTGTCAGATTTATTACCAATGATTCGCGTTGCTGGGGCCTGGTTGGTCTTTGGTCATACTGCGGGTATGCACCTGTCTCTCCTGTTCGCTCCAGGTTACTCCTTTTCTTCTCCCTCGTTGGGTGTGTTGGCCTCTCCCTAAAAAAGGAGGTGGTTGAATGTTCATCATAGGACCCATCGTCTGTGATCCCTGAAAGTATGGATTCATCCATCCTTGGAAGTTAGGCATGTATGGTTGAAAATGTTGTTGTGGTTGGTCAAGAGACTGCAAAGAACCATAGATCTGATGGTAGAAGAGGCACAAATAAATCAATGGATATCAAAACATGAGGCAGACTTTCTTAGGACAAAATCTCCCAAGGTATTTATTTATTTATTTATTTATTTTTTAAATTTGTAAAGCGCAGCGTATACCCGTGGGCGTCTTGGCGCTATGACTCGGCTAAAATCTCTTTAAAAGACAGAAACAGCATGAGATCAATGAGGCACAAAGAGAAAGGAACTATTGGTCAAAAAGCCAGGTCTTCAGCAATTTCCTAAATTGGAGCAGGGTGTGTGTGGATCTAATCACCAGTGGAAGAGTATTCCACAGTCTAGCTGCGATGGCGATGAAACGTCTGTCTCCCCAGGAGACGGTTTTGGTCCGTGGCACCACTAGTTGGTATGAGTTTTTGGATCTTAATTGCCGAGTGGGATGGTAGAAAGAGAGATTCTGTTTAAGGAACTCTGGCCCTAGCTGATGGAGGGCTTTAAACGTGTGACACAGTGTCTTAAATTTAATCCGATTTTTTACCGTCAGCCAGTGATTATTTCTTATTACTTGCTTGATCGGTTTAAATTTGGGGGTTCCAGATAGCAATCTTGCAGCCGCATTCTGGACCAGTTGCAACTTGGCTACTACCCGACATTGAGCATTTGCAAATAATCCGTTGCAGTAATCCAGAGATGAGAATATCAGTGAAGTCACTACAGTTTTCCTAGTACTTTCTGGGAGGAATGGCATTATTTTTTTTAGAAGTTTGAGTTTGTGAAATGCTGAGGAAGCTGTTTGGTTGGCGTGATTAACAAAATTTAGTTTCTCATCAAAGATGATACCTAAGTTCCTGACCTTCTGTACTGGAGTTGGTGTGGCTCCGAGTAATGGGGGCCACCAAATAGATGACCACATGGGGGATAGTTTACCGAAAATGATCACCTCGGTCTTCTCGGAGTTCAGCCTTAGGCAGTTACTGGCCATCCACTCCTTTATTGCCAGCATGCCTTCCTGGAACTGAGCCGCTACCCTTTCTCCATCATTGTTGATGGATAACACCAGCTGGGTATCATCGGCGTATGTGGTTAGGCTCATCCGGTAGGTCTTGTTGACCCTGGCTAAGTCCGACACATAGATGTTAAAAAGTGTCGGACTTAGGGATGAGCCCTGAGGAACCCCACATGGGAGAGCCAGATCGGCCGATTTAAAAGGCCCTAGTGTTACAGCCTGAGTTCTACCTGACAAAAAGGAGGCAATCAATGCTCCTGCCTTTGTGTGAATGCCCAACTCTCTGACGCGGTCAATCAAGATGGAATGATTGACCGTATCAAAGGCCGCGGATAGATCCAGCAAGACCAGTACCGCCGTGCCCCCCTGATCTCTAATAGTTCTGATGTCATCCGCAGCTTTAATTAAAGCGGTCTCGGTGCTATGCAATTTTCGGAATCCGAACTGAGAATCATCCAGTAGTGCATTAAGTTCAATATATTCCGAAAGTTGATGGTTCATTGCTTTCTCGGCTACCTTGGCCAGAAATGGCAGGCTAGCAATAGGCCTATAGTTTTTCAGCAGCTCTTTCTCTAGACCAGGTTTCTTGAGAAGTGGTTTTAGTAATGTGTTCTTGAGTCTATCTGGAAAAATCCCGGATTTGAACATTGTGTTGCATATTTGCATGATGGTGTCACTAATTAGATCAATTATCGGAAAACGGAACTTTGGGGGACAGGGATCAATTGCCGAGCCTGTTTATCAGCTATTTGGTCTTCTTTCATCTCTTTAAATTGGTCTAGTGAACATTCAAGGTGTTTAAATCGAGAACTGGGAACCTGGGTCAAAAGTGGTTCAGTCACTGAAAACTCAGAGTAAATGTTGTTTACTTTAGAAAAAAAGAAATGTGCCAATGCGTCACAAAGCTCTTGAGAAGGGGGGGGAACCAAATCAGGTATTTTCCCAGCCAAAGTTTTCACCACCTCATACAATTGCCTGCTTGAGTTTTTGGCATTTTCAATTTGTTCCCCATAAAAGTTTTTTTTGGCTTCATTAATCATTCTTTTATAGGTACGCAATGTGTTTTTGTATAGAATTTTGCTTTCGCTGTCATAAGACCTTCGCCAAATTCTTTCATGGTTCCTACAAATTTGTTTTTGTTTTCTTAATGATTCCGAGAACCAGGGTGCGGACGCCGTTTTCCTGTTTTTGGAAATCGATTTGAGAGGAACCAGTGTCTCCACAACATTACTTAGCCAATCTGAGTATTGTTGCACAGCTGTATTGGCATCTGTAGAGATGGTTGGACGGGATTTATTTAGGGATGCTCTTAAGGTCACATCACCGACATCCTTCCAGACTCTAAAGTATGCTTGGGTTGGGGGATGCTGTTTTGGTGTGTGGGTCGAGATGGTGGAGATATTGCTCAGAATGGCATAATGATCCGACCACGTAAGAGGCAATATGTCGCTGACTGTTATATCTTTAGTGTTGGAAAAGATGCCATCTAATGTATGACCAGCCTCGTGTGTGAATACATTTATCAACTGAGATAGTCCCAAAGTAGTGAGATCAGCCATAAGGGACTGGGTTTCAGTATATTCCGTTTTTTCCAGATGGAAGTTTAGGTCTCCCAGAACCGCAAAAGAATCATCAATGGCAAGGGGTTCCATAAGTGACATGAATGTGGCCAAGAATTCGGAGCGAGGACCTGGTGGTCTATAGATAAGCTCTCCTTTGAAGTTATATGAGGGGGTGAGTTTAATATTAAAATAAAGAGCTTCGCATGTTTTGGAGAGAATGGGGGAGATTCTGACCTGGAAAATGTTCCGGGTAATGATTGCCAAGCCCCCCCCTTTCTTCCCTTGTCTATCATGACGATGCACGGTAAAGCCCTGTGGCACTGCTACCACTAGATCAGGGTCGGATGCCTCATTCATCCATGTCTCTGTGACAAAGAGTAGGTCAATGTTTTTGTCCTGAATAAAGTCGACAATCTCCTGCCTGTGTCTGCCTAAGGATCGCGCATTAATAAGTGAAAAAATGATATTCTTAGTTTTAAAGTTATGGGCACGTAAAGAAGGGGCTTTGAAAGCGGATGGGCGCAGACGGGCACGCCTTTGGCGCGCCGTCGGCGCGCCCGCTGCGCGGACGGGATGATCCTCTCTTTTTATCCAGTGTGGACGAGTGGAAAAGGGCGGGAATCCACCAACTACTGGAGCGGCACCCTTTGTTCCCCCAATATGGCGGCTGCTCACCTTTACTCCCAGCGTCAGCACGTAAACGGCTGCGCTGGAGCAGCGTAGTGAAGCAATTCAAGATGCAGTCAGCTCGCGTACTTTAAAATCAAGCAAAAATGTAAGTACAACTTAAACAAAGTAAAAAGTAGAAATGCACGCAATTTAAAAACGTTGCTGAGCCCCCGGCTTCCGCCTCTGGGGTGAGACTAGTTTTGGAGTCAGCGCATTCGCACTACAGGCCAACAATTATAACCTGAGAGGGCGGGAATCCGCCAACTACTGGCGTGGCACCCTTTGTTCCCCCAATATGGCGGCTGCTCACCTTTACTCCCAGCATCAGCACGTAAACGGCTGCGCTGGAGCAGCGTAGTGAAGCAATTTAGGATGCAGTCAGCTCGCGTACTTTAAAATCAAGCAAAAATGTAAGTACAACTTAAACAAAGTAAAAAGTAGAAATGCACGCAATTTAAAAACGTTGCTGAGCCCCCGGCTTCCGCCTCAGGGGTGAGACTAGTTTTGGAGTCAGCGCATTCGCACTACAGGCCAACAATTATAACCTGAGAGGGCGGGAATCCGCCAACTACTGGCGTGGCACCCTTTGTTCCCCCAATATGGCGGCTGCTCACCTTTACTCCCAGCATCAGCACGTAAACGGCTGCGCTGGAGCAGCGTAGTGAAGCAATTTAGGATGCAGTCAGCTCGCGAACTTTAAAATCAAGCAAAAATGTAAGTACAACTTAAACAAAGTAAAAAGTACAAATGCACGCAATTTAAAAACATTGCTGAGCCCCCGGCTTCCGCCTCAGGGGTGAGACTAGTTTTGGAGAAGGTACCCTACTTCTACTCTTTACCTAAGACTCACAAGAACAGAGTCCCACCACGACCGATCGTCTCAGGGATTGGTTCTGTACTAGAAACCTTGTAGCAATTTGCAGACCAGTTCCTCAAACCCTTAGTACAGAACACACCCACATACTTGAAAGACACACAAGACCTCTTGAATCAACTAGGAGGCCAAGACTCTGATGAGAACACCATGTACCTGGTAGGACTGGATGTAGAGAGCCTCTATACCAGCCTCCCACAACAGAAGACACTGAACACTTTGGAAAACATCCTATTCTCAGAAACTTGGAACTACACTACACCAAGACATTTCGTGTTAGAATGTTGCAGGCTAGCTCTCACTGAAAATTATTTTGAGTATGATGGTACCCTTTTTAAACAACGCCACGGAACTTCTATGGGAAGCACATTCGCTCCTAGTGTGGCGGGACTGTATGTGAGTGATTTCGAACAACAACACATACAGAACCCCAGTAATCCCTATCTTACACAAGTAAGATTCTGGCGACGCTATATTGATGACGTCATCATGATTTGGGAGGATACTGAGGAAGCCCTACAAGAATTCCTAGGTTGGATAAACTCCAGAGACGAATGCCTGAAGTTTACGTGTACATCGGACAGGAGACAACTTGACTTTCTGGACGTCACAGTCTACTCGGAGAACAACATCCTACAGACCAAAACATACTACAAACCTACAGCAAAGAACAGCATACTATCATACAAAAGCTTTCATCCCCGTCCCCTAAGAGACAATTTACTGTACAGTCAATTTCTACGACTGAAGAGGAATTGTAGTAACCTTAAGGATTACAAGACACAAGCAAAAGAACTGGGAGACAAACTTGTAAGAAGAGACTACCCAACAAAAACCATCAGCAAGTGCCAAAAAAGAGCCCGCAATCAGCCAAGAGAAAATCTCCTACAAATGATCACACGAGAAGAACCAGAGGACCTACTGACCTGTGTTACCACATACAACACAATAACGAACACAGTGAAAAAAATCGTCAACAGAAATTGGAGGATTCTAACATCAGATACATTACAATGGCCAAAGCCTAGATATGCAAATAAAAGAACAAAGAACATCAAAGACTTTCTAGTGCACACGAGACCGGCACCAAACACAGCAAGAGAAACGATCACTGCAGCATGGAACCTAGAACCAATCATAGGACATTATCCTTGCGGTACATGCTCAGTGTGCAATCTGACTAAAATCACTAAAACTATTCCAACTCCTCCCCAACCTGACTTGGACACTGCGCCAACACACAAATTGTAACACCACGCATGTAATTTACATGATTACCTGCCCCTGTGACCTAAGATACATTGGGATGACGTGTCGCAAGATAAAACAACATATCGGTGAACACATAAGCAATGTGAATTGCAAAAGACTAACTATCAAGATGAGCAGACATTATATAGAAAACGACCACAATGCCAGCGATCTAAACTGGGTAGTCTTGGAAAGTTTACGGATCAAAAGCAACAATTCCGAACGTGTTCTCTTTGAAAAGGAACAACGTTGGATTTATCGTCTGGGGACAGATAAAAGAGGTTTGAATGATAATATCCCATGGCACACACTGGCATAAGGTAATTTTGAAACCATGATCTATTTCCATGACACACAGACTGAAAAAGGCTAGTATCGCCTTTCACTGCAGTCCCTAAACACTGTGCCAATACATCTAATTGCAGGAGAGGACTCCCTTGATTGCTTCCTGACCTAATGCACCAACCACAAATTGCCGTTTGTTGACCAAGACATGCCCTCTCTTACCCACCTCAATAACTGGTACACTAGAGGAGACACCACTTTTTAACATTAAATTTTAATACATTTCGTCCCCTCCCGTGGCCTGAAATTTATGCCAATCACCGCTGCCAACCGCAGGTATTCAATAAGTTTTTTTTCCATCTCCACACCGATTCTCTATGTAAATCGGAGCTCTAAGCGATCCCGCGTCACCGGGGGTACCGCAAACAGAGCCAGAACAAGCAAATGACTTGATGGAACCGGTAAGCTCCAATGGCCGCCGTCAGAGGTACGACTCTCCACACAAAGTAAGGCGCCTCTAATCTTTTATACATCCTGTTTTATCTTGTTACTTTCGAAATAAGTTCCGTATGTTCCGTTGGGTACCTCCAGGAAGTTCACAACACGCATTTATAAGGTAACGAGGTATTCTCTTCCTATCATGTTATTCTTTTAAACACGACATCGACAGCGAACTCGTTTCTGTCAGCAGGACCACATGGCAAACACCACATTGATACGCCTTCTATCGAACCACCTATTGTATTCCAACATTTTGGAGACCACATCAACATAGGGCCACAACCGGCATTTGTTGTTATTTGTTATTAAGTGTACTGGGCGCACACCTTGGGAGTGCATGCACGTATGATCCAGATGCGGCTATCTCATAACACTCTTTACTAACTGCACCTTAAGGCGGTTACAGAAACGCCCTATATTGTGAGAATAAACGACATCAGGGCGCTATTTTAAATGAGACAAACGTTTGTTGCTTCACATTCAGTCCCTCTATCTTCACTTAGCCACTCTCCTTTCTCGCGCCATTTGCCCGGAATGAGTAACCCAATAGTTCACGTAGCTATTAACCTCACCACATGTTGACCACAACAGTAGCCCCACATGTGAGCCACTTGAGACATAATATATGATTTATACAGTAGATTTATGTCATTAGGATTATCCAAACGCAATTGTTTTCCCTTTTCCATTAGGTACAGATACCACGGATCTGACTTCTAAACTCAACTAGTGGATAACTTCCACTATATAAGGAGCCACAACGCGTCTCCTTTATTAAATCGGTCCTGACGAAAGCCTTTAGACTTCCACAGGAGGCTGAAACATGTTGACCCTCGACATTTGAAAGTACGGTAGACCAGTAACTCGGTCTTCATCCGCACTCCAACTTTTAATTTCTCTTATCAATATTCTTCAAATAAAGATTCATCAGAAAAAACGATGTTGAGAATTTTAACCCCACTACTTCTGAGCACTATCACACCCTCTTCAATTTTTATGCCTGGACGCTACTGTAAGTCCAGTTGGTCTTCCTCCTGGCGGAGGTCAGCACACATACAAATAAAAGACCCTATGATGATGCTGTACTAGTACACTCAAGCGGTGACTCAGTACATACCGCCATTTCCACCTGTGTACAGTTATGAGGGTTCTTTTATGACGGAACCAAGACCAAAAAGACCCTGGCTACACAGGACAAGTGGTCCATTCTTTATTGATTCTTTGCATTAACAATTGGAAGCCGAATGGATCACAGCTTCTTCTTCCCCCCCATTGATTATATTTCATTGTTTATTACAGAAATTATATTCTGCTAATTCGGAAAAGGTTCTTCTTTTGCACAAGTAGTTTGTACCTGTCCTTAGTCTTAGACAGCTTTCATACTGCAAAGACTAATCCCCTGGATTTCCAAAGAAACTGTTGCTCGTGGGAGTCTTTGCAATTTTGTGCTATGCCTGCGGGTCTCTAAAATAGTAAGCAAATCAACACAATTTGTTGCATCACTTTGAGCAATGTGAGTGCCAGTGCAAAATAATAGTACATCTAGGCAAAAGCTTAATGTAAAATGAGAAAAACAGTAGTAAAGTAGTACATTTACCACGTTGGGTTTTTTCTGGTTTCTTCAGGATTGTTTCCAACCTAGTTACTTTCAGACTAGTAACGGGATTCACATGGCTGGTAAAAGGTGTACAGATTCCTCTCAGTTCACCAGCAGGTACGAGTGGTACATCCTACTCGACACTAGGCTTCCTCTTTTCATCATTCAGGAGAACAGAGGCTTAACAGAATGCTGCATGCATCAACAACAGAACCAAACCTCCATGTCCATGGAAGCCTGTTCAGGAGAATGTTCCACCTGCTCTTCAAGAAGAGATTCAGACTGAAGGCTGGAGGCTAGGTCAACATCACTGATATTTCATTCAGAAGGCAAAACACATATCTTCATTCTCTCATTAAGCAGCCACATTTGTTCTTTCCTCTTTCCAAGGTTTGAAATCAGGAAAATACTAATGAACTACGCAGATCTTTGAGTAGGAGTCATGTTAATAATAGGGTTGACTTTCCTTGCTTCTAGTCAAATCCCACACGGAATCTTGCAAAAGGCTGTGTTTCATTTAACTACATTCTACAGTTGTGTTCTGTGTGATGTCTGTGTGTTGTGGCATGTATTTTCCAAACAACTCACTGGGCGAATGATGCTTGTGTCCTTGTGTAATGTAACTGGTGCTTATGTAAAGCGTTCCATGAACTTTTATGCACACCACTTTCAAATCTCACCACCCGCCACTACCTGCTATGCTACTAAGTTAATATTGACTCGCCTTCTCCTGCACTTTCATTGATAACCTGTTGCTGGGCTAGTGATTCACTTGATGAGATTCACCCTCAGATTATTAAATCCATAGCATGTGTAATGTAAGCATTATACGTGAAATGTGCTAGTAAATAGGTAACATAGGTTTTCAGCATTTGGTCGCGTGGAACACACTAGCTAGAACAATTAGTATCAGGAACAAATACATTAGCATAATGCTATCAAACAAAACTGTAAGAATCAACTTTAATACAACACAATTTAAGTGTATCTCAAAGCCCAGATAACTACAAGTAGGACATTCAGACAGTGATGAAAACCGTATTTGTGTAACATTCAGCCCCAATAACCAGGGACGTCCTTTATCTCAGTCACCTGGAAACCGTGCTATTTGAGGAGCATGCGCCTGCTACTAGTAGGAGACAGTAGTAGTGTCAGTGGGTGTTATCGACAGTTAGAATTATTGCTGGACTGCTGGATAAGCCTCTGCGGGCATTGGAGGTCTGCCAAGAGTTCACTGTGATTTCCTGCTGGTGAAGTACAGCAAAGGCTCACAGTGAAGCCCGATCATGACAGCATTGACAGGCAGCTTCTGGAGCTGATCGCTGCTTTCAAGGGCGAGCAGCCTTTGCTTGCTTACACGAAGTCAAAAGCCTCCAACAAATATCTGTAACAAATAACAATGGACCCACTTAAAATGTGCTATGTGTATTCCTTTACATTGTTTCCAAAAACATCTTTTAGCTCTGTAATACATCAAATGCATAATTACTTTGTACACAGTTTCACAAACAAACTACCCATTATAAGGCTTGCTTGGCAAAAATGTAGCCATGCCGTGTGCACAGGAGAGATTCATCCCCGAGTGTAAAAAGTTTTAGGTCTGGTGTGCAGCGTAGCTTTCCCTTGACCTTGTGTTACCAACCTAAAAAGGGAGCTTTCAGGACTGCTGTAGAGAAGCGGTTGGCTCTGCTCACATGTTCATAGCCACAAGTATATGTTTTCATTGGGCAGAAGTTGTGTGCTTCCACAGAAAAGTACTTACCCTCCAGAGTTGTGACCTTTTGTGTATCAAGGTCGGTGACCCCGAGCTCTTTATCAAATGTTGCTATTGCGTTACATCGGAACTTGACAAAGAGGTCAAACACATACTATTGCATGTCCATATGTCTCCTAGATAATTGCCAAATTATGGTGTTTGTTCTTAAGTGGCAACAGCACAGGAGTAAATGTGTTGCTGTATTGAGTCCCAGTCACCTTCTCCTTCCCTTTCCCTTTCCATTATCAACTTCACAGTCACCTTAACATGGCACTCCTTATGAGAATTGTTTTTTTTCTTTAAAATTCCTTGTTTTAAAATGTTATGGGCTGTAAAGTTAATAATTAATTTAAATGTAATACTTGTTTTGAAAAAATACATTACTAATATTATATTTAATCTACTTCATATTTTACATTTTTATACATTGAATGAATGTACTTATTTCACATACTGTCATTCTAAAATACTGTTACCTGAATCCTCATAACCCCTTAGTGGCCCTTAACACTACCATTCTCTGAACCCTACAGACCTTTTGCGACGCTTCCTTGCAACCTAAAACCCCCTACTACTTAGTACTGCTACCCATCCCTGAACCCTAAAAACATCATACTACAACTTAAGGCTGCCCTTCCATGAAATCTAAATATCCCATACTATTCCTCGATGCTACCCTTCCCCAAACCCTAAAATCTCATACTATCACTTGATGTTATCTTTTCCTCAACCCTAAAAACCCATTAATACCTCCCAATGCTATCCATCCCTAAATACTGAACAAATCTCCTACTACCCATTACAGCTATTCTTTCCTGAACCTCAAAACTCCCATATTACCCATAAAGCTACCCTTCACTCAACTGGAAGATCTTAGTACCCCCTAATACTAGCTATCCCTGAACCCTAAAAAAGACCTTGTTATCCATTATTGGTAACCTTCCCTGAACCCTGAAAACTCTAACTACCCCCTTAATCCCACCCATTCCCTGGACCATAATTATCCTTACTAAGCCATAATGCTTTCAATCCAGAACCCTAGAAATCACTTTTTACCACTTAACACTACTATTCCCTGAACCCTTAGTACCCCTTAACATTACCCTTCAGCAAACCCAAAAAACCTTTACTACCCCTAATCCCTAACAAACCCTTGCCACCATTTACAGCTATCCATTCATGAGCCCACAAACCTCTTACTACCTTATTTCCATGAACTTTGCAACCCTTACCCTTAATACTACCTATCACTCAACCCTAAAGAACCTTACTACCTCTTAAAGGCAACGATCCTTGAACCCAAACAAAAACCTTACTATGCTTTAATTCAACCCTTCCCTGAATCCTGAAATCCCTTTACTAACCCATACTGCTAGCCATTACTGAACCTTTAGACTCCCTTACTCCCCCTTAGCACTACCCTTCCCTGAACCCTAAAAACTCTTGCTACACCTGCCTGCACACTAAGAATCCCTTGCTACCCCTTGACGCTACCTTCCTTGAACCCTAAAAACTCCTTACAGGCCCTTAATGCTACTCTTGCCTGAACCCTAACCCATTAACGCCACCCTTTACTGGACCCTACAAGCTCCTTATTGCTACCCATTCCTTAAACCAAAAAAACCCTTAGTACCATTTCACACAAACCTTCCTTGAACCCTAAAACCCTTACTACCCCATAGCAGTAGCCATCTCAAAAGCCTACACACCTTTACCCTCCCTTCACCCTAACAATCTCTTACTTCCTCTAAGTGCTATTTTCCCTGAATCCTAAAAACTCCTTACAACCACTTAATGCTAGGCCTCTCTGAGCCCTACAAACCCTTTACTACCACTTAGCGTTTCCCATTCCTGAACCCTAAAACCTCTTGACTACCCCTGAACAAAACCCTTCCCAGAACCCTAAAAACCCTTACTACCACTTAACACTACCTTTCATTGGACCCTAAAAGCCTCTTACTACTCCTCAACACTACTTATCCCTGAATCTAAAATGCCTCATGCTATCCGTTAACACTTGCCTTCCCTGACTCTTACAAAATCCTGCTCCTCTTAAAAGCTATCCTTACATGAACCATTAAGACTCTTCCTACCCCTTAATGTTACTCATCCCTGAACCCTAAAAAACCTTTACTATCCATCAATGCTACCCTGCCCTGACATCTAAAACACCCTTACTACTGCTTAACGCTACAATCCCTGAAACCAAAATACCTTTCCTACATCTTAATGCTTCTAAACACTTCTCAAAGCCCTAAAAAATGCTTGCTACAGCTTAGTTACAATTTCCTCATTCCTAAAGACCACTTACTGCCCCATAACGCTACTATTCCCTGAACCCCACAGACTCCTTGCTACCCTTTAATATTACCCTTCCCTAAATCCTATGACTCCTTACTTCCTAATAATGCTACCCTAGTGTGAACTCTAAAAACCCTGTTGACTTGACTCTATCCTTCCCTGAACCCTAAAATCTCCTTACTACAGCTTAATGTTACCCTTCCGTGAACCCTAGAAATCCCATACTATCTCTTTATTTGTGACCCTTCCCTAAACTCTAAAAACCCATTAACACCTCTTAACGCTACCATCCCGCAACCGTAATCTAATTCCTCACTACCCTTTACAGCTACCCTTCCCTGAGTCCTGAAAATCACATTCTACTCCTTAACGCTACCCATCCCTGAACCCTAATCAAATCCCTTACTACGCCTTACAGCTACCCTTCCCTGAACACTGAAAATCCCATTCTACCCCTTAACCCTACTCTTTCCTGAACCCTAATCAAGTCCCATACTGCCCCTTATAGCTACCCTTCCCTGAAATGAAATTAGAAAATCCCAGTCTACCCCTTAATGCTACCCTTTCCTGGACCAGAAGGCCTCAGTACCCACTACTATCCATCCCTGAACTCTAAAAAGAAAAACTACTATCTATTACTAACCTTCTTTGAAACCTAAAAACCTATTTCTACCTCTTAACGTTACCCATTTCTGAACCTTTGCTACCCCTTGATGCTACCTTCCCTGAACCCTAAGAGCTTTTCCTGGACTTTAATGCTACCAATTTCTGAACGCTAAAAACTCGTCACTACCCCTTAATGCTACCCTGTCCTGAGCCCTTAATGCCCCTAACTACTTCCTTTCCTGAACCTTTCAAACTCTTCAAAGTCATTAATGGTCACTCTGTGACGCTGCTGGGTGAAAGCAGTGGTAGTCTAAGGGTGAAATACAACAATTGATAAACAAATTAAAGATTCCCCTAGTTGTTCCTTATTTCTATGACGACCCCCAGGGTCCTAATTGTGATCCCTGTAATTTCTATCACCACCTTCCTCCCCTCAGCTATCAATTCCCCTTGTATCAGGAACTCAGGGGAGAAGTTAATGGGTGATATCTGAGATATGGCTATATAGCCTTTTGTGGCATCGAGCAACACGGAAAAGCTTACCTCCTTAAAGATTTAGAAGTACATTTTTAGGGCATCAGCCAAAACACTCTCAGGACTACATTTTTGTGTTTTTGCTATTTAGCAGAAATTAACATTGCCCCAATAATTGAGTCATTTATAGAATGTCAGATGTTTTGCTGTTATATAACACCATTTGGTAATATCATTCCCACAGCCAGTTATCATGACAATATAGCAAATTCGAAGATAAATGTCCAAGCATTGTTTCTTTATTTCTGAAATTATTGATGTAAAACTAGCACCAGCCTTTTGGCTTGTAATCTAGTACTAATAGGCACAGAATTCAAATGACCCCCGAAGTATTATGTCCATGAATGACAACAAATTTCCAAATATTATTGTATGACTATTCTAAATTGATCGTAACAATGGCCTATCTAGGTACGGTAAGCTTTAGGTTTTGGGTCAGTATGACACATTTTTAGCAATTGTTTAAAATATGTAGAGTGGGCTTTAGCTTGACTACACCCAGGAGAGTGTAACTCTCTCGCCTCATGCTATCAGCTTCAAGGAAGTGCTCCCATTAGCATGCACAATGGATTATTCAACATATGGAAAAGAAACTCAAGTAAGTTGTTTGTCACATCCAGTTCTTTTTCTCCTATATGCATTCTACAGAAAAAGCAATGTTTTTGCTCCTTTTTCCCAACAGTGGCAAAGCCAGTAGACAGGTCGTAATGTGGTAAACAGCATTTGTGCATAAAATTCATGCAAACCCCATTTGTGAATGCCTGTGTTCTCGTTTGTTGGTGCATTAAAGCCAGATCTGAGTGGGAATTCATATTCTGAAAGATCTTAATAAACATGTGTATTCTAGAGAACCTTCTTCTTTTGGCAGGACTCCTTCACGTAATTTCACTCTCCCACCCAGGCAAAAATGTATTTTCTAGAAATTGATCGCTAGAAGCATAAACAACCCTTTAACCACCCCAATTTGCAGTGGCACTCCACTCATAAACCCGGGGTTAGGATATATATTTTAGGTTGGCCTACACAGAACTTTGATACTTGATATTTGCCAAAAGGATGATCAATAATACAATCCCTCTCTTGCAGGCGGTCTATAAAATGAGCCTAGCAGCCTCTTTCACAAGGGTTAACCCACTAACAGCAGAAGAATGCACCAACAGAATATTTATCAGATTGGACAAAGACAGAGATGGTACGTATCAGATGCACATTGCTAGAAGTAAAGTGGTATGAAAGGTATCTGTAAGGCACCCCTTGTATGAACACCTGAAACATTTTCATGGAAAAAACTTAATTGCAGTTAAAACTGAATGTTCCATATAGCAATAATAGGAAGAAGGATGCAATGATCTTAGGATGCTTACTTTAATGGTGTGCATCGTTTACATCTCTGGCATCACTTCAGGAGTCATTACATTGCAACAAACATCCGGAGTCATTACATAGCAGGTAAGTTTTGCCACATTCACACCGAAAGTCACTACTTATCAGGTAAGTTCTTTGAAGGAAAAATACATATATGTTTCACTTTTATAACCTTTTCTTACCTTTCCTAAATATATATTTTCCTACTTTTCCTATACACATTTTTATATTATATTATATCGCCACTGGATTGTTATAGTTAGGTCAGCGTTTCCGTAGGAAATGCGTTGTCTGTGTTGCTAATCACTTTGGTACCATTTGACGAATCTTCATAAAACGTTCCAGAAATGTGCTCTTTGCTGCCTAGTTTGGGGGTGATCCATCAAGTGGGGGCTGAGAAAAAGGGGGGTCCCAAAACGCAAAATCTCATTGCATTTTCCTTAGACTCCTTTAAAAAGCACTACTGCAAATACCTGCTGAACAGAATTACACCAATTTAGCAGGAAACTAGATCTTGGTCGGCAGATTGTGCTTTTGTGATTTGTTGTAAATTCATCCAGTAGTTTTTGAAAAATGAAGGTACAAAAATATTTGTATATCTCGATAGTTGGGTCTGCGAGAGCCTTGCAAATCGCTTGGGGAAATACCAATATAAAAATAGAGCTCTCTGGTTGGCCCAGGAAGATTTTTACCCCTTATATACATATATTGAAACTCCAAAAGCACCCTTTCACCTCCTTGATATGAATACACAGGGCATGAACTCCTCTTATTTCTTACGTTTTTAAAAAAAAATCCAATGTCATAACGCGTTTCGGTCAGCAAGTGACCTTGATCACATAACGAAACACTTTGCGGCATTTACTTGAATACAAACCCACTTTTTTCATGTGATTCCTTAACCCATGGACATAGTAAACAGACTGGCATTTTAACTTGAACGCTTGCTTGTTCGTACTTATGGTCCCCATGTGAGAACAGACTTCCATTACATTCATAAATTCATGCATAAATTAATAAACATTTTAGGATATAAATTAGTTAAGAATGGTTCATTTTCCATGCCTTCATAACAAATATATGTGTGTGTGTGTATATATATATATTCACTGAAAAAAACATAGGTTTCAGGCACGTTATAGTTAGAAATTAGCATTTAAAAAAACCATAGAAATTAACTGAAAAAACCATAGGTTTTGGGAACGTTATACTTAGTTGGACATTTCACTCGTACAAAACCATAGAAATTCCGGTGTTATAGTTAGTTCAGCTAACTATAACTCGCGCCCCCGCAATGCACTGCTGATGACGTCACATATTACATCATTCATGACATGGTTAGTGACATCACTGATGACATCATATTTAAAAATATTGAGAATAATTTTTAGTAAGGAAAACTATATTCATTCTTTTTTTTAAAATTATTATACAGAAGTCTTGCACCCTTTGCGCACCCTCCTCGATGGCTGCGTGCATTCCGGTAGCCATTTTGAAAAGTCGCGCTGGGGTCGTAAAGTATTAATTATAAATAAAAATTTTCCTTTAAGTGTTTGTCTAAATTTATTAATAAAAGTATTATTTTCAATATAATTTCGACTAAAAATTATTTGATTATTATTGGATTCGGAGGTTAGGAGGGATGGCCATTTTGCTCGATCTGTTTTGCAAGATTTTTTGGTCTCGTCAGGTGGACACCCTCCTCCGGGTAAGGTACGGCTTCAGGATTCTATTCAAAAGGTGAGGAATCAACAGGCAGAAGTATCCATCAGAAGAGCAAGTTACTTACCTTCTGTAACGCTTTTTCTGGTGGATACAGTATCTGCCTGTGAATTCCTCACTTTCCCACCCGCCTCCCCGTTGTCCACCTGTTTCTACCAAAAAGATGCTTTTACTGTTTGGCATGAATGTTTTTAATATGTCTTAATCGTGCTTATGTTTTAATAGTGAGAAATGCTTGATCTGTTGCTATTTCTTTATGCCTTTATTGGTTATGCATATGTGTGTGTGTGTGTGTGTATATATATATATATATATTAGTTTTTTTTAGTATACTATGTATACATGTGAAAATGTGTCGGTCCACCTGTTTACCTCGGTTGCATGGAAAAAATGGGTGGAACTGATGTCAGCAAGCCGAAGACTTCCTCTTATGGCTCCTATGACGTCATACGGTGTCGCGAGCAGAGCCGTGCTATTATGACATCGTCGTCGACGTGGGAGAGCTAGGAAAGAATTTCCACAGAATGCTAGCGCAGGGGATATTCACCTAAGTGTTCAGGCTAGGCCTTTGGGAGCAACTGTTTGTTACCACTCCAGAAACCGAAACCAGTGATCCGAAGGCAGAGGCCCTACAGATGGCACACGAGGTGGGGAGACCAGTCGTGTGCACCGGCGGGGCAGCAAAGTGACAAGCACCACTACCCACAGAAAAGGTAACGAGGGCACTGAATAACACAGGATCTTCTCTTTGTATCTGGCAGGAACAACAAGGTTAAAATGCCCTATTTCCAGAATGTAGAATTAGTGCTACAACATCTTCAAGAGGACCTGCGATGGATGCCGCTTCTGCCTTCCGTACACTGGAGGCGGCACATGGGTCAAGTGGTATCGGTCATACTGCAGTGGGACGCACACTCGTTGACTTCTCATGGCACTGCTCCACACTTCGGGGACAACGCTTTCCATTAGCTGTGTTTTCTGATGAGGATACCATTACAATGCATGCATTACAACGCATGCATTGTACATCGCGAAGTCATTACTACGCATTTTTTTACCACGCATGCCTTTACAACGAATTTTGTTGTAAAGGTATGTATGGTAAATGACCATGAGTTCTAAAAAAATGTGGACGATCCACGTCGTTGTAAGGAAACAGAGGCTGTTCCGTTTCCTCACAACGACGTGCACCACACCTCAGAGACGACATGAAGCAGGAAACATGAGGAGAGAGGAACCACGAGGAGTGAGAGGTAAGGGGGATTGGGCATGGGGTGGTGGTTACTTTTCTAGGGTTTAGGGTAGTGCAGTGGTGTTTGAGTAGTGTAGGGGGTCGTGCTAAGGGTAGTGTTTTATGGTTTAGGGTAGTGCAGTGGTGTTTGTGTAGTGTAGGGGGTCGTGCTGGGGGTAGTGTTTTAGGGTAGTGCAGTGGTGCTTGGGTAGTGTAGGGGGTCATGCTGGTGGTAGTGTTTTAGGGTAGTGCAGTGATGTTTGTGTAGTGTAGGGGGTCGTGCTGGGGGTAGTGTTTTAGGGTTTGGGGCAGTGCAGTGGTGTTTGGGTAGTGTAGGGGGTAGTGCTGGGGTAGTGTTTTAGGGTTTAGGGAAGTGCAGTGGTGTTGGTGTAGGGGATAGTGTTGGGGTAGTGTTTTAGGGTTTAGGGTAGTGCAGTGGTGTTTGGGTAGTGCAGGGTCATGCTGGGGGTGGTGTTTTAGGGTTTTTGGGTTTAGGGCAGTGCAGTGGTGTTTGGGTAGTGTAGGGGGTCAGTGCTGGGGGTGGTGTTTTAGGGTTTAGGGCAGTGCAGTGGTGTTCAGGTAGTGTAGGGGGTTGTGCTGGTGGTGTTTTAAGGTTTAGGGCAGTGCTGTGGTGTTCGGGTAGTGTAGGGGGGTCATACTGGTGGTGGTGTTTTAGGGTTTAGGGCAGTGCAGTCATGTTCAGGCAGTGCAGGGGGTTGTGCAGGGGTGATGTTTTAGGGTTTAGGGCAGTGTAGTGGTGTTCGGGCAGTGTAGGGGGTCGTGCTGGGGGTGGTGTTTTAGGGTCTAGAGCAGTGCAGTGGTGTTTGGGCAGTGTGAGGGGTCATGCTGGGGCTGGTATTTTAGGGTTTAGGGCAGTGCAGTGGTGTTCGGGCAGTGTAGGGGGTCGTGCTGGGGTGGTGTTTTAGGGATTAGGGCAGTGCAGTGGTGTTCGGGCAGTGTAGGGGGTCATGCTGGGGGTGGTGTTTCAGGGTTTAGGGCAGTGCAGTGGTGTTCGGGCAGTGTAGGGGGTCCTGCAGGGTGTGGTGTTTCAGGTATATGGCAGTGAAGTGGTGTTCGGGCAGTGTAGGGGGTCTTGCAGGGGGTGGTGTTTCAGGGTTTAGGGCAGTGGTGTTCGGGCAGTGTAGGGGGTCTTGCTGGGGTGGTGTTTCAGGGTTTAAGGCAGTGGTGTTTGGGCAGTGTAGGGGACATGCTGGGGTTGGAGTTTCAGGGTTTAGGGCAGTGCAGTGGTGTTCGGGCAGTGTAGGGGTCATGCTGGGGCTGGTATTTCAGGGTTTAGGGCAGTGCAGTTGTGTTCAGGCAGTGTAGGGGATCATGCTGGGGCTGGTGTTTCATGGTTTAGTGGAGTGGTGTTCGGGCAGTGTAGGAGGTCGTGCGGGGGCTGGTGTTTCAGAGTTCAGGGCAGTGCAGTGTTGTTCGGGCAGTGTAGGGGGTCGTGCGGGGGTTGGTGTTTCAGGTTTTCGGGCAGTGCAGTGGTATTCGGGCAGTGTAGGAGGTCGTGCTGTGGCTGGTGTTTCAAGGTTTAGGGCAGTGCAGTGGTGTTCGGGCAGTGTAGGTCGTGCTGTGGCTGGTGTTTCAAGGTTTAGGGCAGTGCAGTGGTGTTCGGGCAGTGTAGGGGGTCGTGCTGGGGCTGGTGCTTCAGGGTTTAGGGCAGTGCAGTGGTGTTTGTGCAGTGTATGTGGTCGTGCTGGGGCTAGTGTTTCAGGGTTTAAGGCAGTGCAGTGGTGTTGGGGCACTATAGGGGGTCGTGCTGGGGCTAGTGTTTCTGGGTTTTGGGCAGTGCAGTGGTGTTCAGGTAGTGTAGGGGGACGTGCTGGGGGTGGTGTTTTAGGGTTTAGTATACATATAACAACAAAAGAGTGTGTCCTAAGAAGAAAAAATGCCAGAAGAAGGAGTCACTACAGGATAGTAAAAGAACCCTCACTCACCGACCTAGTCGATGACATGCTTCATCATAGGGTTCCACCAGAGATACCGAATGTATCTCTGGTGTGCTACGACGCTTCAAATATAGCGGAGCGTGTTGTGAATCCAAGGTGTTGTGTGAAAAAAATGTGGTGAAAATTTTAAAAGAGGGGACCTTTATCCACTCAACAGTTTTATTTAGCGGAAATAAAGGATCCTGTATAAAAACAAGTGAAAAAATGGATGTCCCTAACTGGAATTAGCTTGTCCAGTTTCATCCAAACAAAGTGCATATGGTCAACATGTTTCAGCTTCTATTAATTGTTTTAGCGAAGCTTTCATCAGGACCTAAAAGGAAAAGCACCCCGGCGGTTGAAGCGCGCTAAGGCTTATCCTAACCTGTGGCGTTTGTAGTGTACCAAAACTCACGGTTTATGTAGAAACCTTCAAGTATTTCTCGGAAGGTCACAAAGTCTGAAAAGGATAAATGGGGATATATTCATTGCAAATACCATCTTATTACATATGAAGCAACCCAAAATACTGACATCTATTGCTGACATGCAACTTAGTATGAGGCAGTTAGATTTTAAACAAATCGAAACTGACTTAGGATTTGTTAGACATAACACTAAATATATAACTAATAAGGCTATACTAGCCCTCTCCATACCAAAGGTTACTACAATGGTAGAGTATACAGTTATTCTGAACCACACTGATTTTTTGATAAATAATTGGCGTTGATATGCAAAAGAACTTACACTACAAATGTGTAGACTCAGCTCCTTAAGTACTGCCGGGTGGCGGGAGCCTCATAAAAATCTAAGAAGGTAGCAAAAAGAAGAGAAGCTTATTCGTGTCTGAGTACGCAGAAACGATCACACTATGCTACCGTTATTGTCCGCACTTACTTGACAGAGGGTCAACCACCAGCCTTTCCACCTAAAAGGTCCCAGCAGACCTGGAGATGCAATACTCTCCCAAACTACAACTAAAATACTCTCCCGGTTCTCTCAGCTCGCGCCAAAGTCGGAAGAGCACTTCCGGATTTGCGCAAAGAATACTTCCGGGTTTGCGCGAATCACAAAACATGAGAACCACCAGGAAAAAGGCTAGAATGCTAACCCATGGTGGCATGCACGGAGACGGGAAAGTAGTTGGATGAATGCCCAACAAAGGTCCGTCGGTAGCACAGAACACATGCACTATAAAATACCTGAACAATGACTGAAGGCAAAGGATGCGCCAATGTTAGTAAAAAAATTATTTTAATGTAGTTATGAAATACATTCGATCTCAGCAAACTACCACTTTCAAATAAAAGCGAATAGTCTCAACATCAGTAGGTATCACGATGTTAAAGGTGTTATAATTCTGTACAGGCAATCGAAAATTACATGTTCTCACAACCTCATGAAAAAAAGCATTCTGTTAATTAGATGCTAGTCTAAGTACTAGTGGGAAAAGTAATAAATCTTAAAAGAGTCAGCGTCTCATTACTGAGCCCCACGGGACATTATCATTAAGACCATGAATGTTCGTGGATAACCGATAAATCGAACTTTGCTCTTTTTCAAACAATAAGTGTTTACATGATTTATTGGTATTGATCTGCTCAATAATTGTCCATTGCATGTCATTCGGTGTATGATTGAATTTCAGGAAATGCTCGGTCAATTTAGTTGTGTTTTTTTTTGCAGCGAACATTGCTGCAATGCTCACAAATACGCTGTTTAACTTTGCGAGCAGTCATACCCACATATCTTAGGGCACAGGGGCAAGTAATCAAATAAACAACATTCGTGGTGTTACAATTTGTGTGTGATCTCTGAGTCCCTAAAAATGTTTTAGGGTTTAGGGCAGAGTAGTGGTGTTCGGTTACAGTAGGGGGTCGTGCTAGGGGTGGTGTTTCAGGGCATATGGCAGTGAAGTGGTGTTTGGGCAGTGTAGGGGGTGGTGGTTTAGGGCAGTGGTGTTCAGGCAGTGTAGGGGGTCTTGCTGGGGGTGGTGTTTCAGGGTTTAGGGCAGTGGTGTTTGGGCAGTGTAGGGGGACATGCTGGGGTTGGAGTTTCAGGGTTTAGGGCAGTGGTATTCGGGCAGTGTAGGGGGCTTGCTGGGGTGGTGTTTCAGGGTTTAGGGCAGTGGTGTTCGGGCAGTCTAGGGGGACATGCTGGGGTTGGAGTTTCAGGGTTTAGGGCAGTGCAGTGGTGTTCGGGCAGTGTAGGGGTCGTGCTGGGGCTGGTATTTCAGGGTTTAGGGCAGTGCAGTAGTGTTTGGGCAGTGTAGGGAGTCATGCAGGGGCTGGTGTTTCAGGGTTTAGGGCAGTGCAGTGGTGTTCGGGCAGTGTAGGGGGTCGTACGGGGGTTGGTGTTTCAGGGTTTAGGGCAGTGCCGTGGTGTTCGGGCAGTGTAGGGGGTCGTGCTGGGGCTGGTGTTTCAGGGTTTAGGGCAGTGCAGTGGTGTTCGGGCAGTGTAGGGGGTCATGCTGGGGCTGGTATTTCAGGGTTTAGGGCAGTGCAGTGGTGTTCGGGCAGCATAGGGGGGGGTCATGCGGGGGTTGGTGTTCCAGGTTTTAGGGCAGTGCAGTGGTGTTCGGGCAGTGTAGGAGGTTGTGCGGGGACTGGTGTTTCAGGGTTTAGGGCAGTGCAGTGGTGTTCGGGCAGTGTATGTGGTCGTGCTGGGGCTGGTGTTTCATGGTTTAGGGCAGTGCAGTGGTGTTTGGGCAGTGTAGGGGGTCGTGCTGGGGATGGTGTTTCAGGGTTTAGGGCAGTGCAGTGGTGTTCGGGCAGTGTAGGGGTCGTGCTGGGGCTAGTGTTTCAGGGTTTAAGGCAGTGCAGTGGTGTTGGGGCAGTATAGGGGGTTGTGCTGGGGCTAGTGTTTCTGGGTCTTGGGCAGAGCAGTGTAGGGGGTCGTGTAGGGGGTGGTATTTCAGGGTTTAGGGCAGTGTAGTGGTGTTTGGGCAGAATAGGGGGTCATGCTGTGGGTGGTGTTTCAGGGTTTAGGACAGTGGTGTTCAGGCAGTGTAGGGGGGTCTTGCTGGGGTGGTGTTAGGGTTTAGGGCAGTGGTGTTCGGGCAGTGTAGGGGGTCATGCTGCGGCTAGTGTTTCAGGGTTTAGGGCAGTGAGTGGTGTTTGGGCAGTTTAGGGGTCGTGCTGGGGCTGGTATTTCAGGGTTTAGGACAGTGCAGTGGTGTTCAGGCAGTGTAGGGGGTTTTGCTGGGGCTGGTGTTTCAGGGTTTAGGGCAGTGCAGTGGTGTTCGGGCAGTGTAGGGGGTCGGGCTGGTGTTTCAGGGTTTAGGGCAGTGCAGTGGTGTTCGGGCAGTGTAGGGGGTCGTGCTGGGGCTGGTGTTTCAGGGTTTAGGACAGTGCAGTGGTGTTCGGGCAGTGTAGGAGGTTGTGCGGGGGCTGGTGTTTCAGGGTTTAGGGCAGTGCAGTGGTGTTCGGGCAGTGTAGTTGGTCGTGCTGGGGCTGGTGTTTCAAGGTTTAGGGCAGTGGTGTTGGGGCAGTATAGGGGGTTGTGCTGGGGCTAGTGTTTCTGGGTTTTGGGCAGTGCAATGGTGTTCGGGCAGTGTAGGGGGACATGCCAGGGGTGGTGTTTTAGGGTTTAGGGCAGAGTAGTGGTGTTCAGGCAGAGTAGGGGGTCGTGCTGGGGGTGGTGTTTCAGAGTTTAGGGCAGAGCAGTGGTGTTCGGGCAGTGTAGGGGGTCTTGATGGGGGTGGTGTTTCAGGGTTTAGGGCAGTGCAGTGGTGTTCGGGCAGTGTAGGGGGTCATGCAGGGGGTGGTATTTCAGGGTTTAGGGCAGTGCAGTGGTGTTTGGGCAGAGTAGGGGATCGTGCTGTGGGTGGTGTTTCAGGGTTTAGGGCAGTGGTGTTCGGGCAGCGTAGGGGGTCATGCTGTGGCTAGTGTTTCAGGGTTTAGGGCAGTGCAGTGGTGTTTGGACAGTGTAGGGGTCATGCTGGGGCTGGTGTTTCAGGGTTTAGGACAGTGCAGTGGTGTTCAGGCAGTGTAGGGGGTTGTGCTGGGGCTGGTGTCTCAGGGTTTAGGGCAGTGCAGTGGTGTTTGGGCAGTGTAGGGGGTCGTGCTGGGGCTGGTGTTTCAGGGTTTAGGGCAGTGGAGTTCGGGCAGTGTAGGGGGTCATGCTGGGGCTGGTGTTTCAGGGTTTAGGGCAGTGCAGTGGTGTTCGGGCAGTGTAGGGGGTTGTGCTGGGGCTGGTATTTCAGGGTTTTGGGCAGAGCAGTGGTGTTCGGGCAGCATAGGGTGTCTTGCTGGGAGTGGTGTTTCAGAGTGTAGGGCAGTGGTGTTCGGGCAGTGTAGGCGGTATTGCTGGAGGTGATGTTTCAGGGGTTAGGGCAGTGCAGTAGTGTTCGGGCAGTGTAGGGGGTCTTGCTGGGGGTAGTGTTTCAGGGTTTAGGGCAGTGCAGTGGTGTTCGGGCAGTGTAGGGGGGGGGTCATGCTGGGTGTGGTGGTTCAGGGTTTAGGGCAGTGCAGTGGTGTTGGAGCAGTGTAGGGGGTCGTGCTGGCTGGTGTTTCAGGGTTTAGGGCAGTGCAGTGGTTTTCGGGCAGTGTAGGGGTCGTGCTGGCTGGTGTTTTTAGGGTTTAGGGCAGTGGTGTTCGGGCAGTGTAGGGGGGTCGTGCTGGGGCTGGTGTTTCAGGGTTTAGGGCAGTGCAGTGGTGTTCGGGCAGAGTAGGGGGTCGTGCTGGGGCTGGTGTTTCAGGGTTTTGGGCAGAGCAGTGGTATTCGGGCAGTGTAGGGAATCGTGCTGGGGCTGGTGTTTCAGGGTTTAGGTCAGTGCAGTGGTGTTCAGGCAGTGTAGGGGGTCTTGCTGGGGATGGTGTTTCAGGGTTTAGGGCAGTGGTTTTCAGGCAGTGTAGGGGGTCTTGGTGGAGGTGATGTTTCAGGGGTTAGGGCAGTGCAGTTCGGGCAGTGTAGGGGGTCTTGCTGGGTATAGTATTTCAGGGTTTAGGGCAGTGCAGTGGTGTTCGGGCAGTGTAGGGGGTCATGCTGGGGGTGGTGTTTCAGGGTTTAAGGCAGTGCAGTGGTGTTGGGCAGTGTAGGGGGTCATGCTGGGTGTGGTGTTTCAGGGTTTAGGGCAGTGCAGTGGTGTTCGGGCAGTGTAGGGGGTCGTGCTGGGGTCCTGCTTCAGGTTTTAATGCAGTGCAGTAGTGTTCGGGCAGTGTAGGGGGTCATGCTGGGGGTGGTGTTTCAGGGTTTAGGGCAGTGCAGTGGTGTTTGGGCAGTGTGGGGGGGTCGTGCTGGCGGTAGTGTTTCAGGGTTTAGGGCAGTGCAGTAGTGTTTGTGCAGTGTAGGGGCTCGTGCTGGGGTAGTGTTTTAGGGTATAGGGCAGTGCAGTTGAGTTTGTGTAGTGAGCAGCGCATGCGCTGCATTGCTAGGCGAGACCTAAAAATCATTGCACCAAGATGGCTGCCAACACTTCCTGGATTGAAGTGTTGGCAGCCAATTAGAGTCAAGCTCGTGCTTGTGAAGTTAGGTCCCGCCCAGATATATAAAGATATTTTTCCTTTAATATCTCAAACTACTGACCGGATTTACACCATTTTTAAAAAAGGTTCGCTTTATGAACCAAGCACCACCTTTTTGCCAAATTTGGTGTAATTCCGTTCAGCAGTTTCAGCTGTAACCGTGTCTCAAGTTTCCTATGGGAAATTGACTTTTTTACCTCTATTTTTTGAATCTCTCGGGAACTACTGAACCGATTTACACCATTTAAGAAAAAAGTCTCTTTCTGAACCAAGTGCTACCTTTTGCCAAATTTGGTGGAATTCCGTTCAGCAGTTCGGACTGTAGTCGTGTCTAAAGTTTCCTATGGGAAATAACATGGAGAAAATGCGTTTTGGGTCCCCCCTTTTTCTCGGCTCCCGCTTGGCAAATCACCCCGAAACTTTCTGGATAGGAGCTGACCGGAGCGGGACCAACGTTTTGAAAATGTTGCGAAGATTCGTCAACCGGCGCCAAAGTTATTGGGAAAAGAAAAAAACACTTTTAGAATAGAAACAATGTCCTAACTATAACTGCCTACTGCAACCACCAATAGGTAATATATATATATATATGGAAACCACAGTCCTGTAACGATCGAAGTTTTAAGGTCAACAAAACAGGTACGGACCTCCAACGTGGTGAAAAAATCTTTTTTCTTTTATTGTGCAGCTTAAAAAGTGCCAGTGCAAAATAATTCAATGGCAAGTGCCCAGCCTGAAGCGTTTCGACTGCCCAACGGCA
Source organism: Triturus cristatus (assembly GCF_964204655.1). Lineage (NCBI taxonomy): Eukaryota > Metazoa > Chordata > Amphibia > Caudata > Salamandridae > Triturus > Triturus cristatus. The sequence goes on along the minus strand of NC_140585.1, from coordinate 528,874,005 downwards.
GTCTTGATCACATGACGCGCTGGACCAATGGCAATGTATATATAGTTACAACTATAGAATCACATGATAAAAACATTGAAATCAGTTGTAGACACAAGCATAGACCGTGAAAACAGACCAATACAATCGTAAAGTATACTAGCTTAACCAGAATACATCATGTTTGAAAAAATATATATGCAGGTTGTCAAAAATCATGGCATAGTGCTCCAAATTTCATGACATTAACCTAGCCATATTATGTTATTTTGATTCTTTAGGATTCCAACATAGCAAAAAATAATTAAAACAAGAAAAGTTTCTAATTAAAAAAGGCTTGTGCTAATTAGAACCATCAATGTCAGGAAAACAACTAGTACCTTTTTTCCTTCAATAGTATTCACTTACAAATGCTCATACAAATCAGTCTTTTCAATCATTGAAATGGAATGTAGTAATGTGCAAAAAATATGCTAACAAGTGCTAATGTGCTAGTGCAAAAAACATATATATACAAAGCTAAAGCAGCATATATGCAGACGTTACTAGAATCTACTTCTTATTTTCATTTTCTTAAGTTCCTTTCTATCTTTCTTTTTCTTTTTATCACTCTCTTCTGCGATATTTTCAACACAGTTTTAAGATCTTATTTTCCAAATTAATCAGCTTTCTTCAACCTATGAAAAATGTTAGAAATGGGATTTCTGGCTGGCTAAGGCTTGCGCCAAAGTCAGGCAGAAACCACCACTCTAGTCAGGGCAAGGAAGTTACACGCCAAAGATAACCCCTGCTCACCCCCTTGGTAGCTTGGCACGAGCAGTCAGGCTTATCTCTGAGGCGATGTGTAAAGCGTTTGCGCACGCACCCAGCAACAACACCCAAGGCCCACCACAAAGGAAACTCCACACAAGGTATTATATAAAAATAACCTTTGTATTATACACAACACATTAGATAAAAAACACACACTTTACAATGTGCCAACAGGCACGGGCAGAATTTACAAGGGATTATATATACAGGGGACAGGGCCACATGGACCACTGTCAGGAATTAGCACTTTGTAGAAATAGCACTTAGAACGAAGGAATAATATTTGAGAACATAGCACACAATCACTGTAGCACTAAAAATAGAACATGTAGCACACAACCAGTAACTACTGGTATCAGGTAGTACCACCTACGCAACCCTAACCACCTTAGGAAAATACTGCGCAGGGAATCAGGACCTCACTAGCACCACCTGTACTAGGAGAAAAACAACCACCTAAGTATCACAATACCTGTAGGGGTCTAAGCACATAAACACATGATGCATAACATTCAGAGGTGTAAAGCAAAGCACATGACGCATAACTATACATTCAGAGGTGCAGGGAAACACAATTGCGCAAGAACTCACATAAGCCACCACCTGTGGCAGTCCCTAGGCCAACTGGCCTTGTAGGGGAAAGGACGCCCTGCGTCCAGAAAAGTCAGGGCGCGCCGGCGCAGGCTGCGCAAGCCAGAACACCGAGGCCACAACCTAAACGTTGCAGTTGCCCACTAAGTGCTGGGCAACTGGAGAGATGCTGTGGCACCACTGTGCCTTGTTAAACCAATATGGCGGGGGGGGTTGGAGCCTCTAATGGGCTCTAATATGTCACACTTGTGGCCCCCTGAGCCTCGCAGGCTCTAAACAACTTTGAGGGGCAAGGTGGGAGTGGCCCGCTGCCACCTGGGGCCACTCAATCCCAAAAGAAATGCCCCCAACGTTGGAGAAATGCCCCCTGAGCCTCGCAGGCTCTAAACAACAATGGGCCCCGCTTTGGAGCGACCTCGCGCTCCCAACAACGCTCTGCCCGCGTTGGAGCCTCTCGGGGGCTCACGGACACTGCCCCCGATGTCAGAGCCTCAACCGGGCTCTGGCTCAATCACCGCCCGTGGGGGACCGTAGAGAGACCGGCGGGAACGCCCCCACTCACCGGCTCTCCGCGGCGTCGTCCCTTCTCTTCCCGGGGCCGGAGATCTTCAGCAAATGCGGAGCCTACGGGCCCCGGACACGACGGCAGCTCGTCCCAGTGCGGGGTGGGCTCCCGCCTGGGTAGGACGCTTCTCCTCCGGGTCAAGGGCACCGGGCGCAGGGTAGGCTCCTGCCTGCTCCGGGGCCCCCAAAACCAGCCGCGATGCTTCGGTAGGAGGCGGGGTAGGCTCCCGCCCTCCTACTTCCTTTTCCGGTTGTCCCGGAGGCCCGCCCGACTTCCTGGTCGGGCGCCGGAGGGCGATTCACGGGGCAAATGCCGGGGGTGCACCGGCGCTATTCTAATCCAATAAATCGAGGTGGGCACTCGATATTGCGGCAATGTCCCTGGCAGGGTGGGCACCTGCCAGGGGACTTTAGGATTTGCAGAGAACGGGGCACACGCCGGGTGGGCACCGGCTTTTTAGAAATAAAAGCGCTCCTGAGCGCTAAAGGAAAAGGAAAGCGCTTCCAGGCGCTAGAGGTGAAAAATAAAGCGCTCCCAGCGCTTCAGGGCACACAATCAGCAAAAGTCCAGGCAAGTTCTCTCCTGCATGCAGCAGGGGTGGGGGCAAGGCTGGACCCAGAGCCAGCTCACTGGGCCTCCAGGCAGGGAGGTAGTCCAGGTGGCGGTCCTCTGGTCCAGCAGCAGCAGCAGCAGCCCCCCTCAGGCAGGATCCTGGCAAAGAACAACTTGTAAGGGGACACAGCCCCTTTTTATACAGTAAAAGTCTTTGTTCTTGGTTCAGGGTGAGGGGGAAAACCAGTCGCAGCTGGTTGGGGAGCACCCTTGATGTGCTCAGCCCCTCACTCTATTCACTGGCAGGGCTAGGGTCGTCAGTCGCACCACAGGGGGCGGGGCCAGAATTGTGTGTGGGAAACCCTGCCCTATTCAGGACCCAGGTGTACTCCTCCCACCCATCTAGCTGCTGATCTCCCCATTCACCACTGGGTGACTCATCCTGACTCTGGGGAATCCCTAGCCCGTCACATGACATGACCAGCCAATCACGCGACAGACACACTGCACACAGAAGTGCCCACTTCTAGAAGTGGCACTTCCACCCTAGGTACATGCACGCCGCACACATCATCGCGCAGCATTCACTCCCCAGAGTCCGCACATACCAACCTCGGGCCTGCACACCCCACGCATCAGGAACTACTAGGGACACATACATTCCCCATGCATTCCTATGGGAGGGCAGGCCTATCTCACCACATGCACTCAGAGCGCGCACGCACTTTACCCTGGGACACAGGGAAAGTGCGCAGAAACCAACAAATCACCACACCAAGTCACCAATAAAAAGCAAAAAAAGTTCAGGGGTGAACCTGCCAGAAGGGCCAAGTCCAACACAACCCCCTTCCAGCCAAAACGCAGGGCAGACCAATCACCAACGTGATGGACTTCCCTGCTTGGGGCGATAGAACACGGACGCGGGCCCGCAACTGCAGGGACACCCTCCGGTTCTACGCCACGGTGAACCCATGGAATTCTTTCTAACACCACTGTCTGGACCAACTGGGCTACCCCACTGGTACTTCCAAGCTGTCCGCGGCCAAGACCAGGCCCTAGGCCACCCAGGTGCCACCGGTCTTTGCCTAATCACAGAGTGGGGGGTAGTAACCCCTGGCACATAGCGGCCATTCTCCACTCTTCCTCTCTGCAAGACAGGACTAGACTGCCACTGGTTCTCCAGCCTAGGGTCTACACTCTCAGGCGGACCAGGAGTCTCAGGGAAGGCTCTCCTCCCCCTACCTCTTCTCCTAGGGTTCCTCCTCCTCCGGCGAGGGGTACACCTAGAACGCCATTCCAACCCAGGGTTTAACCCCTCAGGTTGTACCGGGGGCAGAGGTGGGCTCTCCCACCCTCTGCACCCCCTTCCAGAGCCCTGCTCCCTACCAACTGGGGCGGTACCTCTGGAAGAAGAACTGGTCGGGACGCTGGTTACAGACGTCCCACCCTTCAGGTCAGGCTGATCCTGAACCTGGCCTCCCAACCTCCGGCCTAGAACCTTTGGTGGAATAATTGCCTGGCACTCCAGGACTTCTGGGGATTTCCACTCCATCCCCCTGAGGCTATCAAAGGACACATATGTCGAGCGACTGTCTGTCTGGCGCTGATCTCCCGTCCCCTGTCCACCTGACAGTGCGCGGAGATCCCCCAGAACAGAAGTGGTGCCACCCTGGCCACTACACGGGATCCTAGCCCAACTGGGTAGTCCCTGACCCACAGGCTCTTCCACTGGGGAACTCATCCCCCAATCACTCCTCACACTGGACTCCTGTACCCTCCCTACCGGAGCGGTACCGCCAGACACTAGAACCACAGGAGCCCTGTTTACAGGCGCTCCAGGTCCTCCACTCACTAAGAGATCTTCCTCAAGTGGACTAACAGGACAGCCTAGGTCCCCAACTTGGTGTTCCCTCATGAAACCATCCAAGTCCTGAGGCAGGGTTTCGGGCGTCTGGGGACCCTCGGTCACCCCCTCACTCCTGCTCCACTGAGCCAGGCAGTGAGCCCCTACACCCTCCTCGCTATCCTGGGACCTAGCTGGGCTACACTGAGCCTCCTCCACCACGCTGGGCTGGAGGATCTCTGAACCACTACTGTTGGAATCACTCTCCCATTCCTCATCAGAACTTGGGACCCCTTCCCAACGGTCTGCTTTTCTTGCCAGGGTCCAAGGATCCAAGGCATCACATCCAAACAGGTGTTGGCGCAACCCAGGATAAAAACTACTGCATAGCTGTTCTTTGATAACCAGAGCATACAGTCCATCAAAATCCCGTTTCGTGTTTACACTTAACCAATCATCCAGTGCATCCTCACATTTACCCACAAACGTGTCCCAAGTCTGGTGAGACAGCTTCCTACTGCCCCTGAATTTCAACCTTAACTCCTCCTCCTGGGGAACAGGTACCAGACTGGGATTTCCTACACTGGAATCTATCTGGCTGCTACCACTGGACTCAACCCTCCCTGGGGAGTCCAGAAAACCACAACTGCGCTCAGGGGATAACCTACCCTCCAGAGCTAGTTTCTCTCTGGCAAAGGCCCTCTCAGCCTCCGCCCTCTGTCTTTTGACCTCCAGCTGCGCCATAGCCTGGGCATGCTGCAACCTGAGCTTTTCTAACGTCAGCTGGTGCTCCCTTTCTTTCCTCCTATCTTCCCACTCCTCTGGGGACAGGGAAAGGGATGAGGCGCTGCCTCCTATGCTGGACCCAGCAAGGGACGCCCTACCTATGGGGTCCTCACTCTCTACTGGCGTCCAGGTATTGTCATCCTCTACCTCCTCTTCTGAATCTTCAGGGCTCCCCACAGACCCACCACCCTCCAGGTGTGAGGCCCGGGCCCTTTCCATACTGTGCTCAAGATCCCATGGACCCTTTTGCCATAGGACCAGGTGGTCCTGAAGTTCGTACAGGGTGTCGGACTCTCCCTCTGTACAGTACCTTTCTAACTCCTGCCTCTGGCGCCAAGCTAGCTCATAGGGATCACAAGCAGGCTCCATTCTGGCGGACGTTATGGTAAAAATTATACAGGGAACCTAGGGGTCTGAGTTTCACACAGGAGCACACAATTCACAAAAAGATTCAGCAAGCTCTCTATCCCAGAGAACTCACACTCACTTGCCTAGTGCCACACACCACTCATCCACACACAACCCTCCCCTCGGACTGGTAAGGCAGTTTCTACCACCCCTGATTCCTCAACCTGACCACCACGTGACACAGGTACCAACTCTGGGCGCAGGGCGGGGGACAAATGTACAGGACACTATTACGCTGCCACCACTGGATCCCACCCTCTGGTGAATCCAGAAAACACAATGCACTAAGGGGGATGATCTACCCTCCCGAGCTAGGGACGCCTAACTCACAGTGCACAAAACCACATTTCCAAAGAAATGACAATTAAAAACAAACTTAGAACAATAATCCCTATACCATGTGATTTATCTAAATGCAGAGTTTTGTAGTGCGGCCAGTTGCTGCTGCGGTACAGCGCAAACGCAAGTCCAAATCCCACCGCTGATCACCAATGTTAGAAATGGGATTTCTGGCTGGCTAAGGCTTGCGCCAAAGTCAGGCAGAAACCACCACTCTAGTCAGGGCAAGGAAGTTACACGCCAAAGATAACCCCTGCTCACCCCCTTGGTAGCTTGGCACGAGCAGTCAGGCTTATCTCTGAGGCGATGTGTAAAGCGTTTGCGCACGCACCCAGCAACAACACCCAAGGCCCACCACAAAGAAAACTCCACACAAGGTATTATATAAAAATAACCTTTGTATTATACACAACACATTAGATAAAAAACACACACTTTACAATGTGCCAACAGGCACGGGCAGAATTTACAAGGGATTATATATACAGGGGACAGGGCCACATGGACCACTGTCAGGAATTAGCACTTTGTAGAAATAGCACTTAGAACGAAGGAATAATATTTGAGAACATAGCACACAATCACTGTAGCACTAAAAATAGAACATGTAGCACACAACCAGTAACTACTGGTATCAGGTAGTACCACCTACGCAACCCTAACCACCTTAGGAAAATACTGCGCAGGGAATCAGGACCTCACTAGCACCACCTGTACTAGGAGAAAAACAACCACCTAAGTATCACAATACCTGTAGGGGTCTAAGCACATAAACACATGATGCATAACATTCAGAGGTGTAAAGCAAAGCACATGACGCATAACTATACATTCAGAGGTGCAGGGAAACACAATTGCGCAAGAACTCACATAAGCCACCACCTGTGGCAGTCCCTAGGCCAACTGGCCTTGTAGGGGAAAGGACGCCCTGCGTCCAGAAAAGTCAGGGCGCGCTGGCGCAGGCTGCGCAAGCCAGAACACCGAGGCCACAACCTAAACGTTGCAGTTGCCCACTAAGTGCTGGGCAACTGGAGAAATGCTGTGGCACCACTGTGCCTTGTTAAACCAATATGGCGGGGGGGTTGGAGCCTCTCCTGGGCTCTAATATGTCACACTTGTGGCCCCCTGAGCCTCGCAGGCTCTAAACAACTTTGAGGGGCAAGGTGGGAGTGGCCCGCTGCCACCTGGGGCCACTCAATCCCAAAAGAAATGCCCCCAACGTTGGAGAAATGCCCCCTGAGCCTCGCAGGCTCTAAACAACAATGGGCCCCGCTTTGGAGCGACCTCGCGCTCCCAACAACGCTCTGCCCACGTTGGAGCCTCTCGGGGGCTCACGGACACTGCCCCCGATGTCAGAGCCTCAACCGGGCTCTGGCTCAATCACCGCCCGTGGGGGACCGAGGAGAGACCGGCGGGAACGCCCCCACTCACCGGCTCTCCGCGGCGTCGTCCCTTCTCTTCCCGGGGCCGGAGATCTTCAGCAAATGCGGAGCCTACGGGCCCCGGACACGACGGCAGCTCGTCCCAGTGCGGGGTGGGCTCCCGCCTGGGTAGGACGCTTCTCCTCCGGGTCAAGGGCACCGGGCGCAGGGTAGGCTCCTGCCTGCTCCGGGGCCCCCAAAACCAGCCGCGATGCTTCGGTAGGAGGCGGGGTAGGCTCCCGCCCTCCTACTTCCTTTTCCGGTTGTCCCGGAGGCCCGCCCCCGGCCCGCCTGACTTCCTGGTCGGGCGCCGGAGGGCGATTCACGGGGCAAATGCCGGGGGTGCACCGGCGCTATTCTAATCCAATAAATCGAGGTGGGCACTCGATATTGCGGCAATGTCCCTGGCAGGGTGGGCACCTGCCAGGGGACTTTAGGATTTGCAGAGAACGGGGCACACGCCGGGTGGGCACCGGCTTTTTAGAAATAAAAGCGCTCCTGAGCGCTAAAGGAAAAGGAAAGCGCTTCCAGGCGCTAGAGGTGAAAAATAAAGCGCTCCCAGCGCTTCAGGGCACACAATCAGCAAAAGTCCAGGCAAGTTCTCTCCTGCATGCAGCAGGGGTGGGGGCAAGGCTGGACCCAGAGCCAGCTCACTGGGCCTCCAGGCAGGGAGGTAGTCCAGGTGGCGGTCCTCTGGTCCAGCAGCAGCAGCAGCAGCAGCCCCCCTCAGGCAGGATCCTGGCAAAGAACAACTTGTAAGGGGACACAGCCCCTTTTTATACAGTAAAAGTCTTTGTTCTTGGTTCAGGGTGAGGGGGAAAACCAGTCGCAGCTGGTTGGGGAGCACCCTTGATGTGCTCAGCCCCTCACTCTATTCACTGGCAGGGCTAGGGTCGTCAGTCGCACCACAGGGGGCGGGGCCAGCATTGTGTGTGGAAAACCCTGCCCTATTCAGGACCCAGGTGTACTCCTCCCACCCATCTAGCTGCTGATCTCCCCATTCACCACTGGGTGACTCATCCTGACTCTGGGGAATCCCTAGCCCGTCACATGACATGACCAGCCAATCACGCGACAGACACACTGCACACAGAAGTGCCCACTTCTAGAAGTGGCACTTCCACCCTAGGTACATGCACGCCGCACACATCATCGCGCAGCATTCACTCCCCCGAGTCCGCACATACCAACCTCGGGCCTGCACACCCCACGCATCAGGAACTACTAGGGACACATACATTCCCCATGCATTCCTATGGGAGGGCAGGCCTATCTCACCACATGCACTCAGAGCGCGCACGCACTTTACCCTGGGACACAGGGAAAGTGCGCAGAAACCAACAAATCACCACACCAAGTCACCAATAAAAAGCAAAAAAAGTTAAGGGGTGAACCTGCCAGAAGGGCCAAGTCCAACAAAAAACATACAAGAGTAATTCACAAAATGAATATTTCAATGAATTAATTCTTAAAAGAATAAATAAAGAAAAACACGTTCACAATAAACTTGTGGTCTAAAAGAACAAAAGTTTAAACTGTCAGATGTTTCGACAAACATATTTGACCACAACCAATTAAATAATTCAGATAAAATTCACAGAACTTTAAAAATCGGCAATGTATCTCTCCTAAAACCAGTTAAAATCTAAAATTACATAGACTAAAAAACTGGAACATAAAAAGAGAATATACACCAACTACAGGAGTCCTCCCGACGTGTACATTTTATCTACCATAAATAATTATAAAAAGTTGTGCAAATCATCACTGTTATTCAATCCATTGGGCATTTTAGTATCGAGCAACATAATAAATTCAGATTCAACCTGCCTTAACCTCTTTTCTCGATTTCCTCCTCTCATATTTTTGGGTACTGCACTGATAACATAATAACTAAGATCATTCAAATTGTTATTATGCACTAGTTTAAAATGCCGCGCCACAGGATAATTGGGATCCGAATTCACAATCGCTCTCAGATGTTGTAATATTCTGTTAAACACCTGTAATTTTGTACTGCCCACATAAAGTAAGTGACAGGTACATTCTAGGACATACATAGCGAACTCTGTTCTACAAGTGTAGTGACTTTGCATTTTAACTGGTTCTGGGCTAAAAGCTTTGACATATTGTGAAACATTTTTTCCAAATTTACAAGCTCGACATGAACTACACCTTGAGAAACCTGATCTTACTGACAGCCAACTGTTAGATGTTAAAATTTCAGGGCTGTTTCGTACCAAAGCATCCCTCATTGAGGGTGCCCTCCTAAAAGTAAGGCTAGGTAGTTTAGGCATGATTCAAGACAAAGTTAAATCCGAAAGAATAATTGGCCAATTCTTATATAAAATCTTCCGGACTTCTCTCCTGTCGACAAAAACTTGTAATTAACCTAATACTGTCAACCACTTGGACCCCCAGACTGTCCGAACTCTCATATAACTGTCTGGATGTACTTGACATATCAGGTAAAACATTCACATCATTCACTTTATTAGGTTTGTCACGAGCTATTGTCAAATATGAAGCTTTATACCCTCTATTCAAGAATCTTTCAAAAGCTTCTGCTTGACATTGTTGAAGGTCCCCTTCATGACTACAAATGCGCTTATTCGCAAGAATTCCCCATAGGGAATACTTCGTATAAGGTGTTGAGGGTGTGAACTAGTCGCATGTAGTACTGAGTTACCAGCTGTTATTTTCCTATGCAATTTGGTATGAATCATGTTGTCCTCAACAAAAATTTCAACATTCAAAAACTGTATCCTAGTGTCACTAATCTCCGATGTAAAAGTGAGATTAAGAGCATTCAAATTTAGATCATTCACAAACTTTTGGGCTGTTTCAATAGAACCTTTCCAGATAATACACACATCATCTATGAACCTCCACCAGTGAAGCACATGTTGGTCATAAATATAATGATGAGCAGTTCTGAGGACATGTTCCTCCCACCAGCCCACGTGTAAACACGCGTAACTAGGGGAGAAACATGCCCCCATCGCCACTCCGCGTAATTGCTGAAACACTTCCTTATTAAATAAAAAAAATTGTGAGTCAAACAAATCTCTATCATTTTGACCAACATTTTGTTATGTTCATACATGGCAATATTTCTTTTATCCCAATAATAGCGAATGGCATTAATCCCGTCACTATGGTGGATACTCGTGTACAAAGAACTGATGTCCATTGCTATTAAAAGACAATCCTCGAGGAGGAGCCTAGCGCGCAACCAAGATGGCCGCGTAGGTGCGAGGCTCCCGAGGACCTCCGCAACCTCCTACGTTTATCCTGTCTTCATCCTGAATCGGTTGAGGGGACTGTGTCGGTGAGCCTGAGCCGAGGTGGTACCCGTTTTCCGTTTTTGAATCGGACCCCGGGTGAGCACCGACTGAAGTTTGCGGCCTACTTCCCTCCTGACCCCGGACTCGAGTTTGGGGGTAACCCAGTGGCGAAGTGAACAACAACGGCGGGCTGGGCCTGGCGAGTCGCGTACCCCGCACTTTCAATTTCGCTTTTGACTCCCCTTGCCCTCATCGCAAGTGGGATTACGGCGTTTCTTTGTGTTGGGGTGGCCTCGCTGGGAGACCCTGCCTGCCTGCCTGCGGTGGCCCGCTCTGCCGTCCTGGGGTGACCCCCGGGGCTCTCGGCCTGGATTGCTTGCTCTCCACTGCGTAGCTGGTGAGGTCGCGAGCCACACGACGATGGCCACGAAGCAGGATGGGGATCGGTTGAAGGCCAAGTCTACCCGGCATGGCACCGTGCATCAGGCCAACATTATGGACCGCTACACCCTCCCGAAGGGATCTCCCGGCGGATCGCACAAGTCCTCCGAGTGCCCCTCGGATGCCCCGGATTTGCCTGCGAATCTGACTTTGCAGGATGTTATGGGCGCCATTGCTGAGATGAAGACCTCAGTGGGCCAGCAATTCGACACCTTGGCACATAAACTCGACGCGGTCCTCATCGATGTCAACCTTGTTAGAGCCGATCTCTCTAAGACAAATGACCGGGTCGACTCTTTGGCCCACACCGCGTCGGGCCTCACGACTGAGGTAGCGGCCCTTCAGACGGAGGTGCATCGGCTCCGTCAGGCAAGTGCGCTCCTGGATCGGCGCCTGGAGGACTCCGAGAGCAGGGCCCGGAGGAATAATATCCGCATTATTGGAGTGCCCGAGGGACGGGAGGAGTCGGCGGCGGATCTCTTTGTGGAGGACCTGATCTCTACCCATCTCCAGCCTAAGGGGCTGAGTAAATTCTTTGCGGTGGAGAGGGCCCATAGAGTTCCCGGAGGCAGGCCGAAGGTCGGAGCCCCTCCGCGGCCACTTATTGCCCGTATTTTTAACTTTCGGGACAGGGATGCGATTCTGCAAGCTTCCAGACTGCAGGGGCCGATTAAGCTGGAAAACATGGAGGTGAACTTTTATTCTGACTTCACGCAGGCGGTCCAGAAGCAGAGACTGAGTTTCCTGGGTGTCAAGCGGCGGCTTCGGGACATGAACCTAAAATATGCCATGCTCTTCCCGGCCAGGCTGCGGGTGGAGGCGGATGGTCGCACTCACTTTTTTGACCGTCCTGACATGGCCGGGGACTGGTTGGACACTTTGACTGGGGGACATGGTCGGGATGGAGAAGGGGCGACGGGAGGTGAGCGCTCACCGGACCGGGTCTGAGGTACTGACACCGTGGCTCACCCCGGATGATGCCACTTTTGGCCATGCTTAGGGTCTTTTGCCTATTGTGCCTTGTTTCCCCTCCATGGGAGGTTGTGCTGGGTCTCGAGGGGGTTCTCCCTCCTCCTCTAGGGGGTCTTAGTAGTTCCATTTACATAGGGGCGACAGGCACACTGCAAGTTGGGGGGGCTGTTTGGGCTCATGCAGGGGTGCAGGGAGAGGGGGAGTTTTGTTGGGGCTGTTGGGTTGGGGTTGGGTATTGTTTATTTGTACCACAAGGCAGATGTATTGTTGTGCTACTTCTACAGTGCTCCCGGGGGGGAGATGGCTCGATTTCAGCTATGATGGGGGGTAGGGGACTGAGTCTTTTGTCCTGGAATGTTAATGGACTGGGGGACAGGATAACACGGGGTGTGGTCCTGCAGTTTTTAAAACGTATTTCTCCCGATATAGTATTTCTGCAGGAAACACACCTCATTGGAAACTCCTTTCATGCTATGAATAGACGGGGCTATCGCCTTATAGCCCACTCGGGCTTCACCTCTGGTTCGAGGGGCGTGGGAATTATGGTTAAAACTTCGCTCCCGTTGGAAATGGATGAGGTGTTCCACGATGATAGGGGACGATACACGGCTCTGGTGGGTAGATTGGAGGGTAGAGTGATTGTTTTAGTTTCTGTTTATGTCCCGCCAGGGTTGCAAACAACTACTTTCGCTGATCTGGGATGCCTCCTCCTTGGCCTTCCGGAGGGGATTCTAGTGGTTGGGGGAGATTTTAACGCTGTAGTTTCCGGTACTGAGGACCGTCACCCTCCTAGGGATCTCCCCCGTGCCCAAGCGTGGCTGTCCGGCCTCTTGGATACATTGGGGCTGGTGGATTGTTGGCGGCTGAAACACCCTACGCAGATACAGTACACCTTTCATTCCGGGGCTCATGGCAGTCTTTCAAGGCTTGATTATGTTCTGATGCCAACGGCACAGGCGGGGAGGGTTGGGGAGGTACGACATTTGGCGCGGGGTATTTCGGACCACTCCCCGCTCCTGCTGCACTTCGACATTGTCCCGAGGGGGGAGGGGAGGGTGGTCCCGGTCAATCCCTGGTATCTGCGTGACCCCACAATTCGCGCAGATTTGGTTAAATCTCTTGAGCGGTATTTTGAAGATAATGTGGGGTCTGTATCGTCTGCGGTCTCTCTGTGGGAGGCGTTTAAGACGGTAATCCGGGGGGAGGCCCTGTCCCTCATTTCCCATTCCCGGAGGCGCAGGCGGGAGGAGGTGACCCGTATTGAAACGGAGATAACTGAATTGGAGGGTGATCTGGAATGTGGGGTGACGGATGACAAATTACATGCTCTCCGGCTCAAGCAGGCGGACTATAAGGCCCTCGTCACGGAGGCAGCCAGGGGCCTCAGTAGAGAGCAGCATGGGAGACTGTATGATGTGGGCGATAAGGCTGGTAAATTGATTGCGTGGCTGGATAAAAAGGAGAGAGCGAGTCGAGTTGTCCCGTCGATTGAGAAATTGGATGGTGTGTGTGTCACTGATCCGGGTGAAATTGTTGATTGCTTCGCAGACTATTTCCGTGGGGTGTATTCCCCGGTATCTTCCGGCTCGGAAGAGGATTCCCATGCCCTGCTCAGGGACATTGCGCTGCCTTCCCTTTCGGAAGAGGATAAAGTGTCGTTGGACGCCGCCCCTACATCTGAGGAGATTGCCCTCGCCATACGTTCGGTCGCTTCCGGCAAGGCCATGGGTCCTAATGGCCTTCCCATCGAATTGTACAAGCTGCGACCGGATACGCTGGCGCCACATCTCCGTGCTTTGTTCCTCGCGGCACGTTCGGCGGGTTCCCTCCCGCTGGACCAGCGTTTGGCCACTATCGTGGTTATTCACAAGGAGGGGAGGCCGCGGGATCGGGTCACGTCTTACAGGCCCATTTCTCTGTTGAATGCGGAGCCCAAAATTCTCGCCAAGGTGCTGGCTAATCGGCTGGTTAGCGTGGTGTGCGATCTGATTCACCAGGACCAGTCCGGCTTTATCCCTCATCGCAACACCGCGCTTAATCTGCGGCGTCTGCACGGGGTGCTCGCGCGGGTCCCGTTCATACGAGAGCCAGCCATTTTGGCGTCCTTGGACGCCACTATGGCGTTCGACACGCTTGAGTGGCCATATATTTGGGCGATGCTGGCGAAGTTTGGTTTTGGTCCGGGATTCATTGGTTGGGTGAAACTGTTATACTCTGGACCTCTGGCGCAGGTGGTGGTGAACGGTAGAGTGTCAGCTCCGTTTGAGCTGGGCAGGGGTACGCGGCAGGGCTGCCCGCTGTCGCCGCTGCTCTTCGCGCTTGCCTTGGAGCCCCAAGCGGAGTGGCTGCGGTGGGAGCCTTCCATTCGTGGTCTCCGCTGGACCCCTGAGTAGGAGGATCGCGTATCTCTTTACGCAGATGATATCCTTTTATACCTTGCTTCCCCGCGTAAATCGCTGATTGTATTAGTGGATGTCTTGCATTCCTTTGGCCGCAATTCTGGCCTAGTCATCAACTGGGCTAAATCCTGTGTGTATGTCCTCTCTGGGGAGACTCCTATCCTACCGCGTGGCTGCCCTATCCAGGGCATCTTTATTACCCTGGACGCTGAGGCCCGATATAAACAAAATTTGCTCCCCCCCCTTCAGCGCCTGAAGGAGGACGTGGCGCGTTGGAGGCGCTTGCCGCTCTCAACGCTTGGCCGTGCGGCATGGTTTAAGATGATGTCGCTGCCACGTTTCCTATATGCTTTACAGAACACGATGGATGTTGTCCCGGCGCGCTACTTTCGCGAGGTGGAGAGTTTGCAGCGCCAACTATTCTGGGATGGGAGGCCGCGTATCGCCCTTGCGAAGCTGACACTCCCGTGGTATGATGGGGGGGGTCGCCCTCCCAGACATCAAACGGTACTACTGGGCCTCCCAGCTGGCCGCGATAAACCACGGCCTTTACGGGCCCGCTCTAAACCCGGCCTTTGAGATGGATAAACTATTACTGCCGGGTGGTGACTATAATCGGGCGCTTTATTCTCGATCGCTCGACGCGCGTCTGACGGGCCATACGCGGGTCATGGTACGGGTGTGGCACGCGGCAAACTTGGCGATGGGGTGGAAGGATCGATTGACCCGGGCGACGCCACTGTATGCCTCTGAGCGGCTGGGCTCCCTGTGGACCTCGAAGGGCTTTGAGAAGTGGGACATGATAGGCATCAGCAGGGTGGGCGATCTCTGGACGAGGGGGGGATTCAAAACATTCGATGTGCTGCAGACGGAATTCCAGTTGCAGGACAGGGAGTACTTTCGATATCTACAGGTCTGTCACGCACTGGTCTCCGTATTCCCGAATGTTGCCTCCATCCCGGAGTACTCCCCTCTGGAAGATAGAGTGCTAGACGGGCATGTGCCGGATGGTACGATTTCCTTGATTTACAAAAAGCTCATCAACGATCGCTCGGGACTGTTGGCGAGCCTTCGTGAGGTGTGGGTCGCCGATGGATTGGAGCTGGACGACGAGGACTGGGTGTCTGCGGTGGCCTCCCCGAAAGAGGTGGCCATACCGGCCCGCCTTCGCTTCGTCCAGCTCAAAATACTCCATAGGGTCTATGTTACGGGGCCGGGTCTGATGCGTATGGGATATTCCGTGGATGGGTTGTGTAAGCGTGGGTGTGGTTCATTAGGGACCTTCGTCCATATTTTGTGGGACTGTCCGGAGGTGGCGCGATTCTGGCGTGGTGTGCATGCGGTGTTGCGGGCGGTCACACATGTGCCGCTGCTTCCTGAGGCGAGGAGGTGTCTGCTAAATGTGTGGGAGCCGACTGATTACTCAGTGCCGCAGACGTGGTGGGTGACTCTAGGCTATATGGTGGCCAAGCGTGACATAGCGCAATTGTGGGGCTCCCAGAGGTCGCCAACGATCTTGGCATGGAAGGACAACATGGATTGGTGTATGTTTCGGGAAAAAGTGGTGTATGTCGCGAGAGGTAAGCCTGGGAAATGGGTGAAAGTGTGGGGCCCCTGGAACTCCTACCGTGGCGGAATTTGTACCCCGCCGCTGACGCCTGATCTGGCACTGGCCCCGTCTCCCTAGTCTCCTTGTCTCCTTGGTTCTGGGTACGGAGTCCACTTTGTCTCCGCTCTGGCCTGTCCCCCCCCGCTTTTCCTGTGGATCGGTAGGGTCCTCCCAGGGGAGCGCATACTGCTGCTTCGATTTCTTGCTGCCTTGTGGATTTGTTTGTTATTTCTTACATAAAAATGGAACCGCCATCTGGGGGGTCCGGACGGTGTGGCCGCCAAGGTTTTTTTTCCTTTCCGACTCCTGTGATCTCTCTCACGCTGCAGCGTGTGTTTCCCACTTGTATTCTATGCTCTTCTTGTTTGCTAGCGGCCGGCCCGAAGGTTGTAGGCCCATTTTTGTATCTCTTTTGACTTCTGTAATAAAGGTTTCAAAAAAAAAAAATAAAAAAAAAAAAAAAAAAAGACAATCCTCTTCCCATTTTACTTTTCTTAGTTTGGTTACAAAATTACCAGTATCCCTTATAAAAGATGGCAAATCCTCCACGAACTCATGTAGATAATGGTCCACATATTTTGACATTGCCTCTAAATGGCTTTTGCGTGCGGAAATAATTGGTCTGCCAGGGACCGGTACCACCTTCTTATGTACTTTTGGAATAAAGTATAAAAAAAAGGAGTCATTGGATGATCATTTTTTAGAAAATTAAATTCATCTTTGGATAATAAGCCAACACGCTTCCACTGAGCCAGTTCACCAAAAACAAATTCCTTATTTTTCCTTAAGTCCTGGAAATTGGCTCTCCTGTAACAATCAACATCATTGAGATGTGACCAAGCTTCCTCCATATACAAATTTCTTGGCCATAAAACAATATTCCCTCCCTTGTCAGCTTTATTAATTATAACCTCCGTATGTTCTTGTAGTTTACGGATTAATTTAGTATATTGCATTTCAGAAAATTTGCGCTGCCTCTTTTGTTGTTGCATGACAGTGCTATTTAGTTGCTTCAATTCATTAACTACGCAATCACTAAAAACATCAATCGCATCCCTTGGCATCATTGGGATGAAAGTAGAAGGGGGTTTAAATGGACTAATACTTGGTGTGTTACAGGCGATACCTGCTGCGTGTAAATTCACCTGTGTTGGCTCATCTGAAGTGTCACCTGAATCAGCCAAAGATTGCATCGCCAGCAAAGTACCAACATCTGCTGCTTGCAGATTAAAACCAGCCTCTGATATGGATCTACTTTGGGATGCAATATCCACTGCATTCTTAAGTTGGAAGTGCTTCCTTAATTTTAGTTTTCGAATAAATTTAAACACATCCACTCTTGTTTGTGTACATTTAAAACAATTGGTGGGGCAATATGACAGTCCTAGGGCCAATAATTGCTTCTCTGCCAAAGTAAGCGTGATTTCAGACAAATTAATTACAGTATCATCAATTTCATCTTTGGGTACCTGTCTTATTTCTTGTTGTTGTACTTTTTCTTGTTTTTTCCTTTGTAATTTGATTTTCCGCCTCCGTTTCCTCCGTTGGTTCCTTCTTGTTCTGGTTTCTGCGCTTGATTGCGCGGTCTCAGAGTTTGCCGGCGGTCCTTCACTAAAAAAGAAAGCTCTTCTCCAGGAGCGAAATTGATCGGGACTTGAGGTGCTTGACGACCAATACTATCGTCCGATTCCACACTGCTATCAACACTACTAGTTTCCACTGAAGAACTGTTGCCATTTAATTGAGCGCCCACAGTAGCATTAACATTTTTGTTTTCTTCATTAGTGAGCGCACGACGTTTGATGTTATCATACTTTTTGGAGAAAGTGAATACACGTCCTGTTTCATAATCACGTTTGTCTCTTGCAAACTTGAAAATTTCTCTCCTTAATAACTTCCTCATGTTTTTTCAATCTAATTAGAATCTCCTCTCGTCCTTTTGCAATCTGTATATATATATATATATATATATATATATATATATATATTCCATAAGAAAACACACTGCCCTTGCAGCTTGAAAACAGGCCACTCCAAACGTGCTCAGCAATTTCTTTATTGGAGTGGCCTGTTTTCATGCTGCAAGGGCAGTGTGTTTTCTTATGGAATATGGGAGATGTCTGACACACCTGAGACAGGCCCCGACTCATGAGGTTGAGGCGCTTCTGATTGTCAGACTTTTGTTTGGATTTCTATGGAAGGAGCACCCACCGGTTGTGACACTGGACATAAACGAAGTTTTGATGGAAGGGCCACGATGAGAGGCCCGCCTCTACTTGGAGAGTGAACTCTGGAACAGTCAGAGTATGCAAAAGGGATTTCCCAATGCACTGCGCGCTCGAGGTTACCAGCTGAAAGGCAAGTGATGAACTGTAAAAAACTTGGTGGTAGCTGAACTTTCTTTTGAGTGACTGTGCCCGTTTATGGAACTTATCTTGTAAAGCAATGTTTGCAAGCGATGCACAGTGAAACAAGGGTGGTTTTGCCAAAATTCAACATTGAATGCCATTAAGGAAGTAAAGCGGCAGTTACATAGCATTATCGGATTTGTGGTTTTTTACCACATAGAAAACGATAAACTAATGCTGCAAGAAAGGGAAACATAGATTTAATGAACACTGTTGTTCTAAAGATTCAACCTGATGAAAAACGAAATGTTGTACTCACCTTTGCTGCATAAAAACGAACCGGTAGATAAAGAACTCACTGCCTCTTGAAAAATTGGAAAGAAATGGACATTGTCCTTTTTCAATGTTATTAGTTACGTTTTTAAAATGCAAACGAACCCACCAGGACACAGTGGCATATAATGAAGACTCAGCCGAGTCGAAACGCGTAATGCCTGCATGCCTACCTTTGCATCAAATAAAGAAATTGCTGAGCACGTTTGGAGTGGCCTGTTTTCATGCTGCAAGGGCAGTGTGTTTTCTTATGAAATATGGGAGGTGTCTGACACACCTGAGACAGGCCCCGACTCGTGAGGTTGAGGCGCTTCTGATTGTCAGACTTTTGTTTGGATATATATATATATATATATATATATATATATATATATATATATGTTCAACACAGCAGCTAGATACGATGCCAAAAATGGAAGCCCACAAGAAAATCCTAAAGCTGATGCTTTTATTGTGCAGACCCACCCCCCCTATTCCCCAACAGACGCGTTTCGCCTCACGGCTTCGTCAGTGTCGATTTGTTTGTGCAAACACGCAAGTATTTAAAGTCAGAATACATCACATGTTAAAGTAAACATAAAAAACGGACTTATGCCTCATTGAGTATGGCGGCCATCTTGTAGTTTGTTATTTCTACCGAAATAAATATAATACAAACAAACAAACAAACGTGCAACAAGTGCTTGTGCAATATATATATATATATATATATATATATATATAAAGAAAGAAACTCACATAATAGTGATTGAACTTTGGGTGACTTAACAGTTTTATCTAAATTCAAATTCATGTCAATTTGTTCACACCCAAATGTTCTCCACAATTGCGCCCTGAAAAAAAACCATATATATATATATATATATATATATATATCCAAGAAAAACTCCTACTCCACAAAGAAGAGGCACGTATTCGAGGCGTGTAGGTATAGGGCTTATTTAATATTTACCAGGGCTCCCACAACACCGCAAAGAAAGATAGACGCGTTTCGCCTGCAACGCAGGCTTTATCAATCTAATTGGTGCCATGCATTTTAAGGTATATATAGCCCTCCCCTCCCTTAAAACACCAGTAGACATAGAAAATGGACTGTGCATTCAGACCATCTATGGTAAATACGTATTATCCCCAGACATATGTTCAGTACAAGTGCAAAGCACAGATGAGTACACATATCGGCAAAATGCGCAATCAACATGTCTTGCTGGGAAATAAAGAAGATACATTCTCCTAAAAAATGAAAGCACGTGAAACATATGTATCGTCTACCAAAGGTGGAAGCATGTCTCAGTGACAGACTGAGGTGCATAGATGTAATATTCACACATGGCGCCAACGATCTCACAGCATATTGCCCTGATGTGTCAAAAATAAATAAAATTACAATAAGTGGTATTACAATCAATAAAATCGAGCTGCACTTGTCCCTCATAGTTGTTTACACAGACCGCATTGCCCTGTAACTGAATAAGACACGATCTCCCAATTGTGTCCTCCGGTCCGGGCAAAAATGGAACTAAACTTGGCAAGCAAATGAGCGCAAGAACAGGCACACAGATAATAGCGAGTTTGGGAATGTCCCATGTCCACGGGGCTCTAATTATACTGACTGTGTAACTTTACACTAGTACTGTCTGCCTCCAAGTGATTGCTGCTCATCCACCCGGAACTACGAGGCCCATAATCCCCCTTAATGGCAATGCTTTGTAAGTTCAAAGTCCATTAATGCCTGTCGTGCGTGAAAGTTCAAATCTCAAGTGTTCCTTAAATTTGCAATACCGGTGACCGGGTAATCATTCCAGTACATCCAAAGACACAAATGCCATATATATGTATATATATATATGGTTCAACAAATCCCCAGCACTCGTGTAAATCAAAAAATTCAAAACAATTAAGACGTGTACGTCAGAAACAACAATGGCAATAAAGTTCTTGTGCGAGGTTTAGTTTTCCTTGTTCTTTATTTTCAAGGCGACATCCTAGTCACAGCCAACACGTGTTTCGTCGTGTAGGGACATTTAACCCACGACTTCCTCAAGGCTATTTTCAATTCAAATGGTACCTTTAATATGTGGTTAAAATTCCAGACCACATAGGGGTCAAATCCACGACTGGAATATTCAAATTTCTTTCGTTCCTTAATCAGTAAAGCGTAAGTATCGCGCTGAGCCAAATATCCAGTCGGTAATGTGTTGTATATTTCAATTCCCGTCTACAGGTGTCCGGCAAGCCGTGTGCAGCTGTCCGTGGCTCTCGATTTCGACAGTTTTCTGCCCCTAAAGCGGCGATAATGTTAACGCCGTGCTTGATAATATGCCCCTAAATTCCATCATTGGCTGAGATTTCTACCCCGCATTCCTGTAATGCCAGTGTTCTTTAGCCTCCTCTGGTCTCATTAGTGTCTTACAAAAATTTTTTTTAAAGCCTACAACAGATTCATGCTAGAAAATTGCATTACCCAAGTCAAAGAAAAGAGAACAAATTGCTGTGTTTGTAAACAAAATAAAAAAGGGATTTTAGGGATTAGAGCTGTTCTCTCATTTTTTCCTGTTATGGATTCTAATTGTGTTTACAAAGTATCTAATGAGCATGCTTTGACTCTTTATATGAATGGCACTCCAGTGAGCAGTACCTGATGGGCAGATCTCCACAGGAGTAGCAAATGTGCATTGCATACCGGTGCCTGTAGATGATCCGCGTATTAGTATCTGTTGTGTTTGCTATGCCTTATTATTCCACTCACTGGTATCTGAAGGGAACATTGCGAGTCAGTAGTTGGAGGGCATATCATCGGCGAGTAAATTCATGAGTTTTTACAGGATGGACATCTCATAGGTTGGAAGGATCCATTGGATGTGCCTGCAGGTCCTTTCGTGTGATATGTTATTGAATATATAGAGTCTGGTTCTAATTCAAGCACAGTTAGAACACCTTGTTACTAGTTAATCACTATCCAGCAGCCCATATTCAGGTAGCTCACCATTGTGTGGTATAAAGGTGTGGTGAACACATCTTCTTAAATACTCGCGTGCGTCAGTGTATGATGAGAGGTTAGCGGTTAGCGTTTTCTCTGAATTCTGTGGGCTATGAGCCAATAGAAATTTAGAGGAACATATTTAGACCTTTGAGTCCAGATTTGATGAGCAATTCATGAATCAGTATCAAACTTTTATTTTAGGGTTCCGCATCTTATGAGCACATCACGTGTTGTATTCAGTGAGCATTTCAGGCGTAGTGGTATCAGATTTCATGTTCCAGTATACGATGAGCATTTCTAGGCAGAAGACCTCTTTGGAATTTTACCAGTCAATATTCAACATCTGGTTCAAGTGTTGGGAACCCAAAGCACAGTTGACGTTTCGTGGGTAGAATCAGATGTGATTACATGGCACAAAATCTTATAGGTCTTTCACAGCACATTATCTACTTTATTCATTAATCTGCAACCAATCCTATCCAGACCTATGTGCCACAGAATTTCCAAAACCTCAGAAGAGAAGAGAGGTAAGGTCAAAGTCTCCAGATAGTGGCATTATTTTTGGGAGTGAGAATTTGTGGCACAAGTAACATCACTTTTATTGCGCAAGAAAGAGTGAAAGCAAGAAATGAATACCACCTGAGAAGAATGTGCATTTCCAGGTCACCATGTCACTCATTTTTTTCTCTTGAAGAGTGGGTTGGTGAGGATCACCGACTGTTCCTTTTGAGTAGGTGCTCCAGCAATCATTAACGAGGTTCTTTGGAGGCCCCTGTCCAGTGGCATGACCAAAATTGAGGGGGCCCCCCTGCAAGGTACGTGGAGGGGCCCCCTCTGGACTCTATCAAGAGCTCTCCAGCCGAAGTGCTGTGCTTAGGGGGCCCCCTGGAGCTTGGGGGGGCCACCTGCACCGCGGGGGATGTGGGGGCCTGTGTTACGCCCCTGCCGCTGTCAGCTTCTGTGACAGTTCTAACACTTTACCTCCTTGACTACTGCCACCTCTCAAGTCAACTGTGTCACATGTCCACCACAATACAGTACATTCAACGCTAGAATATGAGCACATGGATAGTCTTTCCGCCAGCTTTTAAGTTTACTTGTGCATTTTCAAGTGAAAGCCTTTCAGAACAATGATGAACAGAAAGCAGATGGAGTGGTTAAATCACAAATTCAAAAAAAGAGAGGGAGAGGTAGAGGGATATGCTAGGTCCACCCTTCTATTCCAGTAGTTGACACAAAAATATCCGAGATCACGGATGAAGAACCTAGCTGTAGAGGTAGATTATCATCAAACGATGGATGTAATCTTGAAAGGAAAGATGTCCTTTCTTGAGTCCCCTCACTCACCGGAGTTTCCTCACGGTGACATGCTTCATCATAGGGCCATCTCAACCCGCTGCGGGTTGAGGCGTGCTGCGACTTGCGAGAATACGTAGGAGCACTTTAGTGAGGGACTATGTGTACTGCAGTGGTGTATGTGGAGTGGAGTGATTTAAACATATCTAGCTAGTGGGCGGAATTACTTTACTCTTGCTCCTTTTTGATATATTAAAAATGGGGTGGGTCTCTAGGTCAACCTGGTTTGCAATGAGTCAGGGGTCCTAGTAGACTGCTTACATGTTTCGAACTTACCCCCAAGCTCTTCTTCAGGACACCGCAGGGTCCAGCCCTATGTGTACCACTCCAAGGTGCAGTAAAATGGTGATATTTATAAATGCCGGTTAATGAGCATTAATTGAAAAATATACATACGACATTTAATAATGTTTGGTAGGTATTTTTCAAAAGGCCGTATTATGCCACGTGGCCGAAACGAGGGGGCAAGAGAGTTCCACGTGAATTTTCAAAGGCTTCTCTCCTGGCTGGATACCTGCTGGGGTTCCATGAGACCGAGTCCGTAACCATTCATTTATTTCGTTTCAGCTCTGATCACCGTCCAGGAGTTTATTGAAGGGTCCATGGATGACGACTGGGTCCGTGAAATGCTGGAGTGTGACCCAACTACCATGGAACTCAAAAGAACTGAAAACTTTGCCAAGCTACAGAAGAGCAGTTCACGCAGGACCCTGGGACCAATGCCACCACAGAGTAACTTTAAAACGTAATGATAAACCCACAAGAGCAGTTCACTAATGTACTGATTGGCCGCTCCATCGAATGATACACCCATTGACAAAATTATGGACTAATCTACCGTCTCACTGACTGACCGAATGCTGCACTGATTGAATGACAGACTAATCACCTGGCTGACTAATTGTTCAACTAACTCACCTATTGACAGAGTGAATGAATAATGAATAAATGAACGAATGCTTGAATGATTCTTAAACAACACATTTTAAATCAAAGCACTGTTCCTTTAAATTATGTGTTCTTATGAAAAGCAATCTAGCGCTTAAAAAAGGGAAAATGAATGAATAAACATTTTATTCGATGAATGTCTCTTTGGACTTCAAGTCTGAGAATGAATATATTCGGCTCGAGTCGTGTATATTTAGCACAATGTTTTTCCTTATATGTTTTGCTTCATATTATGTCTGAACATAACAGTTTAAATGCTAATGAAGAGTAAAATATTGAAATAAAGCATCTCTAAATCCTGTGATGCTACCCCTGCCCTATACAGCTTTCACGATGACTACATTTCTTTTATAAGTAACTATCGTTTTTAAACCTTTATATTTGTTGTACATTTTTCATTCTCAGTCATCCTACATTTAGCAAGCGATTTACGTGCCCTTAAGTTATAAAGTATCCAAATAAAGTTTTTGAATAGATAATGTTTGTTTTTCAAACTGTTAATAAGTCCTGAATAAATAAGGCAATATGTTTAAAAGTTTATATTTTCGTTCAAATTTAACAGCACTTATGTGGCTTCCTGAACGGATTCTATTGTATCAAGCAAAGGTGGATGGTTTGTTCCATGTGGGTGGGCAAACCTCAGTAGACACACCTTAGATGTGTGGAATTGTTTTTCTAAAGGACATAGTGGTAACATCGATGAAGTATAGATCTGACATTAGCGAAGCATTATTTATTAGTACTAAATAATATACAGTTGCAATTTAATTTTAATGAAAGTGATGGATGGAATTCATGCGCACCCGACAACTAAACTATACTCCTTCCACTCCATTCCCCACAGTCTGCGCGTACGGCTCGACAGATGCGGACGATCCTTCCCCTCATCCAGCATTCAGATTACCTAGGCATGGTGATATCGGACCACGATGCACATGTTGTGACCCTTCGGTGGCACCCACCGACACCTCCTGTACCCACGTGGCAGCTCCCCCGAGAATGCCTAGAGGACCCTATATTTGGGCAAACAGAAAACATCCAACACTACTTCTCAGAAAACGCAGGGACCACAAATTCTAGGACACGAGTGGGACGCTTTCAAGGTAGTGATGCGGGGTGCCTGCATTAGGCAAATCGTGGGAGTCCGCAGAACGCTAGAGCAGGTGGTACAGTTTACAGAACAGCGAGTGGCGAAACTGTCTAAGGAGGCTGACAAGCAACAAATCCCCCGGCACAAATGGCAGAGGCCAAAACTAAATATGCAGAAGCTTGTGCAGACTTGCGCTGGTATAACTTTCGGGCATATGCCTCTAGAGCCCACAACGAAGGTAACCATGCTGGCGCTCTGCTCGCATGGCTGGTCAGACAAGACACGCAAGCGTAACCGATCACCAGTATCAGAAACGCCGCAGGCGTGATTGTACATGCGCAAGCAGACATTCTTTGGGACTTCCACGAGTATTACGACACATTATATAGGGAGCCGGCCCAGGACAGAGGGGAGTACATACGTAGGATGCTGGACAGTGACGCTATAATGCAGGAGCCAGAGGAGGACAGGGTTGCCCTAGATGAACAACTAACGGCCATAGAGATCAAACATGCAATCCGCCAACTAGCCACCAATAAAGCCCACGGCCATGATGGCTTCCCTATAGAATTCTATACCACATTCTCTCAACTGGTCCAGCAGCTAGACTTAGTATACCAGGCGGCGCTAGAGACAAAGATGCTCCCCAAGTCCATGCGCGACTCCACGCTAGTGACGTTTCTTAAAACTAGACCGAGACCCCTTGCTTAGGTCCTCCTACTGGCCCATCACCCTACTAACAGCAGACTGCAAAATTCTTGGAAAAATCCTTGCACACAGAATCACAGAAGTGCTCCCCGTCTTATACACCCCGACCAATGTGGTTTTGTGCCCAGGAGGAACACTTCCTAGAATATTCGTCGGCTGTTCCAGGTCCAGGACAGTGTACGGGGAAATTCCCACGCGCTGCATGCCTTGTATTGGACCTCGAAAAGGCCTTCGATACCCTGGCGTGGCAGTATTTATTCGCTGTTTTGGAGGAAGCGAGACTGGGACCTCAACTTAGGGCATACATCAAGTTGCTGTACTTATGGTTGTCCACTCGAATTCGAATAGGCAGGCAAATTTCGCCCCCCATTTCGATACCGCGCGGAACGTGCCAAGGATTCCCTCTGTCCCCGTTATTATTCGCTCTAGCAATGGAGCTGCTGGCGATCAAACTGAGGAGGGAGGGCGAGGTATGGGGTATTCCGCTTGAGGGACGTATGCATAGCGTGTCCATGTACGCAGATGACCTGCTCATCTACATCAGAGACATCACACCAAACCTCACCTCTCTCTGGTCCACACTCAACGAGGCCAAATTCACATCTACCCCCTTCACCCCGATGCACCCCACTGGAAGGTCAATGTAGGAGATGCCACACTGTCTTGGAAGGGGGATGCCCCACGATACTTGGCCATTAGACTCTATCACACACCTGAAGACCTATTGGAGGGGAATCACTACAGGGCCCTCTGAGGGTTGAAAACCCAATATCAACATCTGGAGGATGTTGCCCCTGGCCCTGATAGGAATGGTAGCTCTGGCCAAAATGATAATGCTACCCTGGCTCCACTATTACTTTGCAAACGTTTCGGTGATCCCCCTGCAATGCTTCTTTTATGAGCTTGACTCCCTGCTGATCTCGTTGATATGGGCCGCCGCAGAGTAGCCTTGACGACACTACAGCTTCCACGGGATGGGGAAGGGCTGGGGGCCCCGTCCTTTGAAGCCTACTTTTAGGCGGCACAATTACAGTTGCTCTTGCGTTGGATGGCTGGACGGCACTTGGAGGAAACGACAACACAAGCCGGGACTTTGACAACTCCGGAGACAACCCGGATGACCAGACCCAACCCGACACACCCCCTGCTGGTGAAAGTGGCCAGATCCTGTGCGCTGCTTATCCATTGTCTCGCTAAAGCGGCACCTATGTATTATCCACTGCTGCCACTGGTGGGTCTCCCTAAGGGAAGCGGGTACTACGTGGCTGGCGAATTGCGAGTTTGGCCAGATCGGGCTCAGCGAGACAGCGGTTCGGTTCACGGAAGGCTAACTGACATCGTTTGAGGGATTGACGGAAGAGAGTGCGGGCTCCTCGTTGGACAGTTCTCATTACACAGGCAACTCATTGCCGACTGTAGAAAGCCATGGGACCTTAAGGCTGGGGAACCCAAAACGCACCCAGTGCTACATACGATTTTAAACATGGGCATAGGGCGCCACCTGATCACATGGATATCCAAATCGGTCATGGAACTCATAAACAAACCACTGACGAGGCTCCGATTCAAATGGGAGGAAGAATTTGGCTGCGCACTACACGACAAAGAATGGCTCACAGCCCTGGAACATCACAAAAAAGTGTCACGCAACCAGCGATTTAAAAATATCCAATTCAACATACTACATCGGGCTTATCTCACGCCGGAACGACTTAAGCGCTTTTTCCCCGCGTCGCAGTTTGACTGTCCTCGCTGCCATACACCCGACGCCTTATTTATCCATATGCTATGGACTTGCCCCACGCCGTAAGCCTTTTGGGCAAGAGTACCTGCCACACTGCTGACGGTCACGGGCTTGACAGGACTTAACATGTGGGAGGCCTGCGCCTTAGGGATTTTTAAGCGACACAAACAAAGAAAGGTGGAGACCCAATTTGCGATCCTAGTCATACTCCTTGCTAAGCGTAGCATCACACTACACTGGCGATCACCTAACGGTCCTCATATAGAGGCATGGTGGGGGTCGGTCAAAAAATGGGGTGCGGCCGAGGAGGACACCATTCGCCGGGAGGAAGCATGCGGCATGTGGCGAAATCCCATTTCCATGCAGTGGTCGATGCTCCTACATGACTTCACGCACGCACAAGACACCCCCGCGAACACCCCAGGTGACACCCAGACATTGCTAGGCCCGGATGAACCCCGAACCCCACACATATCGCCTGCACGAGACCATCCCCCTGCGGCCCCAAGCGACACACCCATCTCGTCCTGATGGGGGATCACCCCTGGGAGTTACTAGCCCAGTGGCATTCAATGCCCCTACCCATGCCCCAGTTCCCGGAGTTTAGTCTCCCCAGTTTGGTTGTATAGAAGGATGTGGTGTCCTCCCGAACACCGGATGGAGATAGCGAGCAACACTTGAGTACCAGACATCTCAATATGTCATCTACTATCCCCGGTTAGACACACATCCCAACACAACATAAGTGTCAAGGCAATCTAGGCCTTGGTGGACTGGAATTTACTCGTAATGTTAATGTGAATAATGAAAGTCATGCAAAGACAAAAAATAAATTTTTCTTCATGATTGTTGTATACCTTGCAAGAAAACCAATAAAAAGGTTTATGAAAAGAAAAGGTGATGGATGGAATGCTTGAATTAATCTCAGCCACTGGTAATCGCTCGAGCCGCATCCCAATTCATAGTTTTTCGCCCACAGTGCCACTTCAGTTTGGACCCAGCCATATGCAAGTCAATCTTGAACCTGCACCTCATGGCAACAGTCCAGCCTGAACTGTCAGGACAGGTCCTCTCGAACCAGAACACAAGCAACCCCGGACCAGTTATATACCCTTATTAGGGCTCTTCAGCAAGGCAAAGCTTGGTTCCAGTGACACAGTGAGCCAGACCCCACTTCTGGGCATACCTGGTGCACTCAGGGAGTCAAATAAAAATACGACAAAGTGACGGATGAAATGCTTGAATTAATCTCAGCCACGGGCAATCACATAGGGCAGCATCCCAATCCATCGCTTTTCACCCATCATGCCACCTCACTTTGGACCCAGCCATATGAAAATCAGTCTTGACGCTGCTCCTCTTGGGAACAGTCCAGATTGAACTGCCAGGACAGGTCCTCCCCAAACCAGAACGCAATCAATCCAGGAGTGTTTTTCCCTAATTAGGGCTCTTCAGCTCTTCAGCCAGTTATAGCTTTGTTCCAATGGCACAGTGAGCCAGGATCCACATCTAGTTATTCCCAGCGCACTTTGAGCATCAAATGTAAAATGCAGCAAGGTGATGGATGGAAGGTTTGAATCAATCTCAGCCACTGATAATCAAATAGCCGTATCCTAAACCATCATCTTTCGCCCACCATGCCAAATCAGTTCGGACCCAACCCTATGCAAATCACTTTAGACTGTGTTCCAATGGAAACAGTCCAGCCTGAAATGTCAGAACAGGTCCTCCCTGAACCAAAGCACAAGCAACCCAGAACTGGTTTCTTCCTTATTAGGGCTTTTCAGCCCGCTATACCTTGGTTCCAGTTGCACAGTGAGCCTGGGACCCATGTTGGGCATTCCCGGCGCACCTACAGCATCAAATGCTAAAACAACAAGGTGGTGGATGGAATGTTTGAATAAATCTCAGCCACTGTCAACGTCTTGGTCCGCATCCCAGTTTATCGCTATTCTCCCAACATGCCCCCCTCTGTTTGGCTCAGTCATATGCAAATCCGTCTTGACCCTGCTCCTCATGGGAACAGTCCAGCCTTCAATTAATTCAAGCATTCCATCTATCACTTTTTGTGTACTTTAGTGTGTTGCCCTAAGTGGAGCAGGTATGCCATTTACGTGCGCCCTGTGCACACTGTGTCAATACAACAAAGCTATGCCTGGCTATTGAGACTAAACAAGAGCGAAATCGGTCCTAGGTTGCTTGGGTTCTGGCTCAGAGAAGGCCTGGCTTTGCAGTTTGTGCTGGGATGTTCCCATTGGAGCAGGTTCAAGACTGATTTGCATATAGCTGAATCTAAACTGAGATGACATGGTATACAAAATAAAAATGATCTGGGATGTGGCCCGAGTAATTTCCAATGGGTCAGATTAATTCAAGCATTCCATCCATCACTTTTTTGTATACTTTAGTGCAATTTAATTTTAAAGTATAACTTTAAAACACATTTTGGCTTTGTGCATAAGAGACTGACAGTGCAACACTTAACAGCAAATTTGTGTAGTGGGAGAAATCCACATTGGCTAGGGGTATAACGCAGGTCACTGCAGCCCCTATTGCGCAAGGGTCCCCCCAACTCTGCAGGGAGCCCCCAATCAATCGAAGGTCAATTAATAGACGTAGGATACAGGAAATACAGGGGCCCTCATTGTATTCTGCAGGGATGAGATAGTCAGAGGTTCATCCGAACACCTGAGCCAGCAGAAAAGAGGAAGAGAATGCCTAACAACAGGACATGCTCAAAACCGAATTCGACTGAGAGCGCACCCAGAAGGGGGTGGACCCATTATCAACAGACTCAATGTTACGCTCACTTAAAGAATTTTTGGAAAAGCATTTTATCCCTATAAATGAGCGCCTATTTACCATCAAAAAAGGCCTGGCAAAGTACAACCCCTAGCAATACCACCTCCATCAGGATGCTCAGGGTGTCTAGCTCCAAATTATCTGCCTGCGGCCGTCACTAGTAGCATGCTGGCTGAAAGGAAGGCCAATGATGAATCCACAGACCCTAGCGATGCAGCAAAGCCTTCACGGCAGGACTTAAATCAAAAGACACAGCAGGCACTGCAGAAACATAATGGTGCAAGGGAAACCAATGTTGCCATAGCCACCACAAGTAAGGGGAGGGCTGACTACACAGGGAATAAGAGCATGATGCAAATCTCTCAGTGACCCAGTGCATCTACAAAGAACTCTAAAGTACAAGAAGGAACGTCCTCTGCCACTACCTTGCACCTTCTCCCTATATTGGGGTTATAGCCAGGGTGCCCTTGCTGAAGGATGATCAAACAGAGACATGGGAGCAGACATGGAACAAGGAGTTACATTGTCTTGGGGCTAACAGGAATTTTAAGCAGACGGATGAAAAAGGCATTTTAATGGTCAGACGAATAAACTGGGTTGGGACTTCCCCCAAAAATATCCCTGGCAACTGCATTGTAGTCAACGTTCGTCGCCCAACAACAGTAGAACATGTGCTGGGCTACAAGGTCCGATGGTTTCTTCCGAAATCAGCTATTGCTACACTCCCACTAGGGTACTTCTATAGATCTCCTCAAATGGCACCTTTTATTTCCTCATGAGTTTCCCATTAAGAGTCTTCTTGGAGCTTAGCAAGCAGTAACTAATGAGGTCGATTGGCAGAATGTCCCAGTGGACATACACCCATGCATCCTGACTGCTAGTCCAAAGACTGTGAATTCAGAACATCCTGTTGCCTTGCCCATAGAGACAGAGCTGGCCCCAGACTTTTCAACATTGTTCTCAAATTCGCCACGCCCTGAGGAGCCTGAGATCTTAGCAGTCCACGCCCATTGTTATTTTAAGTTGGAATATTGCTGGTGTTCATTAAAAGGTCTTACTACCAGAGTGGCAGTCATTTATAAATACCTATGATATCTTGTTATTTCAGGAAACATGGGAAAGAACCCCTATTGTTTTTGATGCTTTCGCTTGCTTTTCTTCCCCAGCAATATCATCTAGCTGAGGGTGACCATCTGTGGGGTTATCGATCTGGGTATATCTATCACTCAAAGGAAGAACAGAAGCTCTTGAGGTAAAGGATGGAAACTTTCCAGCAGTAGTACACAGGGGGGGCTTGGATTTACACAAAGCGACTTCTATAATAATGATTTTCATAGTATCCCTAATAAAAACTTCCAAGCTGTATTCAATTGTATCTCCACTCTAGTGGAGAAAAAGGTAAATGCAGGGTGCCAGTTATCCATCAGTTTGGCAGGGGACTCCAACGCTGAACTACCAATTAAAAGCAACGGTTCCAACACATTAACTGATGTGGGAGGTGATAAACCGGGTAGAGCTAGAGGCATCATTAGATCTTTCAGATATGCACAATGCATTAGAGATAGCCGGTAGGGATAGTATAAGGATCCCAACGGCAGAAATTGTGCAACGATCATAGATTATATATTCATCTCCCAAAATCCAACCCAATTGTGGCATGACATCTTCCACCATACCAAGCTCTTGGGTGGACTCCACCATAGTTCATATTTTTTAAAAAGGGGACCGGGCTAAGCCTGATTGCTATCGCCCAATCTCTTTAATTGATATACCAGCCAAAATATTGGGCCATGTTATATATAATAGGATTTCAGATTGGGTATGTGAAAACAAAATTTTGGATGCATTCCAATACGGCTTTCGGACTGGTATTGGCACAGTGGAGCAATGCTTGAATCTAAATCTGATAATTGGCAAGAATATAGTGACCAAACAGTCCAACCTTTACTTGGGATTCATGGATTTATCCATGGCCTTTGACTGTGTAAATCGAAACACTCTTTGGCTGCATCTCCTTGGCATCGGAATGGAAGGGACCCTTTTCCACAAGCTTGCCTCGCTTCATGCTGATACCATAGCCAGGGTACATTATGACAAAAGGTGAATTGTCAAACATCATCAAGACACATCGTGAAGTGTGGCAAGGTTGTGTGTTCACACCGTAATTATTTGTTCTTTACATAAACGATTTGAGCACTAAGTTGGTAACTAGTACCCTAGACGTACAAAAGGTAAATGGTATACCACTCCCTGCACTTCTGTATGCACAAGATGCAGGTTTAATGGCCCGAACCCCAATAGCACTAAGAAATTTAGTCAACACTTTTGTGGAGGTCATGTCAAATTTGGACCTCCTAACAAACTTTTATAAATCTTACACAATGGTTTGTGGGACTAAAAGATGAATGGATTTTAAAATAGCACTTGGTCAAAACATTGTGGTGAGCACAAAAATGTTCTCGTACCTGGGTGTAACTTTTAGTAAAAAGGGATTCTGGGCAATACACGTCAAGCAAAGTAGGGTGAAATTAGCTAGCTCTTTGGGTTCGCTCCTTAGCCTACCACGGCCACCCAGGGGTTGTCTAAGGCCCCAGTACTGCAAATCTACACTGTGCAATGCTCCCCCACAGCTTCTTATGGGGCTGGTGTCTGGGGTCATGCAGATTGTTCCGCAATACTGAGGGAGGAAAACAACTTTTGTATCAGACTGCTGGTCATACCAGGATCCTCTTCAAATCTCATCTGCCACAGTAAACTTGGGCTTTCCTACTTGAGCGACCTCATATGAAACCACCTTTGTTGTGACTTTCTATTTGGCGGAATGAGGACACTCCATTAACTGGGGCCATAATTAGTGATTGCCTGAAATGTGACAAAGGCATGTCAATTTAATGGCTGGCCTATGTGAAAGGTTCCCTCTATGAGACTGGTTTACCACACGTTTTTTCCGACTCCACTTCATGCACATCCATTAGTAGAAAGGAAGTGTCAATAATGATATTAGCAGAATTACATAACAAGAGTGTCGCGGAGGAGTCGTGGAAAGTAATGAATGAGAAATATCTCTCCTGGAACTTAGAGGTTATACCAGTTAGTTACATACAGAAACCCATGAGGGTCTGGGAGCATTCCCTATTATTTAGGTTTAGGGCAGACACAGTAAAATACCTACTCTGTTTTCCAACAGGATATCAGTTCAATCTAGACTCAATGGCATGCCCGTGTAGTGACTGTGCCACCCAGTCCATGATGCGCTTCCTTTTCTTCTGTAAATTTTACACGTTATATACTAAACGTTTTTTGGCCCCACTAATGAGAGCAAGAAATATACGATGCAGTGCCCATGCCATTCTCACATTACAAGGTCTCTCAGATGATGAAATATGCGCTGCTTTAATGTGCTTTCTTTGCAGAACCATGTATTTTATTTGAAAAATGTGAGATCGTGACTACTGGTCTCACATTAAAAAAGGCAATTTTATCATGCTTTTAAAGGAAGAATTGTTCTTACTGGGTTTTTTTAACCTCCATGGTGGTACCATCAAATTACTAGGTATGAAATGCCCAGAATAACCCAGAGTAGCAACAGGTAACCCATCCATTGATAGGGTGGGCCACAAAGTAGGCCTCTACTAATGGAACCGTACTGCCTGTGTTACAATACATAGGCTAACTATGATTAGCCACCAGGGGAGGGCATTGAGACACATGATTTTGTCTTTCAAGTACCAAATTGTGTTAATTTTTAATGCAAGATAACACTATTAATTATAATATTAATTGTATATTTTAATGTGTACTTTTATGGTTTTTATGTAAAACTGAATAAAGATATTTTGATTTAATTGATTGATTTGATTTCTGCAGGGTGGGCATCATTTTGCATTACATGAACGACTTGGGCATCTTGTAATCTGCAGGGGGGACGTCATTTTGCATTATACCACTGACATGGGCGTCTAGGAGCTGAAGCTAGCTAAGGAAGTTTCCCAAGGAGATGTGTCTTAAAAGCCTTCCTAAAACAAAGAAGCTTATACATGGGTACTCAAAAACATCTTCCCATGGGCCAGAAAGTGTGGTCTGTGGTGTGCCCAAGGGCCGCATTGATGCCAACAGGGTGGAAGAGTGTCTTTGCGGAGAAGGGGGTAAGCTGGGCATAGTGGAAGTTAAGCATGTAGATGGTGTGGTCATGGAGTTATTTTGAGGGTTTAATTCCATACTGCCCTCTAAATTAAGCCACTAGTCCTTAGAAGAGTCATAGATTTGACAATATTGTGTTATGCTGTATCTGAGCCGCTGTCCCTTTACCACTACTTGGGGTCAGCCTTCTCTGCCTGGTAATGCTATTGATGGAGCTTAGTTTTCACCTATAAAATGTATGCATTACTATATGACAAAAAGCTGCAGACATGAATTCTAAAATGGCATGCAGATGGTGGCGCAAGCAAGATGAAAACATAAGGCCTGATCAGAATGCTTCACTTTGGAGGTGCTTTCATGTGAAAACATACTCAATTAGTTGAACAGCCATGTTGATATGTGATTAATCAATATGTAATCTCATTATAAAATGCACATTAATTTAGAAAATGTATTTGTACTTTCAAAATGGCATCATGTATTTTTGCAAGAGTAGAAATGTGCTGAATTGTGTTTCACAGTGTAGAAAACCACGTGATTTCAGTTTGCTTTAGTGGCCTCAGCTTACTGCAGGTTTTGCCCTTGAACATTAGAATGGAATGTGCTCCTCTTCCCTAGCAACTTTCAACGAAAGGGCTTTGTTAATAAATCACGCCCTCCTGTTTCCGTCTCTTCGACCTTCACTATGTTACATATCTTTTTAGCCTGTTTAAAAGTGGAGTGAAGAGCACACATTTTTTTCATTATCACAAGACTAAAATTTGAACGGGAACACGCCTGATTAATGACGTATCCAGTCAGCCCATGGGAAGATGATATGTCTTGAAGTTCTGATTGGATCAGCTATGTGAACTTTTGCTAGCACAGCCAGGCAGAGAGAGAGCTGAAAGGATCAGAACAGATTTAGATTTTAGGTGCTAAACTTTAAATTTCATGCTTTAACTAACTGCTTTTGAAAATATGTATTTGTCCTATGCATTTATTTCTCTTTATGGGAGATTTTTGCCATTATTAATTATTGATTAACCTTGCAAGACTTACTCTGTTTCTTAGAAACTCTTTAAGAGTTTTGACTGACAATTTGCACCGCATTTCCCTTCCTATATGTGATGCTTATATGCAGACTGTAATATGCACTGTATTAATGCTATTTTTCCTATTTTTCAATTTTGTAACCTGATTGATATTTGACTAATGAATAAAGAGTCAGAGAACCATAACTTATGACTTAAAAATAAAACCCTTTAAAATAACTCACCACTCTCATTATTGCCTTAAATATTGTTTGCATTAAATTTTCATAAATATGTAAAGTCTCCTGTTTGGTGAAACACGGTCATCAAAAGGTCCATCATTTCACCCTTTACAGCGGTAAACAATAGGTAATGAGGTTTTGAATAGGGAAATTACCACTGAATCAGTTTTTGGTAGCAGAGTTAAGGTTAGTGCCATCACCAAAAGGAGCATAGTTAGATTAATGCCTAGCGCTAGAAAATAATTGCCGAAGTTAGATAAAGTCCTGATTCCTGATTCCTGTGCTCAGAACCTGAGGATTGGCAAAGCAGTACTGGAAAGGTGATGCAAAAAGGAGATTGCTGGAGTGGTGTGAGTATTAATAGGGTTGTGAAATGCGGTTAATGTGCTTGCAGGTATGTTTTTGTGGTGTGGAAAAATAGTAAAGGTTTTGACTGTGGATTCAATTTTGCTCATTTTGACTTGATGTTTTTTATTTTGTTTTATTGATTAAATTGGTTATTTCATAGGACAGATTTATAATGATTGATTTATGTCTAACATTTTATGTTGAATTTGTATTGCGTTTTATGTTGTTTTTGAAGACTTCCGGGATTTAGGAAGTTGGATGCCCTGTAGGTACACAGGGAAAAACGTGTGGCAAGTAAAGTCACACGGGGTATTGTCTGTTTGCCCTGTAGGTACACGGGGAAATGTGTGGCAAGTGAAGTCGCACAGCCCATTGTCTGGTTTCAAGTTGGTAACATCGTCGTGTGTTATCGGTAGGGACATTTTCTGTGTGAAAGTGGTGTATGGATAGCGAAGGCCGCCTGTGAAATTTCAGCCTTAAGAACAGGAGTCAATTGTGAGCTCTGATTACGCTTATCCCTGGGAAGGTAACAGGTCTCCCCTAAGCATGTAAGAAGGGTAAAGTAGAGGGAAGTGCTACTTTATCGGCAAAACTGAATAATTCTGTGGTAGGGTAGAGGTAAGCGCTGCCTACTGGAAATACAGAATTCTTGTGCAAATGGACTACATTTTCTGTATGAATGTGTGTAAGTGAAATAGGACTCAGTTTTCTCGTGAAACTCTGGCCTTAATTCTCAGGAGCATTGTAGTCTCCACATGTGTTTTATCCCCAAAGAAACGGTTAGCCTTTGCTTGTTAGAAGGGTAAAGTAGAGGGAAGTGCTACTTTATCGGTGAAACTGAACAATTCTGTGGTAGGGTAGAGGTAAGCGCTGCCTACTGGAAATACAGAATTCTTGTGTAAAAGGTCAAAACTATTTCTTTGGTTTAGTGAAACAGGTAATGGTGGTGTTTTTATTTTGTTACTAACGGAATTTTGATTAAAGAAAACTCAAACAAATATTGATGTAAGATTTTGTAAAGGGAGGGCTAGTAGCAGGAGGAAAACTGACGTCCCAAAGGGCCGCGCTGGCACTGGACGAGACATTGGGTGTGTAGTGAACCCTGTTTGTAAAGAAGGGTTCAGTAGCAGGAGTTAAACGGACTGAAACTGTCAATTGTGGCAGGATTGGAGAAAATAAATTGCATTAAAATATTACAGAAATGGAATTGCTTAAAGGTTTAAAGAAACGGTTGGGAGGTAAAGTGAAAAATTTGTTTTTAATTGGTGATGCTCCTGAAGGAACACCTGTGCATTTTATGTCTACAAATTTGGGAAAAAGTTCATGTATGTGGGTTCACCAATGGTGCAAAATTACTGAAAAAGAGGGTCCTTTGAGGTTTCCAAAAGATGGTACTTTTGAATTGCAATTTATTGACAAATTAAGGGAAGTGTTATGTGAAATAAAGACACCATCTAGAGCTGCACAATTTGAGGCCTTAAGCATGTGGAAAAAGACAGCAAGAGACAAAGTAAGTGAGGATAAAAAGGTAAAGCACCAGATGCAGGAGAAGGGAATTAATGATGATAAAAAAGCTTCAAATAAATCATGATTCAGGGAATGAAATAATGGATGCATTGTTAACTGAGTGTCGCCTCTTTATGTGGTTCCCATGAAAAATACTGATAATAGTGTACCAGTAAGTACAACAGTGGCTACTGCTTCTGTTGAACAGAGAGAAACACAGAATGAGAGAAACGTGCAGACATTTCAGATTGACCCACTACCTGTTGATTCAGCACTGACAGTGATACCTCCAGGTGTTACTGCTTTAAATGTGACTGATTCAGTGAATAAACTACAAGCTGCAGATGCACAGACAGTGCCTAGGCAAATTATGACTGTCCCAATTAATATGGGCCCTACCCAAAAGGTTCAAAGAATTGTAGAAGGAGCAAATATGTCAGGGTTTATTTTAGAATCTCAGAATTCACAGATTATTGAACAGAAACTACCCCAGACAGTCCAAGCATTGAAAGATGAGGAGAAAATGCTGTTTACAACATCTGCAGCCCAGGATAAAATGAATATATTTGAAGATGGGAGTTTTCAAACCTGCTTTGAGGAAGCAGCAGTAATTAAAAAGATAGAATGCATGGGGGAACAAGTTAACCCAGACCCTGAAAAAGAGAAACAGCTTAGTGTTTTAAATTCAACATTTGAACATGAAGAAATTAACAGTACTTGCTATTTAAATCAGGAAAAAATGAACCAGTGTCAGGAAAAAGAATGAATTTCCCTGAGTAAGGAAACAAATACATGTGCAGTAACTACACATGGTAGACTGACCAATTTGGCTCAAAAATATGAAATTAATGTTTCAGGAAGTTTTCCATTTCAGAAACGTTTCAGGGTACATATGGATGATGAAGCAAATAAGACCATGAGTTCTTCAGGAATGCAATTGCACATTGCAGAAACGAAATATATTTTTAAATACAATGGGTTTGAGAAATTTGGAGACAAGTGCATAAGAAAACATGAGAAGAAAAAGAAACCACCAGACCTAGCAAGGAAACTGGATTAGAAAAGGAAACCACCAGATTTAGTTAAGGAAAATAATAGGCAGAATGAGGGAGAAGATTTTGCTTGCTCATTGAGAGAAATGGTGGGAGAAGTGCATGTTCATATGCCACGGAACAAAAGTGAACTTGCAGAATTTCTGAACACATTCCCGAAATTGAGAGACAAACTTATGCTGTGGTACCCACAAGTTGATGGATTTATCGAAATTTTAAAGGAGTTGTGTATTAATTTGGAAATTATTTTTGACACTGCCATGCAAACTGAATTATGGTTTGAATCTAAAGTTGCGGTGCAAAGGCCAGGTGAGGAGACAGAAAAAAATGTCTGCATAAATGCACCATCAATTTCTCATAGCAGTGATTACTTTCCTGAAGGGCAGAGTGCCAGCAAAATATGTGAATTGGGTACAGATTAAAAGAACAAGACAGGAGTTAAAATTGGTTCATGAGTTTTGTGAAAGTGTGTGTTTAATGTTTCAGCAACACAGTGGTAGAGAATGTCCTGATGCCATTAGCATAAGATTCTTTGTGACTCAGTTGGTTATTGGTTTAATATTTTCTGATCAGATTAGTGTGCACATACAGCAAAAGCTGATAGAATGGCATCTGAAGGATGAAAGTTACTATTGTGCTGGACAGGGAATGAAGCCAAAAGTTTGAAGAAAAACCTATGATGGTACAGAGAAGGTTTGCACAGAAACGTTTTCAGAATAAGCTGTTTGCAGAGAATAAACTTGTGGTACAGGGTGATGTTTCACAAGCAGAGGTAAAAAGTGCTCAAGGAAGATTTGGTGTTCTACAGGATGGAAATAAAGGTGTTTTGGTTTGTGCAAATTCAGGTATGGATGTTGTACTGCTGGAAAAAGTGTCCTTTTGCCATCTTTGTGACAGATTTGAGCATTGGATGGAAGAAGAAATTTAAATGTAAACATGATGCAGCAGTAGGAAATGTGCAAAAACAGAGAAATGCAGGTGCAGGAGGTGCCAGCTAAGCAAATGTAAATGTCAGTTCAGAAACAGGTACCAATGGCAGGCATTTTTCAAGCCCAAATGTTCCCACAAAATATGGAAAATGTTAAATAAGTTGTCCAGGGCAAATGTGAATTATTTCCAGAAACAAAATCAGAACCCAGTTCAACAGGTTACTGTATTTGAAAATGAGAGTTGTAACCCTAACAATTCTGAAATTACCAAGTCCATTGTGAAAGCAGTGGAAGGTCGAGACTTAGTTGGAGTTTTAAACAAAGAAATTACACACCCAATTTTAGAAGAATTTGCACCACAAATAAGCCCATTTGAGGAAACTTACCAATTTATTGTTTGTGACTCAGGCCTGTCAGGAAAACAATTGTTTTGCCAATTAAACAGCACAGATTACTGTACACCAGATAATGTTAATTTTCAGATTCCTGGTGAGGATGTACATTTTAAAATGGCCCATCAAGAGACAGCTGTAGCATTGTTTTGAGAAAAGACTGTTGAAAAATTACCTTCTGATTTGAAAGAAATAATAAACCCAGAAGTAAGGGAGTTCACAGAGAAAGATGTCAGATTAATAAAATATGCAGAGCATGTCTTATTCAAATTAGAATTAGATGACATGTATTCAAGAACAGCATCAATTGCAGGAATTTTACCAATAAAAGGGTTTTTGATGGAATTGATTGGAAGTTTATGTAACTTTCTGATCACAGGTTCGCAGAAACTAAATGAAAAGAACAGATTAGAGCAGGAGATTAATAGCATAATTTTTCCATGTTGTCCTATGGTACCGAATCCAGACAATATATTTTTTCACATTCCATGTGCTGAAGAATGGCTTACTGTTATTGATTGTTGCCAAGTTCATGTCACAGTGCCATTGCATGAAGCTAGTGAGGAGTACTGTCAGAAAGAAAATGAATGTCTGGGACACATAATTGGAAAGGGAGGTAGAAAGGTGTCACCACAGAGAGTGGAAATAATTTACCAAATTCAGAAAGAAGTCAGGAAGTTTTTGGGAATGGTTTGCTGCTGTAGTGAGTGGTTACTAA
Organism: Triturus cristatus; assembly: GCF_964204655.1. NCBI lineage: Eukaryota > Metazoa > Chordata > Amphibia > Caudata > Salamandridae > Triturus > Triturus cristatus. The sequence continues at coordinate 528,833,348 of NC_140585.1, read as the reverse complement.
ACCTTTCCCTAGTGACTAAGCCTTTACTGAGGCTGACACACAAGGATGTGTCTGATCCACTTCCATTGGACAACAATTGCACAAAAACATTCCTAGAGTTGAAGGTGAAAAAGTGTTGCGCCCCGGCACTAGGAATGCAAGTTTATTTAAAAGAAAATACACCGATGTGCAGTGAGAGGGAGGGCTGCGCTCTCTCAGTGCCTGTTCAAAAACATGAATTCTTTCAATGGTCTGTGATGTATTTCCCAATGACCATTGACCCCAACGTCACAGAAATGCCCAGCTGCCTTAATTTAGTAGCTGTGGTAGATGTCAGTCATAAAAAGAGTGAGTTTATAATAATGGAATTCCCAATTTTTGAAATAGTTGCTTCCTTTGTGGAGTTGTTTTGGGAAAATACTGTGACCAAGAAATGTCTAAATTCAAATGTATTTAGCTTACTGCCAGCAAATGAAATTGTTTGTGATCAAACTGAACCTAAATGTTTAAATGTCATGAATTTCTGCCGGAAACCAAAGTTAAACTTTAATGATGAACGTCTGATTCAGCCCAACCATTTTGTAGATGGCCCATATTTGAAAGGTAACAATGACACATTAAGAGTAGCACATGCTACTCATTCGCACCAATGCAGCACCTTCTCTTCCACCTGACGCAACAGATTGACTGGATCTCCCCTGTCCGGCCTGTAGCTCCTTCGGCAATTCATGTATCATGTCCGATACGCCATTAGTAAATGACCCCCTGCGTATCATGTCTTGGAATGTTAATGGGCTCCTGGATTGCCTTAAACGCATGGCCGTCCCTAAGTATGCGCAGCGCATAGGGGCAGACATTTTATTTTTACAAGAAACCCACTTGTTGGGTAATCGCTCTCCCTTTCTGGCGCGGTACGGCTATGACAGAGTGTGGCACTCGGGGTTCGCTCGGGGTTCCCGGGGAGTGGCAATTCTAGTACGTCGCTCCCTTCCTTTGGTGACCGTTCACACAGCCCTTGACGCCCAGGGCACTCTCGTGGCTGTTAGTGGCACAATCAATGGCAACCCGCTTAACCTGGTGTCCCTTTACTCCCCCCCTCGATGCTGACAAAGACTCTGGCTAAATCTGTTGAGCTATTGACTTAATTGCCCTCTGGCCCGACATTCCTTGGGGGCGACTTTAATGCGGTCTGGTCACCGGATCTAGATACGACAGGCCCCCCATCCCCAAGTAGAACCGTCCAGGCCAAGCAGCTGCGGTCATGGTCTGCCTCTCTCGGTCTGTGCGACGCCTGGCGGCTGTGGGGCATCCACACGCTAGACAATTCACCCACACCTCGGCGGCGCACCATACACAGGCACGCATTGACACCATCTTTGTCCCGTGGACGGACTGTCTTCTGATTCAAGATGTCTCGCTTCTTCCGTGAGGTATCTCCGACCACGCGCCGGTGCTGATTCATGCGGACCCCCTCCCGCCTTTGCCCGACAAACATGGAGGTTGAATGCCTGGTTTCTTCAGGACAAAGACTTCTGGGCAGCAGTGGGGGTGGAGCTCAAGCAATACTTTCTCTCCAACGAAGGCTCTGTGTCCTCTCCGGGTACCCTCTGGGAGGCGGGCAAGGCCACGATTAGGGGGGTTGCCAAGGGCCGCCTCAAGCTCCAGCACCAAGCCCAGCTGGAGCAGATTACCTCACGGGAGGTGCAGGCCCTGTGCCTCGAACGAACTGCGACCCGATCCCCGGATGGTTCCAACATGAGACTTCTGGCCCGCCTTCGGACGGAGATTAAACAGCTGTTGCTGGAGGCGGCTAAACTCCTTTGGCGCTCCTCTGTGGCCAAAGTATATGGATGGGGCGACAAGAACGGTGCGCTCCTTCACCGTCTGGCAACGTATCCCAGAGCGAATAGCATCATCCCTGAGATAGTGACGCCAGGGGGGGTTACCGTGCCGTGCCCCACTGGAGATGGCGCATGCCTTTGCTACCTACTACCGCAGGCTCTACGAGGCCCAGGCCCCGACCCTCTCCCTGGTGGCTCTGATGGACGGTGAGGGCGGCCACCTTCCGCGGCTAGACGCCACCGTCCAAACTGACCTGGACCGTCCTATTTCCCGCAAAGAAATTGGAGATTCTATCACTCTTGTCTCCTCTGGCAAAACTCCGGGCCCTGATGGCCTCCCCCAGGAGTATTACGCCCACTACCGGGACGTTCTCCTCCCTCATTTAGACGCGTTATTTCAGGAGGCCGTGGAGAAGGGCTCCTTTCCCCAAGAAATGGATATCGCCACTATTGTGGTCATTCCGAAGTCCCAGCCCCCTTCGCCGCAGTGCGCGGATTATCGCCCTATCTCCCTCATTAATACTGAGGTGAAACTGTTTGCCACCATCCTTGCCCAGCGGCTCAGGCCCCATCTGTCTATGTTGGTCCACCCGATCAGTGTGGGTTTATGCCTTCCCATGGCACCAGACATTGTCTCCATAGGCTGCATTCCGTCTTGGCTCGCCGCCACCGCCTCACTCCTTACCTCGCGCTACTCCTGGTAGACTCTGAGAAGGCCTTTGAATCTGTGGATTGGGACTTCCTTCAAGATGTTCTCGAGGCGATGGGACTTTGCCTTTGCTTTCGGGCCATGGTCAAGGTCCTGTACACCCTCCCGCGGGCTCGGGTCCTAGTCAACGGGGTCCTGTCGGAGCCCTTCCCGATCTGCAGGGGAATGAGGCAGGGCTGCCCCCTTTCCTCCCTGCTTTTTGCTTTAGTGATGGAGCCTCTGGCGTCCTTGATGCGGTCCTGTGACCGGATGCAGGGATGGGATTGGCCCAGCGTCGAGCCAGACAAAATTGCCCTCTATGCAGACGACGTTCTTATCTATCTGGCAGATCCTGCCCAGTCGGGTCCCCATTGTCTTCGTATCTTGCGATCCTTCGAATAGGCCTCCGGCATCCGTTTGAACCCCGATAAGTCGGTCCTGGTCCCCTTGCCCCTCTCCCGGGAATGCTTTGATTGGCAGTCCACCATACCTCTGCGCCGTCAATCTTTCAAATACATGGGGATTTGGGTTACCCTACAGCCCGAACTCAGCTGGGCCCTCAACGTCACTCCTCTGGTGGATCTTCAGCGGTGGCATTCCTTGCCCCTCAACCCCATGGGGAAGGTGGCTCTCTTCAAAATGATGGTGCTCCTTTACATGCTTCAAAATACCCCTGTGTGTTTCCCCAGGGCCTGGTTCCGTACGCTGGATGGCTTCATCACCAAGTTCCTATGGGGGGAAAAGTAGGTCCCGATTAGCGCTCAGTACCTGCAGGATTCCTTCATTCGACGGGGGTTTGGGGATGACTCACCTCTACCTCTACTATTAGGCCACCCGACTCCTTTCCATACATGACTGGTTTAATGGGGGGTGGTCCGACCCGGCCTACAGGCTTGAGCTGGGTGATCTAGGCCTGGACAGACTACACTCCTTTCTCTATGGGACCCCGATTCCATCTTGTCTTCCAGAGGTGACACGTTCTGTGCTACTGGCCTGGCGGGCCGCATTGCGGCACACCGGCTGGACACACACGATGACCCGCTGTACACCCTTGTGGCGCGGGCCCTGGCTCAGGGAGGAGTCCGGGCTTTGGGGTTTCGAGGCCTGGGACCGCATAGGCATTTCCCAGCTGGGGGATGTTTGTGGGGGTGGTCATATGCGATCCTTTGAAGATCTCGAGGCCCGATACTTGTTGCATCCCTCACAATTCTTTTGCTACCTCCAACTGCGACACGCCCTCCACTCACACCTAACGACGAGCACACGACTGCCTGACCATAGCCCACCTGAAGCACAGATTATGTTCGGGGACCTGGGGAAGGGTGGCATTTCCCGTATTTATCGTACATTGATTAATAACACCCCGAATTCCTTGGACAGACTGCGGGCGCAATGAAAGGTCTGGGTAGGCCCCTTGGAGGAAGAGGACTGGCGAGATGCCCTTATGGCCCCTAGACTGGTCACTGCCTCTGCTCGGTTGCGCTTGGTGCAACTTTACTATCTGCATGCCGTGTATCTCCCCCCTTTTCGTCTTTACTACGCAGGGCTTAGCCCGTCCTCAGCCTGTACCAGGTGTGGCCATGGCCCCGCAGACTTCATGCACATGGTGTGGACCTGTCCCCTCCTAGCGGGATATTTGGAGGGCATCGAGATCAAGCTCTCAGAGGTTCTGGGGAGGAGGGTTCCCCATGACCCTAAGCACATGATCCTGGGCATCACGGAATGGGCTGGATGGGTCACGAAATGACAAACTGTTCTTTAATACGGCCGTAGCGGTGGCTAAGAGACATTGCTGCCTTGTGAAAGTGCCCGGAGTGGGGTGGACTGGTGTGCCACGCAGGAGAAAAATTATGTACGCAGCACATCTGAGAGATGCTGTGAAATGGAAAGGCCTGTTCCAAATGATCCTGGCAAAGACTGTTGTGAAATGTGGTGGCCTTCCAAATTGGGTGCATGCCTCTCACACGTATGGTCCTGTGTCCCCCTGATAAAACAGCTCCTCTTCAAGAAAAGATGCCAGCAGTGGTCAAAAGTCCACAGAAGAGCATCAGTCAAGCTGTAAGGGAACACATAGAGTTTAAAGCAGCACTAGAGAAAACTGAGGTGGCACTGGAAAAGCAAAAAGTGGAAACTGACTCAGATGAAAGTGGTGTCCAAGGGGTGAAAGAGTCAGATGCAGCCTCTGAAGAAGAAATAAGTGCTGTGGGCCTACAAGTGGAGGTAGGAAAAAGCTGTCTGAAAGGGAATCCAAAAAGTTTCCAGTGGTCCCTTGAAAAATCATTTGCACCCATAGCTGAAACATCTGAATCTGATCAAAGTGAAAATAAAAGTGAAAAGCTTGGATTGGAAAAGTGCAAGGAATTAAAGGTGCTCTGTCAGAGTTTTTAAGCACCTGAGTGGTCAAAATACATGGAAAAAGTACAGGATGCCACACTGTATGAGCCACCTTGATGACAAGCTGGTGACAAGGAGCCAAAATTTGCTGAAACAATAAATGAGAACTGTCAAACTGTTCCAAGAAGCTACTTACAGAAATCTGCACTACAACTTTTGAGCGTGGCCATATATGATCTGCTTACAGACCAAATTTGTGTGGCCATAGAAACAGAGGTAACATTGTTATATGCTCAGCTTTTGTAATAACCAGTGATAAATAACATACTAATTTAGTAGGGGTTTCTTTTAGATACCTGTGTGAATTAAGTGTGCTAATGAACACTAAGGATGAGTAGTAATATTTTAGGTAGAGAAAAACATTTAATTGTCTCAACTAATGATGTGTTTTATTTAAACAAATGTAACATGTGAAATTAAATAAGTATGATAAATTTAGAAATTATTTGAGGTACAAAGATTTGATATTTATCAAAAGGGTGAATTGATGGAGCTTAGATTTCACCTATAAAATGTATGCATTATTATATGACAAAAAGCTGCAGACATGAGTTCTAAAATGACACGCAGATTGTGGCGCAAGCAAGATGAAAACATAAGGCCTGATCAGAATGCTTCAGTTGAACAGCCATGTGTATATGTGATTGATTAATATGTAATCTCACAATAGAATGCACATTAATTTAGAAAATGTATTTGTACTTTCAAAATGGCATCATGTATTTTTGCAAGAATAGAAATGTGCTGAATTGTGTTTCACAGTGTAGAAAACCACGTGATTTCAGTTTGCTTTAGTGGCCTCAGCTTACTGCAGGTTTTGCCCTTGAACATTAGAATGGAATGTGCTCCTCTTCCCTACCAACTTTCAACGAAAGGGCTTTGTTAATAAATCACACCCTCCTGTTTCCGTCTCTTCGACCTTCACTATGTTACATATCTTTTTAGCCTGTTTAAAAGTGGAGTGAAGAGCACACATTTTTTTCATAATCACAAGACTAAAATTTGAACAGGAACACGCCTGATTAATGACTTATCCAGTCAGCCCATGGGAAGATGATGTGTCTTGAAGTTCTGATTGGATCAGCTATTTGAACTTTTGCTAGCACAGCCAGGCAGAGAGAGAGCTGAAAGGATCAGAACAGATTTAGATTTTAGGTGCTAAACTTTAAATTTCATGCTTTAACTAACTGCTTTTGAAAATATGTATTTGTCCTATGCATTTATTTCTCTTTATGGGAGATTTTTGTCATTATTAATTATTGATTAACCCTGCAAGACTTACTCTGTTTCTTAGAAACTCTTTAAGAGTTTTGACTGACAATTTGCACCGCATTTCCCTTCCTATATGTGATGCTTATATGCAGACTGTAATATGCACTGTATTAATGCTATTTTTCCTATTTTTCAATTTTGTAACCTGATTGATATTTGATTAATGAATAAAGAGTCAGAGAACCTTAACTTTTGACTTAAAAATAAAACCCTTTAAAATAACTCACCACTCTCATTATTGCCTTAAATATTGTTTGCATTAAATTTTCATAAACATGTAAAGTCTCCTGTTTGGTGAAACACGGTCATCAAAAGGTCCATCATTTCACCCTTTACAGCGGTAAACAATAGGTAATGAGGTTTTGAATAGGGAAATTACCAGGTAATTACCGCTGGATCAGTTTTTGGTAGCAGAGTTAAGGTTAGTGCCATCACCAAAAGGAGCATAGTTAGTTTAATGCCTAGCGCTAGAAAATAATTGCCGAAGTTAGATAAAGTCCTGATTCCTGTGCTCAGAACCTGAGGATTGCCAAAGCAGTACTGGAAAGGTGATGCAAAAAGGAGATTGCTGGAGTGGTGTGAGTATTAATAGGGTTGTGAAATGCGGTTAATGTGCTTGCAGGTATGTTTTTGTGGTGTGGAAAAATAGTAAGGGTTTTGACTGTGGATTCAATTTTGCTAATTTTGACTTGATGTTTTTTATTTTGTATTATTGATTAAATTGGTAATTTCATAGGACAGATTTATAATGATTGATTTATGTCTAACACTTTATGTTGAATTTGTATTGCTTTTTCTGTTGTTTTTGAAGACTTCCGGGATTTAAGAAGTTGGATGCCTTGAAGGTACACAGGGAAAAACGTGTGTCAAGTGAAGTCACACGGTGTATTGTCTGTTTGCCCTGTAGGTACACGGGGAAATGTGTTGCAAGTGAAGTCGCACAGCCCATTGTCTGGTTTCAAGTTGGTAACTGTGAGACCGGCCTCACGGCGTATGCCCTCCCGATCATCCAGCCAACCTGCAACCACCCCCAAGACACGGCATCTCCGACTCCGGCCGCCCCAGCCACACAGACCCGAGGGCCGGCCAGAGCCCCCGACAGACTCGACACCCTACCATGCATGTCCGACCGAGGGAGCGGGAACCCCCGAGCCAGACCAAGAGGCGCCAGCCCAGTCACACCTCGGGTCGCCTTCCCCCGGGAGGACTCGATCGGCCACCAGGCCCCTGGGGAGCAGGCGCCTCGCCTGACGAGCGTCTGGGGTCCCTCCCAGACCCACCTGAAAAGACCAAAGAAACGAGCGGCAGGAAATCCCGACGAACCCCCTCAGTCACCCAAGGCCCCTCTCTGCGAGGACTCCGGACTTCAAAGGGCAGGGGGAGTATAATAAGGGGTGCCGGAGGAACGAATGGCAGAGAAGACCTGGAACCATCGAAGCCTGCTGACGCTGTCGCGGCTCCCGAATACCGAACCACCTGGGCCTGCTGAGTGACTCGCTGCCCCCAGCCATTGAACCATCTGAGCCCTGCTGACGAGATCGCGGCTCCCGAACTCCGAACCACCTGGGCCTGCTGAGTGACTCGCGGCCCCGACCCTCGAACCACCTGAGCCCTGCTGACGAGATCGCGGCTCCCGAACTCCGACTACCTGTGCCTGCTGAGTACCTCGCGGCTCTCCCCTCGAGGACGAATTGGCAAGAGATCGCCCAGAGAAACAACACCCTCCAGCTCGAGGATTGTGAGCTATCCGCAGGGTACTTTGCAGAGACACTACCTTCAAAGACTGTCCCGCTACCCCCATTCCCCTACCACCGATTTGTAGTCTCTTGTGCCGCTGATGTGCTATTTACACCTTGGATCATAAAGATCCCTTGAAACCTTCGATAAAAGAACCTATCGTCCTACAAAGAATACGTGTGGTGTCACTCTGTTCGTAGTGTAAGCTCAGGGTGTGCGCGCCTGGTTCGGCCTACTTGGGAGAGGTGGGTCAAAGGGGTGGGCAAGACGTTTATCGAACCCCCCTCCGGCGAACGCCTTTCCAACAGTAACATCGTCGTGTGTTATCGGTAGGGACATTTTCTGTGTGAAAGTGGTGTATGGATAGCGAAGGCCACCTGTGAAATTTCAGCCTTAAGAACAGGAGTCAATTGTGAGCTCTGATTACGCTTATACCTGGGAAGGTAACAGGTCTCCCCTAAGCATGTAAGAAGGGTAAAGTAGAGGGAAGTGCTACTTTATCGGCAAAACTGAATAATTCTGTGGTAGGGTAGAGGTAAGCGCTGCCTACTGGAAATACAGAATTCTTGTGCAAATGGACTACATTTTCTGTATGAATGTGTGTAAGTGAAATAGGACTCAGTTTTCTCGTGAAACTCTGGCCTTAATTCTCAGGAGCATTGTAGTCTCCACATGTGTTTTATCCCCAAAGAAACGGTTAGCCTTTGCTTGTTAGAAGGGTAAAGTAGAGGGAAGTGCTACTTTATCGGCGAAACTGAACAATTCTGTGGTAGGGTAGAGGTAAGCGCTGCCTACTGGAAATACAGAATTCTTGTGTAAAAGGTCAAAACTATTTCTTTGGTTTAGCGTAACAGGTAATGGTGGTGTTTTTATTTTGTTACTAACGGAATTTTGATTAAAGAAAACTCAAACAAATATTGCCGTAAGATTTTGTAAAGGGAGGGCTAGTAGCAGGAGGAAAACTGACGTCCCAAAGGGCCGCGCTGGCACTGGACGAGACAGTGGGTGTGTAGTGAACCCTGTTTGTAAAGAAGGGTTCAGTAGCAGGAGTTAAACGGACTGAAACTGTCAATTGTGGCAGGATTGGAGAAAATAAATTGCATTAAAATATTACAGAAATGGAATTGCTTAAAGGTTTAAAGAAACTGTTGGGAGGTAAAGTGAAAAATTTGTTTTTAATTGGTGATGCTCCTGAAGGAACACCTGTGCATTTTATGTCTACAAATTTGGGAAAAAGTTCATGTATGTGGGTCACCAATGGTGCAAGATTACTGAAAAAGAGGGTCCTTTGAGGTTTCCCAAAGATGGTACTTTTGAATTGCAAGTTATTGACAAATTAAGGGAAGTGTTATGTGAAATAAAGACACCATCTAGAGCTGCACAATTTGAGGCCTTAAGCATGTGGCAAAAGACAGCAAGAGACAAAGTAAGTGAGGATAAAAAGGTAAAGCACCAGATGCAGGAGAAGGGAATTAATGATGATAAAAAGCTTCAAATAAATCATGATTCAGGGAATGAAATAATGGATGCATTGTTAACTGAGTGTCGCCTCTTTATGTGGTTCCCATGAAAAATACTGATAATAGTGTACCAGTAAGTACAACAGTTGCTACTGCTTCTGTTGAACAGAGAGAAACACAGAATGAGAGAAACGTGCAGACATTTCAGATTGACCCACTACCTGTTGATTCAGCACTGACAGTGATACCTCCAGGTGTTACTGCTTTAAATGTGACTGATTCAGTGAAGAAACTACAAGCTGCAGATGCACAGACAGTGCCTAGGCAAATTATGACTGTCCCAATTAATATGGGCCCTACCCAAAAGGTTCAAAGAATTGTAGAAGGAGCAAATATGTCAGGGTTTATTTTAGAATCTCAGAATTCACAGATTATTGAACAGAAACTACCCCAGACAGTCCAAGCATTGAAAGATGAGGGGAAAATGTTGTTTACAACATCTGCAGCCCAGGATAAAATGAATATATTTGAAGATGGGAGTTTTCAAACCTGCTTTGAGGAAGCAGCAGTAATTAAAAAGATAGAATGCATGGGGGAACAAGTTAACCCAGACCCTGAAAAAGAGAAACAGCTTAGTGTTTTAAATTCAACATTTGAACATGAAGAAATTAACAGTACTTGCTATTTAAATCAGGAAAAAATGAACCAGTGTCAGGAAAAAGAATTAATTTCCCTGAGTAAGGAAACAAATACATGTGCAGTAACTACACATGGTAGACTGACCAATTTGGCTCAAAAATATGAAATTAATGTTTCAGGAAGTTTTCCATTTCAGACACGTTTCAGGGTACATATGGATGATGAAGCAAATAAGACCATGAGTTCTTCAGGAATGCAATTGCACATTGCAGAAACGAAATATATTTTTAAATACAATGGGTTTGAGAAATTAGGAGACAAGTGCATAAGAAAACATGAGAAGAAAAAGAAACCACCAGACCTAGCAAGGAAACTGGATAAGAAAAGGAAACCACCAGATTTAGTTGAGGAAAATAATAGGCAGAATGAGGGAGAAGCTTTTGCTTGCTCATTGAGAGAAGTGCATGTTCATGTGCCACGGAACAAAAGTGAACTTGCAGAATTTCTGAACACATTCCCGAAATTGAGAGACAAACTTATGCTGTGGTACCCACAAGTTGATGGATTTATCGAAATTTTAAAGGAGTTGTGTATTAATTTGGAAATTATTTTTGACACTGCCATGCAAACTGAATTATGGTTTGAATCTAAAGTTGCGGTGCAAAGGCCAGGTGAGGAGACAGAGAAAAATGTCTGCATAAATGCACCATCATTTTCTCTTGTTGTTATGGAGAAAAACATAGCAGTGATTACTTTCCTGAAGGGCAGAGTGCCAGCAAAATATGTGAATTGGGTACAGATTAAAAGAACAAAACAGGAGTTAAAATTGGTTCATGAGTTTTGTGAAAGTGTGTGTTTAATGTTTCAGCAACACAGTGGTAAAGAATGTCCTGATGCCATTAGCATTAGATTCTTTGTGACTCAGTTGGTTATTGGTTTAATATTTTCTGATCAGATCAGTGTGCACATACAGCAAAAGCTGATAGAATGGCATCTGAAGGATGAAGGTTACTATTGTGCTGGACAGGGAATGAAGCCAAAAGTTTGAAGAAAAACCTATGATGGTACAGAGAAGGTTTGCACAGAAACGTTTTCAGAATAAGCTGTTTGCAGAGAATAAACTTGTGGTGCAGGGTGATGTTTCACAAGCAGAGGTAAAAAGTGCTCAAGGAAGATTTAGTGTTCCACAGGATGGAAATAAAGGTGTTTTGGTTTGTGCAAATTCAGGTATGGATGTTGTACTGCTGGAAAAAGTGTCCTTTTGCCATCTTTGTGACAGATTTGAGCATTGGATGGAAGAAGAAATTTAAATGTAAACATGATGCAGCAGTAGGAAATGTGCAAAAACAGAGAAATGCAGGTGCAAGAGGTGCCAGCTAAGCAAAAGCAAATGTCAGTTCAGAAACAGGTACCAATGGCAGGCATTTTTCAAGCCCAAATGTTCCCACAAAATATGGAAAATGTTAAATAAGTTGTCCAGGGCAAATGTGAATTATTTCCAGAAACAAAATCAGAACCCAGTTCAACAGGTTACTGTATTTGAAAATGAGAGTTTTAACCCTAACAATTCTGAAATTACCAAGTCCATTGTGAAAGCAGTGGAAGGTCGAGACTTAGTTGGAGTTTTAAACAAAGAAATTACACACCCAATTTTAGAAGAATTTGCACCACAAATAAGCCCATTTGAGGAAACTTACCAATTTATTGTTTGTGACTCAGGCCTGACAGGAAAACAATTGTTTTGCCAATTAAACAGCACAGATTACTGTACACCAGATAATGTTAATTTTCAGATTCCTGGTGAGGATGTACATTTTAAAATGGCCCATCAAGAGACAGCTGTAGCATTGTTTTGAGAAAAGACTGTTGAAAAATTACCTTCTGATTTGAAAGAAATAATAAACCCAGAAGTAAGGGAGTTCATAGAGAAAGATGTCAGATTAATAAAATATGCAGAGCATGTCTTATTCAAATTAGAATTAGATGACATGTATTCAAGAACAGCATCAATTGCAGGAATTTTACCAATAAAAGGGTTTTTGATGGAATTGATTGGAAGTTTATGTAACTTTCTGATCACAGGTTCGCAGAAACTAAATGAAAAGAACAGATTAGAGCAGGAGATTAATAGCATCATTTTTCCATGTTGTCCTATGGTACCGAATCCAGACAATATATTTTTTCACATTCCATGTGCTGAAGAATGGCTTACTGTTATTGATAGTTGCCAAGTTCATGTCACAGTGCCATTGCATGAAGCTAGTGAGGAGTACTGTCAGAAAGAAAATGAATGTCTGGGACACATAATTGGAAAGGGAGGTAGAAAGGTGTCACCACAGAGAGTGGAAATAATTTACCAAATTCAGAAAGAAGTCAGAAAGTTTTTGGGAATGGTTTGCTGCTGTAGTGAGTGGTTACTAAACCTTTCCCTAGTGACTAAGCCTTTACTGAGGCTGACACACAAGGATGTGTCTGATCCACTTCCATTGGACAACAATTGCACAAAAACATTCCTAGAGTTGAAGGTGAAAAAGTGTTGCGCCCCGGCACTAGGAATGCAAGTTTATTTAAAAGAAAATACACCGATGTGCAGTGAGAGGGAGGGCTGCGCTCTCTCAGTGCCTGTTCAAAAACATGAATTCTTTCAATGGTCTGTGATGTATTTCCCAATGACCATTGACCCCAACGTCACAGAAATGCCCAGCTGCCTTAATTTAGTAGCTGTGGTAGATGTCAGTCATAAAAAGAGTGAGTTTATAATAATGGAATTCCCAATTTTTGAAATAGTTGCTTCCTTTGTGGAGTTGTTTTGGGAAAATACTGTGACCAAGAAATGTCTAAATTCAAATGTATTTAGCTTACTGCCAGCAAATGAAATTGTTTGTGATCAAACTGAACCTAAATGTTTAAATGTCATGAATTTCTGCCGGAAACCAAAGTTAAACTTTAATGATGAACGTCTGATTCAGCCCAACCATTTTGTAGATGGCCCATATTTGAAAGGTAACAATGACACATTAAGAGTAGCACATGCTACTCATTCGCACCAATGCAGCACCTTCTCTTCCACCTGACGCAACAGATTGACTGGATCTCCCCTGTCCGGCCTGTAGCTCCTTCGGCAATTCATGTACCATGTCCGATACGCCATTAGTGAATGACCCCCTGCGTATCATGTCTTGGAATGTTAATGGGCTCCTGGATTGCCTTAAACGCATGGCCGTCCCTAAGTATGCGCAGCGCACAGGGGCAGACATTTTATTTTTACAAGAAACCCACTTGTTGGGTAATCGCTCTCCCTTTCTGGCGCGGTACGGCTATGACAGAGTGTGGCACTCGGGGTTCGCTCGAGGTTCCCGGGGAGTGGCAATTCTAGTACGTCGCTCCCTTCCTTTGGTGACCGTTCACACAGCCCTTGACGCCCAGGGCACTCTCGTGGCTGTTAGTGGCACAATCAATGGCAACCCGCTTAACCTGGTGTCCCTTTACTCCCCCCCTCGATGCTGACAAAGACTCTGGCTAAATCTGTTGAGCTATTGACTTAATTGCCCTCTGGCCCGACATTCCTTGGGGGCGACTTTAATGCGGTCTGGTCACCGGATCTAGATACGACAGGCCCCCCATCCCCAAGTAGAACCGTCCAGGCCAAGCAGCTGCGGTCATGGTCTGCCTCTCTCGGTCTGTGCGACGCCTGGCGGCTGTGGGGCATCCACACGCTAGACAATTCACCCACACCTCGGCGGCGCACCATACACAGGCACGCATTGACACCATCTTTGTCCCGTGGACGGACTGTCTTCTGATTCAAGATGTCTCGCTTCTTCCGTGAGGTATCTCCGACCACGCGCCGGTGCTGATTCGTGCGGACCCCCTCCCGCCTTAGCCCGACAAACATGGAGGTTGAATGCCTGGTTTCTTCAGGACAAAGACTTCTGGGCAGCAGTGGGGGTGGAGCTCAAGCAATACTTTCTCTCCAACGAAGGCTCTGTGTCCTCTCCGGGTACCCTCTGGGAGGCGGGCAAGGCCACGATTAGGGGGGTTGCCAAGGGCCGCCTCAAGCTCCAGCACCAAGCCCAGCTGGAGCAGATTACCTCACGGGAGGTGCAGGCCCTGTGCCTCGAACGAACTGCGACCCGATCCCCGGATGGTTCCAACATGAGACTTCTGGCCCGCCTTCGGACGGAGATTAAACAGCTGTTGCTGGAGGCGGCTAAACTCCTTTGGCGCTCCTCTGTGGCCAAAGTATATGGATGGGGCGACAAGAACGGTGCGCTCCTTCACCGTCTGGCAACGTATCCCAGAGCGAATAGCATCATCCCTGAGATAGTGACGCCAGGGGGGGTTACCGTGCCGTGCCCCACTGGAGATGGCGCATGCCTTTGCTACCTACTACCGCAGGCTCTACGAGGCCCAGGCCCCGACCCTCTCCCTGGTGGCTCTGATGGACGGTGAGGGCGGCCACCTTCCGCGGCTAGACGCCACCGTCCAAACTGACCTGGACCGTCCTATTTCCCGCAAAGAAATTGGAGATTCTATCACTCTTGTCTCCTCTGGCAAAACTCTGGGCCCTGATGGCCTCCCCCAGGAGTATTACGCCCACTACCGGGACGTTCTCCTCCCTCATTTAGACGCGTTATTTCAGGAGGCCGTGGAGAAGGGCTCCTTTCCCCAAGAAATGGATATCGCCACTTTTGTGGTAATTCCGAAGTCCCAGCCCCCTTCGCCGCAGTGCGCGGATTATCGCCCTATCTCCCTCATTAATACTGAGGTGAAACTGTTTGCCACCATCCTTGCCCAGCGGCTCAGGCCCCATCTGTCTATGTTGGTCCACCCGATCAGTGTGGGTTTATGCCTTCCCGTGGCACCCGACATTGTCTCCATAGGCTGCATTCCGTCTTGGCTCGCCGCCACCGCCTCACTCCTTACCTCGCGCTACTCCTGGTAGACTCTGAGAAGGCCTTTGAATCTGTGGATTGGGACTTCCTTCAAGATGTTCTCGAGGCGATGGGACTTTGCCTTTGCTTTCGGGCCATGGTCAAGGTCCTGTACACCCTCCCGCGGGCTCGGGTCCTAGTCAACGGGGTCCTGTCGGAGCCCTTCCCGATCTGCAGGGGAATGAGGCAGGGCTGCCCCCTTTCCTCCCTGCTTTTTGCTTTAGTGATGGAGCCTCTGGCGTCCTTGATGCGGTCCTGTGACCGGATGCAGGGATGGGATTGGCCCAGCGTCGAGCCAGACAAAATTGCCCTCTATGCAGACGACTTTCTTATCTATCTGGCAGATCCTGCCCAGTCGGGTCCCCATTGTCTTCGTATCTTGCGATCCTTCGAATAGGCCTCCGGCATCCGTTTGAACCCCGATAAGTCGGTCCTGGTCCCCTTGCCCCTCTCCCGGGAATGCTTTGATTGGCAGTCCACCATATCTCTGCGCCGTCAATCTTTCAAATACATGGGGATTTGGGTTACCCTACAGCCCGAACTCAGCTGGGCCCTCAACGTCACTCCTCTGGTGGATCTTCAGCGGTGGCATTCCTTGCCCCTCAACCCCATGGGGAGGGTGGCTCTCTTCAAAATGATGGTGCTCCTTTACATGCTTCAAAATACCCCTGTGTGTTTCCCCAGGGCCTGGTTCCGTACGCTGGATGGCTTCATCACCAAGTTCCTATGGGGGGAAAAGTAGGTCCCGATTAGCGCTCAGTACCTGCAGGATTCCTTCATTCGACGGGGGTTTGGGGATGACTCACCTCTACCTCTACTATTAGGCCACCCGACTCCTTTCCATACATGACTGGTTTAATGGGGGGTGGTCCGACCCGGCCTACAGGCTTGAGCTGGGTGATCTAGGCCTGGACAGACTACACTCCTTTCCCTATGGGACCCCGATTCCATCTTGTCTTCCAGAGGTGACACGTTCTGTGCTACTGGCCTGGCGGGCCGCATTGCGGCACACCGGCTGGACACACACGATGACCCGCTGTACACCCTTGTGGCGCGGGCCCTGGCTCAGGGAGGAGTCCGGGCTTTGGGGTTTCGAGGCCTGGGACCGCATAGGCATTTCCCAGCTGGGGGATATTTGTGGGGGAGGTCATATGCGATCCTTTGAAGATCTCGAGGCCCGATACTTGTTGCATCCCTCACAATTCTTTTGCTACCTCCAACTGCGACACGCCCTCCACTCACACCTAACGACGAGCACACGACTGCCTGACCATAGCCCACCTGAAGCACAGATTATGTTCGGGGACCTGGGGAAGGGTGGCATTTCCCGTATTTATCGTACATTTATTAATAACACCCCGAATTCCTTGGACAGACTGCGGGCGCAATGAAAGGTCTGGGTAGGCCCCTTGGAGGAAGAGGACTGGCGAGATGCCCTTATGGCCCCTAGACTGGTCACTGCCTCTGCTCGGTTGCGCTTGGTGCAACTTTACTATCTGCATGCCGTGTATCTCCCCCCTTTTCGTCTTTACTACGCAGGGCTTAGTCCGTCCTCAGCCTGTACCAGGTGTGGCCATGGCCCCGCAGACTTCATGCACATGGTGTGGACCTGTCCCCTCCTAGCGGGATATTTGGAGGGCATCGAGATCAAGCTCTCAGAGGTTCTGGGGTGGAGGGTTCCCCATGACCCTAAGCACATGATCCTGGGCATCACGGAATGGGCTGGATGGGTCACGAAATAACAAACTGTTCTTTAATACGGCCGTAGCGGTGGCTAAGAGAGACATTGCTGCCTTGTGAAAGTGCCCGGAGTGGGGTGGACTGGTGTGCCACGCAGGAGAAAAATTATGTACGCAGCACATCTGAGAGATGCTGTGAAATGGAAAGGCCTGTTCCAAATGATCCTGGCAAAGACTGTTGTGAAATGTGGTGGCCTTCCAAATTGGGTGCATGCCTCTCACACGTATGGTCCTGTGTCCCCCTGATAAAACAGCTCCTCTTCAAGAAAAGATGCCAGCAGTGGTCAAAAGTCCACAGAAGAGCATCAGTCAAGCTGTAAGGGAACACATAGAGTTTAAAGCAGCACTAGAGAAAACTGAGGTGGCACTGGAAAAGCAAAAAGTGGAAACTGACTCAGATGAAAGTGGTGTCCAAAGGGTGAAAGAGTCAGATGCAGCCTCTGAAGAAGAAATAAGTGCTGTGGGCCTACAAGTGGAGGTAGGAAAAAGCTGTCTGAAAGGGAATCCAAAAAGTTTCCAGTGGTCCCTTGAAAAATCATTTGCACCCATAGCTAAAACATCTGAATCTGATCAAAGTGAAAATAAAAGTGAAAAGCTTGGATTGGAAAAGTGCAAGGAATTAACGGTGCTCTGTCAGAGTTTTTAAGCACCTGAGTGGTCCAAATACTTAGAAAAAGTACAGGATGCCACACTGTATGAGCCACCTTGATGACAAGCTGGTGACAAGGAGCCAAAATTTGCTGAAACAATAAATGAGAACTGTCAAACTGTTCCAAGAAGCTACTTACAGAAATCTGCACTACAACTTTTGAGCGTGGCCATATATGATCTGCTTACAGACCAAATTTGTGTGGCCATAGAAACAGAGGTAACATTGTTATATGCTCAGCTTTTGTAATAACCAGTGATAAATAACATACTAATTTAGTAGGGGTTTCTTTTAGATACCTGTGTGAATTAAGTGTGCTAATGAACACTAAGGATGAGTAGTAATATTTTAGGTAGAGAAAAACATTTAATTGACTCAACTAATGATGTGTTTTATTTAAACAAATGTAACATGTGAAATTAAATAAGTATGATAAATTTAGAAATTATTTGAGGTACAAAGATTTGATATTTATCAAAAGGGTGAATTGATGGAGCTTAGATTTCACCTATAAAATGTATGCATTATTATATGACAAAAAGCTGCAGACATGAGTTCTAAAATGACACGCAGATTGTGGCGCAAGCAAGATGAAAACATAAGGCCTGATCAGAATGCTTCAGTTGAACAGCCATGTTTATATGTGATTAATTAATATGTAATCTCACAATAGAATGCACATTAATTTAGAAAATGTATTTGTACTTTCAAAATGGCATCATGTATTTTTGCAAGAATAGAAATGTGCTGAATTGTGTTTCACAGTGTAGAAAACCACGTGATTTCAGTTTGCTTTAGTGGCCTCAGCTTACTGCAGGTTTTGCCCTTGAACATTAGAATGGAATGTGCTCCTCTTCCCTACCAACTTTCAACGAAAGGGCTTTGTTAATAAATTACACCCTCCTCTTTCCGTCTCTTCGACCTTCACTATGTTACATATCTTTTTAGCCTGTTTAAAAGTGGAGTGAAGAGCACACATTTTTTTCATAATCACAAGACTAAAATTTGAACAGGAACACGCCTGATTAATGACTTATCCAGTCAGCCCATGGGAAGATGATGTGTCTTGAAGTTCTGATTGGATCAGCTATGTGAACTTTTGCTAGCACAGCCAGGCAGAGAGAGAGCTGAAAGGATCAGAACAGATTTAGATTTTAGGTGCTAAACTTTAAATTTCATGCTTTAACTAACTGCTTTTGAAAATATGTATTTGTCCTATGCATTTATTTCTCTTTATGGGAGATTTTTGTCATTATTAATTATTGATTAACCTTGCAAGACTTACTCTGTTTCTTAGAAACTCTTTAAGAGTTTTGACTGACAATTTGCACCGCATTTCCCTTCCTATATGTGATGCTTATATGCAGACTGTAATATGCACTGTATTAATGCTATTTTTCCTATTTTTCAATTTTGTAACCTGATTGATATTTGATTAATGAATAAAGAGTCAGAGAACCTTAACTTTTGACTTAAAAATAAAACCCTTTAAAATAACTCACCACTCTCATTATTGCCTTAAATATTGTTTGCATTAAATTTTCATAAACATGTAAAGTCTCCTGTTTGGTGAAACACGGTCATCAAAAGGTCCATCATTTCACCCTTTACAGCGGTAAACAATAGGTAATGAGGTTTTGAATAGGGAAATTACCAGGTAATTACCGCTGGATCAGTTTTTGGTAGCAGAGTTAAGGTTAGTGCCATCACCAAAAGGAGCATAGTTAGTTTAATGCCTAGCGCTAGAAAATAATTGCCGAAGTTAGATAAAGTCCTGATTCCTGTGCTCAGAACCTGAGGATTGGCAAAGCAGTACTGTAAAGGTGATGCAAAAAGGAGATTGCTGGAGTGGTGTGAGTATTAATAGGGTTGTGAAATGCGGTTAATGTGCTTGCAGGTATGTTTTTGTGGTGTAGAAAAATAGTAAGGGTTTTGACTGTGGATTCAATTTTGCTCATTTTGACTTGATGTTTTTTATTTTGTATTATTGATTAAATTGGTAATTTCATAGGACAGATTTATAATGATTGATTTATGTCTAACACTTTATGTTGAATTTGTATTGCGTTTTCTGTTGTTTTTGAAGACTTCCGGGATTTAAGAAGTTGGATGCCTTGTAGGTACACAGGGAAAAACGTGTGTCAAGTGAAGTCACACGGTGTATTGTCTGTTTGCCCTGTAGGTACACGGGGAAATGTGTTGCAAGTGAAGTCGCACAGCCCATTGTCTGGTTTCAAGTTGGTAACTGTGAGACCGGCCTCACGGCGTATGCCCTCCCGATCATCCAGCCAACCTGCAACCACCCCCAAGACACAGCATCTCCGACTCCGGCCGCCCCAGCCACACAGACCCGAGGGCCGGCCAGAGCCCCCGACAGACTCGACACCCTACCATGCATGTCCGACCGAGGGAGCGGGAACCCCCGAGCCAGACCAAGAGGCGCCAGCCCAGTCACACCTCGGGTCGCCTTCCCCCGGGAGGACTCGATCGGCCACCAGGCCCCTGGGGAGCAGGCGCCTCGCCTGACGAGCGTCTGGGGTCCCTCCCAGACCCACCTGAAAAGACCAAAGAAACGAGCGGCAGGAAATCCCGACGAACCCCCTCAGTCACCCAAGGCCCCTCTCTGCGAGGACTCCGGACTTCAAAGGGCAGGGGGAGTATAATAAGGGGTGCCGGAGGAACGAATGGCAGAGAAGACCTGGAATCATCGAAGCCTGCTGACGCTGTCGCGGCTCCCGAATACCGAACCACCTGGGCCTGCTGAGTGACTCGCTGCCCCCAGCCATTGAACCATCTGAGCCCTGCTGACGAGATCGCGGCTCCCGAACTCCGAACCACCTGGGCCTGCTGAGTGACTCGCGGCCCGACCCTCGAACCACCTGAGCCCTGCTGACGAGATCGCGGCTCCCGAACTCCGACTACCTGTGCCTGCTGAGTACCTTGCGGCTCTCCCCTCGAGGACGAATTGGCAAGAGATCGCCCAGAGAAACAACACCCTCCAGCTCGAGGATTGTGAGCTATCCGCAGGGTACTTTGCAGAGACACTACCTTCAAAGACTGTCCCGCTACCCCCATTCCCCTACCACCGATTTGTAGTCTCTTGTGCCCTCATGTGCTATTTACACCTTGGATCATAAAGATCCCTTGAAACCTTCGATAAAAGAACCTATCGTCCTACAAAGAATACGTGTGGTGTCACTCTGTTCGTAGTGTAAGCTCAGGGTGTGCGCGCCTGGTTCGGCCTACTTGGGAGAGGTGGGTCAAAGGGGTGGGCAAGACGTTTAACCAAACCCCCCTCCGGCGAACGCCTTTCCAACAGTAACATCGTCGTGTGTTATCGGTAGGGACATTTTCTGTGTGAAAGTGGTGTATGGATAGCGAAGGCCACCTGTGAAATTTCAGCCTTAAGAACAGGAGTCAATTGTGAGCTCTGATTACGCTTATACCTGGGAAGGTAACAGGTCTCCCCTAAGCATGTAAGAAGGGTAAAGTAGAGGGAAGTGCTACTTTATCGGCAAAACTGAATAATTCTGTGGTAGGGTAGAGGTAAGCGCTGCCTACTGGAAATACAGAATTCTTGTGCAAATGGACTACATTTTCTGTATGAATGTGTGTAAGTGAAATAGGACTCAGTTTTCTCGTGAAACTCTGGCCTTAATTCTCAGGAGCATTGTAGTCTCCACATGTGTTTTAACCCCAAAGAAACGGTTAGCCTTTGCTTGTTAGAAGGGTAAAGTAGAGGGAAGTGCTACTTTATCGGCGAAACTGAACAATTCTGTGGTAGGGTAGAGGTAAGCGCTGCCTACTGGAAATACAGAATTCTTGTGTAAAAGGTCAAAACTATTTCTTTGGTTTAGCGTAACAGGTAATGGTGGTGTTTTTATTTTGTTACTAACGGAATTTTGATTAAAGAAAACTCAAACAAATATTGCCGTAAGATTTTGTAAAGGGAGGGCTAGTAGCAGGAGGAAAACTGACGTCCCAAAGGGCCGCGCTGGCACTGGACGAGACAGTGGGTGTGTAGTGAACCCTGTTTGTAAAGAAGGGTTCAGTAGCAGGAGTTAAACGGACTGAAACTGTCAATTGTGGCAGGATTGGAGAAAATAAATTGCATTAAAATCTTACAGAAATGGAATTGCTTAAAGGTTTAAAGAAACTGTTGGGAGGTAAAGTGAAAAATTTGTTTTTAATTGGTGATGCTCCTGAAGGAACACCTGTGCATTTTATGTCTACAAATTTGGGAAAAAGTTCATGTATGTGGGTTCACCAATGGTGCAAGATTACTGAAAAAGAGGGTCCTTTGAGGTTTCCAAAAGATGGTACTTTTGAATTGCAAGTTATTGACAAATTAAGGGAAGTGTTATGTGAAATAAAGACACCATCTAGAGCTGCACAATTTGAGGCCTTAAGCATGTGGCAAAAGACAGCAAGAGACAAAGTAAGTGAGGATAAAAAGGTAAAGCACCAGATGCAGGAGAAGGGAATTAATGATGATAAAAAGCTTCAAATAAATAATGATTCAGGGGATGAAATAATGGATGCATTGTTAACTGAGTGTCGCCTCTTTATGTGGTTCCCATGAAAAATACTGATAATAGTGTACCAGTAAGTACAACAGTGGCTACTGCTTCTGTTGAACAGAGAGAAACACAGAATGAGAGAAACGTGCAGACATTTCAGATTGACCCACTACCTGTTGATTCAGCACTGACAGTGATACCTCCAGGTGTTACTGCTTTAAATGTGACTGATTCAGTGAAGAAACTACAAGCTGCAGATGCACAGACAGTGCCTAGGCAAATTATGACTGTCCCAATTAATATGGGCCCTACCCAAAAGGTTCAAAGAATTGTAGAAGGAGCAAATATGTCAGGGTTTATTTTAGAATCTCAGAATTCACAGATTATTGAACAGAAACTACCCCAGACAGTCCAAGCATTGAAAGATGAGGGGAAAATGCTGTTTACAACATCTGCAGCCCAGGATAAAATGAATATATTTGAAGATGGGAGTTTTCAAACCTGCTGTGAGGAAGCAGCAGTAATTAAAAAGATAGAATGCATGGGGGAACAAGTTAACCCAGACCCTGAAAAAGAGAAACAGCTTAGTGTTTTAAATTCAACATTTGAACATGAAGAGATTAACAGTACTTGCTATTTAAATCAGGAAAAAATGAACCAGTGTCAGGAAAAAGAATTAATTTCCCTGAGTAAGGAAACAAATACATATGCAGTAACTACACATGGTAGACTGACCAATTTGGCTCAAAAATATGAAATTAATGTTTCAGGAAGTTTTCCATTTCAGACACGTTTCAGGGTACATATGGATGATGAAGCAAATAAGACCATGAGTTCTTCAGGAATGCAATTGCACATTGCAGAAACGAAATATATTTTTAAATACAATGGGTTTGAGAAATTAGGAGACAAGTGCATAAGAAAACATGAGAAGAAAAAGAAACCACCAGACCTAGCAAGGAAACTGGATAAGAAAAGGAAACCACCAGATTTAGTTGAGGAAAATAATAGGCAGAATGAGGGAGAAGCTTTTGCTTGCTCATTGAGAGAAGTGCATGTTCATGTGCCACGGAACAAAAGTGAACTTGCAGAATTTCTGAACACATTCCCGAAATTGAGAGACAAACTTATGCTGTGGTACCCACAAGTTGATGGATTTATCGAAATTTTAAAGGAGTTGTGTATTAATTTGGAAATTATTTTTGACACTGCCATGCAAACTGAATTATGGTTTGAATCTAAAGTTGCGGTGCAAAGGCCAGGTGAGGAGACAGAGAAAAATGTCTGCATAAATGCACCATCATTTTCTCTTGTTGTTATGGAGAAAAACATAGCAGTGATTACTTTCCTGAAGGGCAGAGTGCCAGCAAAATATGTGAATTGGGTACAGATTAAAAGAACAAAACAGGAGTTAAAATTGGTTCATGAGTTTTGTGAAAGTGTGTGTTTAATGTTTCAGCAACACAGTGGTAAAGAATGTCCTGATGCCATTAGCATTAGATTCTTTGTGACTCAGTTGGTTATTGGTTTAATATTTTCTGATCAGATCAGTGTGCACATACAGCAAAAGCTGATAGAATGGCATCTGAAGGATGAAGGTTACTATTGTGCTGGACAGGGAATGAAGCCAAAAGTTTGAAGAAAAACCTATGATGGTACAGAGAAGGTTTGCACAGAAACGTTTTCAGAATAAGCTGTTTGCAGAGAATAAACTTGTGGTGCAGGGTGATGTTTCACAAGCAGAGGTAAAAAGTGCTCAAGGAAGATTTAGTGTTCCACAGGATGGAAATAAAGGTGTTTTGGTTTGTGCAAATTCAGGTATGGATGTTGTACTGCTGGAAAAAGTGTCCTTTTGCCATCTTTGTGACAGATTTGAGCATTGGATGGAAGAAGAAATTTAAATGTAAACATGATGCAGCAGTAGGAAATGTGCAAAAACAGAGAAATGCAGGTGCAAGAGGTGCCAGCTAAGCAAATGCAAATGTCAGTTCAGAAACAGGTACCAATGGCAGGCATTTTTCAAGCCCAAATGTTCCCACAAAATATGGAAAATGTTAAATACGTTGTCCAGGGCAAATGTGAATTATTTCCAGAAACAAAATCAGAACCCAGTTCAACAGGTTACTGTATTTGAAAATGAGAGTTTTAACCCTAACAATTCTGAAATTACCAAGTCCATTGTGAAAGCAGTGGAAGGTCGAGACTTAGTTGGAGTTTTAAACAAAGAAATTACACACCCAATTTTAGAAGAATTTGCACCACAAATAAGCCCATTTGAGGAAACTTACCAATTTATTGTTTGTGACTCAGGCCTGACAGGAAAACAATTGTTTTGCCAATTAAACAGCACAGATTACTGTACACCAGATAATGTTAATTTTCAGATTCCTGGTGAGGATGTACATTTTAAAATGGCCCATCAAGAGACAGCTGTAGCATTGTTTTGAGAAAAGACTGTTGAAAAATTACCTTCTGATTTGAAAGAAATAATAAACCCAGAAGTAAGGGAGTTCATAGAGAAAGATGTCAGATTAATAAAATATGCAGAGCATGTCTTATTCAAATTAGAATTAGATGACATGTATTCAAGAACAGCATCAATTGCAGGAATTTTACCAATAAAAGGGTTTTTGATGGAATTGATTGGAAGTTTATGTAACTTTCTGATCACAGGTTCGCAGAAACTAAATGAAAAGAACAGATTAGAGCAGGAGATTAATAGCATAATTTTTCCATGTTGTCCTATGGTACCGAATCCAGACAATATATTTTTTCACATTCCATGTGCTGAAGAATGGCTTACTGTTATTGATAGTTGCCAAGTTCATGTCACAGTTCCATTGCATGAAGCTAGTGAGGAGTACTGTCAGAAAGAAAATGAATGTCTGGGACACATAATTGGAAAGGGAGGTAGAAAGGTGTCACCACAGAGAGTGGAAATAATTTACCAAATTCAGAAAGAAGTCAGGAAGTTTTTGGGAATGGTTTGCTGCTGTAGTGAGTGGTTACTAAACCTTTCCCTAGTGACTAAGCCTTTACTGAGGCTGACACACAAGGATGTGTCTGATCCGCTTCCATTGGACAACAATTGCACAAAAATATTCCTATAGTTGAAGGTGAAAAAGTGTTGCGCCCCGGCACTAGGAATGCAAGTTTATTTAAAAGAAAATACACCGATGTGCAGTGAGAGGGAGGGCTGCGCTCTCTCAGTGCCTGTTCAAAAACATGAATCCTTTCAATGGTCTGTGATGTATTTCCCAATGACCATTGACCCCAACATCACAGAAATGCCCAGCTGCCTTAATTTAGTAGCTGTGGTAGATGTCAGTCATAAAAAGAGTGAGTTTATAATAATGGAATTCCCAATTATTGAAATAGTTGCTTCCTTTGTGGAGTTGTTTTGGGAAAATACTGTGACCAAGAAATGTCTAAATTCAAATGTATTTAGCTTACTGCCAGCAAATGAAATGGTTTGTGATCAAACTGAACCTAAATGTTTAAATGTCATGAATTTCTGCCGGAAACCAAAGTTAAACTTTAATGATGAACGTCTGATTCAGCCCAACCATTTTGTAGATGGCCCATATTTGAAAGGTAACAATGACACATTAAGAGTAGCACATGCTACTCATTCGCACCAATGCAGCAACTTCTCTTCCACCTGACGCAACAGATTGACTGGATCTCCCCTGTCCGGCCTGTAGCTCCTTCGGCAATTCATGTACCATGTCCGATACGCCATTAGTGAATGACGCCCTGCGTATCATGTCTTGGAATGTTAATGGGCTCCTGGATCGCCTTAAACGCATAGCCGTCCCTAAGTATGCGCAGCGCATAGGGGCAGACATTTTATTTTTACAAGAAACCCACTTGTTGGGTAATCGCTCTCCCTTTCTGGCGCGGTACGGCTATGACAGAGTGTGGCACTCGGGGTTCCCAGGGAGTGGCAATTCTAGTATGTCGCTCCCTTCCTTTGGTGACCGTTCACACAGCCCTTGACGCCCAGGGCACTCTCGTGGCTGTTAGTGGCACAATCAATGGCAACCCGCTTAACCTGGTGTCCCTTTACTCCCCCCCTCGATGCTGACAAAGACTCTGGCTAAATCTGTTGAGCTATTGACTTCATTGCCCTCTGGCCCGACATTCCTTGGGGGCGACTTTAATGCGGTCTAATCACCGGATCTAGATACGACAGGCCCCCCATCCCCAAGTAGAACCTTCCAGGCCAAGCAGCTGCTGTCATGGTCTGCCTCTCTCGGTCTGTGCGACGCCTGGCGGCTGTGGGGCATCCACACGCTAGACAATTCACCCACACCTCGGCGGCGCACCATACACAGGCACGCATTGACACCATCTTTGTCCCGTGGACGGACTGTCTTCTGATTCAGGATGTCTCGCTTCTTCCATGAGGTATCTCCGACCACGCGCCGGTGCTGATTCGTGCGGGCCCGCTCCCGCCTTTGCCCGAGAAACATGGAGGTTGAATGCCTGGTTTCTTCAGGACAAAGACTTCTGGGCAGCAGTGGGGGTGGAGCTCAAGCAATACTTTCTCTCCAACGAAGGCTCTGTGTCCTCCCTGGGTACCCTCTGGGAGGCGGGCAAGGCCACGATTAGGGGGGTCGCCAAGGGCCGCCTCAAGCTCCAGCACCAAGCCCAGCTGGAGCAGATTACCTCACAGGAGGCGCAGGCCCTGTGCCTCGAACGAACTGCGACCCGATCCCCGGATGGTTCCAACATGAGACTTCTGGCCCGCCTTCGGACGGAGATTAAACAGCTGTTGCTGGAGGCGGCTAAACTCCTTTGGCGCTCCTCTGTGGCCAGAGTATATGGATGGGGCGACAAGAACGGCGCGCTCCTTCACCGTCTGGCAACATATCCCAGAGCGAATAGCATCATCCCTGAGATAGTGACGCCAGGGGGGGTTACCGTGCCATGCCCCACTGGAGATGGCGCAGGCCTTTGCTACCTACTACCGCAGGCTCTACGAGGCCCAGGACCCGACCCTCTCCCTGGTGGCTCTGATGGACAGTGAGTGCGGCCACCTTCCGCGGCTAGACGCCACCGTCCAAGCTGAACTGGACCGTCCTATTTCCCGCAAAGAAACTGGAGATTCTATCACTCTTGTCTCCTCTGGCAAAACTCCGGGCCCTGATGGCCTCCCCCAGGAGTATTACGCCCACTACCGGGACGTTCTCCTCCCTCATTTAGACGCGTTATTTCAGGAGGCCGTGGAGAAGGGCTCCTTTCCCCAAGAAATGGATATCGCCACTATTGTGGTCATTCCGAAGTCCCAGCCCCCTTCGCCGCAGTGCGCGGATTATCGCCCTATCTCCCTCATTAATACTGAGGTGAAACTGTTTGCCACCATCCTTGCCCAGCGGCTCAGGCCCCATCTGTCTATGTTGGTCCACCCGATCAGTGTGGGTTTATGCCTTCCCGTGGCACCCGACATTGTCTCCGTAGGCTGCATTCCGTCTTTGCTCGCTGCCACCTCCTCACTCCTTACCTCGTGCTACTCCTGGTAGACTCTGAGAAGGCCTTTGAATCTGTGGATTGGGACTTCCTTCAAGATGTTCTCGAGGCGATGGGACTTGGCCTTTGCTTTCGGGCCATGATCAAGGTCCTGTACACCCTCCCGCGGGCTCGGGTCCTAGTCAACGGGGTCCTGTCTGAGCCCTTCCCGGTCTGCAGGGGAATGAGGCAGGGCTGCCCCCTTTCCTCCCTGCTTTTTGCTTTAGTGATGGAGCCTCTGGCGTCCTTGATGCGGTCCTGTGACCGGATGGGGGGATGGGATTGGCCCAGCGTCGAGCCAGACAAAATTGCCCTCTATGCAGACGACGTTCTTATCTATCTGGCAGATCCTGCCCAGTCGGGTCCCCATTGTCTTCGTATCTTGCGATCCTTCGAATAGGCCTCCGGCATCCGTTTGAACCCCGATAAGTCGGTCCTGGTCCCCTTGCACCTCTCCCGGGAATGCTTTGATTGGCAGTCCACCATACCTCTGCGCCATCAATCTTTCAAATACATGGGGATTTGGGTTTCACTACAGCCCGAACTCAGCTGGGCCCTCAACGTCACTCCTCTGGTGAAGCGAGCCAAGGCGGATCTTCAGCGGTGGCATTCCTTGCCCCTCAACCCCATGGGGAGGGTGGCTCTCTTCAAAATGATGGTGCTTCTTTACATGCTTCAAAATACCCCTGTGTGTTTCCCTAGGGCCTGGTTCCGTACGCTGGATGGCTTCATCACCAAGTTCCTATGGGGGGAAAAGTAGGTCCCGATTAGCGCTCAGTACCTGCAGGATTCCTTCATTCGACGGGGGTTTGGGGATGACTCACCTCTACCTCTACTATCTGGCCACCCGACTCCTTTCCATACATGACTGGTTTAATGAGGGGTGGTCCGACCCGGCCTACAGGCTTGAGCTGGGTGATCTAGGCCTGGACAGACTACACTCCTTTCTCTATGGGACCCCGATTCCATCTTGTCTTCCAGAGGTGACACGTTCTGTGCTACTGGCCTGGCTGGCAGCATTGCGGCACACCGGCTGGACATACACGATGACCCGCTGTACACCCTTGTGGTGCGGGCCCTGGCTCAGGGAGGAGTCCGGGCTTTGGGGTTTCGAGGCCTGGGACCGCGTAGGCATTTCCCAGCGATGTTTGTGGGGGAGGTCATATGCGATCCTTTGAAGATCTCCAGGCCCGATACTTGTTGCATCCCTCACAATTCTTTTGCTACCTCCAACTGCGACACGCCCTCCACTCACACCTAACGACGGGCACACGACTGCCTGACCATAGCCCACCTGAAGCACAGATTATGTTCGGGGACCTGGGGAAGGGTGGCATTTCCCGTATTTATCGTACATTGATTAATAACACGCCGAATTCCTTGGACAGACTGCGGGCGCAATGGAAGGTCTGGGTAGGCCCCTTGGAGGAAGAGGACTGGCGAGATGCCCTTATGGCCCCTAGACTGGTCACTGCCTCTGCTCGGTTGCGCTTGGTGCAACTTTACTATCTGCATGCCGTGCATCTCCCCCCTGTTCGTCTTCACTGCGCAGGGCTTAGCCCGTCCTCAGCCTGTACCAGGTGTGGCCATGGCCCCGCAGACTTCCTGCACATGGTGTGGACCTGTCCCCTCCTAGTGGGATATTTGGAGGGCATCGAGATCAAGCTCTCAGAGGTTCTGGGGTGGAGGGTTCCCCATGACCCTAAGCACATGATCCTGGGCATCACGGAATGGGCTTGATGGGTCACGAAATGACAAACTGTTCTTTAATACGGCCGTAGCGGTGGCTAAGAGAGACATTGCTGCCTTGTGAAAGTGCCCGGAGTGGGGTGGACTGGTGTGCCACGCAGGAGAAAATTATGTACGCAGCACATCTGAGAGATGCTGTGAAATGGAAAGGCCTGTTCCAAATGATCCTGGCAAAGACTGTTGTGAAATGTGGTGGCCTTCCAAATTGGGTGCATGCCTCTCACACATGTATGGTCCTGTGTCCCCCTGATAAAACAGCTCCTCTTCAAGAAAAGATGCCAGCAGTGGTCAAAAGTCCACAGAAGAGCATCAGTCAAGCTGTAAGGGAACACATAGAGTTTAAAGCAGCACTAGAGAAAACTGAGGTGGCACTGGAAAAGCAAAAAGTGGAAACTGACTCAGATGAAAGTGGTGTCCAAAGGGTAAAAGAGTCAGATGCAGCCTCTGAAGAAGAAATAAGTGCTGTGGGCCTACAAGTGGAGGTAGGAAAAAGCTGTCTGAAAGGGAATCCAAAAAGTTTCGAGTGGTCCCTTGAAAAATCATTTGCACCCATAGCTGAAACATCTGAATCTGATCAAAGTGAAAATAAAAGTGAAAAGCTTGGATTGGAAAAGTGCAAGGAATTAAAGGTGCTCTGTCAGTGTTTTTCAGCACCTGAGTGGTCAAAATACATGGAAAAAGTACAGGATGCCACACTGTATGAGCCACCTTGATGACAAGCTGGTGACAAGGAGCCAAAATTTGCTGAAACAATAAATGAGAACTGTCAAACTGTTCCAAGAAGCTACTTACAGAAATCTGCACTACAACTTTTGAGCGTGGCCATATATGATCTGCTTACAGACCAAATTTGTGTGGCCTTAGAAACAGAGGTAACATTGTTATATGCTCAGCTTTTGTAATAACCAGTGATAAATAACATACTAATTTAGTAGGGGTTTCTTTTAGATACCTGTGTGAATTAAGTGTGCTAATGAACACTAAGGATGAGTAGTAATATTTTAGGTAGAGAAAAACATTTAATTGACTCAACTAATGATGTGTTTTATTTAAACAAATGTAACATGTGAAATTAAATAAGTATGATAAATGTAGAAATTATTTGAGGTACAAAGATTTGATATTTATCAAAAGGGTGAATTGATGGAGCTTAGATTTCACCTATAAAATGTATGCATTATTATATGACAAAAAGCTGCAGACATGAGTTCTAAAATGACACGCAGATTGTGGCGCAAGCAAGATGAAAACATAAGGCCTGATCAGAATGCTTCAGTTTGGAGGTGCTTTCATGTGAAAACATGCTCAATTAGTTGAACAGCCATGTTTATATGTGATTAATCAATATGTAACCTCACTATAGAATGCACATTAATTTAGAAAATGTATTTGTACTTTCAAAATGGCATCATGTATTTTTGCAAGAGTAGAAATGTGCTGAATTGTGTTTCACAGTGTAGAAAACCACGTGATTTCAGTTTGCTTCAGTGGCCTCAGCTTACTGCAGGTTTTGCCCTTGAACATTAGAATGGAATGTGCTCCTCTTCCCTACCAACTTTCAACGAAAGGGCTTTGTTAATAAATCACACCCTCCTGTTTCCGTCTCTTCGACCTTCACTATGTTACATATCTTTTTAGCCTGTTTAAAAGTGGAGTGAAGAGCACACATTTTTTTCATAATCACAAGACTAAAATTTGAACAGGAACACGCCTGATTAATGACGTATCCAGTCAGCCCATGGGAAGATGATGTGTCTTGAAGTTCTGATTGGATCAGCTATTTGAACTTTTGCTAGCACAGCCAGGCAGAGAGAGAGCTGAAAGGATCAGAACAGATTTAGATTTTAGGTGCTAAACTTTAAAATTTCATGCTTTAACTAACTGCTTTTGAAAATATGTATTTGTCCTATGCATTTATTTCTCTTTATGGGAGATTTTTGCCATTATTAATTATTGATTAACCTTGCAAGACTTACTCTGTTTCTTAGAAACTCTTTAAGAGTTTTGACTGACAATTTGCACCGCATTTCCCTTCCTATATGTGATGCTTATATGCAGACTGTAATATGCACTGTATTAATGCTATTTTTCCTATTTTTCAATTTTGTAACCTGATTGATATTTGACTAATGAATAAAGAGTCAGAGAACCTTAACTTTTGACTTAAAAATAAAACCCTTTAAAATAACTCACCACTCTCATTATTGCCTTAAATATTTTTTGCATTAAATTTTCATAAATATGTAAAGTCTCCTGTTTGGTGAAACACGGTCATCAAAAGGTCCATCATTTCACCCTTTACAGCGGTAAACAATAGGTAATGAGGTTTTGAATAGGGAAATTACCAGGTAATTACCGCTGGATCAGTTTTTGGTAGCAGAGTTAAGGTTAGTGCCATCACCAAAAGGAGCATAGTTAGTTTAATGCCTAGCGCTAGAAAATAATTGCCAAAGTTAGATAAAGTCCTGATTCCTGATTCCTGTGCTCAGAACCTGAGGATTGGCAAAGCAGTACTGGAAAGGTGATGCAAAAAGGAGATTGCTGGAGTGGTGTGAGTATTAATAGGGTTGTGAAATGCGGTTAATGTGCTTGCAGGTATGTTTTTGTGGTGTGGAAAAATAGTAAGGGTTTTGACTGTGGATTCAATTTTGCTCATTTTGACTTGATGTTTTTTATTTTGTTTTATTGATTAAATTGGTAATTTCATAGGACAGATTTATAATGATTGATTTATGTCTAACACTTTATGTTGAATTTGTATTGTGTTTTATGTTGTTTTTGAAGACTTCCGGGATTTAGGAAGTTGGATACACGGGGAAATGTGTGGCAAGTGAAGTCGCACAGCCCATTGTCTGGTTTCAAGTTGGTAACATCGTCGTGTGTTATCGGTAGGGACATTTTCTGTGTGAAAGTGGTGTATGGATAGCGAAGGCCACCTGTGAAATTTCAGCCTTAAGAACAGGAGTCAATTGTGAGCTCTGATTACGCTTATCCCTGGGAAGGTAACAGGTCTCCCCTAAGCATGTAAGAAGGGTAAAGTAGAGGGAAGTGCTACTTTATCGGCAAAACTGAATAATTCTGTGGTAGGGTAGAGGTAAGCGCTGCCTACTGGAAATACAGAATTCTTGTGCAAATGGACTACATTTTCTGTATGAATGTGTGTAAGTGAAATAGGACTCCGTTTTCTCGTGAAACTCTGGCCTTAATTCTCAGGAGCATTGTAGTCTCCACATGTGTTTTATCCCCAAAGAAACGGTTAGCCTTTGCTTGTTAGAAGGGTAAAGTAGAGGGAAGTGCTACTTTATCGGCGAAACTGAACAATTCTGTGGTAGGGAAGAGGTAAGCGCTGCCTACTGGAAATACAGAATTCTTGTGTAAAAGGTCAAAACTACTTCTTTGGTTTAGTGAAACAGGTAATGGTGGTGTTTTTATTTTGTTACTAACGGAATTTTGATTAAAGAAAACTCAAAAAAATATTGCCGTAAGATTTTGTAAAGGGAGGGCTAGTAGCAGGAGGAAAACTGACGTCCCAAAGGGACTGGCACTGGACGAGACAGTGGGTGTGTAGTGAACCCTGTTTGTAAAGAAGGGTTCAGTAGCAGGAGTTAAACGGACTGAAACTGTCAATTGTGGCAGGATTGGAGAAAATAAATTGCATTAAAATATTACAGAAATGGAATTGCTTAAAGGTTTAAAGAAACTGTTGGGAGGTAAAGTGAAAAATGTGTTTTTAATTGGTGATGCTCCTGAAGGAACACCTGTGCATTTTATGTCTACAAATTTGGGAAAAAGTTCATGTATGTGGGTTCACCAATGGTGCAAGATTACTGAAAAAGAGGGTCCTTTGAGGTTTCCAAAAGATGGTTCTTTTGAATTGCAAGTTATTGACAAATTAAGGGAAGTGTTATGTGAAATAAAGACACCATCTAGAGCTGCACAATTTGAGGCCTTAAGCATGTGGCAAAAGACAGCAAGAGACAAAGTAAGTGAGGATAAAAAGGTAAAGCACCAGATGCAGGAGAAGGGAATTAATGATGATAAAAAGCTTCAAATAAATAATGATTCAGGGGACGAAATAATGGATGCATTGTTAACTGAGTGCCGCCTCTTTATGTGGTTCCCATGAAAAATACTGATAATAGTGTACCAGTAAGTACAACAGTGGCTACTGCTTCTGTTGAACAGAGAGAAACACAGAATGAGAGAAACGTGCAGACATTTCAGATTGACCCACTACCTGTTGATTCAGCACTGACAGTGATACCTCCAGGTGTTACTGCTTTAAATGTGACTGATTCAGGGCCATATGTAGGTAAATATATTTTACCGATTCTTAAATACCGAATTTTACCGAATCGGTATTTATGAATCGGTAAGTTATATGTAGGTAATCATTCGGTAATAATTACCGAATCGGTAACATTCGGTATTCAAGAATCGGAATTTACCGATTCGGTAAATACCGAGGTGGTATTTACCGATTCGGTAAAATTCGAAGTGGTATTTACCGATTCAGTAGGTATTTTACCGAATCGGAAAAACGAAAACACATGACTGGATGAAACAGCCAATCCTGTGCAACCAAACCCCACCCAACCAGGAAGTGGCCACACCCAGGCAGGTGCACACAATCAACAGACTCTGGAGAGGCTGGGAGTGCAGAGGAGAGGCAGGGAGCCAGTGCCTGATTGTGCAGCTCAAATTCACAATGTCCAGCCAGGAGACACAGAGAGATGGAGGGGAAAGGAGGAGAAAGCAGAAATTTAGCCCCAAGGAACTCCAGGTACTAGTGGAGGAGGTGGTGAAGCAGCACCAGAAGCTGTTTGGGAGGCAGTCCCTGCAAGTGGCAGAGTCGGAGAAGCGGAATATGTGGCTGGGAATCCAGGCGCAGGTCAATGCTGTTGGAGTGACCCCCAGGGACATTGAGGTACTTAAAAAGCGCTGGTACGACCTGAGGATCGTCACAAAGAGGAAGATGGGGGAACTGCAGAAGGAGGCCAGCCGGACAGGAGGTGGAAGGAACAGGGCACCTGCCCTTACCGAACTGGAGGAGCTGGTGGAGTCCACAATAGAGCACGAGAGTGTCGTGGGGCTTGGGGATGCCGACAGCTCTGCCAGAGCCGCCACCCAACAAGGTAAGACGAATGCACAGCAATGTAGCCCCCCCTACCCCTATCCCACATCCCCCATTGTGAAATGAGTATCCCACTCCAGTCCATGTGTTAGTGCAGACTGGCAATGCATTATGGGAGATGTAGTCTGGGAAACCCCAACCATGAACTGAATAGCACAGAACAACAAGGCATGGTACACACATTAGCGAAAAGCAGGCAGAGGACAATGTGAGAGTGTTACAGAAATGTATTGTGATGCTTGCAATGCAGGCCTTCAGGTACACTGAGCTGATGTTGCATTTCTGTCCACAGATGTAACATTGCGCAGGACTGCACATGCAACAGGAGAGAGGGCACACCGGCAAGACAGTTCAGGGCTGGCCAGCACAAGTTCTGCCCAGAGATCATTGCCACAGCCAGCCTCACCACTACCACAGCCAGCATCACCACCACAGCCCGAATCAGCACCACAGCCAGCATCACCACTCATGCTTGAGTCACCGGCCACATCACCGCCTGCATTTGTGAGGTCGAGGAGGCGTGCTGCTGCCAGGTTGCGAGTGTTCGAGACCTCATCTGACGACAGCAGGGGCCCGGAGCCAAACACTATGCCCCAGGATGGGAGCCATGCCACATCAGAGGGAGCACACACAGGTGCCAGACGGCGCCGCAGGTCTCGGGTGCAGAGTGCACCAGCACACGTTGACAGCCATGGGGTGTTCTCGGGGCTCGAGGGCAACATGTTGAAAATACAGCGCCTACAAACAAAGGCAGTGATGTCAGTTCAGCGGCAAATGCGGGGACTGAAAGCTACTTTTGACAACATGGACAGGGGCATCAGCGCTATGGCGGTGGGGATGAGTGAGATGGCTGCGGGCATGCGGGACATGTCCCAGTCCATCAAGCTGTTGTGCAGCAAGTATGATGCAGACAGAGCTGCACGGCGCCGGGAACGGCAGAGGAGAGACAGTCATACCAGGGCACTCAACCGGCTGGCAACTGCCACTTCACTGCTCTGCAGGTGCTCTGTGGCTATGCAGGAGGGCCTGACACACTGCAGCAGCGACGTTTCTAGGGGGATGGTGCAGGTCACCAGTGCACTGGAAGTGCTATTGACAAGCCAGGCGGCCACAACTGGTGCTGGGGATGCTGCGGAAAGCATCGAAACCAGCAGCAGGAGCAGCATAACCCCCCCGGTCCCAGATACACGCAGGAGCAGCAGGCGGCATGGGGCTGCCACTAGGGAGGAGGCACAATCCGTGGCATCCCACACTGTAGCGCGTGGCCGCAAACAGTAATGCTGCACGGCATAGTCTAAGACAATTGGGTGACGTAACCCTTGACTTGCTAGTAGTCATTACGCAATGTTGCCAGAATGGCATTTTCTTGGTGTTGTGGCGTAGTGCCGCATTATTAAACTACGTCATGACATCCAACAACTGGCTGTGTCCCCTTACTTACTCAGAAATAGTTGCATGTGATCTCTGCCCGTCTCTCTCTCCCATCTGTTGCTGTTGGCACTCCAGCTGCGTTGGCCTCTGGCTGACCTGACTCATCCTCATTGTCCTCAAAATCTGTTAGTTCCACCTCTGTACCTCTCTTCGTGGCAAGGTTGTGCAGCATTGCACAAGTGGCAATGATCTTGCAACAGATGATGGGGGTGTACTGGCGTGCGCCTCCGCTTTTGTGGAGGCAGCGGAACCTGCTTTTTAATAGTCCAAACGTGCGCTCCACCACGTTGCGTGTAGATTTGTGTGCCACGTTATATCGTCTCTCACTCTGGGTTGATGGGTGTAGGTAGGGAGTGAGGATGAATGACCGCACGGCATATGCACTGTCGCCTAGGTGAGTATGAGAGAACCATCAGTCACATGCCTCAATACACGATGATTTGCACTTAGTAGAATGGAGCGTCACTGTTACTTACCTAGCAGGCATCCTTCTCCAAATTCTCCGGCAAGCAGTCGTGTGTAGATCCCACTGTTCTGGAAGATGAAGGAGTCGTGTGCGCTCCCAGGAAACTTAGCTACGATATCAGTGATGATGTTCCCTGCATCGCAGATCACCTGCACATTTATGGAGTTAGTGGACTTTCTGTTCCTGTAGATGTGCTCAGTGGCAGCTGGTGGGCAGATTGGAATGTGTGTGCCATCAATACAGCCTATGACATGGGGGAACTGTGCCATGTGATAAAAGTCTGTTTTGGTTTTCTGCAGTTCAGCCTGTGTGTTTGGGAAGCTGATGTAGTGGTGCATTCTCTGCATCATGGCATCCAGGAACTTCCTGAAGAAACGGGACAGGCAACTCTGAGATACACCACCCACCGCAGCTATCACCCCCTGGTAACTGCCAGATGCGAGTAGATGTAGGCTGCAGAGCACCTGCACATGTGGTGGTATGGCATGCTCCCTTCTTGTTGGCTGGTCCAGGAGTGGGTGCAGGTCCCTTATCAGGTCCAAGATGGTTTGGGGGTGTAGCCTGTACCTTTCATGTATCTCTGCGTCAGTCTGTTGAAAGAGTGTGATGCGCTGTCTGTAAATGCGTTCCTCCCGTCTCCAAATCCTCAGACCTGCTGCCTGTAGACATAGGCGCCTTGCAATGACATACAGAGCGGCCATGTTGTCCACGCTGTTGCATTTTGGGATTGCTTATATGCACTGTTGATGCTGACCACCTGCTTTCAATCTGTGTTAATTACCGACTTTCATGGATTTCTTAATTACCGAATTTACCTACATATCTTTTCCCGTTTTACCACTTCATATTTACCACTTCATATTTACCGAATCGGAAAATATGTATTCGGTAAATATGAATCGGTATTTTAGAATTCGGTAAATATGAATCGGTATTTACCGATTCATATTTACCGAAAACTGGTTTTTGGCCTCCTACATCTCACTTGACTAAATACCGGTCGGTAACGGGATATTTACCGAATTTCGGCCGTTAGCGACCGGTATTTAGCTACCTACATATGGCCCTTAGTGAAGAAACTACAAGCTGCAGATGCACAGACAGTGCCTAGGCAAATTATGACTGTCCCAATTAATATGGGCCCTACCCAAAAGGTTCAAAGAATTGTAGAAGGAGCAAATATGTCAGGGTTTATTTTAGAATCTCAGAATTCACAGATTATTGAACAGAAACTACCCCAGACAGTCAAAGCATTGAAAGATGAGGGGAAAATGGTGTTTACAACATCTGCAGCCCAGGATAAAATGAATATATTTGAAGATGGGAGTTTTCAAACCTGCTTTGAGGAAGCAGCAGTAATTAAAAAGATAGAATGCATGGGGGAACAAGTTAACCCAGACCCTGAAAAAGAGAAACAGCTTAGTGTTTTAAATTCAACATTTGAACATGAAGAAATTAACAGTCCTTGCTATTTAAATCAGGAAAAAATGAACCAGTGTCAGGAAAAAGAATTAATTTCCCTGAGTAAGGAAACAAATACATGTGCAGTAACTACACATGGTAGACTGACCAATTTGGCTCAAAAATATGAAATTAATGTTTCAGGAAGTTTTCCATTTCAGAAACGTTTCAGGGTACATATGGATGATGAAGCAAATAAGACCATGAGTTCTTCAGGAATGCAATTGCACATTGCAGAAACGAAATATATTTTTAAATACAATGGGTTTGAGAAATTAGGAGACAAGTGCATAAGAAAACATGAGAAGAAAAAGAAACCACCAGACCTAGCAAGGAAACTGGATAAGAAAAGGAAACCACCAGATTTAGTTGAGGAAAATTATAGGCAGAATGAGGGAGAAGCTTTTGCTTGCTCATTGAGAGAAATGGTGGGAGAAGTGCATGTTCATGTGCCACGGAACAAAAGTGAACTTGCAGAATTTCTGAACACATTCCCGAAATTGAGAGACAAACTTATGCTGTGGTACCCACAAGTTGATGGATTTATCGAAATTTTAAAGGAGTTGTGTATTAATTTGGAAATTATTTTTGACACTGCCATGCAAACTGAATTATGGTTTGAATCTAAAGTTGCGGTGCAAAGGCCAGGTGAGGAGACAGAGAAAAATGTCTGCATAAATGCACCATCAATTTCTCTTGTTGTTATGGAGAAAAACATAGCAGTGATTACTTTCCTGAAGGGCAGAGTGCCAGCAAAATATGTGAATTGGGTACAGATTAAAAGAACAAGACAGGAGTTAAAATTGGTTCATGAGTTTTGTGAAAGTGTGTGTTTAATGTTTCAGCAACACAGTGGTAGAGAATGTCCTGATGCCATTAGCATAAGATTCTTTGTGACTCAGTTGGTTATTGGTTTAATATTTTCTGATCAGATCAGTGTGCACATACAGCAAAAGCTGATAGAATGGCATCTGAAGGATGAAGGTTACTATTGTGCTGGACAGGGAATGAAGCCAAAAGTTTGAAGAAAAACCTATGATGGTACAGAGAAGGTTTGCACAGAAACGTTTTCAGAATAAGCTGTTTGCAGAGAATAAACTTGTGGTGCAGGGTGATGTTTCACAAGCAGAGGTAAAAAGTGCTCAAGGAAGATTTGGTGTTCCACAGGATGGAAATAAAGGTGTTTTGGTTTGTGCAAATTCAGGTATGGATGTTGTACTGCTGGAAAAAGTGTCCTTTTGCCATCTTTGTGACAGATTTGAGCATTGGATGGAAGAAGAAATTTAAATGTAAACATGATGCAGCAGTAGGAAATGTGCAAAAACAGAGAAATGCAGGTGCAAGAGGTGCCAGCTAAGCAAATGCAAATGTCAGTTCAGAAACAGGTACCAATGGCAGGCATTTTTCAAGCCCAAATGTTCCCACAAAATATGGAAAATGTTAAATAAGTTGTCCAGGGCAAATGTGAATTATTTCCAGAAACAAAATCAGAACCCAGTTCAACAGGTTACTGTATTTGAAAATGACAGTTTTAACCCTAACAATTCTGAAATTACCAAGTCCATTGTGAAAGCAGTGGAAGGTCGAGACTTAGTTGGAGTTTTAAACAAAGAAATTGCACACCCAATTTTAGAAGAATTTGCACCACAAATAAGCCCATTTGAGGAAACTTACCAATTTATTGTTTGTGACTCAGGCCTGACAGGAAAACAATTGTTTTGCCAATTAAACAGCACAGATTACTGTACACCAGATAATGTTAATTTTCAGATTCCTGGTGAGGATGTACATTTAAAAATGGCCCATCAAGAGACAGCTGTAGCATTGTTTTGAGAAAAGACTGTTGAAAAATTACCTTCTGATTTGAAAGAAATAATAAACCCAGAAGTAAGGGAGTTCACAGAGAAAGATGTCAGATTAATAAAATATGCAGAGCATGTCTTATTCAAATTAGAATTAGATGACATGTATTCAAGAACAGCATCAATTGCAGGAATTTTACCACTAAAAGGGTTTTTGATGGAATTGATTGGAAGTTTATGTAACTTTCTGATCACAGGTTCGCAGAAACTAAATGAAAAGAACAGATTAGAGCAGGAGATTGATAGCATAATTTTTCCATGTTGTCCTATGGTACCGAATCCAGCCAATATATTTTTTCACATTCCATGTGCTGAAGAATGGCTTACTGTTATTGATTGTTGCCAAGTTCATGTCACAGTGCCATTGCATGAAGCTAGTGAGGAGTACTGTCAGAAAGAAAATGAATGTCTGGGACACATAATTGGAAAGGGAGGTAGAAAGGTGTCACCAAAGAGAGTGGAAATAATTTACCAAATTCAGAAAGAAGTCAGGAAGTTTTTGGGAATGGTTTGCTGCTGTAGTGAGTGGTTACTAAACCTTTCCCTAGTGACTAAGCCTTACTGAGGCTGACACACAAGGATGTGTCTGATCCGCTTCCATTGGACAACAATTGCACAAAAACATTCCTAGAGTTGAAGGTGAAAAAGTGTTGCGCCCCGGCACTAGGAATGCAAGTTTATTTAAAAGAAAATACACCGATGTGCAGTGAGAGGGAGGGCTGCGCTCTCTCAGTGCCTGTTCAAAAACATGAATTCTTTCAATGGTCTGTGATGTATTTCCCAATGACCATTGACCCCAACATCACAGAAATGCCCAGCTGCCTTAATTAAGTAGCTGTGGTAGATGTCAGTCATAAAAAGAGTGAGTTTATA
Organism: Triturus cristatus; assembly: GCF_964204655.1. NCBI lineage: Eukaryota > Metazoa > Chordata > Amphibia > Caudata > Salamandridae > Triturus > Triturus cristatus. The sequence goes on along the minus strand of NC_140585.1, from coordinate 528,793,009 downwards.
ATAATGGAATTCCCAATTATTGGAATAGTTGCTTCCTTTGTGGAGTTGTTTTGGGAAAATACTGTGACCAAGAAATGTCTAAATTCAAATGTATTTAGCTTACTGCCAGCAAATGAAATTGTTTGTGATCAAACTGAACCTAAATGTTTAAATGTCATGAATTTCTGCCGGAAACCAAAGTTAAACTTTAATGATGAACGTATGATTCAGCCCAACCATTTTGTAGATGGCCCATATTTGAAAGGTAACAATGACACATTAAGAGTAGCACATGCTACTCATGCGCACCAATGTAGCACCTTCTCTTCCACCTGACGCAACAGATTGACTGGATCTCCCCTGTCCGGCCTGTAGCTCCTTCGGCAATTCATGTACCATGTCCGATACGCCTTTAGTGAATGACCCCCTGCGTATCATGTCTTGGAATGTTAATGGGCTCCTGGATCGCCTTAAATGCATGGCCGTCCCTAAGTATGCGCAGCGCATAGGGGCAGACATTTTATTTTTAGAAGAAACCCACTTGTTGGGTAATCGCTCTCCCTTTCTGGCGCGGTACGGCTATGACAGAGTGTGGCACTCGGGGTTCGCTCGGGGTTCCCGGGGAGTGGCAATTCTAGTACGTCGCTCCCTTCCTTTGGTGACCGTTCACACAGCCCTTGACGCCCAGGGCACTCTCGTGGCTGTTAGTGGCACAATCAATGGCAACCCGCTTAACCTGGTGTCCCTTTACTCCCCCCCTCGATGCTGACAAAGACTCTGGCTAAATCTGTTGAGCTATAGACTTCATTGCCCTCTGGCCCGACATTCCTTGGGGGCGACTTTAATGCGGTCTGGTCACCGGATCTAGATACGACAGGCCCCCCATCCCCAAGTAGAACCGTCCAGGCCAAGCAGCTGCGGTCATGGTCTGCCTCTCTCGGACTGTGCGACGCCTGGCGGCTGTGGGGCATCCACACGCTAGACAATTCACCCACACCTCGGCGTCGCACCATACACAGGCACGCATTGACACCATCTTTGTCCCGTGGACGGACTGTCTTCTGATTCAGGATGTCTCGCTTCTTCCGTGAGGTATCTCCGACCACGCGCCGGTGCTGATTCGTGCGGGCCCCCTCCCGCCTTTGCCCGACAAACATGGAGGTTGAATGCCTGGTTTCTTCAGGACAAAGACTTCTGGGCAGCAGTGGGGGTGGAGCTCAAGCAATACTTTCTCTCCAACGAAGGCTCTGTGTCCTCTCCGGGTACCCTCTGGGAGGCGGGCAAGGCCACGATTAGGGGGGTCGCCAAGGGACGCCTAAAGCTCCAGCACCAAGCCCAGCTGGAGCAGATTACCTCACGTGAGGCGCAGGCCCTGTGCCTCGAACGAACTGCGACCCGATCCCCGGATGGTTCCAACATGAGACTTCTGGCCCGCCTTCGGACGGAGATTAAACAGCTGTTGCTGGAGGCGGCTAAACTCCTTTGGCGCTCCTCTGTGGCCAGAGTATATGGATGGGGCGACAAGAACGGCGCGCTCCTTCACCGTCTGGCAACGTATCCCAGAGCGAATAGCATCATCCCTGAGGTAGTGACGCCAGGGGGGGTTACCGTGCCGTGCCCCACTGGAGATGGCACAGGCCTTTGCTACCTACTACCGCGGGCTCTACGGGGCCCAGGCCCCGACCCTCTCCCTGGTGGCTCTGATGGACGGTGAGGGCGGCCACCTTCCGCGGCTAGACGCCACCGTCCAAACTGACCTGGACCGTCCTATTTCCCGCAAAGAAATTGGAGATTCTATCACTCTTGTCTCCTCTGGCAAAACTCCGGGCCCTGATGGCCTCCCCCAGGAGTATTGCGCCCACTACCGGGACTTTCTCCTCCCTCATTTAGACGCGTTATTTCAGGAGGCCGTGGAGAAGGGCTCCTTTCCCCAAGAAATGGATATCGCCACTATTGTGGTCATTCCGAAGTCCCAGCCCCCTTCGCCGCAGTGCGCGGATTATCGCCCTATCTCCCTCATTAATACTGAGGTGAAACTGTTTGCCACCATCCTTGCCCAGCGGCTCAGGCCCCATCTGTCTATGTTGGTCCACCCGATCAGTGTGGGTTTATGCCTTCCTGTGGCACCCTACATTGTCTCCGTAGGCTGCATTCCGTCTTGGCTCGCCGCCACCTCCTCACTCCTTACCTCGCGCTACTCCTGGTAGACTCTGAGAAGGCCTTTGAATCTGTGGATTTGGACTTCCTTCAAGATGTTCTCGAGGCGATGGGACTTTGCCTTTGCTTTCGGGCCATGGTCAAGGTCCTATACACCTTCCCGCGGGCTCGGGTCCTAGTCAACGGGGTCCTGTCGGAGCCCTTCCCGGTCTGCAGGGGAATGAGGCAGGGCTGCCCCCTTTCCTCCCTGCTTTTTGCTTTAGTGATGGAGCCTCTGGCGTCCTTGATGCGGTCCTGTGACCGGATGCGGGGATGGGATTGGCCCAGCGTCGAGCCAGACAAAATTGCCCTCTATGCAGATGACGTTCTTATCTATCTGGCAGATCCTGCCCAGTCGGGTCCCCATTGTCTTCGTATCTTGCGATCCTTCGAATAGGCCTCCGGCATCCGTTTGAACCCCGATAAGTCGGTCCTGGTCCCCTTGCACCTCTCCCGGGAATGCTTTGATTGGCAGTCCACCATACCTCTGCTCAGTCAATCTTTCAAATACATGGGGATTTGGGTTACCCTACAGCCCGAACTCAGCTGGGCCCTCAACGTCACTCCTCTGGTGAAGCGAGCCAAGGCGGATCTTCAGCGGTGGCATTCCTTGCCCCTCAACCCCATGGGGAGGGTGGCTCTCTTCAAAATGATGGTGCTCCCCCGCTTCCTTTACATGCTTCAAAATACCCCTGTGTGTTTCCCCAGGGCCTGGTTCCGTACGCTGGATGGCTTCATCACCGTGTGCCTACGGGGGGAAAAGTAGGTCCCGATTAGCGCTCAGTACCTGCAGGATTCCTTCATTCGACGGGGGTTTGGGGATGACTCACCTCTACCTCTACTATCTGGCCACCCGACTCCTTTCCATACATGACTGGTTTAATGGGGGGTGGTCCGACCCGGCCTACAGGCTTGAGCTGGGTGATCTAGGCCTGGACAGACTACACTCCTTTCTCTATGGGACCCCGATTCCATCTTGTCTTCCAGAGGTGACACATTCTGTGCTACTGGCCTGGCGGGCCGCATTGCGGCACACCGGCTGGACACACACGATGACCCGCTGTAAACCCTTGTGGCGCGGGCCCTGGCTCAGGGAGGAGTCCGGGCTTTGGGGTTTCGAGGCCTGGGACCGCATAGGCATTTCCCAGCTGGGGGATGTTTGTGGGGGAGGTCATATGCGATCCTTTGAAGATCTCCAGGCCCGATACTTGTTGCATCCCTCACAATTCTTTTGCTACCTCCAACTGCGACACGCCCTCCACTCACACCTAACGACGGGCACATGACTGCCTGACCATAGCCCACCTGAAGCTCAGATTATGTTCGGGGACCTGGGGAAGGGTGGCATTTCCCGTATTTATCGTACATTGATTAATAACACCCCGAATTCCTTGGACAGACTGCGGGTGCAATGGAAGGTCTGGGTTGGCCCCTTGGAGGAAGAGGACTGGCGAGATGCCCTTATGGCCCCTAGACTGGTCACTGCCTCTGCTCGGTTGCGCTTGGTGCAACTTTACTATCTGCATGCCGTGTATCTCCCCCCTGTTCGTCTTCACTGCGCAGGGCTTAGCCCGTCCTCAGCCTGTACCAGGTGTGGCCATGGCCCCGCAGACTTCCTGCACATGGTGTGGACCTGTCCCCTCCTAGCGGGATATTTGGAGGGCATCGAGATCGAGCTCTCAGAGGTTCTGGGGTGGGGGGTTCCCCATGACCCTAAGCACATGATCCTGGGCATCACGGAATGGGCTGGATGGGTCACGAAATGACAAACTGTTCTTTAATACGGCCGTAGCGGTGGCTAAGAGAGACATTGCTGCCTTGTGAAAGTGCCCGGAGTGGGGTGGACTGGTGTGCCACGCAGGAGAAAATTATGTACGCAGCACATCTGAGAGATGCTGTGAAATGGAAAGGCCTGTTCCAAATGATCCTGGCAAAGACTGTTGTGAAATGTGGTGGCCTTCCAAATTGGGTGCATGCCTCTCACACATGTATGGTCCTGTGTCCCCCTGATAAAACAGCTCCTCTTCAAGAAAAGATGCCAGCAGTGGTCAAAAGTCCACAGAAGAGCATCAGTCAAGCTGTAAGGGAACACATAGAGTTTAAAGCAGCACTAGAGAAAACTGAGGTGGCACCGGAAAAGCAAAAAGTGGAAACTGACTCAGATGAAAGTGGTGTCCAAAGGGTGAAAGAGTCAGATGCAGCCTCTGAAGAAGAAATAGGTGCTGTGGGCCTACAAGTGGAGGTAGGAAAAAGCTGTCTGAAAGGGAATCCAAAAAGTTTCCAGTGGTCCCTTGAAAAATCATTTGCACCCATAGCTGAAACATCTGAATCTGATCAAAGTGAAAATAAAAGTGAAAAGCTTGGATTGGAAAAGTGCAAGGAAATAAAGGTGCTCTGTCAGAGTTTTTCAGCACCTGAGTGGTCAAAATACATGGAAAAATTACAGGATGCCACACTGTATGAGCCACCTTGATGACAAGCTGGTGACAAGGCGCCAAAATTTGCTGAAAACAATAAATGAGAACTGTCAAACTGTTCCAAGAAGCTACTTACAGAAATCTGCACTACAACTTTTGAGCGTGGCCATATATGATCTGCTTACAGACCAAATTTGTGTGGCCTTAGAAACAGAGGTAACATTGTTATATGCTCAGCTTTTGTAATAACCAGTGATAAATAACATACTAATTTAGTAGGGGTTTCTTTTAGATACCTGTGTGAATTAAGTGTGCTAATGAACACTAAGGATGAGTAGTAATATTTTAGGTAGAGAAAAACATTTAATTGACTCAACTAATGATGTGTTTTATTTAAACAAATGTAACATGTGAAATTAAATAAGTATGATAAATTTAGAAATTATTTGAGGTACAAAGATTTGATATTTATCAAAAGGTTGAATTGATGGAGCTTAGATTTCACCTATAAAATGTATGCATTATTATATGACAAAAAGCTGCAGACATGAGTTCTAAAATGACACGCAGATTGTGGCGCAAGCAAGATGAAAACATAAGGCCTGATCAGAATGCTTCAGTTTGGAGGTGCTTTCATGTGAAAACATGCTCAATTAGTTGAACAGCCATGTTTATATGTGATTAATCAATATGTAATCTCACTATAGAATGCACATTAATTTAGAAAATGTATTTGTACTTTCAAAATGGCATCATGTATTTTTGCAAGAGTAGAAATGTGCTGAATTGTGTTTCACAGTGTAGAAAACCACATGATTTCAGTTTGCTTTAGTGGACTCAGCTTACTGCAGTTTTTGGCCTTGAACATTAGAATGGAATGTGCTCCTCTTCCCTACCAACTTTCAACGAAAGGGCTTTGTTAATAAATCACGCCCTCCTGTTTCCGTCTCTTCGACCTTCACTATGTTGCATATTTTTGTAGCCTGTTTAAACGTGGAGTGAAGAGCACACATTTTTTTTTCATAATTACAAGACTAAAATTTGAACGGGAACACGCCTGATTAATGACGTATACAGTCAGCCCATGGGGAGATGATGTGTCTTGAAGTTCTGATTGGATCAGCTATGAGGACCGAGCAAGTGAACTTTTGCTTGAAACATGGCTTACAAGTGGGAGGAGTGCCTCTTTTTGCTCATTTTTTCTGAGGGCCAGGCCCAGTTTCTGTGCTTGACACAGAGACGGAGAGGAGAAGGAAGGAGGGGCTGCATCTGTGGGGGCTATTTTGCAGCCCGAGACAGAGACACAGATTAGTACAGCGAGGCAGAGAGAGAGCTGAAAGGATCAGAACAGATTTCGATTTTAGGTGCTAAACTTTGAATTTCATGCTTTAACTAACTGCTTTTGAAAAGATGTATTTGTCCTATGCATTTATTTCTCTTTATGGGAGATTTTTGCCATTATTAATTATTCATTAACCTTGCAAGACTTTGGTGCCGATTAGGATCCTGGAAAAAATTTCCCCGTACGACTCGTATCCGGTCTTTTTACCGTACGAATCGTACAAGTGCTGTACAAACTGCTAAGTACGATTCGCATGGGAAAAAGTCCATACGAATCGCATTGGGAAAAATTCCCCACACGTCCTCGGGTCGGAAAATGTGTCCGACACGTCCCCGGACGATTTACCGTACAAATGTGAAAAGTGAAGTCCGACCGCGCAAGTACGATCCATCCCGTGCGTCCGATGTTACAACCGTATGGAAAAAACACCGTCCGCACCGAACTCCCATAGCAACCATGGAGACATGTGCCTGCATACACGCTGAACCCCCCCCCCAGCCCCGTGTACGTACGAGTCGAACCCCCCGTGTATGTACACCCGTGTACATACGAGTCGAACCCCCCGTGTATGTACACCCGTGTACGTACGAGTCGAACCCCCACCCGTGTATGTACACCCGTGTACGTACGAGTTGAACCCCCCGTGTATGTACACCCGTGTATGTACGAGTCGAACCCCCCCGTGCATGTACACCCGTGTACGTACGAGTCGAACCCCCACCCGTGTATGTACGGTGCGTACCCCCCATGTATGTACACCCGTGTACGTACGAGTTGAACCCCCACCCATGTATGTACAGTGCGTACCCCCAGCGCGAAGCGCTGGGGGTACGCACCGTACATACACGGGTGGGGGTTCAACTCGTACGTACACGGGTGTACATACACGGGGGGTTCGACTCGTACATACACGGGTGGGGGTTCGACTCGTACGTACACGGGTGTACATACACGGGGGGTTCGACTCGTACATACACGGGTGGGGGTTCGACTCGTACATACACGGGTGTACATACACGGGGGGGTTCGACTCGTACGTACTCGGGTGTACATACACGGGGGGGTTCGACTCGTACATACACGGGTGGGGGTTCGACTCGTACGTACACGGGTGTACATACACGGGGGGTTCGACACGTACATACACGGGGGGTTCGACTCGTACGTACACGGGTGTACATACACGGGGGTTCGACTCGTACATACACGGGGGGTTCGACTCGTACGTACACGGGTGTACATACACGGGGGGGTTCGACTCGTACATACACGGGGGGTTCAACTCGTACGTACACGGGTGTACATACACGGGGGGTTCGACACGTACATACACGGGTGGGGGTTCGACTCGTACGTACACGGGTGTACATACACGGGGGGTTCGACTCGTACATACAAGGGGGGGTTCGACTCGTACGTACACGGGTGTACATACACGGGGGTTCGACTCGTACATACACGGGGGTTCAACTCGTACGTACACGGGTGTACATACACGGGGGGTTCGACTCGTACATACACGGGTGGGGGTTCGACTCGTACGTACACGGGTGTACATACACGGGGGGGTTCGACTCGTACATACACGGGGGGTTCGACTCGTACATACACGGGTGTACATACACGGGGGGGTTCGACTCATACATACACGGGGGGTTCGACTCGTACGTACACGGGTGTACATACACGGGGGGTTCGACTCGTACATACACGGGTGGGGGTTCGACTCGTACATACACGGGTGTACATACACGGGGGGTTCGACTCGTACATACACGGGGGGTTTGACTCGTACATACACGGGTGTACATACACGGGGGTTCGACTCGTACATACACGGGTGTACATACACGGGGGTTCGACTCGTACATACACAGGGGGGTTCGACTCGTATGTACACGGGTGTACATACACGGGGGGTTCGACTCGTACGTACACGGGGGATGGGGGGGTTCGGCACGTACTCACGGGGGCTGGGGGGTACGGCGCGTACCGAGCCCCCTAATCTGTTTTTTTCGCGGCGTTCTCCGCTTTTCCGGCACTTTTTGGGTGCCGTAAAAATATTGCCGTCCGGACTGCTGTCGGTTCGAATCGTACTTCCTGGTTCGTGAAACGCTGCCTGACAGCGTCCCGACGTCACGTCGGCGCTTTCCCGGATCACATTTGTATGTATATTTTTGTCGGTCGGTGTTTTGTACGACTCGTACGGAAATGGTGTTTCCGTGCGAATCGTACTTGCATGTTTGTACAGTTTTACGACCGGGTACGAGTCGGACGGAGAAAACGCTCCGACCGACGGTTCGTACCCGGTTTTTACAGGATCGTAATTGGCACCTTACTCTTTTGCTTAGAAACTCTTTAAGAGTTTTGACTGACAATTTGCGCCACATTTCCCTTCCTATCTGATGCTTACATGAAGACTGTAATATGTTCTGTATTAATGCTATTTTTCCTATTTTTCAATTCTGGAACCTGATTGATATTTGACTAGTGATGGAAAGTTCTGGAATCTGCATTAATCCACAAAATTCCAACCACCCTGCATTTGCAGAAGGCCACTTGGCACTGACCTTCTTTCGCAGTGTGCCTAGCTGTAGATTTTGGGACCTGGAGCAGCCGGCAAATAGGCAAACCTAGCAAACCTGTAGATTTTTGAAAACTAGTCACCAAGGGGAATCCAGAATGGGGTCTCTTGTGTGCCTCTCACCAGGATCTGTTACTCACAATCCCTTGCAAACCTCAAACTTTGTTTTAAAAAAACCAACACATTTTCCCCACATTTCTGTGATGGAAAGTTCGGGAATATGCGTGGGTCCACAAACTTCCAACCACCCTGCATTCTCCTAAGTCTCCCTATAGAAATGGTACCTCACTTGTGTTGGTGGACCAAGTGCCTGCAGCAGGGAAGGACCCAAAACGTATTGTGGAGACATCAAAATTACCTATCACAAAACAACCTGGTTTTGCAAAGGGGCACACCTGGGTTTTGGCCCCATGCTCGGCGGACACCTAGGGAAACCTACCAAACCCAGACATAGTTGAAAACTAGACTCCTGGGGTATTTCAGGGGGGTATTGCTTGTGTTTTCCTACCTAGAATCCTCTGCAAACCTCAAATTTAGCTGCAAAAATCTAATGTTTCTCAAACTTCTGTGAGGGAAAGTTGTAGGATAACCGGGCTGACACATATTTCCTACTACCCAGCGTTCCCCCAGGTCTCCAGAGAATATTGGTACCTCACTTGTGTGAGTGGGTCAAGTACCCACGACAGACAAGGGCCCAAAACGTATTGTGGAGACATCAAAATTACCTATCACAAAACGACCTGGTTTCGCAAGGGGGGGCACCTAGGTTTTTGTTTCCGAGCTCAGCGGCCATCCAGGGAAATCTACCAAACCTACACATTTATGAAAACTAGACACCCTGGGGAGTTCAGGGAGATATGGTTTGCATGGATCCCCCAATGTTTCCTTACCCAGAATCCCCTGCAAATCTCAAATTTAGCTGAACAAAAATCAAGTTTTTCTCAAATTAAGTCTGTGTGATGCAAACAAAGCTGGGAAAATTCTGGCCTCTTACCTAAAGAATAAATAAAATTGCAAGGGAATTGATTCCTTTACGCATGAATCTAACATCGCACACACACCAGACCCCTAAAAATATTAGAAATACTAAAAGTTGTTGCCAAGCTCTTTACACAGACGACTCCGAGATAAACGCTTCCACCTGTGCTGATTATCTTAGAGATATCACACTTGCGTCCAACATGGACCAAGAAAAAGCTAGCCTAGCCCTCCTTTTTCTCTGGAAGAGATAGACCTAGCAATACGCTCGTTAAAATTAACAAAGCCCCCGGACCAGATGGCTGCATGGACAACTCTCTTGCCCCTTTTTCAACATTTTGCTGATTCTGGTACCATATCCGGCACCACAAGTGAAGCCACTATCGTTGTAATTTCAAAAAAAGGGAAAGACTCGACTCAAATAAAAATTTACACACCAATCTCCCTAATTAATCTGGATGCAAAGATGTATGCTAAAATTCTCTGTAAGAGACTGGAACCTCTTCTTCCTTGACTAATTGGGAATTCACAAGTGGGCTTTATAAAATATAGACTCTGCCATATTATTGAAAAAGCTAAATTGCCCCCTTCTGAAACGGTAGCAGTTACCCTTGATGCTGAAAAAGCTTTCGGTGGGGTCTCTTGGGCTTTTCTCCGTGAAGCTCTTAAGAAATTTAATTTACGAGATACCTTTACCAAAATGATCATGGCCCTGTATAGTGGTCTGTCAGCTAAGGTCAGGTCTGGTGGTTTCCTTTCTCTGCATTTAATTTACAAAGAGGAATGAGGCGAGGCTGTCCTCTCTCCCCCTCACTATTTATCCTAAACCTCGAGCCCTTACTACACAAGATCATATCTAATCCCCTCATTCATGGTATCGCCTTCAATAATCTCAATGTGAAAGTTGCGGCATACGCTGATGATATCTTAATAATGTCTGAAGCTGCTACCCAATATATCCCTGCCCTCCTCTAAACCATTGAAGAATACGCCCAAGTCTCTCTAACTACAAACTTAATAAAGAAACATATGAAATCCTTGCTCTGAATAGTCTCTGCTCTAGGGCTCTGTTCGCCAATACAGGTCTTACCTGGCAACTAAAATTTGCCAAATATTTGAGTTTGGAATTCATCTCTGATTTATTGGAATCCCTTAAACATAATGAGGCACTTACTTGAAGGATGGTAGAATCTCTTCTCAAGGGATGGAACCCTAAATTCCTGATGTGGTGGGCCCGAGTTGAGACCATTAAGATGATGATCACCCCCAAAGTCAACTACCTTGCAAATATGCTTCTTCTAACTCTATCAGGGAATTTCTACAAAAGATTGGTAAACTATTAAATACATTTCTTTGGCAAAACAAAAAAACAAGAATCTTGTTAAAAAAAACTACGCCTCCCTGTTCACTTCAGCGGTGTTTATCTTGCGGTCTTCAAGAACTATCAAACCGCCTTCTTGGCCACACAAGGCACACTTTCGTTCACTCAATCCCCAGACTATACTCCCACGTGACTAGCGGTAGAAAAGGAGATACTAGGTGAGTTCCACCCGATCTCTCTGCTATCCAGTAACCCCAAAACTCTGTCCTCGGGTAAATACATCTTCTACAACACAAAAAGAGCCCTCTGAAAAATAGATAAAACCCTAGAACTCCCAATCTCTAACTCAAATATGACTTTCCTTTGGAACAACTCTAAAATCAAAATCCAACGCTCCCCAGCCTGCTGGTCTCACTGGGCTTCTAAGGGCATTCATTTCCTGAAAGACATAGGGACCTCCCAAAATCCACTATCCTTTAGAAAAGTGAAAAAGCGCTTCAACCTGCAAAACATTGATTTTTACGATTTCTTGAAACTTAAGGTTGCTATATCTAAACTAAAGCTCTATAACAACGACCCTTCCCTCATCGGGATCATCCTATCCTTTAATAAATACGGTCACCAGGCCTTCAAGCTCTACCATCTTTTATAACCGAAGTCCTACACCACATCCTCTAAACTCCAAACTAAATGGAATCCTAATGAAACGATTATGCCACAATCTTGGCATCAGATTTGGAGGTTAGTGGTCTCATATAAAATATCCCCATCCCTTGCACAGACGAAATTTTGGTTACTACATAGGACTTTCTGGGCCCCGGCACGCCTCCACAAACTGTCTCTAAGAGAGAATCCAAGCTGCTGGAATTGTAATGACCCTATGGGAGATTTTTCTAACCTTCTCTATCACTGTAGAGCGGTCAGCCCTTTTTGGGATTCAGTGTTTAGCTTTATTCACTCCATCTGAGGGGTCCTTCTGGAGTGATCTTGCTTAACACTACTCAAGGGATTTTTAGATCCAAACATCAGATCCCGCAAAGACAGCCTACAAATTGATATTCTTCTTATGGTGGCCTGCAAATCTATTCTAACAAACTGGAAAACCAGGTTGTTTTTTGGTAGGTAATTTTGATGTCTCCACAATACGTTTTGGGCCCTTCCCTGCTGCGGGCACTTGGCCCACCCACACAAATGAGGTACCATTTTTATTGGGAGACTTTGGAGAATGCGGGCGGGTGGGAGTTTGTGGACCCACGTACATTCCAGAACTTTCCATCATAGAAATTTGGGGAAAATGTGTTTTCTTGTACAATGTTTGAGGTTTGCAAGGGATTCTGTGTAACAGAACCTGGTGAAAGCCACACAAGTGACTCCCCTCCTGGATTCCCCTGGGTGTCTAGTTTTTAAAAATGTATAGGTTTGCTAGGTGCCCTAGGCTCCGGCAGAGATAGGGTTCAAAATCCACAGCTAGGCACTTTCCAAAAATAGGGTCAGTTTTCACTGTAAAAATGTGGTGTGTCCACATTGTGTTTTGGGCCATTTCCTGTAGCGGGCACTAGGCCTACCCACATAAGTGAGGTACCATTTTTATCGGGAGACTTTGGGGAACTCGAGGTGGGTGGAAGTTTGTGGATCCACGCAGATTCCAGAACTTTCCATCACAGAAATATGAGGAAAATGTTTTTTTTTTACAAAGTTTGAGGTTTGCAAGTGATTCTGGGTGACAGAATCCAGTGAGAGGCACACAAGAGACCCCATTCTGGATTCCCCTTGGTGTCTAGTTTTCAAAAATCTACAGGTTTGCTAGGTTTGCCTATTTGCCGGCTGCTCCAGGTCCCAAAATCTACAGCTAGGCACACTGCGAAAGAAGGTCAGTTCCTAGTGGCCTTCTGCAGCCAAGGGGGGACAGATCGGGACTATTGCCCCGGTATGCCCCCAAAGGGGGCAGAAAGACTGTGACTATCTTTTTGGGGGTTGGGGGCATTGGTATGCACATTCTGGACAGCCCCCACCCCTATGTACAAAAAAGCCAGTGTAATCCCTGGTACCTAGTGGGCCCTCTGCACCCCCGGGGTGCAGATCAGGGGCTATTGCCCCTAACTGCCTCCTAGGGGGGCAGAAAGTCAGAGGCATTTTTTGAGGGGGGTGGGAACATTGGCACGCCCCTCTGGGCAGCCACCACCCAAACTTTGGGGGGCAAAAATCTCTGGAGCCTAGTGGACTTTCTGCCACCCCAGGGAGGGGGAGATAAGGGGCTAATGCCCCATCTGCCTCCAGGGGGGGCAGAAATACTGTGGAAAGTTTTTTTGGGTGGGGGCATTGGCATGCCCATTCTGGGTAGCCCCCACCTATGCGTATTAAAAAATCCCTGGTGCCTAGTGGGCCTCCTGCCCCCGATGGGTAGATCAGGGGCTATTGCCCCTATCTGCCTCCTGGGCGGGCAGAAAGTCTTTTGCCTTATTTGGGTGGAGGGTGGGTGTATTGAAGTGCCCATTCTGGGCAGCCCACACCCCTCTCTTATAAAACAAATAGTCCCTGGCATCTACGGTGCTTTCTGCCCCCCCCCCCCAGGGAGGCAGATTGCGGGCTAATGCCCCCATCTGCCCCTCAGGGGGGCAGAAAGACTGGTTGTGGCAGAATACAATGGGGGGAGAAAAGCCTTGCCCAAGGAGGCGCTCCCCCCTTCCTGATGGCTAGTGGGTGGATCCCTGCTTGGGGATCCCCCTCCTGGCAGGATCCCCACGCAGCGATCCACTAGGGAATGGTAATATTGGAAAGGGGAGATTCTCCCCTTTCCAACCATACCCCTCCCATGTATTTCTGTGCTCGGGCGCTGACATAGCCCTAAGAGCACCAAACGTTTTTGTTGGAATGACAACAGCATGCCATGCTCGTGATCGTCATTACAAGACAAACCAAAAATATGCCTTGGGAGGTTAGGGAAGCTCTTCTCCACATTCCAAGGCAAAAAGAGAAATAGGAAATCCCTCTGCTGTTTACAGCAGAGGGATTTTTTGCAAGTGCACTCATGACGGAATGGTTCCGTCATGAGCACATTTGCACTTGTGCTCATGACGGAACCATTCCGTCATGAGCACAGAAGGGGTTAACCACACAGATGCGTGATTAAGGCATATGTGTGGTCTAGATGCTGGAAGGGGTGAGCCCAGGAACAGGAAGGATCGGGAGAGGACGCAGTGAGGTAAGTGGGGCTGGAGCCGGGTTTTGGGAGGTGTTGGAGGGTAGTATTTAAGGGTTGGGGAAGTTTTTAGGGCTGGAAGTAGGGGTTGTTTTTAGGGATCGGGGTCGGTAGTTTTTAGGGCTAAGGGGGTCAGGGTAGTTTTTAGGGCTCAGGGGCATCTGGTACTTTTTTGGGGTAGGGGTAGTTTTTAGGGCTGAGGGGTGGTCGGTTTAGATTTTAGGTCTAGAGAGAGGACGGGTAGTTTTTAGGGCTCTGGAGTGGAGTAGCTTTCAGGGCCATGGTTCAGGTTATGTTTTAGGGCTCTGGCTAATTTTTAGGGCTCGGGGGTCGGGGTAGATTTTAGGGCCCAGTGTGAACTTTCCCACACATATCCCTTTACCAATCATGCCTTTACCATGAAATTGTGTGGTAAAGAAATTTGTGGTAAAGGGCATGCATGGCAAATGAATGTGGTGTTCAGACATATTTGTGGTTAGGGCAGTGTTGAGGCGGCACGTGTGGTCTAGCCATGTGTACCTCTATCATACAATTCAAAAGGAGGTCTGTGGCATGACTTATTCAATAGTTCAATGCACTGCCCTATATATGACATATTCGCAACCCAAGGTTAAATGTCTTGGCCTCCCAAGATGAATATCTGAACTGGCAGTCTAAGCCCTGGCAACCTACTCACCTGAGAATGAGTACTGCCAGCCTCATCCATCCAAGCAGAGGGTGTTTCTGTGTAGCATTATAATCTTTGATACCATGTTGGCACCCAGAATATTCCAGTCCCTCACTCTCTCTGTGCAAGAAATTAGCATGTATTGTCCAGATTGTAAGGCCTTAAACTCCACAGCATTTACCACTTTATTGCCTTCCCAAAGGTCACTACAAAATCCCTTCTAAGACAAATTTACACTTGCAACATTTGGCAGAATATATTATTATCCTGCCTAGTTTTGCTACCACTGAGATGTAGAGTGTATGAAAGTAGCTCTTTTTGACAAAACACCCTCACTATCTGCCTGATATTTGATGTGATTTCTACAAGAAGTGCCCTCAAATCCTGCTAACAAGGTCCACAGTGCCAGCTCTCTTTCGCAAAACTGCAATTGTTCCCCAATTGGCAATCCCTTTGGCCCTCCCACCCCTGGTACATAGGGCAAGGAGGCCGAAGAGGGTCCTTAAGAGCTGCAGCATGAATTTTGCCACCCTAAAGGACCACTCACCAAACACATACAGACTGCCACTGCAGGCTGTGTGTCTTGGTGCAGACAAAAGTGAAAACACAACATGGCGCGCATACCTTTGTGAAATAACCAAAGACACTGCATGGAGTATTGGTAAGTCACCACTACTGCACTGGTGCACTGACTGACTGGTTTACGTCAGCCTGTAACCAGAGACAAGTTTCTGACCCCCAAGGGTGAGCACCTCTGCCCTCAGGAGGTCAGAAACAAAGCCTGCTCAGCAGGAGCGCCCACTGGCCACTCCTGCTGCTTGGGTAGATAGTATTCACGCCCCCCTCCCACAGTATTACCTGCTGATTAGCAGGTAGGGGTAGCTTCAAAGAAGCCACTTCCATTGATATGCGAGTCGGGCTTCCCTCACAGGAGAGGAACTCGACCCTCTTTGTCCCGAGCCCTTTGGCACCTGGACAGGTGGGAAAATTAGCGAGCCAGATGGGCATGCGCACCCCCAGGCTAGTTCCACCCTTAAGGAGGACTACTTGAAGTGGACACCAGTTTTTAGAGTTGGAAATCTTGATGATGGTCAACTTAGGAAATTTGAGACAGGGTTATGCCCACTTACCACAGAAAGCGGTCATATTGGGGCGTGGTCTCCCCAAGGGTAGGTAGCCCAATGGCTACTACCCTACACTCCCCTAACACCCCTAAATTCAGTAATTAGGGGAGCACCTGGCACCATAAGATCAGATCCTGCTGACCTGAAAGAAGAGGAGGCATGTGAAGAGTTGCAAAGAGCAAGAAAAGAAGATCCAGCAACTGACTTGGCGCCAACCATGATGGCCTGCCTGCTGACTTAAAAAATTGCGCCACAAACCAACTTGTCCTGCAGCTGCTGCGTCCTCAAAGCATGGGAGGACCTCCAGTACTTCACCCAGGAAGCAAGAACTCCTGTGGGACAGCCGACATGTTCCCCTGTATCCTACAGGTACTAAAGACTGAGCTGTGAGGCTCCAAGACCAAGGAAACCCGACACCGAAAAGTACCCTGCACCTGAGCCACCTAGCCCGAGTTAAAGTGGGCTAACAGTGCAAACAGTGACAGTGCCAACATGGTCCCCAGACCCTCCAGACTCGAAGCCCATTCAGCTCTCCCCCTGTGGACTTCCCAGGGATACCTGTAGCCTCTGATAATAGGGTCCCTCTAATGCAACTGCTCCCGGTGACTAAAACCCAATGCCTAAGGACATCTCTGCACCCATCACACCTAGCCCGTGGAGAAGAGGACCAAAGGTGTCCCCACATCCCCGTGTATTGTGAGGCCTGAACTCTCCTGTTGGTTCAGCCCGACTGGCCTCCCAGTCAAAACCTGCAGCCTCTTTTTATGAAGACCATTCCCCATTGACTTCCATTGAGCTCCCGATGCTGTTCTGCACTCCTGCACCCGGCAGTCCTAGTTGGACTTTGCCCTCCACTCACCTTAAGTTTTAGAGATTGGTCTTGGAAGTCGCTGTACTCTACCTGAATGCTGCAATTGTGTTTACTCCCATAAGATAACATTGCAACTTCTAAAAATTGTCGTTAACTTTTTGAACGCAGAAGTATTTCTCTTCAAAAATGTGCTTACCTGATCGTATTGATTCTGGTGTCTAAATATATATGAAGATATGTGGGCTTTTTAATTGGTGTGAATCTCCTTATTCAGTCATATGCAACATTTACTGACTATTGTGTGCATTTGCTGATGTCTTACAGTCCTCTCTGATAAGCCTAAAAAAGCTCAACCACACTACTCCCTAGAAGCGCACCTTGGGCTTGCTAGAGCATGCCCCAACCAATGGACTCTTTTGGTATATCATATAAAGAGCCAGCTTCCTACATAAAGCAACTGTTTAGTGGCAATTACAGAAGGTAAGAGGTTTCCAAATATAACTTCATTATTGACTTGGCCATTGCGGAAGATGCATCTAGCATGGAGGGGGAGATCCCAAGTGAAACTCACCCTACATGCGGATTGCTTAAGAAGATGTTTGGGAGAGACCAGCAGAGCTACCCCATGCCAAAATGTACCAGCTACTACAGAAGGGCACGTCAGGGACCATCTATGTGCCATGGGCTCAGATGGATAAAGAAGGGCTAAGGACAAAATTGCTGCCCTTGCTGGATGGAGCGTGGAAATGGATCTCAAATTTTGAGAAGAACACAGCAGGAGTAAATCTAGCGATAGGCGAAGTCAAAAGATTGCTAAGTAGCCTCATCGGAGAGCAGACTAACACGGTGTTCGCCTGAGCTTGCATCTCAGCAGTCACACTGACAAACACAGAGCATGATGGGGCGCATTCAATTCATACAACCACCAACTATGGATGGCCCTGAGGGAAATGTTCCCTGACAGCCCAGATGTAGGAGGGTTAATGACAGAAACTATAAAACCTAGGGAGACCAAGACTGATTTTCCAGATAGAATGAGAGAACGGTGAGGACAAGAGACAGAACAGCCATGGACTGATACAGGCTCACAAATAACATTGTTTTACAATATCCTCAAAAAGGGGCTTCCCACGGAGATGCAGAGTGGTTTGGACAGCATAGTGGGGTTAGACACTAAACCCTCGTAGGAGATACAAAAAGAAAAAAGATAAGGATGGGAAGAAACAGGAACAAACCTAGAGAGACACCGCTAAGTTGGTCCAACACAAATTGAAAAAGACAGCCTTAGAGGGGGCCTAGACTGGGCCACATGACCAACTGATGCCGGCTAAAAGCATATCACAAACAGAGGTGGATAAGCCTTGACTATTCCCAGAAAAATTTCCATCCAAAAAAACAAGCCTTGGGGAACGCAAATGCACCTTACACTCAGCCGCAGGGAAGTCAGTCGGCCACCACGCCACCACAACAGGGATCCAGTTCAACAGGGCCACAACCACGGCAGGGAGAGGTAACTGTCTGGGGAGACAATTCCTTCGCAGAACCCAAAATTGCAGTAAGTCAAAACCCCCATTGCGAAGCATCCGTTTCATGCGCACCTCAAGATTCACTGTACCAAAACTCAAAAGGACCAATAAGACAATATTAGGAAAGTCAAGCCTTTACTTGCGTACAGCAATTCAGGGCTGCTGGATGTGTTTTGTCAATCAGGAATCCTGAGCAGAGTCCGCCATTCAGGATGCCTGCGGGAGCCAAGGTCCCACTCTGCTGCTAATCCCCCAGGGCAGGGCTCGCTGACCACACCCCAGGGGGAAGGCAGCCTTACGAGAGGGTCAGGGCGGCTCCCCATCAAGTCCCTATAAGCAGGCACCCAGATCCCTGCACCCACAAGTCAATTGGGACAAGTTCCATTTACCAAGTCAAAAGGTCCGCATTCTCAAGTACCCAGCCCGGGACCAAAATTCCTTCATGGAGTGAGGTTCCCACAGCGCCCCCAAAAAGCTAGCAACCTCGGATGCCCTCTTTCAGTTCCAAAGCAAACTGATTTCCAGTGTCGGGAGCCAGGTTACTTGTACGCGTGGATAGCGAAGACCCCATGACCTCCACTGCACAAGATACAACAGGTTGTGAAGTGACTCACAGCACGGAGGCAGTTGGGAGGGGAGGTCCACTCGAATATCCAATTGTCCATCAGTGGACGAATTTCCATGGGCTCTTAACCTTAAACTCTGAATTCTCCATACAGCATTGTCATTCCGCCCTTTCCTTCAAATTTTTCACGTATTCAAAGCCTGTTCACCCGGTCATGCTCCTCCAGAATAACAAAAGAAGCATGTTGCAGGTTATGAGTCCCTGGCCACAGCTGGGAACCACAGGTCCAAATACCCTGGGAAAGACGTGGTCCAAGAGAGAGGGGGATGTGGGGGAAAAGGGAGTCTGCAAGAGTGTGAGATTAGAACACAAGAATGTGCTCACCCCATATCAGGCCTAGCAATCAGTCAACACACAAGACCTTACACACACCATCTGGAGAGCCACTAGCCCAATCTCAGACATCGCAATATCAGAGGCACCTGGGGCCCGCGGAACAGCTCTCTGAACCCTCCAGATCACGACAATTGAGATGACAGATCTAGGGAGGTGCCCAAAAGACCAACAAAAAGAAGTCCAAAAGAAATCTTCCAAAAAGGGCATAGCCAAAACATCTAGCGTCACAAGGGCCAAGTAGCATGCCACAAGCCAGGGACTAGAGTGGTACACATGTGACCTCAGGGCACGTTTTAACCACCAACAACGCTCAAATAAGTGACATGCCCCTCATTACACATGGTCTCACACATGTGTAGGCTAAAAGACACCACCTGCACCGATAGCACCCCCATGCTCACTCTAGGAGAGAAGGGCTGGCAAGACCATGGAACTTAACTGAATTGACTTTATCCTAAAATGCGGTACAAAAGGGGGTGGTGATGGACGGAGCATCAGAACAAATCAAACACTCACACCCAGTCAACAGATCTGGGTTTGATCCATCACCGTTCTTTAGCCCACTCTGCCACCCCAGTTCAGACATGGCCATATGCAAATCAGTCTGACCCTGTGCCTCATGGGAACAGTCCAGCCCGAACTGCCAAGCCATGCCTTCCCTGGACCGGAAACAAGCTTCCTAGGACCGGTTTCTGGCATTTCAGCCGTCTTCAGCCAGGCTTGCTTGAATCCAATGGTAAAGTGAGCAAGGGACTCACGTCTGAGCATACCCTGCCAACTTGTGGCGAACAAAGCGGTACAAAAGGGGGTGGTGATGGACGGAGCATCAGAACCAATCAAACACGCACACCCAGTCAACAGATCTGGGTTTGATCCATCACCGTTCTTTAGCCCACTCTGCCACCCCAGTTCAGACATGGCCATATGCAAATCAGTCTGACCCTGTGCCTCATGGGAACAGTCCAGCCCGAACTGCCAAGCCATGCCTTCCCTGGACCGGAAACAAGCTTCCTAGGACCGGTTTCTGGCATTTCAGCCGTCTTCAGCCAGGCTTGCTTGAATCCAGTGGCAATCAGTTCTACACTGTGCGAATTGGGGACTACGAACTGTATCTTGAACTTTTTGTTTCGAACTTTTAAGTCAATAAGCCTCAATCACCAGAGGACTACAGACATCTCCCCTGGATTTATCCCAAGACCTGCAATGTTCAGTAAGTTATGTATTGTTGAACCTCTTTGTACCCTCTGTTTACTATGGGTATTGCCAAATCCATTTATCACCAAAGAAATGCCTAGTCAAATGGAGTTCACTCCAAAGATATCACCGCGCTTGCATAGGGACACTGAACCTAACACTAGCGTTTCACACACACTACACAGCGCCCTCTTACACAACACATGGTATCAGCACATAACCGCTGTTGGCTCCAAGACATCAGCCAAGTCATGTTAAGTCTGTTTGCTGATACCACATGCAGTAGGCACAAACAGACTTAACTTGTGCCAAGAGGTAGCTCCCGAAAAAGCAAAATGCCTTCTCCAGTTATACCTATGTAGGATTAGGGCCAAAATACAACCCAACAGAGTAGAACCCCATAAGGTAGTAGTGAATCAGACCCGATACGAGACCAATCCCACAGCATTGTACCTTCCAGAGAAAAGATTCTTGGAGGTAGCAAAACCACCACACCAATGCACAAACACATCTACTCACACTTCCATCTGGGTTACCAGGGTGGCCCTTAGCAGATATGGGGCTCTCTTCTTTAATAAAAAATGGACCACAAACATGGAATTCCAGTGTAGGGCCATCCACATCGATGATATGAGGGGAAATGAATCTCATAGGGGAGGGTTGAACAACAGCATAGATACCTCAAGTCAGGAAATCCAGGATACTGAGGTGAATAGATATATGTGGTTCGAAGGGAAGGGGCAACCCCTAAAACTTACACTGTATTACTTATGTGTCAGAGGTAAAGAAACCATTCCACTTGGAGCAAATAATAACTGGGACACAATACTGCACATTATGGACATGCAATTGGGCACCTCAATGCTGATGGATACATACTGGCAATGCAGCGAGTTTGCCACAAATTGGGTAGCCTCTGCACCCTCATGACCACACAACCTGACCCTGGTTATTCCAGAGAAGATCTGTCAGAGTTGCACCAACATCTGCTAAAGAGGAGGATGACTCTTTTGCATCAGGCTCAAGAAAATAAAACTGCTGATTATTTTGTTTGGGCTCAGTACAAGGACATTCCGGAAGAATGCTGATTTTTTCTGACACAAGTAAAAGTGTGAGGGTCCATACCCTTCTGCACGGTGCAGATGAAAGGGAATGCCCACTGTTTCAGATAACAAGGAGGGAGATGCTAAAGATGTTGAACAACATTGAGCTTTGCCTTAATACAATCAAGGAAGAACTGATAGCCATTTGACTCATGGTGATGTACTTAATGAGCACCATGGAGGGAGGAGTGTGTGCCAAGATTGGTGCATGTTTATCCCAGGCAATGACCTGGAGAACGGTACTTTGACTCTTGCCATCTAAGCCTTGTACCATTTACAAAGAGGCATGTGTGAGGAGGAAGGTGTCATTGACCAGGAGTGGTATATGAACTGGGTCTCCTGTCTTAGCACCTTATTGTTGCACGTTTTACTATATCTATTGAGTTTGTGTGGTTTCCTGCAATTGGAGTTTCCAGCTGTAAAAACACAGTCCTCAAATTGGGTAGAGTGCAAGTAACTAGGGAAGTAATAATAGTCAAAACTGAAGAGCAACATGCCCCCAATAATGTGACTGTCATGAAGTACAGGTTAGATAATGTGGTTAACAATTCAACTAGCAGGAGGAATGTTAATGTTGATAACATCGATGCCAATGTTTATATTGATACACTCGCACATAACTACGAAATCGAATTACTATTATCAAATTCGTCCATCATGATCTCTCCATTAATCCAGACTCAAAAATACGTAGTCCGGCAGGTTCTGTGACCTAGGGCGGAGGTCCCTGGATGACAGGTCACAGGTGGGGATGCACATAGTTGTCAGTCAAACACGCCAACAGGATACTCAGGGCAGTCTCCCAGATAAGCACAGCAACACCAGAATGATCCTGGGAGATTGGCCTCAATAAAGCACACATGGCCAGAGGGGTGTGCACATTTCTAAAACACCATAAAGTTAGACGCCACATGAAATTAGAAAAACACACAGCCAATCAGGACACATCACACACAGTACATGCAGTGATCACGTGCCACTCATGCCAAACATATGGACACATTACCCAATGGCCCCGTTGTGTCCACACAAGGTCGAGGCCCACCTGCAATTGTTATCAGGGTCCTTATGTATGACTCCACAGACAAGGCCCACATTCTTTTACCAAAAAAGGATCGACTGAAGTACTTAATGATACCCAAAGAAATGTATAAAACCCTATTAAGATTGATTGTTTCTTGAGACAGTACTCAGACCCGCTTTTGTAACTGTGTTCCCGGCCGAAGTGTTTAATTAAACCAACTGTTCCTGTTTTGTAAAACACCTCTTATGTTTTGCTTTTTCAAGGTAAATTCATATTCAAGCCACATTTGAGCTAAAATTCCAAAGCCCATGTTTTGCGGAAAGAGGAAATATGGTAACACTCAGAGAGATTTAGCAATAATTTTTTTTTTACTTTACAAGATAAGAGTGATAATTATGCAAAGCAAAAGACTATTCTACTCGGGGTCAATCCTGATACTCTATGTAAAAATCTGAACGTCGATCATTTACATCTAACCTCCCGATTCCGATACGATTGGGAAGGCTTCCTAATGGCATTTGCTCCGTCCGAATCGAATCGGTAACGTATCTTTATGACCGACTCGGAAAAGTTTCCGACAGACCGAGTACGATGCAAGTTAGGTGTTGGGAATATCCCAATCCGAACCCAATGGCAATTGGAATGACTGAGCCGTACGTAGCAGATTCATACATCTCTACGGGCTGCGTTTCCGAGCAACCAAGTATGATGCTGGATTTGGACTGCCTTTCCGAATCGTGCTGTCTGACACAAATTGGCAGTCGGAATCAGACTTTGGGGGCCCATAGTGTGCCCCCCTGCACCCGGAGCCTTCCCAATCGGGCCTGTGGGGGTACCCATGGGTCCCCCCTTACCAGCCATGCACAGTGTGCCCGATTTTTCACAGCCACCCCTTTCTTCAATGGGAGCCTATGCATTCGGTCGGAACTTAGGCTTCCATTGAAGTCAATGGGAGTCCAACTAAATCGTATCTGGAAGCATCCGAATGCATCGTACTTGGATGGTCGGACTCTCCCGACCCGAGTTGGTTGGAAACCTTTCCCAAACCCATTCGGTCGGGAACATTACCAAACCGCATTGGATTCAGGCCCTAAGTTGGGGAGAGTGTCTCACAGTGATGTAAATACCCTAATATGAGCACCAAAACAAGTCTTTAAAAAGCCTTAACAATGGTATATTCGGTTTCCTGATTGAAAACACCCATTGTAGCATAAAAAACCAAGAGGCCCCTACTTTGATTGTCTACTTGGCACCTGCTTCATGTCTTCATCTGCTTCTGGATTTGCTGACGGAGAATGGTCAAGTATGAGGTCCACGATGCCACCACTCCTACACTTGACAAGACGGCCCAGCCACCCTTCCCATTTAACATTCACAATTTGATCTCAAACCATAAATCTACGTCGTCTTTTAAGAAAGGCGACGTAGACCAACACTGAAGCACCCATGTTCGTTTTCAGAATGTTTACAAGCTGACACTGCAGTGACATCAACAAGAGCACTTTCCACTTTCCCACATGGTGCTCTGCGATATAATGAACAACAAATTTCTCTAGGAAATGCAATGTATGTGAGCAGTATGGAATAGAGATTACCTGCAGCTTCCACCTGTGCTAACATATGGCAGATGTTGCTCATTAAAGATCACTTTAAAGGGGAAGAAAAAACCCAGAAGGTTATGTCATGAGTGTACGATGATGGGCAATGATCTTGAGATGAGAAAAGATATTTGTAGAAAAAGCCCAGTAGGTCACACATTTTTGCTATTATGAGAATTTGACACCAGATGTTCATGCCTACAGGTTTTATAATATCATACTAAATGTGAGGGACTTGACTGCTACTGAAAGAAATTGAATCAACAAAGCTGTAAATGCCATGGCTATTATTACAGGCAGATGTTCTTCTTACATTACAATAAGTGCGATTCGATGAGCAGTAACACTAAGAATAAATATGGTGTGCCAAGAGATGTTGTGGTGTGTAGTAATGCATATGCTATCATGTATGTGTTGACAGTGACTAACATGTATCTGCTATTTTAGTGGACATGTGACCATCAACATATACATGATACGAACAACTTTTACATTTTGTTCATTAATTATGGCCAACACATAGTACTACAGGCATACATTTAGAAGCATTAAAATAAAAATAAAATATAATACTAGCATTTCACCTGCTACAATAACCTTCATTTATTGTATTAACGTATATTGATTTGGTCCATAACATTGTTCATACAGTTCAAGCACCTATGCCCTTTATTTAATTAATTTATACATTGATTATTACCACAGCATAGCACAAGTCCACTCAAGTCGCTAAAGTATTGAAAAATAGAAAATCTCAAAATAGATGACAGTAGCAGAACAAGAGGGAAAGAATTATAAGAACTGACATTGTCACAAACCTTGCTTAATTAACAAAAAAATGTCAGTCCCAAAATATTTCTTGTGAGGGGGCTGCTGCTGGTTGCCCCTACCGGCACCATCCACTGGCACTGGCTCCCACAGGCACCTCTCTTTGCCACCAATACCAGTGCAATTCACAGCAAAAGGTGAGAGTGGATTAAAATCAATCCAAGTTCTTAACCAAAAAATAGCCAAACATACTATCAACCTGCATATAACGTATCCACCCTGTGTATCAGTTCTTAGAGAGAACTAAACCAGAATGATACCTTAAACTTAGTAGTCACCAACAAATGACATCTTCTTCCTAACTAGTCATTTGCTCCAATCACATCAATGTGATCACTATTCCAAACAGACACCGTCATGATCCATGTACACTCAACAAATTTAGAGCTATGCCATTAATCCCAGACCATTACAGATGCTCTTGTCAGTTCTACCTTGTAATCAGGACGGTTTCCTATGAACAAGTAGACAAACAGTGGGCCTTGGGACAACCACTTTTAGCCATTTAATGAAAATAGTGCAATTTACATCATGGATCAGGCGAGAGGAGTGTTTCTATCGTACTGTTATACGATTAGCTATTGGGTGTGATCGTCTGTCTTCCACAGTTTACTCCTGTAGCGCTGGATGAGGTGCTCTGTTTTAGGAGAAGCAGTAGCGGCTTGCAGGGTGTTTGGTGAACACAGAAGTCGTCTTTAAAACATGGCGTCCCTCACTAAAATCAACATATTGCGCTTGATAATCCAGCGCTAAATTAAAATTTTATGTAAATAAGTGTATGCATGCATTCGAGTTATTAGTTCTCAAGAGACTCCTTTTTGTATGTAGAAGAACGCCAACTCAAAAAACGAAACGTCTGTATTTATTGAAAAATAACTCAAGAAACACATATCTGTACAGTTACATGTTTATTCATATTGTACTTCAAGAAAGCATGTCTTTATTATGTGTGTAGTCCTGCTTCATTATTTGGGCTACAATTCAGGGAGGGTGATATTTATTTTGGGCTTCTTTTCATAGCTTGTTTTTGGCTTGCACTCATGGAAAGTTGCACGTAATAATTACTTCATTTGGCATATTGTAGCCCTGTTGTGCATATTTCTTTTTGTAGTGGGCTTGTTCTCTATTGGGCTTGACTCGGGCTTCTATTTATGGAGGATTGAGCTTATTTCAAATTGCAGAAACATGACTTGGGCATGCTTATGAAGGGGTAGTTTCTCCTTCCTGCTTTAACATATCTGATTTGAATTGACATAGAGTAATGGGGAAAATTCTCATGTGAATAATGCCACAGACAAGCTGCAGCAATAAAACATACAAGAGTGGTATATTCCGCATCCCAACTGCAGTTTCGCATCACAATGAAGTTGCAACTACTAGAATAGAATTAGATTTGTATGCCACCATGTACTAAAAGTGTGATGTGTGCAGTTCTAAAAGGAACAAAAACCCTCTCTACTACTCAAGACATTCCAGCACAAATGTGAATGCCCTTTATTGAACATTACATTGTGCTGATTTTTGTTATAGATATGTTGTCCAAGCTTTGTTTATGCTATTGGTACACTTAGGCCCTGATTCCACGTTCGTCATTGTTTTCTGACTCTGCAGATGGTAGATGTTAGACCTGGCACCATTGGCGTGGGTCTCCCTTCCATTTTTTTGCTGTTGCCTCATGTGTTTTTGGCTGGTTATAGATGCTTTGGGCACTGTGCCACTGCTGTTCAGTGCCACAGTGCAAGTGCTCCCTATGGTAAATTGATGTATGGATTAGTGACTCCATGATTGGCTTGATTGGTTTACTTGTCAGACCCTAGTACAGTGCACTGCGTGCGCCCAGGTCTTATAACCAATGCTGCTGGTGGGCTTGCAGCACTGATTGTGCCACCCACCGGAGCAGCTTGTAAAGTGTGTCTCAGGTCTGCCACTGCAGAGCCTGTGTGCAGTCTGGTACTGCCATACTGACTGGGCAAGTGCACCCACTTGCCAGTCCCTAAACCTTCCCTTTTATACATATTAGTCACTCCTATGGTAGGCCCAAGGGCAGGGTGCATTATAGGTAAAAGGTAGGACATGTCCTGATGTGTGTGGCATGTCCTAATAGTGAACTACAGCCATTTTCGTTTTTCACTATCGCAAGGCTACCTGTTCTCCATAGGCCAGAATGGGCAGTTTGATTATTACATTTTGTAATCCTAACTGACTCAGGGAACATGGTAGAAATTCGAGTTTAGTATGCCTGAACTCAGAATGAAAAAATACATCTTTTAGTGAAGTTGGTTTTAACATTCTCTGTTTGAAAATACCACTTTTAGAAAGTAGGTATTTTCTTGTCTAACCATCCAAACATGCCACTGCTAGGCTGTGTATTCCTTGTCTGGAGTTTGACTGACAGGGGCTGAGGGATTCCAGGAGACAGGGTGAGTCAGCACAAGGCTGTATAGAGAGATCTGCATCTAGATGGGTGGGAGGGGTTGAACCTGGGACCTGAATAGGGCTGGGCCTTCCCTCCACAATGCTGGCTCTACCTCCTGTGGTGTGTTTGATGTCCCTGCCCTGCACTGTGAAAGGAAAGTAGGAGACATGTCAACAAAGTGCTCCAGGACTGACCAGAACTGGTTTGGACTAGGCAAAGGCTTCTCTGCCTTCAGAGAACAAAGAGAAAAGGAGTATAAATATTGGGACCCAGACCCAAGAACTTTAGATCACTTCTTGGAATGCTGAGGAGAAGAACCAGGAAGCTGAAGGAGGAGACTACCCCTGTGCTGTGTGTTTGGGGGTTGGCCTGCAGTGGTTGCTTCATTACCAAAGAGAGGAGAAAAGGACGGAGTGTGCTTTCTATCAACTTGAAGAAGAATCTCCAAGGGCTTGAACTAGAGCTTGCCTCCTGCCTGAAGTCTCAGGGATACAAGACTTCACCAACCAGCTCCCCCCTGAATTCCCTTGCTGGGAATTGAAGTGCCTGCTGTTGTGCTGGGCCTTCTGAGAGACTGCGTGTCACTGGGAGCTGGAAGCTCAACACAACAACGAGAAGCGTGTTGCCGCCGCAGCCACTGTAATCGCATCTCCGAGGAAGCGAGCCGCCGCTGCCGCTGTCATCATCACATCGCCGAAGCGCGGCGCATCGCCGGAGAAGCGGGACGCTGCCACAGAGGTCATCGTCACATCACCAGAGAAGCGCGTCGCAGGGCCTGTCGCGGCTCCAAAGATCATCGAGTCACCGCACAGCCGTCAAGCGTGCACACATCACACCAACGTTGTCGCATCGCAAACAAGATGCCATTTTGTCGCATCGCACCGGAGAAGAGTATCGCATCGAGGTGCCAGCATGTCGCATCGCACCGGAGAGCAGTAAGAAAATGACGCATCAACTCCCCACTCAGTAAGGAAGCGAGCATCAACTCCCCTGCGCAGCAGTAAGGAACCGACACATCCACCCCCCTGCGACCCTTTTGTTTTCCTTGCGTTACGCATCTAAGGTACATTGAGAGTAAAGTGTTGCATTTACAACTTGAGAGAACTGAGCTATTTTATAACATTTGAGAGACTATTTTTGAGTACAGTATTGTGGATTTTTGTCGTTTGGTCTTGTGTTAAGTCTATATAAAAATACTATTTTTATAATACAACCTGTGTGGTGTCCATCTGTAGTGTTGTCACTGTATTACTGTATATGTTCACAAATGCTTTACACACTGCCTCTGATAAGCCTGCCTGCTCGTGCCAAGCTACCAAGGGGGTGAGCAGGGGTTATTTTAGGAGTGTAGCCCCTTACCCAGACTAGACACAAGGGTCCCTATTTGTCACAGGTACCTACAATTGCCAACTAGAGACCCCCAAATCTAACAGTAGACTTTTGAGTTCGGAGATATTTTCCTCACCCACGTAATTGCCAAGTATATTAAATATCTCTAGTGCAGCACAAAGTTGCCCACTCTTTCCACGTCACAAAATGCGACAGAAAATGTCAACAGATACATGACATGAACGTGCACTTAGCGCATGTTTTTTACTTGATTCAGTGATTTCTGAAATTTCTTCAATCAACATTGCTATTAAAGAGTGCGTTTATTGTAGAATTAAAGTATTGACTTACAAGTTTGTTTTTAACCATGTTGATTAAGATGTTTTATTGGAAGCTTGGTTAATAGGAAACCACCATCCTCGTTTTAATAAAGAATGTACTTACTCTATAGAAAATACCTGACTTTCCAAAACATGTGCTATAACATGTGATTAACAAATAAGAGGTTGAAACTGTGAATAAAACCATCCTCATATATTTAGAATGTGATTTTAATTGAAATACAAAGATTTATGTAATGTGGGCATTGATTTTACACATATATACATTTAAAATTGTTGTTCTTAGTCATACTTACACTGACTTTTTAAAATATTTATTGTTTGTTGCACACAGTATGAATTCAATATTCTGTTTTAGAAATGTATATTCATTTATGTTTCAATGTGCACAGGCCTAATAAATGTGCACCATTGAACTTATGTTTCACATGTCTAACAGTGTATGCCTGGAACAGTTCGTTGAAAATCTGCTTGTTACGCTCCTTGGTAATGAGACTTTTTCATCCATGTTTGTTGTGGAACGGGCTCATCGCTCTCTGGGCCCTCGCCCGGTACCTGGCCGCCCACCGCGTCCTAATATAGCGAAGCTGTTTAACTACCGAGACAGGTACTCAGCACTCAAGGCTGCCAGAGATAGGCAACTGCTGCAATATGAGGGCTCTACAATTTCGCTGTTTCCCGATTTCACAATGAAAGTGCAAGAGGCAAGCCGCCAGTTTGCCCCTTGAAGAAACAGCTCAGGGACAACAACATCGACTACTCCATGCTATACCCGGCTAGACTGCGGGTTAATCGACAAGGTCAGTCACGCATCTTTACAGACTCGAAGGTGTTGCAGAAATCCATTAAGGAGTGGTCGAAAGACAAGCGTCGTAGCCCGGAGAATCTTCCCTCGGAGGATGCGGAGAGTGGTGGATTGGATGATCAAGACTGATCTTTGGACTGCACTTTGCACAGATAAAACTTATATTCAAGACTCTACTGTTGTTGATATAACTGGTCCTCTGAGGGGAATGTTTGAATTGTTATGTGGATTTCAAATTCTTTACCTTATTAGGACATGCTTACTGCTACTGTAGGTTATTATTAGGGGCACTACTATTGGAGGGAGGGGGTTTATTGCTGGGGGCTCACTGGATTACTGTCCTTTGTTCCTTTGACACATACCCTAAGGGCTTAAACTGGAGATCATATATAGTCTTTAGGTATAACGTATTCTGTTGATGGCTTGCGGAGCTGAGGTCAATTTTGATTTATTTTCAGATTCTTGAGTGGAGAGCGTGCTACCTCTGCCCGAGAGTGTTACGCACATTTGGGGTATTGTGTTTTTTGGGGGGAGGGGTGCTGGGACTGCTATTTGCCTTGATTCAGTTGTATACGTGCATTGTTGTGTTCTATTCAAGATGGTTCAGGCGGCCCGATCACTAGTTTTCCGTCTAGGCGCAGTTGGGGTTTGCCTGGAATGGGTGGGGGGTGGGAAGGGATGGGAATTTGCATGCCATGAAGCTATTTCTGGACACTACTCACTATATTTAACACTGGAGCAGGCTGAAGGTACCTATGGCTGACACTGATAGTTCCGAGCTACACGCGGCTGCGACTGCTGGCAGTTTTCCTCACATAGGGACAGCACATCGTAAAGTTCATGCTCTCACATGGAATGTGCGGGGGTTAAATGACCACAGAAAATTGCGAAAGGTGTTGGCTTATTTAACGAGGCACGAAATTGATGTTGCGTTATTGTAGGAAATGCATTTGCCAGTTGCTAGCCCCATGCTCCAATGTAGGGGGTTTAAGGGATTTACGCATGCCGCGGGCTTTACCACGCATTCTCGGGGGGTGCTAACTCGGGTTGGCCCTAAGGCATTTCTTACGATTGATCCTTTGGCAACGGATGGCGACGGTCGTTACGCTATTTCCAGATGTCAGGGGAGGGGGATGGACATCCTTATCATTAATGTTTATGGACCAAACTATGATAACCCTGAATTTTATTCTGCTCTATCAGAAAAGGTGCGCGGTTTCAGGTTGGCGCAGCAGCTCTGGGGCGGTGACTTCAATCTAGTTTTGAATCCTGAACGGGATCGCTTTGGGAGACCGGCTAGGCTAATCTCTGCGGTGGCCAGGAAGCTCTCAGATATCATGTGTGTATGGATTTACATGATGTGTGGAGGCGGAGATTTCCCGATAGAGGGGGATATTCGGCATACCACAATCTCCATACTCGTATAGACTATTGGCTCGCCTCCAGGCAGCTGTTTGATAATACGAGAGCTTGCGTGGTTTTGCCCCGCACGCTTTCGGATCACTCCCCAGTTTTGGTGGTGCTGGAATGTCCCCCTGCAAACTATTCCCCTTTCACCTGGAGATTCCCCCCATACTCATTGCTAGACGAGGTATTTAAGGCAGAGCTTGCTGAAGCGATTGAAACCTTTTTTGATAAAAATGTGGGCTCGGTGGAGAGCTTTCAGGTGATATGGGAAACATTCAAGGTGAATATACGCGGGGTTGCCATGACCAAACACTCTGGGGTCCTAAGGGCGCTGCGTAAGAGACTTGCTGACTTGGAGACTGTCTTGGCTACGCTTGAGGGGAGGCTGCAGCGGGGCGCGGGCGATGAGGTACTGAATGAATTCAAGACCCACCTGGAGGTGTTCCAGGACATGGCGGATGCCGAAATAAGGCACCTTGGTAAATACGCCACTGCTCACACATATGGGGAGGGTGAGCGTCCGGGTAGAGTGCTGGCACAGTTATAAATGAAGCGACGTGGGCACGCTGCTGTAACGGAAATTAAGTCTGCTTACTGAAGACACGGCCCTAGCAGAGAGGTGTCGCCAGTTTTATTCGCATCTGTATGCATTGCGGAGTTCAGGTACTGAGGAGGAAATTCTAGAATATTTAGCATACATTAAGCTGCCCTGGCTGACTAATACGCGCCGTGAATTTTTGATGTACCCGATTGAGAAAGATGAGATTCTACTGGCTTTGTCCAATATGAAGTCTGGGAGCGCACCAGGGGTGGATGGCCTGATGGTTGCTTTCTATAAGGCTTTTCTGGACTTGTTATTACCACACTTAATTACCCTATTCGATGATATGTGTGTGAGGGGTACGATGCCGCCCACGATGAGAGAGGCAATCATAGTGGCTATACTAAAGCAGGGTAAATCTCCTGATGACTGTTCGTCTTACCGTCCGCTCTCGTTACTCAATGTTAACACTAAACTCTTCACGAAAATCCTTGCTAATAGATTGGTCCCTTTGGTTCCACTGTTGGTGGCCCCTGAGCAAGCGGGATTTGTTCTGGGTCGCAACCTCACTTATAATCTGCGCACCGTATTTGGCACCCTTCAACACACTAAGCCTGACACTTCCGCAGTGGCAGTTTTCCTTGATACGGAGAAGGCCTTTGACTCTGTCGAATGGCCTTTCATGAGACAGATCTTATTACGTATGGGGCTAGGGGAGGTTTTCTTACAGTTGCTAGGGGTACTGTATAGTCCGCCTACGGCCAGGATCAAAATTGGAGACCTGGTGACGGATTCTAGCACGATCACTCGGGGCACGCGTCAAGACTGCCCGCTTTCCCCAATCCTTTATGCACTGGTGGCTGAACCTTAGGCCTGCGCGCTACGTGAGTATCACAGATACACGGGCATATGGATCCCGGTCTACGAACTTATAGTGTCTACATATGCGGATGACACGCTCCTTTATGTTCGCAAACCGGAGTGACACCTCTTTTCGGTTTTATGAGAAATTGTGTGCTTTGGTGGGGTTTCAGGGCTGCGAGTTAACTGGTCAAAATCTATCATTTTTCCTCTGACACTGACCACTACTAAATTTGATCCTGATTACCCGCTGCAGTGGTCAACTGAGCCGGTGCGTTATCTTGGTGTACAGGTGCACCCTGACTCGGAGTTTGTCTTTCGGTAGAAGATGATGTGGACAACTGGATACGGTTGCCACTGTCCCTCCTAGGTAGAGTCTCGATAATGAAAATGGTGATTCTCCCTCGGTTTCTATTCCTTTTCAGGAACATCCCCATGGTGCTTCCTGGTGTCTTCTTCCAGCGGCTCAACACTATTTTGGTTAAATTGGCCTGGGCTGGCAAGCAGCCGAGGGTTAAATGGCAAATTCTTACATTGCCATACCACATGGGGGGTCTAGGAGCTCCCGATTTAGAACTATATTATAGGGTGGCGCAGTGTGCTCATGCATCTCTGTGGAGCCACGTCGCACCAGACATCCCTCATCTTCGCATTGAACGGGAGAGTGCTTCCCCCCACCCCCTGCCGACGCTGCTTCTTTCGCCCCTTGACTGTAGGACTGGAATTCTAGACTCGATCAATGCGACCACTCGTGCCTGGCATCATCTCTTACAGCTGCAGGCTGGGGCCATCCTGTATTCACCTCTCACTCCATTGGAGTGGTGTCACTGGTTTCCACCATGCAGAGACGGCGGTGTTGTACGCGCATTAGCTTCCCTCAGGATTCTTACAGCAGGGGATTTATTTGTGGGAGGCACGGCGAAAACTTGGGACACCGTTTTGGTTGGAGTGGACACACCCACTCTCCTTACCAAGTTTCAATATCATAGGACCAGAAAAGCTTTACTTCAGTTTTTGGGTCTGGACTTGGCGGAACCGCCAGAGCTGACTGCCCTTTCACTAGTTATTAAATCGGCTGATCTGACTAAATTGGTTTCTATAAATCTACAAACACGTATGTCCTATAAGGAGAACTATTTTACTAAGGCGCGCTTGGCGTGGCAATGCGACCTGAATAAGGAGATTGATGATACTATGTGGTCCTACTGTTGTACTAACACGAGAAGGGTTTCCCTCAACAGCAGACACCGCCTGATACATTTCAAGTATCTCAATAGTGTGTACTATCCCCGGAGAGGCTTAGAAGATATGGTCTGAGGGATGACTCGAGATGTGAGCATTGCAATGAGCAGGTTGCTGACTTCATGCATTTGGCATGGTTCTGTCTGGGGGTTGTGAAATTCTGGTATAGTGTTTTCTCTGAAATGGCTGTATTGATAGGGCGGGAGCTGGAGCCGGAGCCAGCCCTGGCGCTTTTGTGCTATTCAAAACCTTTGCCTCTGGGATTGCTCAGGTTGGTGGACATGGGGCTACTGATAGCCAAGCGCACAGTGGTGATCTGTTGGTCAAGGGGGCCGCTGCCCACTAAGTCTCAACGGGCATCTGATATGCTGTACTGGTGTACCCAAACTGAGAGCTTTAGCGAACTCCTCCCTCCCCGTAATAAGCCTAAGAACTTCTGTGCTCTCTATAGGGCATACAGGGCTGCTAATAAAGCAGACAAAGTGACTGCTGAGGTTGAGTGATGCACTTAGAGAGTATTCTGTCAGGTGATACGGACACCCCGTTGTGTACCTTGATATATGCGATTGCGCCTAGGAGTTCCCGAGTGCAGAAAGGCGATAAGTGGCAGACCGTTGGTTGTCGAGACAACCTGGGGTTGGGGATACACAATTGGTTATCCACCTTGATGGGTAGAGATCAACTACTGATATTGTACTGATGTGTTGTGCTATGTGCATGTCGTATTGTACTATCTTGCAATGTGGGACTGTCAGTGTTTTTTTTTTCTCTCTTTCTTTCTTCTGCTACTACAATGCCACGAACACAGGGTAGTGTCCTTTGTTTTCTGTGTTGTATGGACATGTTGTCTTGAAATAAAAATAAAGAAATAAAAAATAAAAAAAAAACAGTGTAGGCCTGTACTTCACCCTGCTGCATTTCATAAAAAAACAGTTTTCCATTTTCTGCTAACGCAACATTTTTTGTAGTTATTCACATTCATTTTAACTTTAGAACAGATACATTACCATTTTTTTTAAGTTTAAAAGAATTTTATTAGGCAATGAAAAAGGAAAATTCAATACAGAATATCAATAGGAAAGGGGGAAGGGGAGAGAGAGGGTAGAGAGGGTGGGGAGGGGATTGCAAAATACAATATGTAGGGGAGAGTGTACAACAAAACAATAAAACAATAGTCATGGGCATTTAAAAAGAAACAGAGAAATTACATCAACCATAACTAAATAACTAACCGCAAAGAGCATGAAAATAAAACAGCATGTTGAGAAATTCTGAATGTGAAAAGGGTATCATGGGGGCTTAGGAACTTCCTGTTGAGTAGGTGATGGACAGAAGGAACGAGCAACACAATTGTCTAAATATAGCGTAATGGGAAGCCATAGGTCCGCACGTCTAGCTGTTAATTGAACAGGAAAGACAAAGGCATTATCAAGTCTATGATTATGACAAACATTGTACCACCACGCTTTAAAAGAAATATTGGAAGTGTTTTTCCAATTAACGGTAATCTGTTGAAAGGCAACAGCCAATAGCAAATCAACAATGCGAGCATACATATCTACGTTATCCCAATCAGGGGATAAACTGGCCAAGAAAAGGTGGGTGAGGGAGAAAGGAATACAAGTATGAAAAATAACATTGACTTGAGCCCACACCTGTAACCAAAAAGCATGTACATGTTTACAAAGAAATATCATGTGAAGTAGGGTGGCATTGGGAGAATCACATGACCAACATTTGTCTGGGGCAGTAGGAAATCGTTTGTGTAGTGTGGAAGGAGTGAGAAGTAATCTGTTGTAAATAAAAAATAGTGATTGTGTCAAGGAAGCCGCTCTAGAAGTTTTACGTAGCTTTGTCCAGATTTTGTCCCATAGAGATATCGGCCAATCCAATCCGAGGTCAGCTTCCCATTGAAGCTCAACTTTGGATTTAGGTCTAATTGACTCATGTGTGTGGAGGTATTTATAGATAAGAGACGCTTTGGGAGTATTACGTAGGAGAGAATGAAGTTGAAAGGTAGGGGTGCGTAAAACAGGGGGAGAAGGAAAAACCAAGAGTCGCTCATGAATCTCCAATACAGCCGCTTTAAGTAGAAGATATTTGGAGAGAAAGGATGGGGTTAGGCCAAAGGAAGAACAGATATCAGGGAAAGAGATAAAGGTGGAACCAGAAAAGAGCTGCGAGATCCAGATCAAACCTCGGACTCTCCAAGATTTCCAGTAGAAGGGCTTACCACCAATTAGGGGATATTTATTATGCCAGATGGGGGAAGAGAGGAAATCAGCAATGGTCGAAGGGGAATCAGGAGTAGCAGACAATAAAAGCTTAAGAGTATACTTGTGAATAGAAGTAGGAATCAAAGAGGGCTTACGGGAAAAAGCAAGATATTCTGCAAAAGAAAACGGAGAGAGAAGAGTACGTTCAACCTTAACCCATAGAGGGCAAGGAGAAGTGGGATCTAGTAACCAGAGGGAGGCTTGACGTAATAAAAAGGCCTTCTGATATGCAGGGAAGTCAGGAAAATTGACACCACCCTCCGAAGCAGGACGGATGAGACTAGCAAGAGACATTCTGGGTTTTTTGGAGTTCCATAAAAATGAGGATAACGTTGAGTTAATTTTTGTAAAGAATTTCGCTGGGATGGACACTGGAATATTGGAGATTGTATAAAGAATAGTAAGAGAAATCATCATTTTAATGGTGTCAAGACGGCCCCACCAGGATAGGTATAAGGGATGCCATCTTACAGTGAGATCTACAATCTTTTGTGTGCATTTGGACATACATAAAGAAACAGTGTCTGAAATAGAGGGGGTAATGTATAAACCAAGATACTTAATATGTGAAGGACACCAAGTAAACCGAGAATCACTAAATTCTTGTTTAAAAGTAAATTTGGTCAGGGGAAGGATCTCACATTTGTCATGATTAAGCTTATACCCAGAGATAGAGGAAAAATGCCTAACTTCATTCAGAAAAGCAGGAACGGATTCTGTAGGATTGGAAAGAAAGAGTAAAATATCATCTGCATAAGCAGCGAGTTTAATATGAGTGTCTGCAAATTGGAAACCATGGATGGCAGGGTTCTGACGCAGCCTGGACAGAAAAGGCTCTAAAGCGAGGTTAAAGAGAAAGGGAGACAGAGGGCAACCCTGGCGGACGCCTCTGCCAAGATCAAAGTAAGAGGAAATTTGACCATTCGCAAAAACTGCCGCCCTGGGGTGTGAATATAGTAGGGAAACTAAAGAAATAAATCTAGGGCCAAAACCGAACCAAGTAAGAGTGTGAAAGAGATAGCACCATTCAACCCGGTCGAAAGCCTTTTCGGCGTCAAGGGCAATCGCAGCAAGTGAGTACTGACAACGGGAAGACTTTGACAGGATGTTGAATAAGAGTCTAGTGTTGTCCGTAATATTTCGGCCCTTAACAAACCCAGATTGCTCCTCGCCTAGGAGATCGGGAAGAAGGTGATCTAATCATATCGCCAACGCTTTGGCGAAAAGTTTATAGTCAATATTGACTAAGGATATGGGCCTATAATTTTTGCAGTATTGTGCGTCCTTCCCAGGCTTAGGTATGAGGCATATATGGGCGTCCGAAAATGTCCCTGAAGAAGCACCGTGGGAAATAAAATTGTGGAGAAGGGAATGCAATCGTGGAATCAACAATTTAGAAAAGTGAAGGTAGAATTCGACGGTAAAACCATCAGGGCCAGGGGCTTTGTTGGGTTTGAGATGTTGCAATGCATTGAGTAATTCTTTTTGTGTGACGTCGGATTCTAAAGAGGAGAGATCAAAGGGGAAGTTGGGTGGTGCGTGAATGGTAGAGAAAAAACGAGCCAGGGAACTAGGAGAGGAATGAGTTTCAGATGTATACAAAGTCTCATAAAAACGTGAAAATTCAGCGCGAATGTCAGCATCCATGTGTTTTAAATTATCATCAGAGTCATAAATGGATTCAATATTTAACTTATTATGTTTAACCTTCAAATAATTAGCCAAGAGCTTTCCCGCTTTGTTCCGACCCCCATAAAATTTAGCAGTAGATTTCAATAAATACAAGGAGGCATCCTCCGTAGATTTCTCTTTAAATTTCATTTTTGCTGCAACAAGGGCTGCCAAGCTAGCAGCAGAATGAGAGGTGAAATACGCATGTTCCAATTTCTTAATGTCAGAAAGGAGAGTTTTAGTGAATCTTCGTGCATTCTTACGTTTGTCCGCAACGTAACTAATAATAAAGTCACGTGCTGCTGCCTTAAAAGCATCCCAAATAGTGTGATTAGGGAGAGTAGCGTCATCATTAATCAGGAAAAATTCATCAAAGAAGGAAGTGAAGGTGGACGTAAACTTGGGATCGAGAAGGAGGGAGTTGTTAAAACGCCATCTCCTAGGGCCAACATTTTTAGGGAATACATCAACACTTGTAAGAACAGGAGCGTGATCAGAAAGCAGTATCGGGCCTATCTCGGAATGTAAG
The DNA here is from genome assembly GCF_964204655.1 of Triturus cristatus. Lineage (NCBI taxonomy): Eukaryota > Metazoa > Chordata > Amphibia > Caudata > Salamandridae > Triturus > Triturus cristatus. The sequence goes on along the minus strand of NC_140585.1, from coordinate 528,754,739 downwards.
AGTGAGTGAGTGAGGTTGTGTGAAACAAAGATGTAATCAAGTCGTGATTGGGAGTGGTGACAGGGAGAATAAAAAGTATACTCCCGCAGCTTTGGATTACAAAGGCGCCAAGAATCCACTAACTTATGCTGCGAAATAGCATGGCAAAACAGCTTGTGGGATTTGTTGGGAATATGGGGGGCCATGGACATCCTATCGATAAAAGGGTCGAGAGGATGATTACAGTCCCCCGCTAGAATAAAATTGTGGTCCACAAATTTAGTTAAGAGTGGGGAGAAATCAGCCCAAAAAGAAGGTTCACCCATGGTAGGACCGTAGACATTAAGGAGAGAAATTGGAACACCTCTGAGTGATAGCTTGGCATAAACCCATCGACCAGAAGCATCCGATTCATGGGCAAGGACCTGGAAGGGAAGAGACTTGCGACAGAGGATTGCCACACCATTGCGTTTGCCATCACCCTGCGAATAAAACAATTCACCCACCCAACCACGTTTAAGCTTAACAGATTCTACTTCAGTTAAATGCGTTTCTTGGAGGAATGCAATATCAACATTCAATTTGGCAAGGTGTGATGAAATCCGTTGACGCTTAATCGGAGAATTAATACCCCTCACATTCCATGATAATATGTTCAACGACATAACAGTAATTTATCTACAAAACATGTGAATATTATATCTAGTAAAAGGAACACCCATGAAAAGAAGAGAAGACAGAAAGAAAAATGAAAAACCAGTGTAAATACGCAGAAGTAAAAGAAAGGAAGCAAGTGATCAGGAACGTGAGCCATAGCAGGAAAGGAAGAAGAAAATGCTACCACGTCGAAGAGAGCACAAAAAGCCGGAATTAAGGAAAAAGTGGAAAGAGAAATGTAACCAAAACGACAAAGAGTACAACTCTCACCAAAAACGAGAGCAAGAGCGCTAGCACAAAAAGGAGAGTATAGGGAAACATTAAAGGCAGTTGAATAGGAAACCAGAGAGAGGAAAACAATTGTAAAATAGGTGTGCCAAGAAGAACAAGGAATGTAACCCTTATATAGGCAAAAAGGTCCGGTAAGAGATATTAAATCATAATATAGACATATGGACAAGAACAGGAACAAGGGAAGAGGGAAACGGGAAAGAGAGGAGGAAAAACCAACAGCTGCACTAGGAAGACAAGGAAGGAAACAGGGAAAAAACATACCTACGAAGGAGAGATACGAGAGAGGGTGGAGGGAGGAAGGAACCACATGGGTGAGGTAGCACATCCAGGAACAACGAGGCAGGGATCGAGAGACATCATCAAATACGGGAACAAATTCCTGTAAGACGAAAAAAGGAGAAACAAAGGATTAAAACATACCAGGAAAGCCTGTTGAAACCATGACTAACAGGGAAAACAAGGAACAACCATCATGCATAGACAGTAAAGAGTCAGCACAGTGGGCAACCGTAAAATCAGAGGAATTCAGATGAACTACAACCAAGAGAAAGTTCCTGAAGAGGTATAGAAGAAAATACAATAGTCATATGAGAAATATACAAGCAATAGTCAGCCATGAGCAGAAGATGATGGACCGGAGGCATCCATGGCAGATGATTTGTGCGCATTGATAAAACTTTGTAAGCGCACTGGATCTTCATAAGTTGTAGTCTTATTGTTGTAAGTAACTTTGAATAGGCATGGGTGGTAAAGGCCATATCGCGCCCCCATTGCCCGCAGATCCGCTCTTGAATTCAGAAAAGCCTTTCGCCGAGCAGCAGTAGCCTTAGCGTAGTCCTGTGCGAAGAACAGGGACGAACCAGACCAGGTTAAATTCGGAGAAGATTTGGCCGCCGCTAAAACCATCAGAAGGTCGGTATACTCCGGAAAGTAGATGATAACCCCTCTGGGCCTCTGAGAGGAAGAAGTAGAAGAAGGTGGTCGACCCAGCCTGTGAGCACGTTGAATGTTGAGGACCTTATCCTGTGTCAGATGCAAGAGCTTGGGGAGGAACGACTTGAAGAAGGTGATTAGATCGGACCCCTCAAGACCTTCAACCAGGCCATAAATGCGAAGGTTATTGCGCCGATTTCTGTTTTCCAACTGCTCCACTTGTTGTTGAAGATCTGAGATTTGAGACTTCAGATTGGAGACCACAGAGGATGTCTCTTGGAACAACTGAACAGATTTTTCAATCGAAGTTACTCTTGTTTCCATTTGCGACCAATTATCCGTAAGAACCTGGAGTTTAAGATTGGTCTCTTCCATGAAAGGACGCAAGGATCTTATCTCCTCTAACAACAACTCCATGGATACTGGCCCGAATGTTTTGGAGGAGAAAGAGAATTTGACTTAAGTCTCTTCATGTTAGATTTAGAATTGTCTTGCGGATTTCTGGGAGGATCCATTGGCGTGTCAGAGCCAGACGAGTTGAGAGAATCTTCCAATTGTGAAAAAGCAGAAAAAACCTTAGAGTTCTTCAGAATCTGGGGCTTGGTAGAGCGAGGCAAGCGCGACATTGACTTAAGTCTACCCATGTAACAAAGCCGTGGAATGACTAGCTCAGTGGAGGTCACAGGAAGCGGAAACGAAGGCTACATAAAGTATAACACGACAGAAGTGCGATGTTGTCTGAATAGTTCACGAAAGGAATGCAGCCAACTTCACAGCAGTTCAAGTGAAATAATCGTCAGAGCGCATATGAAGAAGTGGAAGCAGCCGTCTGTGAAAGGAGCAAAGCGTTATTCATGTGATATTATATGGCAGAAAGGTGGCACCCACTCATTGCGCGACAAAAAATGATCTCAGATAAATTGGTGAAAAGAAAAGTCCCATCGCGCACCTCACGATAATCCACAGTGAGCAATGGTGCTGAACGCGGGGAGCCACCTGGTATGCTTCAACACAACAAATTGCCATTAGCAAAAAGAGTCAGAGAGGGGTCCATACAGGCGTCGACGAAGTCATGGCTTGAAAGAAAGCACAGAAACAGCAATGTGAAACCAGGGCAGTTCATGTGGGAACGTTATCTGTGCGCTCTTAAGAAGAACATGCGTTTCAATAGTTCAATGGCTCCATGTGAGCAAGAGGAAACAACAAAGCAGGCGAATTGCAAATCAATAAAAATGCGTGGATTCAGGCATAGAAAGCGCTGTGCTGACGTTAGAGAACCGCAACATAGTGCGCGTCGCTCGGCGGACCCAAGATGGCGGCCGCAACCGAGTGAATCCTGTCAGAACTTACGACAGGTAATTGCAGTGTCACGGAGCCTCAAAAATGCTTCCACCGAATACGAGGGAGGTCAGGGCATCTTCCGACCCTCCGTCAGTCAGTCGTCCTCAGGAAAGTCGAACGGGAACCGGCTAATCTCTCTACGCTGCCCCGGAGCTTCACTGGAGCGCCGCCATCACCTGCGGGCGCCAAGCCACGCCCCCCCAACAGATACATTACCATACTGAAGATAGAGCTTGAGAAGAAGACCTTGACGAAAGTACATGGAGTAACAGAGAGCTAATTGAATGTACTGTTAACAAATATTAAAATTCTAATTTTTCTGACAATCATATGTCGTTCCCATATCCAGTAGGGACAATCCATCAATGTTGCAGTCCGCAACTTTGAGATTTGACGAGGACAATGGACCCCAGTGGTGTGATCAAGGCGGGTGTTGCCTAGTGGACTTTGAACATTATAATATATTGTTCCCCCTGGACTTGTACGCAGACTCCTTGCAGATTCTTCACAGGTGTCTTTGCAGATCCCTTCCTGATTCCTTGACCTGACTGCCTTTCTGACTCTATGCAGATCTCTCTTGCGGATACCTTGCAAACACCTTCCCTGATTCCCAATTATCTGAATGGACTTTGAGAGGTTTTATACCTCAATGCTTTCTTTTGATTCTTTCTTAAGTGTGGCTTAGGCTAACACTTCCCTGACCCATAGAAGACTCTTGACTGAACTTCTGAGATGCTAACAATTACCTACTTGATTCCTTTTGGGCATGACCTGACTTCCTTCATGGAGATTTCCTGATTTGTGAGCCATTTGCTCCTAACCATTCTCTGAACTTTGAAATTCTAGATTACTAATGTATAGAAGAGAGAGTCTTCGATTATTTTCTGAGCACCAGATTTTGATGCTAATATTCTGTATTGCCATCACAGAATTGCTTGTCTGTCTAATACTGGTTCGCCTATCTCTACAGTATGGCCTTAAGAGGTGTGCATTTGAACTTGATTATTAATTTGTAATAAATCCTTTTGAACTTGGCTACCAATTCCTGGTCCTCATTGTGTAGCCAAATGGGTTGCACTGTTAGTTGAAATTTGATTGAGTGCAAATGCTAACTCCCATCACCTCTTAGTTGGATAAAAGATTTCTATCAGAGGACCAGGGGGTCCAGAAAGCACTGTATCACCTCACACTTCATTATATTTGAGCAGGTCAAACCTGCTGAAATTTAAGAATGGAAAACAATAATGTATCCATCGTAACATACAGACTAGGATGCGTTGAGCACCAAGCTGTGCATGTTATTCCCTCACAACTCAGAATAGGTGTAATTATCGCACCCAATACATTCTGAAACCCCAAAGTGGCCGATGTCATCTACAGCAATGAATAGCACCTATTCCTCCAACACGCTTGGAATATTGGTCAGTTTACATTACATGCTTGGAATATTGGTCAATTTACATTTCATAATGTAGAGGCAACATCATTCTAAAGCAAATCTTCACCTAAGTATAAGTTTCACTACCCACAGACTGAGAAAGATTTTATACTTTGCTTCGTTTGTAAAAAATAAAAGTAGCAACAAATAAGTGCAGGGGCCCAAAGCTTTTCCTAAGAGTCACCAGTGCATCTGAAAGACAAGGTGAACTTTCACCACCCTAAATGAAAAGACAATTTGAAATGAAATAGCTACCCTTAGGCGTCCTAGCGCTGCAGACAACACGTGCAGGGAAAACAGTTGAAGCTATACAGGTTTATTAAAAAGAAGACTTTTTATTAGCTTACGAAATGGGAGCAGATTAGGATCTGAGCGCAGGTGCAGGGGAGAGAGTTCCAGAGTTTGGCCGCGTTATAAGTAAAAGAGCGGCCACCCCATCTGGTTCTTTTTATCCTGGGTACTCTGGCGAGGAGAGAGGATGCTAATCTAAGCTGTCTGTTAGGATGGTAGGGGGTAATCAGCGGTTGGTTGATAGCAGGGCCTGTCTTCCAGAAGGCCCTGTGGGCAATACAGAGAGCCTTAAATTCGATTCTCTCCCGGACTGGAAGCCAGAGGAGGTTTTTCATGACCAGGACTGATAGGCAGTCGACGGGGAATCTGAAGGAGTGTTTGGGCTGCCCAGTTTTGGATGACCTGGAGCTTGTGCAGAGTGGACTGAGGGGCTCCTAGATAGAGGGCATTCCCAAAATCCAGGCGTGACAGAATGAGGCCCTGGACCATAATCTGTCTCACCTGGAATGGAAGTAGGGGACGAATCTTCCGGAGTAGTCTCAGTAGACCATAGCAGGTGGCTGCAAATTTAGCTACTTGATGGTTAAAGCTGAGGGTGTTATCCAGCCAGATGCCCAGGCTCTTGATCGTGTCCTTTGGTGCTGGGGCAGGACTAAGGCAAGGGGGCCACACTGAGTTCATAATGAGCTTGGGGACATTACCCAAGAGCATAAGCTCCGTTTTGCCTCAGTTCAACTTGAAACAGGACAGTGTCATCCATTTAACCACCTCCTCCAGGCATTCACTCAGGTTGTTATGGGAGGTGTTAGGTTGGTTAAGGGCCACCACTAGCTGAGTGTCGTCGGCGTCAGTGATGATTTTTATGCCGAAAGGACGGACAATCTCAGCTAGGGGGCTCATATATTTGTTAAACAACGTGGGGCTCAGGGACGAGCCCTGAGGCACACCGCAACTGAGAGGCTTGCTGGGAGAGGTAGTTTCGCACCTCAAAAACCTGTAAGGAACTGTCCGCCAGGAATGATTTAAACCATTTAATGGCATTTCCTGAGACTCCCAAGTTGATGAGTCGGTGTATTAGTATGTCATGATTTACAGTGTCAAATGCGGCACTTAAGTCAAGGAGAATGATTGCTGCTGGGCCTCCTTGATCCAGGATCTTCCTGCCTCTTCAAATCAATCTCACAGATTAATTTTCATCCCTTTTGTCCCAGCTTGTCAATGTTTCTCATTCTTTCTCTTCCTACTACTTGGTCCATTTTCTTCTGCCTGTCTTTCTGTAGGTCAGAAAATGAAAAATAAGTCTTGGTCCCAAAAATGAATTTTGGTGCCACCACCTGCAACCACAGGCACAAATTAAGCACTGGCATTATGGCATTATTTTTCAAATGCATGCAATGAGAGGCCCTTTGAAAAGATAGTTTTAAACAATTGTTTACATTTTATGGTCAGATTTACATGACTTACACAGTTCATGCTATTTCGAAAATATTCAGTAAAGTACTATATATTATCTAGTGTTATTATAAGCTTTCTCATCAGGTAAACGAATTACGGACATTTTTTGTCAGTAAAACAATTGAAACGAAGCAATGTTTGAACACATTCCATTTGTTGTTGATAGTAGAAAGACTAATAGTTAAGCAGATGGTCACAGTATCATTTCTCCCCTTGAATTATGAAAGGCGCGGGGACAAGAACTTTAGTAGGAGAGCAATTAATCAAAAACCACATTGAAAAAACTTGAATAGGTATTACAAGACAAGCACTAGAAAATGCAACAACTCTGGGTTTCCTATAGTGCAAGCCAAAGGCACACAACACTGCAAGCTGATGTGCTTGCAAAGTGAACATATAAAAAAGTCAACACGCACAGTCACACATGCACACACAAAAACTGGCCTACAGACACCATTGAAAATTGATCAATAATGATTGTTCCCCGCAATTTTTCCCTGACAGATTTTTCCAGCAAAAGCATGACAGAATTTATTGGGGGCATATATGAAAGGTAAACACTGCATGCACATGTTATTCTCAATTTCCTCTGAAAAATCCCAGAATAGGATGCGTTTGCCTCACTGGCAGTCCTGTCCAAATTACGCTGAAGCAGAGATATGAAATGGGGATTCAATGCAGCTGACCTTGAACCCACACAATTGCAGTTTTATGTCAAACTCTATTATTCAAACCATGTGCATTTAAACCAGTATTTGGAGCTCCCCATATGGAGCACAGGTTTTTTATTTTTAGATGCAAATTCAGAGGAAATTTGTTCTAGTCTTAAAACATATGTGCTAATATTACAATTCAAAAGAAAATGTGCTATTTAAATACACAAAGTACCTAATTACGAGTCTGGTGGTCTGTGCTGGCGCAATGGTGGCAGTCGAGCCACCGCCACACTGGTGAGTCGACCACCCAATTACGACTTGGGTTGTTGAATCATAATTGGACTACTGGCTCCACCAGGGAAAGGCCGATCCCTGGTGGTGCCGCTATGTAATATGCAGGTTAAATTAAATTATCACATTTAACGTTCTTCTACCGTGCCATACTAGGGGTGCAAAGGACCTCCCCCCAGGCATATCTGTTGTAGGGGTATGAGTAAAATCACAGCCGGAAACTGGGAGTCAGCTTTGGCCACGATTTGTGATGGTAGAAACAATATACACCCTCCCACAGCAGAGGGTTTTTGTGAATGGATCAATGAGGCCCTAGACATTGTCGCCCCCTACAAAAATGGTGTCATTAAAAGAACCAGACCCTCGCCCCTTGGTTCTTGGACAAGCTTACGTCCCTTCGTCGGGAATGTTGCAGGCAAGAGAGGAGATGGTGTGCTAGCCTCTGTCCCAGTGAGAAAGGAAAGCAGAAATCTCTGCTTCGGAAATATAAACAAGTTATTTTCCAATATAAATCACGTGTTTTCACTGATAAGATTAAGTCGGCTCACAACTCCTCCAGTATGATAGTTAAAGTCATAAAGGAGATATCTGAGCCACCGAGTATACAGTTGCTTAATCCTTCTCAAGATTTCTATGACAAGGTTGCAGCTTACTTTCAGGATAAGGTCCTTAAGATTGTTCAAGATCTTATCCCCCTGGGAGGGGAGGAACCGGCCCTTGGGGACCTTACTCAGGACTCGGAGAAGAATATCTTTACCACTTTCTGACAGATTTCAGTTCAACAAACAAAGGAACTTTTGCTGAGCCTAAAATCGAGGGCTCCATCAGACCTGTGCATGCCTTCTATACTTAAACTGGCCCCAGACCCAGTGGCTATCTTCTATATTTTTATGTCTTGGTATATTGTAAAGGTTTTAATTAACTATACAATAAAGAATTTCTTTCTCTCAGTGGCTATCTTCATATGCAAAGTATTTAATGCCATACTGCAACCTGGCTTCTTCCCAGCCATCTGGAAGGAAGCCATTGTTTCACCGCTTCTCAAAAAACCCAATGCTGATCCTGAAGACATGAAGAATTTTTGCCCGATCTCTCTTCTCCCCGCCCCTGCCAAGATCCTGGAGAAATTGATCAATAAAGAACTGATGAACTACGTTGAATCACAGGAGATCTTGAATTCCTCCCAGAGTGGTTTCTGTGCCGGCTACAGCATTGCAGCAACTGAATGTATCCGTATGCAAGTTGATCAGGATAGGGTGGCGGTTCTGGTAATGCTAGACCTATCAGCAGCTTTTGACACCGTCTCCCTGGTGTGTATGACTCAGCGGCTGCGGCAAGTGGAAACCACAGAAGTGCCTTACAGCTTCTCCACTCTTTCATGTCAAACTAGATCCAGATCATTAGCTATGGAATCTTTATGTGACCCCATTGGCAACTCTGGTGCGATCTTTTGGCTTTCAGGTACTCTTATATGCAGATGATATGCAAGCTATCGTCTCCATCTCAAATGACCCGCAATTGGTAGTGGAGAGGTTCAATCAATGCATGTCCAGCATTATCTGTTGGATAAAGGACAACTCACTGAGGATAAACGCTGACAAGAGAGAAGTGTTGGTATTTAGTTCACAATCTTCCATCTGGTTGGACTCCTGGTGACCGGAAGTCTGTGGTCCCTCCCCTTACCGGTCAAGACAGCAAAAAATCTGGGGGTCCTTTTTGATGAAGGCCTAGGTTTTCACATAAAGGTTAGCCGCAGAGTGAGCATCAGTTTCTATATACTGAGGATTCTGAGAAAGGTCTTACCTTTCATTCCGGCCAAACTGCATCAGTCTATCATCATCGCTCTAGTCACCTCTCGGCTAGACTATTGCAACTCTGTGTACCTGAACATCATTGAGGTCTCCCTTAACAAGCTCCAGGTGGCACGGACTGCAGAGGCGCGTCTGATTCTTAAAATTCCCAGGTGTCAATCTGTCAGGAATGGGATTCACTCCTTTGACTCCCCATCAGGAAGCATATTTGCTATAAGGCGCTGAGTCTATTATTCAAGGCCATGCATAGCAAAGGTACATCACATCTGAAAAACCTCTTCCAATGGTACACCCTGGGAGGCTCCTGAGATCTTCCTTACAGAAAAAACTAGTGACTCCCAAATTTCACAGGACTAGATGGGGTGTTTTTAAATATATGTATATATATAATTTAAATACAACCAAAAACATTGAACAAAGTAAAACAAATCAGTGAAATATACAATAATAATATATAGTAAATACATAATATTATATAATACAAAATGTGGGTGGGGATAAGATTTACTATTCTAACTCCATTCAAATATAAATAATAAAAAGTGCAAAATGTAAAAGTGGGTTCAGACTTACTCTTCTGACTACCACCTAGATTAGGGAAAGTGCATATATTTAGGTGTTTACATGTGCTGTTCTAATTCTCGTCCAACAACTGTGGGCAAAAGGCATACATTTGCATACATTTGAGGAGGAGAGATTAAGCATTCTAACTCTGGGCCCACAAACATTGGAGAAAGTGCAGTAATTGGGGGAAGGTCACATTTACTATTGTAACTTCAGGTCTTCAGACATTGGGGAACGTGCTTAAATAACAAAAGGGGAAAGTGCTTAAGTTGAGTGAAGGTCAGGTTTGCTATTCTAACTCTATGTCACAAATATAGGTGAAAGTGCATATATGGAGGGGGAGATTTACTATTCTAATGTCAGACCCACTTACACTGGGGAATGTATATGCCGGAATGACTGGCCGCTTTAGTTTCTGAGGGCCAGCATTGTAATGTTGCAGTCGGAAAGTGCACCGAGATGTGACCCGGAAAGGCTCTGACCGTCAGTCGGAACCTTTCTGTGCTGCATCATAATCGCCCCCTAAATGTGTTGCCGCATTTCCGTGTCCAATACTTCTGTGGGTAAACCATTTTTTTCTATTCCTGTCAGAACTGCGATTTAGAAAATCAGCATCAGAGCACTAATTTAGGCAACTGTATGTGTGTGCTATAAGCTTAGCCTTTCTGCCAGTATAAGATGTGAGGGAGAGTCTATTAAGCATTATTGCCAACTATTCTGAGGGGCCGATTCCGATCCGGGTCGGAAAGCTCTCTGACCGAGAAGGATCCGGAGTGTTTTCTGACCGAGCCGGAGTCCTGCAGTCTGACCGAGCTAGTACGATGCGGCAGTATGCTACCAGACTCGGTTCGGTCGGAGTCCCATAGAAGTCAATGTCGACGCGTACATGGGCTCCTATTGACTGAATGGGTACGTCGTGGACAAGTGCGCCCCCTACAGTGGGTACGCATCGGTGCCATCCACACCGTACATGCCTATGTTGGGGAGACCCATGGGTCTCCCCCTGTGTCCGAGTCGTAGGGCCGCGGTTGACAGGGGGTTCGACACGGACCCCAAAAGGCAACCACCCAGACGATTTGCGAGCTGGACACTCCGGCTCGCACAGGCTGTCTGACGCGTGCATCGTACTGGCTCGGTCGTGAATCGCATCCATTGCACGCCACGATTAGCTTACGACAGAGACGTACGGAGCGGTTCGGACCCGAAAACGACTCGGTCAGTGAATTTCATGTAGCTCGCATCGTACTTGCTTGCTCGTACAGCTGTTCGAGTCGGCCGGAAAACACGCGTACGGCTCGCAGTTTTTCCGGCAGGATCGCATTCGGTGCCCTGAGTGTGAAGAGTGCAAATTCGAGCTGCTGCTGAATTAACAAGTGAGGAGGACGATAAACAGTTGGTAATGCCAGCCAGCGTGTGGACAATGAGGAGCCGATTCCAATTCAGGCCGCAAAACGTACCGACCGGCATGGACCCGGTCCAGAGACCAACTGACACGGACCGGCGCCGTACGACCCGTGCAGTACGATGCAACGCATGTGAATTACAACGCCGTAGGGAAAATAGTGATCCGTCCGGAAAACCCACGTGATTTTCACCGACCGACACGAACCCGGAATGAACCCGACCGACCCGTACCTGCGATGTCCGACCCGCGCAGTAATAATAATAATAATAAGGCCATTTCTAAAGCGCCTGGCTGCACTAAAAATAGTGTATCCCCGCGCTAGAATACTGCTATATCTCAAGAGACAGAAGTAGGGGAGAACGAAACAAGGGTCAGAGGGAGGAGAGAGAATTAGATGACTGGAAACAGATGAGTTTTAAGTTTGGCCCAGAATCTAGTTTCTGAAGGTTCCATTCGAAGATCGAGTGGTAGTTCATTCCAGTGTTTAGGGGCCAGGTATCTGAAAGAACTGCCACCCATCTTGGCTCTGCGGGTACGGGGGAGTTTAAACAGCATAGCTCCGCCCGACCTCAGGTTTTTGGTGGGGCAGTGAATTGTGAGGAGTTTTTGCAGATATCCTGGGCCTTTGCCCTGGGCGATGCGATGCGTAAAGCATAAGGCTTTAAATTTAATGCGTTCCTTGACCGGAAGCCAGTGAAGCTTCGCTAGAGCATTCTTCCCAGATGCTCTACGAGGCAGGTTTAGTACCAGGCGGGCAGCAGCGTTTTGCACGCACTGCAGTTGGTGTAGGCCTTTTTTACTTAGACCTAGGAGTAGGACATTGCCGTAGTCAAGATGGGGTGTGACTAGGTCATGGACAAGTGTCTTTCTGGCGTTGATGGGGAGAAGGTCAAGGATTTTACCGAGGGTTTTTAGTGTGCTGAAGCACCTGCCCGTGACTTTATTGACCTGAGACCTGAAAGAGAGATCCGAGTCGAGCATTACTCCAAGATTTCTGACCGAGTCCGCGGGAGAAGGAATATTGCCCAGTTCCTCCGGCCACCACATGTGCGACCAGGCAGAGGGGGATTTACCAACAACCAAAAGTTCAGTTTTTTCGCCATTCAGGCGTAAACAGTTGTTATTCATCCATAATGCCACTGATGACAAGCATTTGGAAAAGTTACTGGCATCTTCCGTATGGTCGAGCGACAGCTTGATCATCAGTTGGGTGTCGTCAGCATAAGTGACAATATCCACCCCGAAAGCTTCAGCTATATGAGCCAGGGGTTCCATATAAAGGTTGAACAGGGTAGGGCTTAAGCTGGAGCCCTGTGGAACCCCATGGCTCAGCTTCCGGGGGGAAGATTTGAAAGGGGGACAGTGCATCTGGAAACTTCTGTTAACCAGGAAAGATTTTAACCAGGCATGGGCATGTCCCTCCACTCCCATGTCAGAGAGGCGAGACAGCAGCGTTGTGTGCAGCACGGTGTCAAATGCTGCACTGAGGTCTAATAAAACCAACGCTGCTGTCTGTCCTTCGTCCGCCATCTGTCTGAGGTACTCAGTGGAATAGAGAACGGCTGACTCTGTCGAGTAGCCGGCTCTAAACCCCGATTGAGTAGGGTGGAGGAGGGATTCCTTCTCCAGGTATTTCATGAGTTGCCCGTTGACCACTTTTTCCACTATTTTTGCACAGAAGGGAAGAAGGGAGATGGGACGAAGATTTTGAAGTTGGGAGATGTGGACGTTAGGTTTTTTTTTCAGAGGGATAACCTGGGCTGTTTTCCATGCATCAAGCACATGGCATTCTTGGAAAGAGAGAGTAGCGATATGAGTGATCTGATCGATCATACTCTCCAGGACTCCCTTACAGCGATTGGGGGGGCACACATCACAAGGGGAGCCAGACTGTATGCTTTTAGCAATGTTCGGCAGTTCCTGTCTCTCAGGTACTTTAAAGCATGTCAGACGGGGTTTAACAGTGGAGTTATCTTTGACTACCATATGTTTACTGGAGGAATCAGCTCCGTCTGTGAAAGTGGCATATATTTTGTCGACCTTGCTGACAAAATGATCGGCTATGGAGTCGCATAGCTCCCTGGAGTAGGTGTCTTGCGCTTCAAGTCTGGTCTGGACCGTTAACTCTTTATAAAAGGCAAAGAGTTCTCTGGTGGGATTATCAGCAGATTCTATTCTGCACTTAAAATAGTCACCTTTCGCTGCTCTTACAAGTTTGTGATATTTTTTTAGTTCTGTTCTATAGTGTGACTTACTTTCTAAATTGTAGCTTTTCCTCCATTGTCTTTCCAAATGTTTGCATTTTGCTTTCGCTCCTTTGAGTTCTTGAGAGAACCAGGGGGCAGTTTTGGTCAATCTTGCTGGAGGTTTGAGTGTCCAGGGTGCTACTGTATCTAGTGCATTGGACACCCAACTTTCATAATTGTCCCACGCATCCTGCAAGGTGTTGCTAGGGGGCGGGGATGTCTCAAGTAGGGCAAGCTTGAATGTCTCCTGCTTGAACTTTTTCCAGTCTCTACGTTTCTGGGGTAAGGGATTGTTAGTTCTGGTATCAAAAGGAATACCTTCTATTTCAAATGGAATGATGAAGTGATCGGACCAAATTATTCTGATCGGGGTGGAGACGTTGACACCCTCCCAGTTAGCAAATATGGGGTCCAAAAGATGCCCTAATTGGTGCAAGGGGGATCTGGATTGAAAGTTAAGCTCTAGAGATTTCAGTGCTTCTGCCACAGCCTGAGCCTCCCCACAATCCGTATTATCAAAGTGAAGGTTGAGGTCACCTAGGATGAGAAATTTTTTGTACCGAAAGTGCTGGCTGGGTTATCAGTTCTGTGAGTTGTTCGCCGAACTGTGCAGCCCCTCCAGGCGGGTGGTATATAAGTAGTCCGTTTATGATGCTTTTGGATCCTGCTTTTATTGTGAAAAAGCCGCTCTCGCTATTAGGTAGCGTAGCCTTCAGTACGGTGCACTCTAACTCAGTTTTATAGATAAGAGCTAACCCCCCACCTCTCTGTTTCTGTCTATCTAATCTGAGTAGGCAATATCCTTGAGGAGTGGCTTCAAGAGTTTCAGGCGACGAAGCAACGTCTAGCCACGTCTTGGTTAAAAAAAGTACATCAGGAGTTCTTTCCGTTAGTAGATCATAAATCTCTGTTTTATGCTTCTTCATGGATCTGCAGTTAAGTAGCAACAGTTTTAATTTAGCTGTCTCCCTTGTGGGACACCCCCGCGCCGCACGGCCACCAGCTGCTGTGTGTGCCCCCTCGCCTTGCCCTCTGCCTCGCTGCCTGCCTCGCTGCCGGCTGACGCCGCTGGCGTCTGTTTTTGCTTGTTTTGTCTAGCATTTGTGCTTGTTTGAACTGCATTTTCCTCCCGTGTTAGCAGCTTTTGTCTGACTTTTGTGCCTGTATTTTTTCTAGTCAGTTTCTGCATTTTCCTCCCGTGTTAGCAGCTTTTGTCTGACTTTTGTGCTTGTTTTGTCTAGCATTTGTGCTTGTTTGAACTGCATTTTCCTCCCGTGTTAGCAGCTTTTGTCTGACTTTTGTGCCTGTATTTTTTTTCTAGTCAGTTTCTGCATTTTCCTCCCGTGTTAGCAGCTTTTGTCTGACTTTTGTGCTTGTTTTGTCTAGCATTTGTGCTTGTTTGAACTGCATTTTCCTCCCGTGTTAGCAGCTTTTGTCTGACTTTTGTGCCTGTATTTTTTTATCTAGTCAGTTTCAGCCCTTTGCGTTCTCCTGCCTGTCTGCCCGCCTACCTCGCCGCCCTCCGCCTTCCCTCCCCGCTCCCCGCTTCCCGCCACCACCGCTGACCACGCCCCTTTTTCCTTTCTGTTCCCTCCCCGCTCCCGCCTCCCAGCTGCCCCGCCCACCCGCGCACTTCGCCTTATATGGCGACCGTGCGAACGCGCAGCGGTCACGCGCAGCGGGCGCGCCGATTGTGCGCCGAAGGCGCGCCAAAGGTAAGCCCGTCTGCGCCCGTCCGCGACCGGACCGCGCCCAGCGCCAGGACCCCTGGCCAACGAAGATCCCGACCGACCCGCCTGACGTACTCCGCCGCCACCCTCACCGCACTCAACACCGGCCGACTCCCAGAATGCCATCAAGCCACTCCACGACGTACCCACGGACCTTTCAGCTGCCACGCCTGCAAGTTCACCTGCATCCGGACCAGCCTCGCACCAGCACCCACCAAGTCGAACACCAGCAGCACCCACCTCAAGTGCATCCTGCTCAACACCCGCTCCGTCCACAGACACGCCATCGAACTCTGGAACCTTCTAGACGCCACAGCCCCTGACGTCGCCTTCCTCACGGAGACCTGGATGAACGCCTCTTCAGCTCCCGACATCGCCATCGCTATCCCAGAGGGCTACAAGGTCGTCCGGAGGGACCGAAACGCCAACCAGATGGGAGGAGGCATCGCCATCATCCACAGGAACACCATCCGTCTCACGACCAGCACCGACAACACCCTGACCAGCGCCGAACACCTGCATTTCCAGATCCACACCAACCCGAACACCACCCTCAGAGGCACCCTGATCTACCGACCCCCTGGACCACGCACACAATTCAGCGAGGACATCGCCGACTTCGTCAGCCCGCATGCCCTCCCCTCCGCCGACTACATCCTCCTGGGAGACCTCAACTTCCATCTGGAGAACAACAACGACCGCAACACCAGCACCCTGCTCGACAACCTCGCCAACCTGGGACTCAAGCAACTGGTGTCCACCCCCACCCACCTCGCCGGACACACACTCGACGCAGTCTTCTCATCCAGCACAGACATAGACTTCAGCCACGCCACAGAGCTTCAATGGACGGACCACAGCTGCGTCCACTTCACCTTCAAGAGAACGACGACCCACCAACACCAGCAACAGGCAGCCCGCAGAAGCTGGAACAAGATCACAGCAGACCAGCTCGCCACCTCCCTGAACCAGCACCCTCCTGCCAGCTCAGCGAACCCCAGCCAAGCCGCCGACAACCTCACGAAGTGGATCAGCAACTGCGCGGACGAACTCGCCCCACTGAGGACCCCGCCTAGCAGACCCGGCAGCAAGAAGGCCCCATGGTTCACCGACGAACTCAAGAGCTCCAAGAAGAACTGCCGAGCCCTCGAGAAAGTCTGGAGAAGGGAACCGACACCAGACAACAGGACCTCCTTCAAACTTGCCACCCGGAAACACCACCAGCTGATCCGCGCCGCCAAGAAAACAGCATTCAAAGACCGGTTGGACAACAACGCACACAACTGCAAGGAACTCTTCAACATCGTGAAAGAGCTTTCCAACCCCAGCGCAGGAAACAACGACATCACCCCATCGCAAGACCTCTGCAACTCCCTCGCTTCATACTTCCACAACAAGATCGCGGACATACATAACAGCTTCAACAACCAACCA
Source organism: Triturus cristatus (assembly GCF_964204655.1). Classification (NCBI taxonomy): domain Eukaryota; kingdom Metazoa; phylum Chordata; class Amphibia; order Caudata; family Salamandridae; genus Triturus; species Triturus cristatus. The sequence continues at coordinate 528,738,214 of NC_140585.1, read as the reverse complement.
ACGCACACCATGACCGAACAACCACCCCCCACCACCACCCTCCACGCCTGGACCCCGATCAGCACCGAAGACACCATCCGCACGATGAACTCCATCCACTCCGGATCACCGACCGACCCCTGCCCTCACCACGTCTTCAACAAGGCCGACGCTGTCATCGCACCCCACCTGCGAGACATCATCAACACTTCCTTCGACACCACCATCTTCCCTGAGAGCTGGAAGCACGCCGAACTCAGCGCCCTACTAAAGAAACCTACAGCGGACCCCACCGACCTCAAGAATTACCGCCCCATCTCGCTCCTCCCGTTTCCAGCCAAAGTCATCGAGAAGACCGTCAACAAGCAGATGGCCGCCTTCCTCGAGACAAACGGATCCCTCGACCCCTCACAGTCCGGCTTCCGAGCCAATCACAGCACCGAGACCACCCTCATCGCCGCCACCGATGACATCCGAGCCCTGATGGACAATGGAGAAACAGCGGCCCTCATCCTCCTAGACCTCTCTGCGGCATTCGACACGGTCTGCCACCGCACCCTAGTACGGCGCCTCAGCAACATCGGAATCCAGGACAAGGCGCTGGACTGGATCATCTCCTTCCTCGACGGAAGAACACAGAGAGTCCGCCTACCACCGTACAAGTCAGAGGCCTCCGAAGTCACCTGCGGCGTCCCTCAAGGATCATCTCTGAGCCCCACCCTCTTCAACGTCTACATGAGCCCCCTCGCGGCCATCGTACGCAAACACAACCTCAGCATAATCTCCTACGCCGACGACACCCAACTGATCCTCTCCCTGACCAACGACCCCGCCGCCGCCAGATCCAACCTGCACGAAGGGATGAAAGAGGTAGCCGAGTGGATGACGACCAGCCGCCTGAAACTGAACTCGGACAAGACGGAGGTCCTCATCCTGGGCTCCTCACCCTCCGCCTGGGACGACTCCTGGTGGCCTCCCGCCCTGGGCACCGCACCCAAACCGACAGACCATGCACGCAACCTGGGCTTCCTCCTGGACTCCTCCCTCTCCATGACCAGGCAAGTCAACAACGTCTCCTCGGCGTGCTTCAACATCCTACGCATGCTACGGAAGATCTTCTGGTGGATCCCCACCGAGACCAGGAAGACCGTCACCCAGGCCCTCGTCACCAGCCGACTGGACTACGGCAACGCCCTCTACGCCGGTACCACCGCCAAGCTCCAGAAGAGACTCCAGCGGATCCGGAACGCCTCAGCCAGACTCATCCTCGACATCCCACGAACCAGCCACATCTCCGGACATCTGAGAGACCTTCACTGGCTCCCCGTCAACAAAAGAATCACCTTCCGCCTCCTCACCCACGCACACAAAGCCCTACACGACCAAGGCCCGAGCTACCTCAACAGCCGAGTCAACTTCCACGCTCCCAAACGCCACCTCCGATCAGCCAACCACGCCCTCGCCGCCGTCCCCCGCATCCGAAGAGCGACTACAGGAGGAAGGTCCTTCTCCTACCTGGCCGCCAAGACCTGGAACTCCCTCCCGACCGACCTGCGCCTGACCCAAGACCACCTCTCCTTCAGGAAGAAGCTGAAGACCTGGCTGTTCGAGCAGTAGCGGCACCCCCCCCCAGCGCCTTGAGACCCTACGGGTATGTAGCGCGCTTTACAAGTGTCACTGATTGATTGATTGATTTCCTTTCTTCAAAAATTGAGGAGTGTACTTACAGGTCTCACAGAAGAAAGGTAAAGAGTCAGCCTGCAAGGTGTGGTAGCAGCTATTTTTAAGTTTCGGGCATAGAGATAGAAGTTTTTGTCTAGTATAGTGTGTCCTATGCCTGTGAGTTTCTGTTCCCGTCATGTCCAAGGGTACAGATGAGCGAGGGGGTCCAGCCCCGAGCCCCGTTCGGGCGCGGACGGGCGCAGACGGGCTCGCCTTAGGCATTACGATGCAATGAGTGTAAAACCAGACCGACTCACACGGAGAACAAGCCGCACGACCAACACGCACAGAAAACTGGGCCCACAAGTAATAGAGACCTCCGCGACCGACGCATATGAAACACAGATAGGTAGCGTGAACAAGGCGGAGAAGCACGCACGAGACAACATCAGCGTCCGTTTCCATTAGAAAATGCCTACAAAACCCAAAGGAAAAAAGACAAAAAAAGGACCAAACAAGCAATGACAAAGCCAATAAATATCAAATAAAAAAAACCTGGGACAAAGACACACCCACATCTCCAACAATATAAAGGACTACAATCACTACCATGATCCCTTGCAAACAGGAGACACAGCCAGCAGCAAACACCATTACACAGCAACCACAGACACACTCACAACTCACCCATCACACAACCCACACACCATCAGCACCTCATCCAAAGCACACACACATACAGCCAGAAAAACCAACACCAACCCACCCTCACTTGCACCCTCACACACACATCCCTCACCACTACCTATCACCATGCCCCCAAAGAAGATTCCAAAGTTCACAGATAGTGAGTTAGAAGTGCTGGTAGACAAGATCATCAGAGTAGAGCTACATTTGTTTGGTACATTGGTCCAAAGGACCCCCATGTAACAGAAATCAAAGATGTGGGCGAGGATTGTGGACAAGGTGAACGCTCAAGCACCAGCAAAGCGCACAGAGGACGATATCCAGAACAGGTTGTATGACGTGCGCAGGAGGGTCAAGAAACTCATCGAAAAAGATCACACCCTGAGTCAGTGCACCGGCGGTGGCCCTCCTGCCAAACCAGTCTACTTCAGGACCTGGGAGGAGAAGGTGCGAGACATGCTACCACCAGAGAGCGTCCATGGGCTAACATACATACCAGAGCCTGGTGAGTACACAAACAACATACCCAAGATTGTGTGGCAAGGGGACAGTGAAACCATGCACCGCAAGCAAAGCCACAGTAACCAATAGATAATCATCCCAAGAAGTGTATGCCAGTCAGACAAACGCAATACCTGCCATCTCATAGTGACTTGGAACTGTATCATGACATGCACCAACCTACAACCAAATAGAGCAAACAGTGGCACAAAGCTAAATCGACACTGCCAGACAGTTTGCCACCACAAACACACTACCTCACAGTGCAGCTGACTGACAGGAAGGAATAGTGGGGATGCAGGTGAAGTGAGTGTATCCAAAAACATGATGGGTTCTGTAGTCACAGATAATGCTCCCCCTCCTGATTGGCCCATCAACACCTCTCTGAAACATGCCCACATCACAGGGAGTGGAAAATGACTGACAAGATGGCTGACACTGGGTCCTGCTGTGGGGAGCACAAGGCCCTGGTAGGGCATGTGCGCAATTCAGAAGCAGGACACCACTGACTGACATCCTGAAAGACAACTTGCACGCACTCCAATTGAAGCACGTTTCATGATGGGAAGTCTGGCCGGGTGGGAAGGAGGACTGACAGCTCTGACCATACTTCCCAGCATGTGGAGAAACACCCCCCCCCCCCCCAACACAAACTCCACACAACTCACCGGGTAGAATGCATTGACCTACACCTCAGTGAAATATCATCAAAAGATACCCCGTACTGGGTGCTGCTGAGTGAAGCACAGGGGCTCTCTTTGGACTTGTAGCCAAACAAACACCAGGATTTCACAGTCAGCCTCTTGCCATTGCTGTCACACCCTCTCACAGAAAAGCAGACTCAAGAGGGAGGAAGTATGGGCATGCTGGGAAGGGGGAGTAGGCAATAGCATGATGGGAGTCGCAGTCACAGACAATCTACACCCACCCACACGGCCCAGCAAGCATACACTGAACCATGCTCGCCTCACAGGGAGTGGGAAGGGACTGACAAGATGTCTGACACTGGGCTCTGTTGTGGGGAGCACAAGGCCCTGCTGGGAAATGGGCAACAACAAACACCAGGACTTCACAGTCAGCCATCTTGCCATTGCTGTCACACCCCCTCATAGGAAAGCAGAATCAAGAGGGAGGAAGTCTGGGCATGCTGGGAAGGGGGGAGTCACCAAGAGCATGATGGGAGTCGCAGTCACAGACAATCTACACCCATCCACATGGCCCAGCAAGCATACACTGAACCATGCTCGCCTCACAGGGAGTGGAAAGGGACTGACAAGATGTCTGACACTGGGCTCTGTTGTGGGGAGCACAAGGCCCTGCTGGGAAATGGGCAACAACAATCTCAAACTCTGTCCGTGACAAGCTGAAAAAAAGCAGTGTACAGGCAGGCATCTGTTCGTACAGTAGAAAATGTCATGTTTGTGAACCATTGATGCCTGTAGAAACATAACTCACATTGTGTGTCTCTTCCAAACACAGGAGGAGCTGGGGGCCCAGCACCAAATGAAGAGGAGTCCCAGGCCCAGACTCTGGTGACACTGAGCTCTCTGGTTTGTCTCTGTCTCTGTCCTCTTCGGATGACGACGACCAACCTAGCCCCTCTGGTGTGAGTCATCATGCAGCACCAGCAGCATCAATATCTGCACCCCCTGTACCACCATCTGGACAACGACAGGGCACCCCCGCCAACACGGACAGACCAAGGCCTCTGAACACCCACAGCACAGGGACACAGGACCCCCGGAAGCTACAGCAAACACCACCAGCAACACCACCCAAGGGGTCCCAGTGTCACCTGTGCGTCCCGCCACTGGTCCTGCCTGTGTGGATAGGGGTGCTGGGAGGGGTGGGAGGCAGAGGGCGTACCTTGCAGAGGGGTCTGGACTGCATGATGACCCCCAACTGGCACGCATCATAGATGCGTACCAGGATAGCACCGGAGGATTTGGCCAGGTAGTGGGGATCCTCAAGGACATGCAACAAAAGCAGGCTGCCCACTATGCCCGCATGGAGGCCATGTGGGATGCCCTTACTGCGGTGCATCGTGACATACTCCAATGCCTCTGCCAGCTCAACACAAACCTGTCCACACCTCCCTGTGTGGCCACAACATCTGTTACAACACCATCTGCCAGCGCCACAGGGAGGGAGGAGGACTCTGGCGGAGAGTCCCCTGCACCGCAGAGGCCTGCACCTGAGGATCCTCCCCCCAGGAAGAAGAGGGGTCATCCGAAGAAGGACATGTGAGAGGCAGATGTCCCAGCACATCCCCCATGGCCTCTAAACCTGTTCTGGACAATGTTCTTTGTGTGCAACCCATTCACCTTGTCCAATCGCACACAACTCGCCCACATGACATGGAGGGTTCATGTTGGGCCAATGTAGCAGATGACTGTGGACTTCATTCTGGACATTTCATCTACCAGCACTTCCAACTCTAATGTGAACTTTGGATTCCAAAACGAATGTACAGCACCCACCATCCTGTGCACTTTCCTCAGACATGTTCGAAAATAAACTCACCAGTACACCATACTTGCCTCTGTTGTGATTCCAAATTGTCATGTGTCATGGAGATGTCGATCTGCTACACAACACAGTGCATGCCAAATACTGCAACAATGTGACCAACGTCAGGTGAGTCATGGTGACGTGACACATGTGAGGGAGACACACCACAATGGCAACACAACACATACTCACCATGGCCATGTTGCTCATCACACACAATGATGGTGACCTGAAACACATAGGTATGCACAACCACAACACCTATCCACAGTCAGTGGTAACAAGTCCACAGGTGAGGTAAGCAAATGTCACTCAGATGTGGGAAGACAGACAATGCACCTAACAAAGCATAGCACAGGTTCATTACACATCAGCAACATGTTTATTCCACAATAGTTGCAAGGCAATTGTATGTTACGGTGGACACACTGTAACAGAGTGTCTGAGAATTGTAGTGCAGGGGTGTGTGGCACATCACTTGATGTCAATTGACTACTCCTACACTGGTGTCGGATTCTGGGTGTTGGGGGTCAGTGTTGAACAAACAACAGGCAAATTACCCTGTGAAGGACAGACACAAGACACAGTCAAAAGCACAGCAGGAGAGAAATGCAATACACATGCACCAAACATGTCACAATAAACCTACACAAAAACAAGTTAGCAGTACTACCCTATTGTGGAGTACACACCACCTGAATGGACACATCACTGCACACATCCAGTCAAGTGGCACACAGACACACTAAGACAGCAACAGAGCAGCCACAACACATTCCAGGCTACCTCCATACATTGACATAACAACCCTGGAAACTCACATTCAGGTGAAGAAGTTGTTGATGAGCTGTGAGTGGACGTCACCCTCATCCTCATCATCACTGGCATCTTGGCCCTGGACGGGATCCTCCACAGGTCCTGGAGGTTGGTCATCGTCATCCTGGATGAGAGGCACCTTCTTCCACACTGCCATGTTGTGTAGAATGCAGCATACAAGGATTATTTTGCATACCTTTGCAGGTTCATATGGGAGGGCCCCTCCGGTCTTGTCCAGGCAGCGAAAGCAGCTTTTCAGGAGGCCGAATGTCCGCTCAATCACCCCCCTGCTCCGACCATGTGCCTCATTGTAGCGCATCTCGGCTGGTGTCACAGGGTTCCTGAGGGGTGTCAGCAACCCGGCATGTTGGAGTCACCTACACACACAAAAATGAACAAGTAGCTGAGTTTTGTAGTAGTGCGGAATACAACATTGACAAACACACAATAATAAACAGTCAGTACACACCGACAAGCCAGGCATGCTGAGCTGGCATCTGTGACATCAGCGTTGCAATGTGACTACTCCTCATTATGTAGACATTGTGCGCAGAACCAGGGAACTGTGCACAAACATTTGTGATACACATGTCTGCAAGACATACCACCAGAGCATTGATCGAGTGGAAATGTTTCCTGTTCAGGTGTGCCTGCTCATGTGCCTGTGGTGGTATCAGGGCCACATGTGTCCCATCAATAGATCCGATGACGTTCTGCATCCTCCCCAGTGTATAAAAGGCATCCTTTATTTCAGGGAGTTCAGCTGGGCTCGGGAACTTGATGTACAGGTCTAGGAAATGCAACATCCTCTCCAAGACATCGCGTAGCACCCGACTAAACATAGTTTGCGACATACCACCAGCAGTAGCCACAGTGTACTGAAAGGTACCAGTAGCAAAGAAGTGCAGGGCTGCCATCACCTTCACCTCTGAGGTCAGTGCTGTAGGCTATGACCGACCAGGTAGCAGATGTGGCGCCAACTGCTCCGCCAACTCCTCAATCAGTGGCCTGGTGAAGCGGTACCGTCGGATGCAGTCGCGTTACTGCATGGTTGCAAGGTCTGGGAACGGTCGATGGACAGCTGGTGCCCTGCAGAACAGAGATGAACAAAGGAAGATTGTCAGTTCATCCACCCATGTGGCCATGACCAGGCTCAATATCACATGATAGTTCATGACATTACAAAATGTACTGAGGTGTGTGCTGTTGGGCATGGACACATATGTCTCCTACATGACCATCACCTCACATCTCAATTCCACATGTCCACATGAGTCCCATGTAGTGCAATGTCCAATCATCTGGCTGTGCCACCCGACCTATGTACTGCTGTGACATTACAAACACACACCACAGTGACAAGTGAGGCCTGATGTCTCCTAGGAATCACAGATCTTTGCCATGCAGATACCCAGGGTCCCTGTATTGCCACATCGACAATGCCATGGACATGGCGTATCACGTACACACCACAAGGCAAGCGTGAGTCCCACAGGTAGTGGCCACTGTTGTCCCTGTAGGCCCTACATGTACGTCTCTTAGACACACACACACACCATCAAGGTAGATGCATATACCACATGGATGTGGAGACAGTCTCCCATTGGGCAAATTTGATCAACCACATCTGAGACACAACATGCACACAGACTGTGGGTGCACATCCAAATTGTGGCTACAGGTCTCACTGTGACATACATGCCATCAACCCCAGGACTCAGGGTGTATGTGACATGCCCTAAACATATCCAACATGAAACTGTGTCCGTGACTCATGCCCATTACTGTACATTTGCACATCACAGTGGTAATGTGCACGACACACAAAGGATTTTGCCCCCATGTACATGTGCACAGCCTGGGAGTGGCTGAACAAAAGTGCCACCCAACAAACCAAATTTGCCCCCCCAACACACAGGGAATGCAGCCTAACATGCCATGGGACACTGTGTGGTCAATGCTGTAGTGTGGTAGGTGTGCACAGGTGTCCCTGGCAAGTAATTGTGTGTTGAATCCGTCGAATAGTCACACCAATGAGCTCCGCCGCCGGTGACAATGCGTACGCATTGCACGGTTCATGACCGAGCCGTGCGTACGCTTTGCCATTGACTGCAATGAGCTCTGACGCGGGTGACAATGCGTACGCATTGCACGGTTCATGACCGAGCCGTGCGTACGCTTTGCCATTGACTGCAATGAGGTCCAACGCGGGTGACAATGCGTACACATTGCACGGTTCATGACCGAGCCGAGCGCGTGCTTTGCCATTGACTGCAATGAGGTCCGACGCGGGTGACAATGCGTACGCACTGCACGGTTCATGACCAAGCCGTGCGTACGCTTTGCCATTGACTGCAATGAGGTCCGACGCGGGTGACAATGCATACGCATTGCACGATTCATGACCGAGCCGTGCGTACGCTTTGCCATTGACTGCAATAACGTCCGACGCGGGTGACAATGCGTACGCATTGCACGGTTCATGACCAAGCCGTGCGTACTCTTTGCCATTGACTGCAATGAGGTCCGACGCGGGTGACTATCATGCATACGTGTCGGGCAGGCATGGTCCGAGACAGGCCTACGCCTTGGCCATTGAATCGTATGGAGATGGGTGCATGTGTATTTTCAAAATACGCGTTGTACTGTCAGTTGACCGAGCCGGGCGCACCCATTGGCTCTGGACTGTCATGGAGACGGATGCGGATTCAAGACTTGTACGAGTTGTGCGCTGGAAATCCAGTTGGATGCCTACAACAATGTTGCAATTACTAGTGTGTCATGAAGGTGAAGATTTGAACGATGCGGAAGGCGTATACGAGTCTTACATTTCCATGGATTGGCCAGATTCATAGAATGCAACTGTGTTGGACCTATCACTTGGGACACATGGCACAGATTCTGCCTTTGCAACACAGATATAAGGCTGGCTGGCCCCCAGGGAGCTCACTTGCCTGCACTACATGCTCCCGGACCACATCCCTGCTACCACTGCTGCTGTCTCTGCATCCTCTGGCTCCTGCTATGACACGTACTCTGGAGAGGACCCCAGCCTTCACTAAGGAGGAGAACCAGGCCCTGCTGGACGGGCTCCTTCCACAGTACAGCAAGCTTTATGGGAAACCAGGGGAGCAGGTGAGTGTGCAGTCCACTGCCTTCCTAATTGTGCATGTTGTCTGACTAGCAGTACAGGCAGTGTGTACACCAGTGGCAAGCATTCTCACTGACTACTTTCATCCCCCAAAGTGTGTAGTGACATGTAATGAACAGGTGTTCTGCTGCTAAAGTGCATTAGTGTAAGCTTAAACTTCCCAGGCATTGTTAACATGTCAGACATGCAGGTGATTTGTCCTCCCCCATGGTTGCACTACCTGTGTAACTCATTTCTGTGAGGAATCGCGGACCTTGGCGCCTGCCTAGCGTCTAAAAACTACAAATCCCGGCAGCCCTAGCACCAGGAAGTAGGCGTCTATATAGAGGACGTCGCGCACGGCAGAAGGCGTGCGTTATTTTGAATCCGAATCTGCATCCCCCGTCCATCGGAGCTTGGCGTCCAGGCGGGAGGTGCCTTCCGAGGAAACCTGAAGTAAAGAGGCGAGAGACGCGACGACCTTTTCCAGCCCCCGTCGTTCGGAGCTAGGCATCCCGGCGGGAGTTGGAGGAGGAGTCAGAGCGAAGCCAGGGGTAGCAGGTGAGCGCGGTGGGCCGAGCTCGGCTGAGCTCACATACCCTCCGCCCCCATATTGTTACAGCGACTCTCCCGCGTTTCTGACCTTTCTAGCCAGACAGCGGCTTGGCTTAGTCGTGCTGTCAGAGTTTGGATAGCACCCAAACCTACGAGCTCGGAGGAGCTCACTTGCGTTTTGTCAGCGCCCAAGGAGGCGCAACTATATCATAAGCTCGGAGGAGCTATACCATAAGTAATAGCGAGACTTTGGGACTTACGTGGGTATGAAGGCTAGGTGGGACGAGTAGAACCCTAGCGTGTTGATATTCACTGTGTGAAGGAGCGCTACAACGCCGGACTCCTTGGCGTCGGTGATTTCACCGTGGAAGCCGGTATTGCCTATACTCCGCTAGCTGTAGTGTGCTTTAGAATGAGACATGGATAGGGCGTTTAAACTCACTGTGGTGGTTATGGCCTGGTTAGGCTGATTTCTTGGTTGTTTGTATTGAAGGTGTGGGACATAGTAAACACCTATCGTTAGTGAGACCTACTGAGAGTAGACTGTATTGTGTTTGGTTTGTATACATTTGCTTTTGTCATTTCAGAACCCTTTCCCTGCTGACCCTTCCCCTTTCCTTCCCTCGCCTGATCGCCTCTGGGCTCCGTAACCCTTGGTTGGAGTCCGGGGATATCGGGAGGTGGACATACTTAACATCAACCGGACCCTGAGGAACTCCAACCTGACAGAATAACGCACCTAAGTTAGGTGCTCCTCCCGGTCCGGGGTGGGTGTTGGGTATGACGTCCTTAGAAGACGTAGTGCAGGCTTTGGCCTTAGTTCAGCAGGAACTGATAGCTTCACGATTAGAATCCACAGCGCTGCGAGACAGAGTGGATAGGTTGTCCCGTAACCCTTTTGACGTAGCGTCCTCTAGTGGACAACAGGTACATGTGACGGTACCCCCACCTATCCCTTTGGCTAGTCCTGAGAGATATGCGGGAGACCCGCAGAAGATCCAGATCTTCCTGACTCAAATAATGTTGCATTTTTCGTGCAAACCATCGTCCTTTCCCTCCAACCACTCTAGAGTGGCTTTCGCTATCTCTTATCTAGTGGGTGACGCGGCGTCATGGGCGGTCCCTCTGGTTCGAAATAACGATGCCATCCTATCTGACTGGGAAGCCTTCAGAGCCGCGTTAGAAGGAGTGTTCGATAGGAGAACCACCACGTTTAGTACCGACAAGGAGTTGCTATCCTTGAGGCAAGGAAAGAGTGACTTGGTGACCTACCTCACGTCCTTCACCCGGCTAGTAGCCGAGGCCTCCTGGCCAGAGGAAAAAAGAATGTCCTTGTTCTATCAAGGACTAAGTGAAGACCTAAAAGATGTGGTGGCACAGATAGATCCGCAGCCGACTACCTGCGCTGCCCTAATGAATTTGGTCTTGAGATTGGACGGCCGCATGGCCGAAAGAGGAGTAGACAGATACAAGGGTAGTGGTGCTACGGGGGGATGCCACCGGAAAGAGCAGAACCCGGTTCCCGTAGCTCATGAACCCATGGAGGTTGGGGCCGTAAGACCCGCCCTATCTCGGTCTGAAAGAGAGAGTCGCCGCGCCTTGGGGCTCTGTATGTATTGTGGGAAAAAAGGGCATTTCGTACGGGAATGCCCTTCTAAGCCCAAGAACCCTGCAATGCCGTATAGAGGCAAGAAGGCCGCAGTTTCGGTCATGGCGACTGACACAAGTAACCCTGAGTTGCGCGTCCCAACACGACCCGAGGATACGGTCTGGCAGATACCTTCCCTCACTCATACCAAGTCTACGGACACCTCAGCACATATTGTCTTGCAGGCCAGCTTGGAAATAGGGGTCCAGGAGCATCAGGTACGAGCCATGTTGGACTCAGGAGCAACAGGCAACTTCATCGACAGCGGACTGGTAAGCTCGCTGTCCATAGACGTAGTGCCTCGGGAATCCCCAGAGGAAGTCTTAGCGGTGGATGGTGAACCGTTGAAATCAGGACGAATCACTCTCCACACTAAGATTCTAAAGATGACCTTATTAGAAGGTGACAGACAGCATCAGGAGGAGATCGAATTCAACATTATAGCTGCTCCCCAATATGACCTAATCCTGGGGATGCCTTGGTTTGTACTACATAATCCAACAGTAAATTGGCAGGAGCGTACAGTACGGTTCTTGTCGGAGGGTTGTGCAGAACAGTGTATGCAGGTCCCTCGCTCACGTGCCCTTGCCCTAGCAGTTCCCTTCTGCCTGGCTACTGCAGCAGAAAAAGACGTGGAATTACCAGAGGCGTTGGCAGATTACGCTGAGGTATTCAATAAACAACAGGCTGAAGGGCTTCCCCCGCATAGGCCTTTTGATTGTAGAATTGATTTGGTGGACGAGGCGGTGGTCCCATCATGTAGGGTGTATGCCTTATCCGAGCCCGAAACCCGTCACTTACGAGACTATCTTGATCGGTACCTGGCATTGGGATTCATCAGGCCTTCTCGCTCCCCTGCGGCGTCGCCCCTCTTTTTTATAGTTAAGGCCAACGGGGAATTGAGGGCCTGTTGTGATTATAGGATGTTGAACAAAAACACGGTTAGGAACCGGTACCCATTGCCCCTGATCAGCGTCCTGTTGGATCAAGTGCGGGAGGCAGTGATCTATACCAGGTTGGACCTTCGTGGGGCGTACCATTTGGTGAGGGTCAAACGAGGGGACGAGTGGAAAACCGCTTTTAAAACCAGGTTTGGCCTATACGAGTACTTGGTAATGCCGTTCGGGCTCTGTAACGCCCCGGCGGCTTTCCAGTTCTTTCTAAATGAGGTGCTGCATGAGTACATGGACATCTTTGTAGTGGTATATATAGATGATATTTTAATTTACTCGGCGGCAGGGGAAGATCACACGCGGCAGGTCAGGCTGGTGTTGGAAAAGTTAAGAGCCAATCAGCTATACTGTAAACTCAGTAAATGTGAGTTTGGGGTAACCACAGTAGAGTTCTTGGGGGTGATCCTGAAGCCAGAAGGGTTGAGCATGTCCGACAGAAAGGTACTGGCAATACGTGAGTGGCCCACTCCTAAGTCAGTGCGGGATGTACAATGCTTTTTGGGCTTCGCGAATTACTATCGCAGGTTCATCCAGGATTTCTCACACATCGCGGTACCCATAACTTGATTGCTACGGAAAGGAGTATCTTTCATTTGGACAACGGAAGCAACAGCAGCTTTCGAACACTTGAAAACTACGTTCACCACAGCACCAATACTCCGACATCCACAGACCGACGTTCCGTTTATAGTGGAGGCGGATGCATCAGAGGAGGCAATAGGGGCAGTGCTGTCTCAAAGAGACAAACTTACAGGACGGCTGCACCCCGTGGCCTATTTGTCAAAGAAATTAGACAAGGCAGAGGTGAATTACACCATTGCCGAAAAAGAGCTCCTGGCAATAAAGACGGCCTTTCAGGAATGGCGACACTACCTGTGGGGGGCTCAACATCCGGTAGTGGTGTATTCGGACCACCGCAATCTACTGTATATGAAGACCGCGCGGCACTTAACCCCGCGCCAAATGAGATGGACACTCTTTTTTGCGGAATTCGACTTCAGCATTACGTTCCGGCCTGGCATCGACAATAGGAAGGCCGACGCCTTATCTAGACAGGCGCTGAAGGATGGGGGCGGTACACCGGCCCCCCTGGCGATCATCGATCCCGCCAAGGTGATCTGTATCGTGAGAGCGGACGAGTTCTTGGAAGAGATACGAAGTAGTCGCTCTGTGGACGAGTGGAAAAGGTGGGGCGCCAAGGAGGGGGTACGCTCCATCCAAGAAGGGCTCATCTTGTACAGACAGAGGTTGTTCGTTCCCACCAAGGCTCTTAGGAAGAAGGCCTTTCAATGGTGCCACATCTCACCTTTGGCGGGTCATCCAGGGATTCGCAAGACAACTGAGGCATTGACCAGGCATTTCTGGTGGGAAAAGATGAACAAAGACGTCCGTCTATGGGTCAACGCTTGCGAGGTGTGTGCACGTCACAAGAGCGAGCGAGGTAAAAGAAAAGGGAAGCTGCTCCCGTTACCCACGCCGCAGCAGCCGTGGAGGAATATAAGCCTGGATTTCATCACAGGATTACCAGCTGAAGATGGATATTCGGCCATCCTGGTGGTGGTGGACAGCCTGACCAAAATGGGGCATTTTATTCCGTGTCACAATCTCCCAACAGCGGGACAGACGGCACAACTGTTGTTAACACACGTGGTACGCCTGCACGGATTGCCTGCGGTCATTGTGTCGGATAGGGGCCCCCAATTCGTAGCCAGCTTCTGGAAAACGTGGTGCAAGGCGTTACAGATTGAGTCCGCGACATCCACCAGCTTCCATCCTCAATCCGATGGCCAAACTGAGCGTCTCAACCAAACGCTAAAACAATATCTGAGATGTTACGTGTCACAGTCACAAGAATCGTGGGTGTCTATGCTGTGGATGGCCGAACTGGCGTACAACGGAGCATGGCACAGTTCGATTGGGGTGTCACCGTTCAGGGCCAACTTCGGGTACGATGCGAAAACACTACCGGTGTCTTTACCAGAGGGGGTTGGCAATCAACCTGCCGTTCAGTCCCGGTTGAGGACCTTGCGTTCTCTTCACAGGAAAATGCAACGGGCGCTACAGGCAGCGAAGCACAAATATAAACGATGGGAGGACCGTAGGAGAATCGACGGCCCATCGTATGCGGTGGGAGATAGAGTTTGGCTATCCACCAGGTATATACGGTTTAAGTGGCGTAGTGTCTTCCACCCTAGGTTCATTGGGCCTTACCGGATCGTAAGAAGAATTAATCCCGTGGCATACAAACTCCGGTTGCCGAGTTGCCTGCGGATCTACCCGGTTTTTCACTGCAGTTTGCTGAAACCAGCGGTGTCTGCCGCACGAAGGGTGCCTCCTCCGGTTTGGGTGGATGGTGGCTTGGAATATGAAGTCCGGAGCATCCGCGACGCTAGATACCGTGGGGGCAAGTTGTGGTTCCTGGTGTCCTGGAAGGGATATTCCACGGAAGAGGACTCGTGGGAACCTTCGGACGCGGTGCATGCCCCGGCGGCGGTGAGGAGGTTCTACGTGAGGAATCCGATGAAGCCAGGATCTAGGAGGCGCTTGGGGAGGGGACATACTGTGAGGAATCGCGGACCTTGGCGCCTGCCTAGCGTCTAAAAACTACAAATCCCGGCAGCCCTAGCACCAGGAAGTAGGCGTCTATATAGAGGACGTCGCGCACGGCAGAAGGCGTGCGTTATTTTGAATCCGAATCTGCATCCCCCGTCCATCGGAGCTTGGCGTCCAGGCGGGAGGTGCCTTCCGAGGAAACCTGAAGTAAAGAGGCGAGAGACGCGACGACCTTTTCCAGCCCCCGTCGTTCGGAGCTAGGCGTCCCGGCGGGAGTTGGAGGAGGAGTCAGAGCGAAGCCAGGGGTAGCAGGTGAGCGCGGTGGGCCGAGCTCGGCTGAGCTCACATACCCTCCGCCCCCATATTGTTACAGCGGCTCTCCCGCGTTTCTGAGCTTTCTAGCCAGACAGCGGCTTGGCTTAGTCGTGCTGTCAGAGTTTGGATAGCACCCAAACCTACGAGCTCGGAGGAGCTCACTTGCGTTTTGTCAGCACCCAAGGAGGCGCAACTATATCATAAGCTCGGAGGAGCTATACCATAAGTAATAGCGAGACTTTGGGACTTACGTGGGTATGAAGGCTAGGTGGGACGAGTAGAACCCTAGCGTGTTGATATTCACTGTGTGAAGGAGCGCTACAACGCCGGACTCCTTGGCGTCGGTGCTTTCACCGTGGAAGCCGGTATTGCCTATACTCCGCTAGCTGTAGTGTGCTTTAGAATGAGACATGGATAGGGCGTTAAAACTCACTGTGGTGGTTATGGCCTGGTTAGGCTGATTTCTTGGTTGTGTGTATTGAAGGTGTGGGACATAGTAAACACCTATCGTTAGTGAGACCTACTGAGAGTAGACTGTATTGTGTTTGGTTTGTATACATTTGCTTTTGTCATTTCAGAACCCTTTCCCTGCTGACCCTTCCCCTTTCCTTCCCTCGCCTGATCGCCTCTGGGCTCCGTAACCTTTGGTTGGAGTCCGGGGATATCGGGAGGTGGACATACTTAACATCAACCGGACCCTGAGGAGCTCCAACCTGACAATTTCCCTTTGTGATGATGACATGTATATCCAAATGTGTACATCACAAATATGGGACATGTGTGTTAATATACTTTTAACTTTGTCATCCTCACAGGTTGATGCCCACCAGAAGCAGGAGATATGGCTGACCATCGTCCGGGCAGTTTGTTCGGTGGGGGTCTACAAGCGCCGGATCCGCAACTGCCAGAAGAGGTGGCAGGACCTTCGGGGCTGGACCCGGAGGATAGCTAGAGTCCAGCTGAAGCTGTCACCTCCATGCAGGAGGGGTGTACACCGGACCCTGACCCCCCACATGCTCCGGATCCTGGCGGTGGTCTTCCCGGACCTGGATAGGCAGCTGAAGGCCAGACAGCAGCAAGAAGGGGGTAAATCCATGCCTAATGTGTGTACTATGTCTGACATGAGAATGGCAGTCTTTTGGCCTGGTCACACTTCCACATTACGTTGGTCTTGTAGACCAATACACAGGTCCCTCAATTGTGTGATGCATCCTCCTCATCTGTTCCACAGGTGTGGCCCCTACAGTCTGTTGCTTGTGTCACTAGGGCACTGTGTCCCTGCAGTCAGCAATGCTTCAGCTAACGGACAGCATCTGTCCCCGTGACTCTGTGTGTGTTTCATGGGTGGTTCAATTGTTTGCCCAATGCCTGTTATCTGACATGTGATCTGCGTGTGCCCTTGATATGTGTTCCAATTGCTGGTCTGACTTGCCACATGTGGCTGGGGTATTTCAAACAAAACCATGCAGCAGGGGACTCCAATTTGTGGGCCTCAGGAGTATGTATATCAAGTATGTCACACTTGCTTAGCCACCTGACTACTGTCCAGGGCCAAACACTGTTTCACATAGACCTGGGCAGCCATGCCTCCTCAAGGGCATTTAGAAACACTCTGTAATCCCACTCCTGTGTATCAACTTACAGGTTGTGCTTAGTGACATGTGCCTTCAGGTGTCTGCCTCTGTGTCATTGTGGTGTGGCTTCCTGTTACGTACAACTGGGGTGTCCATGATTTTGAGGGTCAGTAGGACATCTGAGATGTGACTGTGTGAGACAAGAGCTGTGTGACATATAGGTGTGTGATCATCTGACAGCGTACAATGGTGTATGCAACTGTGTACTTCAGGCAGCTGAGTTACATGCACGGAAGAATGTGATGTGCTAATGTACATGAAGTTGTGTTTGCAGAGACTCATATGTCTGATTTGCATGATGTGGGACTTCTGGGTCCTGGATATGTTGTTTGCAGGGGATGGGCAAGTGCACTTGTCAGCAGCAGAGTTTGCTTTACCCCTGAGCTATGATTGTGACACAGTGCATACTGTTGTTGTCTGGATGCCCTGCCCCTGTGACAGGAGACAGTGTTGACTGACTTTCCAGGCATTCCAGTGCCATGGCATTTAATTTGCTATGAGGGATCCTGCATTGTGTTCAAGTGTGCACCATGCACCCCATTGTGGCATTGACTATCTGGACATGAGAACATCATAGTGTGTGTTGCTGGCATGCATCACAAGCATGTCGAATGAATATCTGCCCATCCCTTCATCCGGACACCTGTACTGAGTCAGTGGCAAGAGATGTGCTGTGTGTATAGTGACATACTCCTACATGTTCACTTGCATGTCCAACTGATGTGTGGGTGGTGCATGTCAGGACATTGGGATATTAGCATCCAACATGCAACAGACATATGGGTGCAAGTCAAGGAGGGATATGTGTGCCATGGTTGATGTTGAGAATGACAATTGGCTTATTCTAAACAATGTTGGCACTTTGAGCAGTGTTCAGCTGATGATGCCAGGGCTTGCCCTGTGTTGTGATGTACTCACTGTGGTGTGTGCAGTCAGTACCGGTAATTGATGTTGTTCTCTATCTTCCTATTCCTATCCAGATACATCCACGGCCACAGGTCGGGACAGCTCCACGGACCAGGAGGAGCCACAGAGCCTGACAGGGACACAAGGAGACGAGGCGGGGGGACACAATGGCACGGAGGGTGAGTGGAGCCACACCGAGGAGTCGTCAGCACCATCCCCCCCAGCTGAGGGCCACAGCAGCTCTGAGGATGACTCCCTTGTGGAGGCGGGTGTCAGCAGCCCCCCAGCTAGTGAGGCTGTCCCCGCCACAGCCCCCACCACCACTATCACCACCCTCCCATCGGCTCCCATCCCAGAGGTCCGTGGAGGCTCCCGTGTTCGGGAGCATGTCTCATTTGTGCCAGGCACTGCACCTCCTGCCCCTGTGTCCCCTGCTGCCCTGAGTGAGGAGTCTGTGGACTTACTTAGACAGATCCATGTAGGGCAGACATCGATGCTGAGTGTCCTCCATGCACACACCACTCTGTTGACGCAACTGGTGTCGTTCATGGAGGGCATTTCATCGGCCATGTCTGCCCTCCAGAGGACCAATCAGTCCGTGGCCTCCTCCCTGACGGCAGCAGTGTCCCTCCTCCAACAGTCCCGCACCCCTCCTACCCCTGCACCACCCACGACTCCTAGCAGCCTACCTATCCCAAGCACACACACACCTGCACATTCTCATAAAGCCACAGATACGGGCAGCACACAAACACCCAAACCAAGGACTAGACGTGTACACAAGCAAGTGCAGGGGACTGATACCACACTCACAGGGGCTGGTTTGCAGACACACACACAGTCATCCACAACCACTCCGCAGTCCTCCGAAACCTCTCCCTCCCAGCCCCCTTCCCTTGCCTCACCTGCAACCCCATCTCCCCAGAAGCTCTTCCTCTGCGACCTTGGCCTCTTCCCCACTGACCCAGCAGATCCAGATTACAAGGGGAAGAGGAAGTCCCCACACACAGAGGGGAGTGCCCCTCACACCCGGACACCCTCCCCTAGGTGCAATCAGACTTAGACCCCCACCCGCAAGTCCCCCCGGAGTCAGAAGAGCAAGACCCCACCGCCGACACGCAGCTCCAAGGCAAAGTCTCCGTCCTCCATCCCCCAGGCCACCACTCCAGAGGTTCCCCCGCCACACCCTGCCCCGGGTTCCCCCACCCACAGATACACCATCCCCAAAATGCTGAGGCCCTCTCCCATAACCACTTGCTCCTCCACACCCGGTCAGACAGTTAGTGCCACTGATGTGGGGACCGTGTCCCCCCCTCTGTCCTGCCGACCTCACCTGCACCCCATTCCGCTTCCATGGATTTAGGCACTGCAGTGGAGTCCACGACCATCCCGTCTGACTTGGGCACTGCAGTGGGGACCCAATCCACTCCATCTGACCAGCCCACTGCAGTTGTGCCGGCACCCACCCCATCTGACTTGTGCCCCACAGTTGTGACTGCACCCACCACTTCAGTCAGCTCCACTGAAGTTGCAAGTGACTCTCCTGCATCCACCACCCCTTCACTGCCTCCTTCTGCTGCACCCTGATCCTGTCCCTGCAGTGCCTGGCCTACCCCCATGTATGCCCCTCCGAGGGGATGTCCCCTGTCCTAAGCAGTGCAGGCAAGCAACGTGTGACAGTTGTCACTCAAGTTCACTCCTTGTAATTTGATGATGGACTGGTCATTGGCCTTTTGTTTGAACGGACGTTTGCATTTTTCATCTGCTGAATAAAGCTTTTTTCTTTATCCTTGTGAACTTGATTTAGCTGTACATTAGGTTGATGATGTTTAGCATGCCCTTAGACCTGTAATACTTGGTTTCCAATGTTGAATACTAAGGTGTTGATGTGAGGTACTCCATGTGGGCCATGAGATATGTATCCTATTCTGGTGGGTATCCATGTCATCCTTTGCAGCTAACTGGGTGTGTCATGATTAACAATTTGATAACATCTCTGTGAACATTTCATTTGCATGGTCACATCTGTGGCTTACACCCATGCACATATGATGTGCTTCCCATTGTCCAGTTTGTCTGTTTCCCTGACTTTGGGCGCATCTCCACTGGACCTACAGGTGTGGGCATCATTGGTATAGGAGCAACTTGGTCCTCTGTGCAACTTGCTGTACATATGTGTTGAGTATGTGCAGATGACTTAGGGGAGACACACGTACCCAGGCTGTTGTGACCAGTTGCTGTTCATTCCAGCTTGTGTCACATGTGTCTGTTGTGCTCCCTCTCATCTCACAATGCCTGATTGCCCACTAAGGGGGTCCCAATGATGGTTTAATTTTGCATGGCACTGTGCCCACATCTGTGTCACTGTGGTTCAGCTTCCCTCATGTGTTGTGTATTTGCCTGGGGATACTGAGACACACACACACACACATGTTGTGTCAGATGTGCAGTGTGAGGTTGCCTATTTGTGTGTGTGCATCTGCATCAGTGCATTGTTATTGCTGTTGTGGGCCATTGTCTGGATGCTGTTTCTGTGATTTTCCCTGCAGTCCCTGTGAGTCATATCACATCATTGTGCACATTCATCCTGGTTGTTAGGTGCCATTGCTGCCATGGAATGGGAGTTTGTGAGCTGACACCTACAGTCTACACAGGTTGTTTTGTTTGGTGTGTCTATTTTCGAGATGTGTGTATGCTTTGTGATGGTCACTTCTGCTCTTGTGTCATTGTACACTGTATGCATTGTCAGCCCCCATGTGTGGTGCTTGTCTGCACATAGCCACGAGTATGTTTCGTTTTCACAGCACTGTTAGCCTCACCACATCTCTGTGGGTATGGGACACAACCACAGGTTTGCCCGAGAAGTATTTAATGTGTTGGGAGCAGGGATCATACATGCTGTTTGTTATTTGCAGCTTTAACCATGATGATACTTACCTTTTGGTCACTGTGATGAGGGGGGGTTTAGACCCCATCACCACAATGCTCAACATCTGCTGCAGTTTGGACCCCACACTTAACTTTTGTTCTACACAGTGAGGGGGTAATAGTTTTACATTGACACAGTGCTATTGTGATGCTTGCCTTGTGTAGGCCACACTCATTTGTTGGTCATACATGTGCTGTTAGTTACATTGTATGTTCGAAGTCATAATCACTGTTGTGGGCATTTGTCACAGACTACACACTGATGTCATGATGTTAGGGGGATGTATTTTGCTGACATACATAATGTTGGTGTGTGATGGATGTGTGGCGCATCACCCATCCTATGGGTGGGGGTGGCAGTAGTGCTAGGCAACAGGTCCCCTATGAATGGGGGTGGCAGGGGTGATGTGCAACATAAGCCCTATGAGTGGGGGTGGCAGGGGTGATGGGCAACATAAGCCCTATGAGTGGGGGTGGCAGGGGTGAAGGGCAACATAAGCCCTAGGGGTGGGGGTGGCAGTAGTGATGGGCAACAGGTCCCCTAGGGGTGGGGGTGGCAGTAGTGCTGGGCAACAGGTCCCCTATGAGTGGGGGTGGCAGGGGTGATGGGAAACATAAGCCCTATGAGTGGGGGTGGCGGGGGTGATGGGAAACATAAGCCCTATGAGTGGGGGTGGCAGGGGTGATGGGCAACATAAGCCCTAGGGGTGGGGGTGGCAGTAGTGCTGGGCAACAGGTCCCCTATGAGTGGGGGTGGCAGGGGTGATGGGCAACATCAGCCCTATGAGTGGGGGTGGCAGGGGTGATGGGCAACATAAGCCCTATAAGTAGGGGTGGCAGGGGTGATGGGCAACATAAGCCCTAGGGGTGGGGGTGGCAGTAGTGATGGGCAACAGGTCCCCTAGGGGTGGGGGTGGCCGTGGTACTGGGCAACAGGTCCCCTAAGAGTGGGGGTGGCAGGGGTGATGTGCAACATAAGCCCTATGAGTGGGGGTGGCAGGGGTGATGGGTAACATAAGCCCTATGAGTGGGGGTGGCAGGGGTGATGGTCAACATGAGCCCTATGGGTGGGGGTGGTAGTGGTGCTGGCCATGCAACCCCTATGGTGGCCTGTTGTTAGTGGCCAGGATATGGATCCCCTGTGTGTGTGTGACAGTTTGCGGGTACGTGACGTTTGTTTGTGTGTTAGGTGTCTGACTTACCGTCTGCGCCGTCGGCGTCGGTTCCTGATCCGGTCATAGATGTAGAGTACTGGTATGACCTGCGCGATGGGATTCATTATGTGTTTGTGTTGCACACGCTGCTTGTTGCTCCATCTCGTACCCATTGCAAGCTGGTCCGTCTCGTAGCCGTGGATTGAGTTGTGGCGCGAATCGTAGCTGATATGCTTTATTTCCGGATGCTGTGACGTGCCGTACGTGGTGACGCGTCCGGCACGTAGGAAGTACGCATCGTACTTGTCAGGGCGGAAACTGCTGTGGATACTGCTTCCTGGCGACTCGGTTCAGCGTTCGGGGTTACGGCTCGGATGGAGAATGAAGCTTGAATCACAGCCTACGTGTCGGTCGTGTTTTTGGCAGTTATGCGCATCATACTTCATCTACAGGACGGACCGGCTACGGGTACGTGTCGGTCGCACGGACAGCTCTCGGAGAGCTGTCCGACCCGGATCGGAATCGACCCCTGAGTGTATTAACACCTCCCTTATAACCCCAAACAACACAGGCAAATAATGTCGTCCAGTGTCAGTCCGCTTTATGACCACGTCACAGAGCCCAGGTAGGGGGCATGCATCACTAGTTAGAGTAAGTGTTCGAAGCATTCCGGTTGGCTAAACCAGTCTCAAGATTGTCATACAGGATGCTAATAGATGTTACTTTTAACCACATAATGTGCCTACTAGCCAACCAGCGGTGTGCATAATGAGTGCATTAGTGAGGAAATCAAAATACTTTTTTTGTAATTACCCATTTAAACAGCACTAGTTATTAAATAATGCGACTGACAAGGCTCGGTGCATCTTATGAAGTGCACCTTTCAGAATCCAACCTGATAATAAATGTACATTTCTTTAGGGGGCGCTAGTGCTGCATGGATAACGTGAATATTACCAGAAGTAGTCTTTGTCACTCACTATATGCTACTGCACAACAGGATTGAAATGATAAGTGTGGACAGGAGATGGCGCTAATGTGCTATTTATGAAATCCTGCACAGCTTTTACAATATGTAAAGGAAAGCATCCTGGCAACCGCAAAAACACAAACAAAAAATAGGCCAAACATTTACTTCTTCTAAGAGAGAAAGGAAACCAGTATGCTGCCAATTCCACAAACAGTCTTTCAAGAACACGTATAGGCTGCGCCCCAGCCCTTCCACGCAAATGTTGAGAATACCTATCGACAAGCAGCTTGTTTCAATAATGAGACCTGGTGCTGCTCAAATATTCACATTTGGAGCAACAGGGTTGGAATGAGTGAAAGTGTTTAGGTTAGCAGCCAAGGGGCTCAGAAGAAGGCACCAGTGCAATGAATTCCTGTCAATCCCTGCTTTTTTCATTCATCTTGTTCAAATAAATTGTGCAAGAAGTAGATGATAGGACATAACAAGCATTGGCAAAGCCAATTGGCCTCGGCTGTAAATGTCCAAGTTTCCGAATTCCAATGCTGGGTGATACCGTCAGTTAGTACTGGATTTTGTTTTGGTCCAACAGGAAGTGGCTTTCTTGGAGTTTTAGTTTTGCTTTTACTACTGCAAGAACTGGCAGCTGGCTAAAAAAAGCCAGAAGTGGCTGAGAATGTCCCACATGTGCAGCATGGCTAAATGTGTCCTGAACTTTAACACCAAACTGAAGTGGGAGAGGGAAGTCTGCAGAAGCATTTTGCTGATGTAAAGAGTAAATAGTTAAGAAACTGCTGAGTGGTTGCAAATTTGGGCTCTCTTCACTATTTCTCCCCCCCCCCCCCCCTAAGTCTATGGGGCCTAAGATATAGAGACTTTAATGGCAAAGTAGCAATACTGATCTGAACTAGTGTTTGTCTACCTAATTTTCAATGTTGTTGCGGGTGCCATTTCCGATGCCTAAGTGTACCCAGGTGTGTCACGTTGAGAAGTAGTTTGGATCATCCAATGAGACAAATTACCCAATTCGTGCAACACAGTGATTAGAAACAGTGTCATAGTAGAATGGGGCCATTTTACAGAAAGTGCTCTGAAGAACTTGTGGCTGTTTCTTGTGCTCCCTAGGCATTTTGATATTATAGAAGGGGCCACATATGTTTCTGTGGCTCTGTTAAAATATGGATCGAGCTGGCACACGTTTTGTGCCGGGCGCGATCACAATGGGGCATCCCCTTATCTGCATGGGGCGTTGCTTCATGTAAATGAGGGAACACTTGCCTTTGCACCAGCGGTGTGTTACAGACGTGGGTGTAGAGATAAAGAAGCTGTCAGGAGGAGTACTACTGTTCACCACACAGAGGTGCTGTGCAGCCACTACGACCTTGAGATGGGAGAAACAAGGGTTAAGTGGGTACAAGAACACACTGCGTCCACCTCAAGGGGATTCCATTTTCTGTCTTCATCCACCACAGCTCAGTTTTTCACTAATGTAAGAATTGTCAGATTTCAAGCTTGCACTGAGAACGGCGCATGTTTTGTGTAATCGGTTGTTTTGCCCGGTCTGCACTTGGTGCTTCTAGTTAAGGGTACGCAATAGAGTAACAAGCATTTGCAATGCAGTAGGTCTTGCATTTACATAAGTTTCGTAAATGTGACACCTATTGCATTACAAATACTAGTTTGTAAAAATGCCCATGCGGCGCTTTAACTTTAGTATTGGTCGTGCCCCTTTCTTCAGACAAGCCATGTCTAAAAAAAAAGGGGCGTGGTGGCCATTAAAGTGAAAGAGAGGTATGGGGCGCTTTTACAATAAAAAGTATTTGTTTGTAAAAGCCCCCCATGCCTTGCTTTCACTTTAATGGTGGCCACCCCCCTTTGCTAAGACTCGGCTAGTTTAAGGAAAGGGGCAAGCCCGACATTAAAGTGTAAGAGCGGCATGGGGCAATTTGAAAAAATAAATAAATACATAGTTTAAAAAAAACATGCGGCCACGTTTGGCGCACCAAGTAGAGCAAAGGCACAGCCGCTACTATCAGCGAGGCGTGCCGTGTTATGTAAAAACATATGAATAAAGTTGTTGCGAGAGAGCTTGTCCTGCCTGCAACAGTAAGCATGCCAAAACCATTCAACGAAATAGTGCTCGGAGGCTGTAGTTAAAGCCCACCGAGCAACAACTCATGTAAAAGGGGTTGTCCTCATGGGAGGTTACACATGAAGACAAGGACAGTACTAAGGAGGGACTAACAAGCCTATTTACAAATTAAAAGTTAGCATTTACGAAGGACAATGACACAAACCAAAGACAACAAGCATTGGCATAGCCAATAGGTCTTGCCTTCGGGACCTTATAAGTATTTAGTTATGCAGCACAATATCCTTGGTGCAACAACATCAACTGTTGCATATCTAAACACTTATAAGGTCCCAAAGGCGAGACCCATTGGCTATGCCAATGCTTGTTTTAAATGTAGATGTGGGAGCTTTTGGATTATTGAAGTGCAGCCCTGATCATCTCCCTCGTGCTAGGGGTTGCAGTTGCCGGTGTCACTGTTAGATGCAAAAGCTTCTCAGTATGGACTGTATGCAGGAGAGCTACTCACAGGCAGCTGGAGTACTACCAGTAGCTCACAAGCTACTCATTGGAGACACCTGGTGTAAACACTTAGGCCTTCATTACGAGTTGCCTTGATTGTCAGTGAGTCAAAATGAATCCGAGCGAGTGAGAGTGAGAGAGAGTAAAAGGGACTGAAACGGAGGGACTTGGTGTCTAAAAATGAATGAGTAAGAATGAGTGAGATGAGTGTTACGGAGTGTGAGTGAGAATGAGCATGAGTGAGAATGTGTGAGAGTGAGGGACAGTGAGAGTATATGTGAGTGAGAATGCGTGAGTCAGATTGAGTGAGAATAGGTGAGAATGAGTAACTGTGAGAGGAAGTGAGTGAGAAAGTATGAATGAGTAAAACTGAAGGTGACTGAAAGTGAGCAAGTGCAAATGAATGAGTGGGAATTACTGAGTGAAATATGAAAATGAGGAATTGAGGATATGAATAAGTGCAAGTAAGTGTGAGTGAGAAATTACGTGTGAGACAGAATAAGAATTAGTGAGGGTGAGCGCAAATAAGTGAAAATTATTGTGTGAGAATATGTGAGTGACTGAAAATGGATAAGTGTGAGTGAGGATGAGTATGAGTGAATGCAAGTGAGCTTGAATAAGAATGTGGTGTTAAGCTTACAAGTCTGCCATTGGCCCAGGCATCCTTGAAGGTAACTCTTGGCTTATAGAGGCACCCATTGCAAAGGACAAGTGCCTGCATACTGAAGGTAATTCTTAGCATTACAGGCCCCTGTGAATAAGTTCTGGCACTGGCACCAGTAATTTTCTGCATAATTGGCAACATTCATAAATTTACAGGCATACTAGATGTAATTTTGGGCATATGATGCACCCTTGAAAAATGCTGGCGCTGCCATAGTTGAGGAAAATCTTGGCATGGGGGCACCCATGGCAAAATGCTGACGCTAGCATACTGGAGATGATTCTGTGCATAAGGGAGGACAATTGTGGCATGTGGCGGGGCAACCCTAACAAAATGAATGGTCATGACATAACGGGTTACCAATACCACATTTTGAAAAAAGACAAAAGCAAGGTCAACTCTTGGAGAGCATCTTATTTCATTGGCTTGGCACACCACAAAGAGCTTGAAAATGTAATGATTGCCTCTATAGCAAATTTATGTGAAAACTTTCCTAATAAATGGACTATTTGACTATTTTTTTCCAAATTTTCTCGAGGGAGAACTGCCCTCAAACGCAGATACAAGAAGTCAGACTCACTAATTTTGCTCGCTCACTACCATTCAGGGTAAGTATTCCCCATCACTTTCAAAAATCATGTCAGCACCATACTTTTGGACAGATAAAAAACCCCATTTGTTTTGTGTTTTTTTAAAAATAATAATCATACAGTTATTTTAAACTTCAGCGATGTTAATTCCATGTCATTAGAACTAGGGTTATGTCACAACACTTCCTGGGATAGATTCAGGGTCAAAGGTGGTATGATGCCACTTACTGTGATGCCATTAAGGTCACGGGTTGTGCGTGGTCTCACTTCTGCTCCCCCAGGTATTTTGGTGAGTCCATGTTAATGCAAAACGTAACCAAGTACGCGTTTAACCGAACATTTTTATTTACCCCAATGAGGTCAGTCTGTGCTGATGTAACGATCGCGGGCGCTGGTGATGCTGTGGGCTTCGAAAGTGACATCCCCACCTCACCTGGGCAATAGTTCAAAGCTGAAGCTGAATGGAAATGACAGAAGCTTCCGGAACAATAACCGCATTGCGTCCTTGTTTTCGAAAAGTGATAACGTGTGACATACGCAAATGAGCATAAAAAGTCTAGGATATAGTCAGCGTGCAGTTTTCCTGCTATCAAAGCACCCCATGTCTGTTCTGAGGTAGCACATCAACTCTCACGTCACTGTTGACAACAGAAAGACTCCGCTGGGTGGGCTGCCAGCAATGGAAACGTACACGGAAGAAGAAATCCAGTCCTTGGCCATGCTGAAACAGCTGACACTCAAGTGGTTCTAGGAGACGCAGGCCCCCCTTCTGCTGCACAACGGCGCCTTGCCAGAGTGGTTCCATGGCTTCGTCACAAGAAAGTAAGAATGCTTCTGGAAAAGGCTTAGCATGCTGGTATCAAAGGGTAAGTGTTCTGCTCGATTTTCCCGGCCTTCTTGTGAGGAAAAGATGATTAAATGTGACTTCAGTCTCTTACCATTCAAGTCTAAGGGTTAGAGTAGTGAATGGAGCCTATTTACTAGGCACTTCGACATGATTCTGTGCTCTTCCCCATAGATCAGGGCTCGCACACATAGCCTAGGGGATAGATTCATTAGTATTAGGGATAACCTGTCCTGTAGTGAGGGTATTTCATGGAGCTGTGCTGAATTCAGGCCTGGTAGGCCTCAAACGGGAGAGACTCCATCTTTCTTTCTGCTCCGGCAGCTTGGGATGCTTCTAGGTCAAACGTAATGTTTTAGTTATGAGGTGTTATTCGCTTGGAGAGAACCGGTTCAGGCCGGCCCTTATCGAAGGATTGTATTTTTCTTCATGCCGAAGACACTACATCAGGCCGGCCGGCTGGGAACGCGTCCTTGGTACGGGGAGGTACAAGAATTTGGTGGGCGGCAGGTTACGGGCCGGAATTTTCCATGAGGAAACGCACCTCTATATTAGTGAAAGTCTGAGGCAGTTACATGTTCAGTCCGTAGGCGGCATCTAGCCGTTAGCAGTAAAGCTACTACTTATTCCAGGGAAGACAGACGCCATCTTGAAGGCGGAGAAGAACCGAGAGACAGATGCTTTCCTAGCAGAATAGCCAGAGAGGAGAGAGTAGCCGATAAGGAAGAGGTCCCAGTGACTCGGAGAAGGGTGATTCCAGGCGAGCCGAGGCACAGACGAGAAGGGAACCTAGATGACTACTGAGTGCAGGCTACATACTACTAAGGTGATGTCGACCCTTTCTTATTAGAGTGTACAACTTAATCTTTCACTTTTCTTTGCAGGTTATGTGTTATATTGTAATGTTATGTGATTGTGTATGTAATGAGTAATAAAGTATCCAGTTTGTAGTGAACCAACATGTGCTGCGTGTTCTTGTATAAGAGGGTAGCCTATTCTTCTAGTCAGCTGCGGCTACATGAACAGATGTTAACCCTGATCAGGTAAGTGGTAACTGAATAAGGGAAAGAGGAGCCCCTCGAACCTGAGAACAGGCTATGCTCGAACTGGCAATCCTTGTGTGATCTGATGAATAGTGAGACTGATTCCCTTTTTGTATGTTATGGTAATCATAGGATGAACTGTCGTATGAGACTGCCGTCTAGGTAGAGAGGTCTGGATTCGTAGAGGATCGCGAGGCCGCCGATTGTGCTGAGACTGCCGTCTGGGTAGAGAGGTCTGGGTTCGTATGGGACCGCGAGGCCGCCACTTGTGATACTGTCGTATGGGCAGAGAGGTCTGGATTCGTAGGGGATCGCGAGGCCGCCGATTGTGCTGAGACTGCCGTCTGGGTAGAGAGGTCTGGGTTCGTATGGGACCGCGAGGCCGCCACTTGTGATACTGTCGTATGGGCAGAGAGGTCTGGATCCAGATGGGATCGCGAGGCCGCCACTTGTGATACTGTCGTATGGGCAGAGAGGTCTGGATCCGGATGGGATCGCGAGGCCGCCGATTGTGCTGAGACTGCCGTCTGGGTAGAGAGGTCTGGGTTCGTATGGGACCGCGAGGCCGCCACTTGTGATACTGTCGTATGGGCAGAGAGGTCTGGATCCGTATGGGATCGCGAGGCCGCCGATTATAAGAGGTCTTGGTATGCATAGTAGGAATCCCCTGTCCTTAGGTGGTAGATATATGTGGTTGCAGGATTGTAAATAGGTTCTAGGGAGGGGGTAACGTTCTGGCTGGGTTAGTGAGGCTCTGATGAGCGGGTTCTATCTGATCCGAAAACCCAAGCAGAACATTTGGCGTCACGAACCGTTTACGAAACCTGTGTGCGTTGTGGTTGTATCGTGTTTGCTTTCGGCGTGTGCGTGGTTTCGTTTGTATTTTATTTGTATATAATTGTTTGTTATTTTCTTTTCTCTTTCTTCTTTTTCTTTTTCTCTTTTTCTTTCTTTTCAAAGATGTTTTCTAGAAAGTCGAAATCTACTTTTAAGTTGCCCGTTGATATTCCCGGCTGGGATTCAACGCCTTATGAAGCCTTAGCCCGTGAGTGGGCTGATTCTACTGGTTGGAGCCGGCTAATGTGATTACTTGTTTACAGAAGGCGCCGGTATCTAAGGGTGATGAGCTTCCCGTTTTGGGGCGCAGAGGTTGGATTGTTCTGTCTGCGTACCGAATTCTGCATGAGAGGTTGTTGAAGTTACAGAACTTGCATAAGGATTTGGAATCGAACTTTGTTGAGATTCAGAATGCTCATACTTTGTTGCGGTGTCAAAATAAGTTGCTTGCTGATAAACTTGAGACGTACCAAACTATTGCCGAGAGGGCGGCTGTGCGAATTGCTCGTTATAAATACAAGAACCGGCGTGGTCGGGTTTCGACGCGAAAGGTGCGTCTGGTCGTGGCGAAAGCCGGACTGGATTGGAATCCTGATGAATGGGATGGTAATATCTGGAACTCGAGTGATTCTCCTTCCTCGGGTGAGGAGTCTGCCAAGCGCGAGTCCTCTCGCTCCGGCCGTGCTTGTAAATCTGCTTCTTGCGCCTCTGATGGTGCACCCCGTGATTGCGCTCGTCCTTCGAGCGGGGTCGATGCTTCTTCCACTGATTGTTCCACTACGTGTACTGGTCGAACTCCTTGTGATGCTCGTCCCGCGGTCTCGGTGCATCCAGTTTTTCGGCGGAAGGTGCAGCAGGCTCCCGGTGCTCCGAATGGTATTGCTTTAGACTCTTTGGAGGATTTTACTCAACAAGAAATTAGTGATATTTTGCAGCGATTTCGTCAGCGAGCTGGTGAGACCTTACTCACATGGATGGTGCGCCTTTATGAACTGGGCGCTGCTGGCATTATGTTGGATGCTGGCGATTGTTTGAAGTTTTGTTCCTTGAGTTCGGATTCTACTGTACAGGATCATTTCGTAACTTTAATGGTGGTGGTCAAATTTCTTTGCTTCAATTGGCGACTGAGGGTTGTAATCAAAAATATCCTACTGAGTCTGACTGGCCTATGAATGATAAACCGTGGTATACTTTGCGCGATGCTGCGCAACGTCTCAAAGAGGAGGTGATGAAAACGGCGATTTTTCTAAATACTGCCGACAGGTTGCTTGATGGTTTCTTGACATCTTCTGTGCGGAATCGTATTATTCGTTCTTCCCCTGTTGCTTATAAGCAGGTCATGATGACTTTATTGATTAATCAGACTGGTAACATGTTATCTGTGGTGCTGGAATCGGTACGCCAACTCGGTGAGTTGGGTGAGTGGTTTAAACCTGAACGGCAGTCCCGGCCTGACACTCGTACTCCTGGTGACAATAAACTTACTAGACGTGATATGTTTTTTGGTCTTATGGCCGATGGTGTGCGGAAGGAGGACATTGATGGTGAGACTACTTCTCGTTTGTGGGAAATGTTTCGCAAACGTGGCTTGGATCGAAAGGAGGGTGCCCGGCGTGTTCGGACGACTGAGTGTGATCGTGGTTTTTCTGACGGTAGCGGTGATGACGACCGCCGTGGGCGCTCTGATCGTCGTGATGATCGACGTTATATGCGTGATTTGTCCCCCCGTCGTGAGAGAGACAGGGAGAGAGAGGGGGAAAGAGAGAGGAGGAGAGATGATTATGTTAACAGCAGACGTAGAGATGATAGGGATCAATCCCCTGAGTTGAGAAGGAGAGAGGATCGACACATATTGGCCGATCGAAACTCGCAGTACAATGCAGAGAACAGTAATCCATTTCGTAATGGAGATGGATATGAACAGGAGGTATCGATACCTAGGAAACGTGAGAGTCTTTATCCTGATTTATCCTGGTACACAGAACACAGTAAAAAGGACTAGGAAATAGGTCAAGCTCCAGTACACAGATGGGCTCACAGAGATAATAGACCCTATGTAGATATTGATATTTATTGGAGACATCGTAATATCCAAAGGGCCCGAGCATTGGTAGATACAGGAGCGGAGGCCACTCTTATTCATGGAAAATCAAAGAAGTTTAAAGGTCAGCCTTTTACAATTACCGGATTAGGTGGAAAGGAAACTCCCGCAGTTCAAACTTTACTTGACATGAGAATAGGTAGAATTCCTAGAAAAGAATACTCTGTATTAGTGGTGCCACTCTTAGAATTCATAATTGGAATTGATATTTTGAAAGGAATGACTTTGCACTTAGATGATGGATGTTACCAATTTGGAACTAAACATTATATATCGTCCAGGCTTGTACGGGTTGGTCGTTTAAGAATGCCCCCCATAAAAGTTCCCCAGGCGACAAAAGTGGTTCGTCAGAAGCAGTATCGTATTCCAGGTGGTCATGAAGAGATTAGTACCACTATTCAGGAGTTGGTGGATGCAGGAGTTATAACCCCAGTTACTTCTGCTTGGAATAATCCTGTTTGGCCTGTACGTAAGAGTGATAATTCTTGGCGCATGACTGTTGATTATCGAGAATTGAATAGACACACACCCTCTTTGACTGTTGCAGTACCGGATGTTATTACCCTAATTGAAAGAATCCAAAAACATCCAGGTACATGGTATGCGTCCATTGATATTGCTAATGCTTTCTTTTCGATTCCGATTGCCCCTGAGTGTCAGGAACAATTCAGTTTTACGTGGAACGGGCGTCAGATGACGTTTAGAAGTCTTCCCCAGGGCTATGTGCATAGTCCTACGATATGTCACCGGCTGGTGGCAGAGCATCTGGCTGAGGTACCAGTTCATCCGCAAATTCAGATATGTCACTATATTGATGATATTTTGATCCAAGGCGAATCACAAGAGGAAGTTCAGACCCAATTGGATAGAGTCATTGAGTGCTTGCGTGAGAAAGGTTGGGAAATCAACCCGGATAAATTACAAGGTCCGTCCCAGGCTGTGAAATTTTTGGGTATTAATTGGCATGAAGGGCACCGAGAAGTGATCCCTCAGGTTAAACAGAAAATTCTTGATTTTGCAGTTCCGAGAAATAGGAAAGAAGCCCAAAGCTTCATTGGTTTGTTTGGTTTTTGGCGCCAGCATATTCCTCATTTGAGTCAAATATTGGCCCCTTTGTACCAGGTCACTCGTAAAAAGAATGCATTTGAATGGGGTAAACCACAGCAAGATGCGTTTTGTCTGGCAAAAGAAGCAATTCAGCATGCTCTGGATTTATGGCCTGTATGTGATGGTGAGGTGGATTTGAATGTGTCTGTACAAGGCCTTTATGCGAATTGGAGTTTGTGGCAGAAACAAGGCAGGAGTAGAGTACCGTTAGGTTTCTGGACCAAAAAGTTACCTGATGCTGGTGAGCGTTATACACCTTTTGAGAAACAGTTACTTGCATGTTATTGGGCTCTGGTGGATACCGAGCAATTGACTTTGGGACATGATATAGTTTTGCGACCTGAGATTCCTATCATGCAGTGGGTTATGAGTTCGCCGAAAACTCACCGAATTGGACACGCTCAAGAGGCGAGTGTGATTAAATGGAAATGGTATATACAAGACAGGGCACGTGTGGGACAAAAAGGAGTTGCATCTTTGCATGAGCAGGTGGCACGGGCGCCATCGACTGAGACTGAGAGTGAATGTTCCGTACCTTTAGTACAGGAGTCTCCTGTTAAGTGGGGTAAACCTTTTGATGATTTGTCCGCAGAGGACAGAAACCATGTCTGGTTTACGGATGGTTCAGCAAGGTTCATAGGGACGAAACGGCATTGGAAGGCAGTGTCCTATAATCCGATCACACAAAAATTGCTGAGTACAACTGGTGAGGGTAAGAGCAGTCAATTTGCTGAACTCTATGCTGTTTATCAAGTTCTGAAACAAGAGTTACCTGGCACATGTCATATTTTTACCGATTCTTGGTCTACTGCCAATGGACTGGCAGTTTGGTTACCGACTTGGCATTCCCATAGTTGGAAAATCCATTCAAAAGAACTGTGGGGAAAAGAATTATGGCAGGAGATTTGGGAAATGCTCCCACAGAGTACTGTTACAATCTTCCATGTGGATGCTCATACCCCGATAGACTCTCTTGACAAATTCTTTCATAATATTGCAGATGAGAAATCTAAAATTGCTGAGGCAGTGGTGGACACGCAAGATTCTGATATTGCGGGATTGGCGAAATGGGCCCACCAGAAAGCAGGACACTTTGGAGAGAAAGCCACTAGCAGGTGGGCTGCTGATCGAGGAATTTATATTCCCCTAGATTTAATCAAAAATGTTATTCTACATTGTCCCATTTGTCAGCATATCAGGCAGCGCAAAGTGCCCCAAATTGTTAAAGGTCATTTACATCGCGGGAAATTGCCCGCTCAAATTTGGCAGATTGATTACATTGGTCCACTTCCTATGAGTAGGAATTGTCAATATGTTTGCACCATTGTTGATACATACAGTGGCCTGTTGGTGGCCCTTCCCTGTAAGCAAGCTACCCAATTGAATACTATTAAAACATTGGAATTGATTATGATGTATTATGGTGTGTAATTCCAAATTCAATCTGATAATGCATCCCATTTTCGTGGAAGATTGGTACAGGAATTCTGTGTGGAAAACAATATTGAATGGGTGTTTCATATACCATATTATCCACAGGCCTCAGGTCTTGTGGAGAGGTTGAATGGCCTGCTGAAAGACCAATTGCGCAAATTAACAGATGACAAGTATAAGAATTGGCGAGACTTTTTGCCTCAAGCGTTATTGATTTTAAATAACCGTCCTTTTCTAAATGCTGAATCCCCACTTATGCGTTTGTTTCCTCCGAATGTTGATGCTAAGCCCAATGAGATCAGAGAGACTGTGATGTACTGGGAGATTACTTCCGGAGCTTTGGCTCCATGTAGAGCGACCCCAGGGTCGGCAGGTTTAGACTTGCATGCCATGAATGACACCATTATAAAAAGTAAGGATCGAGTCATCATTGAAACCGGTGTTGGTGTTCATATACCAACTGGAAATTTCGGATTAATCGCCCCTAAATCGGGGCTGGCTGTAAAAGGCATTCAGGTGCTTGGAGGAATCATTGATAGTGATTATCAGGGAGAGATTAAGGTGCTCCTGCTGAATAGCAGTGAGGTTGACTTACTGATACATCAAACTGACCGAGTGGCTCAATTGCTAATAATGCCTGTTTTCAGTGGTGAGATGACAAAAGGCACTGCCCCAACGTTGCTAACTGTACGAGGCCAGAAAGGTTTTGGCTCCACAGATAATCCTGGGGCCAGAGTTTGGGTGCAGTCGCCTAAGAATCCCCCTGAACAAGCAGAAGTCATTGCAACCGGTCAAGACAACACCATTTTAGTTATGAGACCAGGGAAAGATAGCTGGGAAGCAGTCCCGGCTGACAAATGTTACTTACGAGAATGAATAATGCCTGTATTTGATTCTCTTTCAGACCATTCTTTGGACTGTTGCTGCAGGATGTGTTGGCGTTGGACTCCTTTTGGGCTGGTACGACGAGAGAGGAGGGATCCCATCAACCCGGGCTGAGTTGAGAACCCGAGTGTCGCGTTCCTTCGCTGCGTGGGATTCGTCGCCGAACTTTTGGATTACATTGGCCAAGCAAGTGACTAAAGCCCCTCATTTCTGCTTGAAACCGATGAGATCGGTGACGGACATTTTGGCAACTTGTTTAGTTGCTGTCCCTGCTTCATTGGAGACTTTGACTCATATTTTTAATATATCAAATGCTCGCCCCAATGTTCTTCTGGGCGATTTTGCTGCCCATGAGTATTGCCCCTTGTGTACTGTACTGTCAGACCCGATACCCCCCATCCAGTCCCAAATAGTTACCTATAATATCACACAGGGTGATTTATGTTTTTTCCTTACTTGTGATCCTAGTGCGATTTCTGAATGTATGCGTTTAAAATTGAAAGGTGCCACTTCATTCACCGCTCATGAACGAACTTTGTGCCTTCAAAGGACACCGAAAACATGTACTTCTGTTCAGAATAACATGACTTGCAAGAGTATGGTAGTTACCCCCAGTCACTATCGCACGATGTTACTACCTGCCGGATGGCTTTTCTCATGTGGTAATACTTCCTGGCCATATATTCCCGCAAATATTTCTGGAGGCCCTTGTGCCATTACTAGACTGAGCTTATTAATGTTTTCGTCACATCCGAATGCCAACTCTCGTGTGATTCGAGATACAGTGAGGTTACAGGAGGATTGTGACTCATCTTTGCATTTATATTCCTAGTCTGAATACCTTAGCCTGGCTATTTCAATTGTTGGTGTTCCTGCTTTGGCAGTTTATAATGCCAAATCTATTGGGAAAATGGCCTGCTGGATGGTAAAATCCATCAATCATACTTCTACAGTCCTGTCTGACATGCTATTAGACGCCCAGGGTGAACGTAGGGCTATCTTGCAAAATCGAGCGGCCATTGATTATCTTTTGCTTAAACATGGACACGATTGTTCTGATTTTGAGGGTCTTTGTTGTTTTAACTTGTCGGATCATACAAAATCCATTCAAGCTCACATTGATAAATTACATGACTAGACAGAAGAAGTTAGAAAACACATTGACCAGGGCTGGTTTAACTGGCTCTTTAATTGGTTACCTGATTTACATATGTTACGTCAAATATTAGGAGGTATTCTGATTACTATCGGCATTTTGATTTCTATCTGTTGCTTTATTCAGTGTATTCCTTCACTACTTCAATTCTGCACACCTGGTACTAGACATAGATCAGTTAGTCTTGTTTCATATTATTCTTCCACAGATATTAGTTCCGTTTAATGAATGTATAATAGACTGAAGTCAAGGGTGAAATGTTCTGCTCGATTTTCCCGGCCTTCTTGTGAGGAAAAGATGATTAAATGTGACTTCAGTCTCTTACCATTCAAGTCTAAGGGTTAGAGTAGTGAATGGAGCCTATTTACTAGGCACTTCGACATGATTCTGTGCTCTTCCCCATAGATCAGGGCTCGCACACATAGCCTAGGGGATAGATTCATTAGTAATAGGGATAACCTGTCCTGTAGTGAGGGTATTTCATGGAGCTGTGCTGAATTCAGGCCTGGTAGGCCTCAAACGGGAGAGACTCCATCTTTCTTTCTGCTCCGGCAGCTTGGGATGCTTCTAGGTCAAACGTAATGTTTTAGTTATGAGGTGTTATTCGCTTGGAGAGAACCGGTTCAGGCCGGCCCTTATCGAAGGATTGTATTTTTCTTCATGCCGAAGACACTACATCAGGCCGGCCGTCTGGGAACGTGTCCTTGGTACGGGGAGGTACAAGAATTTGGTGGGCGGCAGGTTACGGGCCGGAATTTTCCATGAGGAAACGCACCTCTATATTAGTGAAAGTCTGAGGCAGTTACATGTTCAGTCCGTAGGCGGCATCTAGCCGTTAGCAGTAAAGCTACTACTTATTCCAGGGAAGACAGACGCCATCTTGAAGGCGGAGAAGAACCGAGAGACAGATGCTTTCCTAGCAGAATAGCCAGAGAGGAGAGAGTAGCCGATAAGGAAGAGGTCCCAGTGACTCGGAGAAGGGTGATTCCAGGTGAGCCGAGGCACAGACGAGAAGGGAACCTAGATGACTACTGAGTGCAGGCTACATACTACTAAGGTGACGTCGACCCTTTCTTATTAGAGTGTACAACTTAATCTTTCACTTTTCTTTGCAGGTTATGTGTTATATCGTAATGTTATGTGATTGTGTATGTAATGAGTAATAAAGTATCCAGTTTGTAGTGAACCAACATGTGCTGCGTGTTCTTGTATAAGAGGGTAGCCTATTCTTCTAGTCAGCTGCGGCTACATGAACAGATGTTAACCCTGATCAGGTAAGTGGTAACTGAATAAGGGAAAGAGGAGCCCCTCGAACCTGAGAACAGGCTATGCTCGAACTGGCAATCCTTGTGTGATCTGATGAATAGTGAGACTGATTCCCTTTTTGTATGTTATGGTAATCATAGGATGAACTGTCGTATGAGACTGCCGTCTAGGTAGAGAGGTCTGGATTCGTAGAGGATCGCGAGGCCGCCGATTGTGCTGAGACTGCCGTCTGGGTAGAGAGGTCTGGGTTCGTATGGGACCGCGAGGCCGCCACTTGTGATACTGTCGTATGGGCAGAGAGGTCTGGATTCGTAGGGGATCGCGAGGCCGCCGATTGTGCTGAGACTGCCGTCTGGGTAGAGAGGTCTGGGTTCGTATGGGACCGCGAGGCCGCCACTTGTGATACTGTCGTATGGGCAGAGAGGTCTGGATCCGGATGGGATCGCGAGGCCGCCACTTGTGATACTGTCGTATGGGCAGAGAGGTCTGGATCCGGATGGGATCGCGAGGCCGCCGATTGTGCTGAGACTGCCGTCTGGGTAGAGAGGTCTGGGTTCGTATGGGACCGCGAGGCCGCCACTTGTGATACTGTCGTATGGGCAGAGAGGTCTGGATCCGTATGGGATCGCGAGGCCGCCGATTATAAGAGGTCTTGGTATGCATAGTAGGAATCCCCTGTCCTTAGGTGGTAGATATATGTGGTTGCAGGATTGTAAATAGGTTCTAGGGAGGGGGTAACGTTCTGGCTGGGTTAGTGAGGCTCTGATGAGCGGGTTCTATCTGATCCAAAAACCCAAGCAGAACAGTAAGGTAGCTCGGGAGGCCCGAAGCTTACAGCTGAGATGGATCTGTGGGCATCTTTCATGTCACAGCCTTGCATCCGGGTGAACCGACTCAGCCATTCATCTTCATAAGGTTGTCAAAAGTTGAGCTGGATAATGACAAGTGTCAGCAATCTCTGTGCAAAGCTGAGACCGTTCTAGCCAATCAAGAGGCTTACAAATGCAAGTATTTATATTTTATTATTTACTATTTAAAGCGTTACTGAACAGAAGTAAGCGCTCTGCAAAAATATAACATATTATTAGTATGTATGGCATGCCAGTCATCGCCGCTTTTAACCTCTAGCTTCACGCAACAACGATCGCGGCACCGGTGCTTTAATTTGAACATTAAAAGTAAAGCGCGGGTGCCGCGATTATAGTAAAAGTAAAGAAATAGATGTTTTTTTCTATTTCTTTACTTTTGCTATAATCACGGCACCCGCGCTTTACTTTTAATGTTCAAAGTAAAGCGCGGGTACCTAGATTATAGCAAAAGTAAAGAAATTGATGTTTTGAAGTGATCGCGATCGCGAGGGGGAAAGACAGATGTTGGCCGGCTGCACGTGTGCACGCTCACGTGAACGCAACCACTAGGCCAGCCAGCAGCACTTTGAAAACTCGTCTACTAAATGTCTCTCCGAGTACAGCGCATGCACGCTGACTCAGCGAGACCTAAAAATGGGCTGTGAGTGGGCATGGTTTCAAGTGCATCCTCCAATACAGCATACCTCGCAGCGCAGCGCATGCGCTGCCCAGGCTCAACCTAAGGTAGGAACAGTGGGCCCATAATGTAATTAGGGCCTTGTGCACTAGGACTGCTAGACACTTTCAGCCATTCAAATCTAGAGTGCTATCAGCTGTGACACGGTTGTAGCATAGCTTTTAAAATCCCCTTATCTCCGAAATAGGAGCTTATATATTCCGCGTTTTTGTTGCATTCTAGGACTTTTGTTGCTGAATGTAGAATGGAGCAAGCAAGTGTAAAAGTGCCAGATTGCAAAGAAAAACCTGGACTGAGTAAATTCTCATGCATAGAACTACAAAAACTGAAAGCTCGTGGTGCGCACACATTGATAGAGGCTGGAGGGACAGAAGCAATTTCAAACATTGCAAAGTGTTTTAATTTTCTTATAAAAAAATGTAATGCAGACATAAATATGTCGTGTAGCTGCCAAGCTCTCTTAAGCATTCAGCCAGTATAGTGTTTTTAGCCAACGGCACACTGGACTCTGAAACCTGTGGTTTCGCATGATTTTACTTTTTAATTTTGCAAGGTTTGCTAAAAGACCAGTACTGGCTGAAGGTGTCACACATGACTGGGTTATATTTACCTGGTTAATTTTTTCTGTCCATTAAATCCAAGCAGTAGTTCAGACTATTGAGCGAGAAGACTTTGTTGCCTGAGGTACAAAGATAATTCCAGCGATGAGTTTGCTCACAAGACTTCTGTGATCTTCTTTAAGTGGCACAAAGACAGCTCTTGGCTTTTGAAAAGCTGGCGGATTGGACACAAGAGCTTCTGTCCTCCTATGGTTGAGGGGTGGGTCTGTGGAGGTCTTGTTAGTGGCTAAATTATTGCTGTTCAGTATGTCATGGATTTACAGAGGTATCATTTTTCAAACCATGCCTCAGTGCACCAGATGTTGCAGTTTTATATTGCTGTCAGCACTATCTGTGTAATCTTGTACATTATTCCTCTGGGCTACCTAGCTGCAACAACATTGGCAGCAATCTTTAGGCTGTTTAAGTGCAAGGAGGGAGCAGTGACACTTGCTATCTGCTGCAGTAGATGTTTACTGAGCAGTGTTGTTTTATTTTACAGTTTTCTGAGTGTTTAACCCACATGCCCTTCTTGTTTCTCTGACACAAACGAGGTGGGGGCTGGCAATTGTGGCATCCTTTTGACGTTTTTTGTGGGTTTTGTGGCTAGATACGTCTTTTCGGGTTCATGCATTTGTATAGCCTGCCAGAGCAGGCACACCTCGAGGAGTTAAAAAATGAACACATTGATAGGAATTCAAGATTCTCACAGCAGGATAGCACCCAGCATGGGATGCTGGCTATAGAGCACTTCTAAGTCAACAGAGCCCGAGCCATGCACAGTGAGTCACTTGTATTATTGCTCATTGCCTGGTCTTAGTGCCGGCCTACGCGTGGCCTTGAACTTATTGCACCTTCGTTGGTTTTATCCTTTATGTGCCACCCCTCATCACATTTCAGGTACAAATAAATTCCGCTTTGGTGTTCTGAATTTTCTAATTTCCTATTTGCTGTAACTTCTTCAACCACCGGATCTCCTTTTGGAAAAACTCTGGACTTCACTATCTTTTCTGGTTACTGGTAAGAGCACTAATATTACAGAAGAAAGGTGTAGTCTTTGAAGTTTAGAATACGTATATGCTTGTTTTTTAAATGAATTGCATGTACTAATGTCCTTTAATCCTAAAAGTTGAATCCAGAGTTTCAGTGTCTTTTTTCCTTAATCCTATTTTGTTTTCTCTCAGCTGTTTTGGTCTTATCTCGCAGTGCCAAGGTGTAAAAATGTAAAAGACACACAATTGATGGACGGAATGCAGAACAAATCAAAACATTCACCCCCAGTCAAGAGATCTGGATTAAATCCATCATTCTTTTGCTCACCATGCCACCCCAGTTTAGACCTGGCTATATGCAAGTCAGACTTGACCCTGTGCCTCATGGGAACAGTCCAGCCCCAACAGCCAAGCCAGGTCCTCCCTGGACCAGAAACAAGCATCCTAGGACCGGTTTCGGGGTTTCACCCCTTTTCAACCAGGATAGCTTGATTCCAGTGGCACTGTGAGCCCAGGACTCACGTCTGAGCATACCTGGCGCACTTAGGGCGAGAAATCAAAAGACACACAATTGATGGACGGAATGCAGAACAAATCAAAACATTCACCCCCAGTCAAAAGATCTGGGTTAAATCCATCATTCTTTTGCTCACCATGCCACCCCAGTTTAGACCTGGCTATATGCAAATCAGTCTTGACCCTGTGCCTCATGGGTACAGTCCAGCCCAAACTGCCAAGCCAGGTCTTCCCTGGACCAGAAACAAGCATCCTAGGACCGGTTCTGGGGTTTCACCCCTCTTCAGCCAGGATAGCTTGATTCCAGTGGCACAGTGAGCCCAGGACTCACGTCTGAGCATACCTGGCGCAGTTAGGGCGAGAAAGCAAAAGACACACAATTGATGGACGGAATGCAGAACAAATCAAAACATTCACCCCCAGTCAAGAGATCTGGGTTAAATTCATCATTCTTTTGCTCACCATGCCACCCCAGTTTAGACCTGGCTATATGCAAATCAGTCTTGACCCTGTGCCTCATGGGGACAGTCCAGCCCGAACTGCCAAGCCAGGTCCTCCCTGGACTGGAAACAAGCATCCTAGGACCGGTTTCAGGGTTTCACCCCTCTTCAGCCAGGATAGCTTCATTCCAGTGGAACAGTGAGCCCAGGACTCACATCTGAGCATACCTGGCTCACTTAGGGCTAGAAAGCAAAAGACACACAATTGATGGACGGAATGCAGAACAAATCAAAACACTCACCCCCAGTCAAGAGATCTGAGTTAAATCCATCATTCTTTTGCTCACCATGCCATCCCAGTTTAGACCTGGCATCCTAGGACCGGTTTCGGGGTTTCAATGCTATCCTGGCTGAAGAGGGGTGAAACCCAGAAACCGGTCCTAGGATGCTTGGTTCCAGTCCAGGGAGGACCTGGCTCGGAAGTTCGGGCTGGACTGTTCCCATGAGGCACAGGGTCAAGACTGATTTGCATATGGCTGGGTTCAAACTGGAATGGCATGGTGAGCAAAAAAACTATGGATTTAGGTCCAGATCTCTGTACTGGGGTGAATGTATGACATTGTTCTGCATTCCGTCCATCAACTGTTGTTTTTGCATTTGTCCCTCCGATTGGGACGGGTATGCTCAGACGTGAGTCCCGTGCTCTCCATGCCAGTGGAATCAAGCTATCCTGGCTGAAGAGGGGTGAAACCCCAAAACCGGCCCTAGGATGTTTGGTTCCAGTCCAGGGAGGACCTGGCTTGGCAGTTCGGGCTGGACTGTTCCCATGAGGCACAAGGTCAAGACTGATTTGCATATGGCTGGGTTCAAACTGGAATGGCATGGTGAGCAAACAAACAATGGATTTAGGCCCAGATCTTTGTACTGGGGTGAATGTATGACACTGTTCTGCATTCTATCCATCACCTGTTGTTTTTTCATTTGTCACCCCGAGTGGGACGGGTATGCTCAGACGTGAGTCCCGTGCACTCCATGCCACTGGAATCAAGCTATCCTGGCTGAAGAGGGGTGAAACCCCAAAACCGGTCCTAGGATGCTTGGGTCCAGTCCAGGGAGGACCTGGCTTGGCAGTTCGGGCTGGACTGTTCCCATGAGGCACAGGGTCAAGACTGATTTGCATATGGCTGGGTTCAAAGTGGAATGGCATGGTGAGCAATAAAACGATGGATTTAGGCCCAGATCTCTGTACTGGAGTGAATGTATGACCTTGTTCTGTATTCTGTCCATCAACTGTTTTTTTTGCAAGGTGTAAAGATGTGTCAGAACCCCTTTCAGAGGGCCCCGGGGCAAGCAGGGAGTTGTGCCTTTTACTCCTGAATCCCTAGGCCCTAACTTCTGCGGGTCCTCAGTAAATGGGCCAGGTACTACCGCTTCAGGACTTGCTCATCAATCAATCAATCAAATTCTTTATTTCGGCCAATTAGGCCATAAAAGATACAAAAACAATGTCATTAAAATACATCCACATTAATATAAGAACATGATAAAATACATAAAACCATCATAATGTAAAAAGAATTTCTGATTGCAAGAAGCGTTAAGATTCATAGCCAAAGGGATCAGTCTTTAAGATATTTTGACCTTAACTGCCACATGGCCATTAAAAATTTAGCAACTGCAAATACTATGTGGGGTGCCGTGCTCGTTTTCAATATTCTAAGCGAATGGAGATAGCTACTTAAGCCCAAGTTTCTGCATAGAGGAGCTAACCAGAATTTTCTGGGTCGATTGTATGCAGTACAGAAAAACATAATATGGGATTCTTCCTCATCATGAATGCAACAGCCTGGGCAGATTTTATCCGTCCTTTTTGCCCAGTTGTGAGTAAATATTTTAATGGGAAGAGTCCCTAGCCTCCATTGGATGAACAATTTTCTAGCTAGTATGGGGAAAATGATGTCCATAAACCCTTCGAATTGGCATGAATCCTTAAAATCCAAAAATCTAACAGTCAAAATACCTTTATTGGGGGCGGAAACAAGGGAGGCAAAACTTTTCTCCCTATAAATACCCACAAGGCGTTTGCGTGGCACCCTGAAGCAGCCTTGTTCGGGGGAATCCCATAGTTCGGGAAGACCTAGTCGGTAAAGTTCTTTCTTTATAAAAACCAGCCACGGGATTTTATCACAGAGATTATAATTCATGACATGGGCGAGCTCTTGCCTGTAATGTTCGAGCTCAGCAGTGGACCAAAGCCTATGCCAGAATCTCAGTGGCATTAATTCCAAGTCTTCTCTTATGGAGGGTAGACCCAAGTCTAATCTTAGGGGGAGAAGGGGTGTGCCACAAGGAAGGGCCAAAAGGCGCCTTATAAAATTGTTCTCTACTTTTACAATTCCTAAACCCGCTTTGTACCCCCAAAGTTCTCCACCATAGGATGCGACGGCTTTTGCTTGCGTTTTATACATCTCATCTGCCGAACTAATAGGTTTGTATGTAGAGGAATTTGCCACTTTCAGAATTCCCCCTGACAGTTGAGAAAGCTTGAGCCGGCTTCTAGTCACCTGAGGTTCCCAAGATAAATTCTCATGGAGAGTTACCCCCAGATACTGAAAGGTATTCACCCTCTCCAATCTTTCAGTGCTCAGAGAAGGATTAGGTCTGGTTTTAGATGATGGATTAAATATCATGAACTTGGTCTTTCCTGTATTAATTTCTAGACCATGTTGCTTGCAGAAAAGGCCAAATCCATCTAGGATCCGTTGGATCCCCATCGGAGATTTCGACAGCAGGAGGGTGTCATACGCAAACATAATGGCGGGTACCCTCCTGCTGCCCAAACAGGGGGCATCATTGTCGACAACAGTGTCAAGATGTGCTATGACACTGTTAACGTAAAGACAGAACAGGGTTGGTGCAAGGACACAGCCCTGCCTGACCCCTCTGAGGACCGGGAATTTTGATGACAGTGCTCCCAACCTCCCATGCCTGACCTGTGCATAGTTATTCTCATGGAGCCTGATAATGGCATTTAACCCCTTCAGTGCCCATGACGAGCTGGACTCGTCATGGGCTGCGGTGGCGCTATGCCCATGACGAGTCCAGCTCGTCATGAACTCCGCCCGCTAATGGAAGGCGCGGCACTGGGCGGGGAAAGGGGCGGGCATGCAAGGGGTTAATATGTGGGTCGGAACGCCTAACTCCTTTAAAGTCTGCCATCATTTTTTCCTGGGAACTAGGTCGAATGCTGACCTCAGGTCCACGAACACCATGTACAGCCTTCCCCTCTCGATGGTTACAGTTTTCCAGTTAAGGAGAACGAGGCGGAAGATCTGGTCCATGGTGGACGTTTTTTTCCTGAAGCCAGCCTGGAGAGGACTAAGAATTTTACTGTCCTCCATCCACTCCGAGAGGTGGTTCAAGAGGAGGCGAGAATATAA
The DNA here is from genome assembly GCF_964204655.1 of Triturus cristatus. Taxonomy (NCBI): domain Eukaryota; kingdom Metazoa; phylum Chordata; class Amphibia; order Caudata; family Salamandridae; genus Triturus; species Triturus cristatus. Next base: position 528,693,263 of record NC_140585.1, on the reverse strand, counting down.
TTTTTGAGGGACATCTATGAGACTTATTGGCCTGTAGTTGGCTGGGAGAAGAGGAGAGCCCTTTTAAAAAAATAGGAACTATCTCCGCCCCCAGCCAAGTACAGGGAATCTCCATCCCACCCAGAATGGAATTAAAAAGTATGAGGAAATAAGGACCCCAAATGTCTGGATGAAGACGAAAAAGGTCGCCAGGCAACCTATCAAGACCCCGTGCCTTGCCCTTCGCCAAATCCCCGATTGCGTTAGCCACCTCAACAAGAGTGAATTCCAGTTCAGATGTAGGGTCATGGACAATTGTAGAAGCCACATACCCCTCATCATCGCATCGAAACGGTTCTTGATAAAGCTGTCCAAAGTGGGCCTCCCATATAGATGCTGCAATGTTTGGCTCCACTGCAGCTTTGGGTTCTGCCGTGCCGGCATTTACCAGAGACCAACATTTTCTCATATCCCTCGTTTCAAGTGCAAATGTGAGATCCTGCCATCTGTTCCAATCCCATTCTGACCGTGCCACTGCCATAACTCTCCTGTAGTTTTGTCTAAGCTCAGAAATTTTAGTTTTATCCAAACCTATTTTGACTGTATTTATTAATTCTGTCTTAATCTTTCTGCAGGATGAATTATACCATGTTGGGGTACGTGTTTTATTTTTCCTCTGCGGTAACACTGGGTAGAAAACCTCACCCAGTGCACCCACTAGGTCATCATGGATTAAGGCCAGCTTCTCGTTAAAATGCAGATCTTTAGGCTGCATAATTAGCAAATCCAGTTCTTGTAGCTTTGGGAGTGCTATCCTGTAGATGTTACTTATAGACTCCTCTGAGTTCTGCAGTTTCCCCCACTTAACCCTGCGTCTGTTTGAGCTAAGTACCAGGTTCCCAGGATCATGAACAAGCTCAGCAGAGAGAGATCGCGCAGCAGCCACAGGATGCACCATCTCCATTATAAGTGCATTGTGGTCACTGTCCGATCTAACAGTGACTTTAAAGTCCAAGACCTTTGGCCATAGACTAATATCTACAAAAGTATAGTCCAACCTGGATTCATGGTTCTTCCTGTTAAACGTGCATGCAGAAGGGGTATCAGAGATAGTGCGTCCGTTACATGCCCTTAGAGAGAAATTTAATGTTAGGGACATGATTTGCACAGCCAAGGGGGACCAGGATTTAACGTACGGGGATTGGCAGGGGGACACACCCCAGAGATCATCTTCTGCCGTAAGTGCACCTTCCTTTAAGCCTTCCAAGGGCTCAAAGTGGCAATTAAAATCACCGCCCAGCACTATCTTATAGTTGTTAGGAAGGGATTCCAGAAAGTGCGCAAGATCATCTAGTAGTGGGGATTCCATAGTAATACCAATAGGGCGGGAGTACACATTAAGGACTGCTAATTTGGAACCATTAGGCCACTTGAGTAGAACACACTGTATGTCCGGAGAGAGAGTCGGTAGACTCTCCGCATTACACCCAATGTGACTAGCTACCCAAATCGCCAGTCCTCCAGATGGCCTCCCCCTGCCAGACCAAATTGCAGTTACTTCAAAGACTGCATGACCCGCTCTGGACAGAGGTTCCCTAGCCCAAGTCTCCTTAAAGAGACAAATATCACTATTACTTATTAAAGAGTCCCAGTCACTCGTATCTATTTTGTTGGTGATGCCAGCGACATTCCAAGAATGAACCTTTAAGACGTTATCAGGCACTTCTAATGCATATCCGCCATTTTCCTCCATTATAACATCTATAGTTGGGGATGGAGGTGCATGCGATGATGTTTCAAGGGTCGATGGAGAAATAGTAGAAACATTAGGAGTGGGTGAGGTAATCGGACTTTGGTTATTATTGTTAGGACCCTGTGCACTCTTGGGTGAATGGATGGAGTTAGTAGATGACAAAGACTCCCATCGTAATACGCGGGATTCTCGAAGAGTGGTCTCTATTTTGGCACTTACAGGCTCTTGTCGCAAATAGCGTCAATCTACCTGTTCAAGGCAACTATATCTATTGGGATGTATGTAGTTGGCATAATTGGTAGGAACATTGCGACTGGACCTAAGTCTGTGTGTGGGTCCATCAACGTCAGGACCAACCCTGGACCAACCGTCATCATTATTCAAATTTAAATTACTACTATTAGGATAAAAATATGACAGATGGACCACTTCAATAGATGTCAGTCCTGTATTTCAAGACCAGTTACAAATGTATGGTACAATGTTAGGGCTCCTAAAATTTACAATTATGCAGTCCCCAACATTATTCTTATCAGTATGACCAATCCATGGGACCCTTCTTACCAAGAGAATTTTGCCATCAAGGCTAGATGGTAGTGGCCTGTGTGTATTTAGCCAACTAGTGACCTTATTATGCAGGGAGTCGTTCGATTCCACCGCGTTTCCACGTAGCGTAGGGACCCCCTTCAAGACAACTGAATATACTGCCGCCTCTGGGGGGAGATTTACCACTTTGCACCAATTTTGAGAACTAGCTTGCCTAGCTGGAGGGTGGATTACATTATTTATTACTTTCTCCTCAGCCAGTAGGTATAACGGCCCGGCTGAGCTCAACTTACTAGGGTTTGCTGTCTGAGGTTGTTGTTGGCTGCACAGTGTTGTGGGGGGAGATTTTAGCAAGGGAGCTATAGTAGTATTATCTATTTGGGTAGCTATAGGTAATTGAGAAGACGAGATGACAGGGTTTGTGGGCAAATTGGAGGTACCAACAAAGTTCCCAACTACACCATGTTCGGCCATTCTTCGGCCTAAAGCTAAACCCAAGAGTCCCTTGCGCAGATCCATTAAACAAATTTCCATATTGGCCAAACGTTCTTCCAGGGGAATAAGCAGTTCCCTCAGTAGAGTACGGAGGGCCAAAAGAGTGACCTCCTCCCCCTCAGCTGAATTGTGCTGGCTTGGAAGAGTTTTAGCCGGAATTTGATGATGCAATACACCCGTTCTACATGATGGCTTTGACCCATTGCTCGCTAATTCCTTTAGGATTCCCTTGGGCCTGGAGCTGGATTTGGCAGCTTTGACGTGTTTGCCCCCGTTGAGTGGGCCCTTGTTTGATTTTTCGGAATTGCTCCCTCCCTCTCACCCTGGGCGTGTTGTTTCAACTCCCCATTACTACATGCTTTCTGTGTAGGAACCGTCCCTTCGGCAGAGGGCTGGGGTATAGAGGCCTTACAGGGCGGTAGAGGCAATATACTGAGCTCTGCATTTCCTGAATTATCACAATCAACGAAAGAAGTGGCAGAGCAATTTGTTGCAGGTGCAATTGGTATTCCATCCATACCATTTTTCCCCCCTACTACTAGAGATGTACAATCTAGAGACTTATCAGGAGTCATAGCACGTGCAAGAGGACCCAAGGAAGATCTCCTCACCCAGTCAATTTCTTGAGAGATTCGCCTTTCCAAGATGGTGATCTCGTCGACAAGGAGGGAACCAGCTTTGGCAAAGTACGTGTCAAGAGTTCCAATCGTCCTCCCTGTCGCTAAGGCGCTCTTACTCCGGGTTTCTCTGGTTGACATGCTTACACACAGGTCCAGGTGTAGCCCGCTCTTTGCCCGGTCTTCGCCCCGGGCGTCGTCCCGCGCGCGTCCCGCTAGCGCGTAGGTGGTAGGAGTTGTAAAAATAGAAGATGGAAAAGGAGGAGGAGTTGGCGGGAAGAAGTCCCAGGTGCAGCGGTGATCGCCGCGCTCAGCACTCTGGTCCTCGCAGTCCCGCCAGCAGGGAAAACGCACACACCAAAGTCCCTTGAAGAAAGCAGGGTCCAAATATCCACAGGCAGGTGAATTTTGTTAGCAGCTTTCCCCCAGCAGCGAGATCCTTTGGCAACAGCTACAAGCGGCGCCCGCGAAGCGGGGGCCGCGATGTTTTAAGGATGGTGAGGCGGGAAGATGCGAATTGCAGGAGGAGCTGGCGGGAAGAGGCCCCAGGTGCAGCGGTGATCGCCGCGCTCAGCACTCTGGTCCTCGCAGTCCCGCCAACAGGGAAAACGCACACACCAAAGTCCCTTGAAGAAAGCAGGGTCCAAATATCCACAGGCAGGTGAATTGGGTTAGCAGCTTTCCCCCAGCAGCGAGATCCTTTGGCAACAGCTACAAGCGGCGCCCGCGAAGCGGGGGCCGCGATGTTTTAAGGATGGTGAGGCGGGAAGATGCGAATTGCAGGAGGAGCTGGCGGGAAGAGGCCCCAGGTGCAGCGGTGATCGCCGCGCTCAGCACTCTGGTCCTCGCAGTCCCGCCAGCAGGGAAAACGCACACACCAAAGTCCCTTGAAGAAAGCAGGGTCCAAATATCCACAGGCAGGTGAATTGGGTTAGCAGCTTTCCCCCAGCAGCGAGATCCTTTGGCAACAGCTACAAGCGGCGCCCGCGAAGCGGGGGCCGCGATGTTTTAAGGATGGTGAGGCGGGAAGATGCGAATTGCAGGAGGAGCTGGCGGGAAGAGGCCCCAGGTGCAGCGGTGAACGCCGCGCTCAGCACTCTGGTCCTCGCAGTCCCGCCAACAGGGAAAACGCACACACCAAAGTCCCTTGAAGAAAGCAGGGTCCAAATATCCACAGGCAGGTGAATTGGGTTAGCAGCTTTCCCCCAGCAGCGAGATCCTTTGGCAACAGCTACAAGCGGCGCCCGCGAAGCGGGTGCCGCGATCTTTTAAGGATGGTGAGGCGGGAAGGTGCGAATTGCAGGAGGAGCTGGCGGGAAGAGACCCCAGGTGCAGCAGTGATCGCCGCGCTCAGCACTCTGGTCCTCGCAGTCCCGCCAACAGGGAAAACACACATACCAAAGTCCCTTGAAGAAAGCAGGGTCCAAATATCCACAGGCAGGTGAATTGGGTTAGCAGCTTTCCCCCAGCAGCGAGATCCTTTGGCAACAGCTACAAGCGGCGCCCGCGAAGCGGGGGCCGCGATGTTTTAAGGATGGTGAGGCGGGAAGATGCGAATTGCAGGAGGAGCTGGCGGGAAGAGGCCCCAGGTGCAGCGGTGATCGCCGCGCTCAGCACTCTGGTCCTCGCAGTCCCGCCAGCAGGGAAAACGCACACACCAAAGTCCCTTGACGAAAGCAGGGTCCAAATATCCACAGGCAGGTGAATTGGGTTAGCAGCTTTCCCCCAGCAGCGAGATCCTTTGGCAACAGCTACAAGCGGCGCCCGCGAAGCGGGGGCCGTGATGTTTTAAGGATGGTGAGGCGGGAAGATGCGAATTGCAGGAGGAGCTGGCGGGAAGAGGCCCCAGGTGCAGCGGTGATCGCCGCACTCAGCACTCTGGTCCTCGCAGTCCCGCCAGCAGGGAAAACGCACACACCAAAGTCCCTTGAAGAAAGCAGGGTCCAAATATCCACAGGCAGGTGAATTGGGTTAGCAGCTTTCCCCCAGCAGCGAGATCCTTTGGCAACAGCTACAAGCGGCGCCCGCGAAGCGGGGGCCGCGATGTTTTAAGGATGGTGAGGCGGGAAGATGCGAATTGCAGGAGGAGCTGGCGGGAAGAGGCCCCAGGTGCAGCGGTGATCGCCGCGCTCAGCACTCTGGTCCTCGCAGTCCCGCCAGCAGGGAAAATGCACACACCAAAGTCCCTTGAAGAAAGCAGGGTCCAAATATCCACAGTCAGGTGAATTGGGTTAGCAGCTTTTCCCCAGCAGCGAGATCCTTTGGCAACAGCTACAAGCGGCGCTTGCTCATCAGTAATAGTGCAGGTTGAGCATGAGCAGTCCAAGGCCCTTCAATTGGAGGTAGGCCCAAGGTATGTGAGAGCTCATAACATCAAAATACCCGCCAGTGACCCCAATAAGATGAGTGCCCAGTTCAATATTGATCATTTGTGTAAAAGGCAGTGTTAATTATACACACTAAGCACAGCACATTAAATAATCCACACAGGAGTCTCTTGAGGCCTAGCGCTAGTGCGCTTCTCAGAGGAGTACTCTCCCCGTGTATCCCCTCTCTGTCCACCTCCTCCTCCATGCTATATTATGCATCCCTGGTGAATTCTAGTAGGTGAGTCCAGGTGCTGCCCGATTTAGTGATGCGCATGTTAATATGGATATTGATGTGTTTAATTATAAAAATGAACTGTCATCCGTCCTTATTAATAGAACCACCCATTCTGAACTCCACATCTACCTCCTCATGCAAGTATGTAGTCAGGCAGGCCCTGCAACCTAGGCTGGGGATTACTGATTGATGGGTCATAGGCAGGAGGGTGCATAGCTGGCATGCACTCGGGCAAGAAACTCTTGATCAAATCCACAGATAGGAGATTGTCCCAATAAAGAACACATGGCCGGAGGGAGTACACGCACTCCTAAAACACCATAAAGATAGATGCCACGTGAGTTGGGAACACATAGCCAATCAGAGCATACCACACATAGTGATCACATGCTCCCCATGCCGGACATCCTGTAGCAACCATTCACCATTAATTTATGACTCTAGAGGCTGCAAGCAACATTCCTCACGATGTATGGTACGCCAGAAACCTTTATTGCTTGTTGTAATATTTTATATAACGAGAGCAGAAACTCAATGTAAATTTAGACAGTCCTCAGACCTAGTGCTGTAACTGTTCTGCCGGCCAAACTGTATAATTAAACAAACTGTTCCTGTTTTACAAAACGCCTCTTGGCTTCTATTTTTTTTAAAGGAAATCCGATACAAGCAACATGCATCAAGGTCTAAATGTGAACTTGAACATTATTAGCTCTTGGGGCAGTAAACCGCCAAGCTTTAACAAGTCTCACATGGGCCTATGGTCTTGCTTCCACCGTAGCCCACCCATGGCCATCAGAGGAGTCCATGAGCCACGCTAATTCTATCCTGTGCACTTAACACTGAGTAACTCACACCACTCCCTTCTTGCAGTCAAAAGGATCAGTACACTGGGGCAACAGCTTCCAGGTGCAGCCGCTCTGTCTTCCTCACAGTTCCCGCCAGAAAGTTGGTGAAGCAGTGGCATTCCTGCAGGCAGCTCTGGATTTGTTCCTCTGCTGTTCTGCAGGTTGTGGGGACTCTTCTGACATTCTGATGGCGCCAGCAGTCTTAGTGGCCACATCCTGACATACAGAGACACAGATATGGCTTGTTGCCCCAATCAGGTCAGATCCTCAGGGTGTCGACCCCCACAGCCTCAATGATCAGATGTCACAGACACAGGCAACAGCCCGCAGTCTTAGTTGACCCCAACAATTCCAGTGGCCCTCTTTCGGGCACTCAGGGTCATGGACATGGTCAAAAACCTCAACAAGTGCTACTGGGCAACTCCACTGCAGCCCTGATGCTGGATGCTAACTTCCACGATAGAGAGGACTGCTCTCCCACAACACTGGTCACACTCTGCTCGCTGGGATCCTCACTGGTCATCGATCCCTCCAGGCTCTCTCCCCCTCATCACAGGTATGCTGGTCTTGGCAGCCAGACATAAGGCTAGTGATCATGGCACAGGGTAAGTGTTGTTGGCTCCTAGGTGATGGCCTCTCACACAGACGGGAGACTGGCAGGCCCTAGTCCTCAGTCCAGGTTCCAGCAGCAAGAAGTATTGGCAATAATCCCTCTCCTGATGAGACGGCACTCTTCAACTAAGTATGGGGCATATGCTCCCACCTTTATAGTCCAAAACCAGACACACGTGATTTAGTGTCTGGCCTTTGAAATTCATGTTGGGGGTGTAAGCTCCTTTCAAGTGCTCAGTCCTCTGCACTGCCCTTTGTCAAACAGACAGTCTACCACAGTAAGAGTGGCTCTAATTCTGAGTGACCCAAAACCCATGCCTAGGGAGTAACCGGGGATCTCCTCTGGCTGTCAGCCTCCACTAAAATATGTCCATAAAGGTTCAAACAATGAAGCCATCCTCTCTTTCAGATTCCCTGGAAATGCCAACCTTATCAGTCTTACCATCTCCCTAAAATTAGCCCAGACCCCACTGACCATTTACTCTTCCTTGAATCAATGAGCCCATTGATGTGCATAGAGTATGTTCTGCTCCTCCCCTTTCTGCGTGTGTGTAACACTCAGCCCTCAGGAATGTCAGCAATCCACATCTCCTGATTAGTAGATGCAGTCCTCACCTCTCTAGCCTCTCCAAACCCTGGGCTTCCAAAATGGAACCCAGAGGTCTCCAAGTTATGTACCATCCACAGGCACATATGCAACCCAGCACTAACATGCAAGAATCAGCCACGGTCCATCTCTCTTCACAATTCATGCAGGCCAAGGGAGAGTTAAGTACACAGTCACTGAACTTTAAACAAGTGGGCCAATAGGTCCCACTCCTGTGACACAAGTAAAAAGGTATGTTCACAATACTAATTGCACTGAACACAGACATGGGTATGCTGCCACCATTGTGCTTGTGTCACTTAACTAAGGGCAGTAGCCCCCTACCTTCAGAAGGGTAGCACTTGGTACACCCCTCTCAGTCTAAACAAACTACATTACTGTGAGACAGGTCTCCTCAGTCAAGACGCACAGGCATGATCCGTGTTCACCCATGACCAAAAATCAGAAACAGGGATCCAGATATTGTTGCAGCAGGGTCACTGTAGGTAGGGGTTCACGTCGATCACCATGCTAGGGACTTTTCTGTCCCAACGGGGTGTTAGTGAGATCATCTTTATTTTGTACCTCTGAGTCGTCATGACTTCTCATCGAGCATGGGTCAGGAGTCTGAAGTGGTTGTAACTGTGACCACTCTAAAACTTCTGTAATTCTTATTTCTACCATATATCTTCTTGTTTGAGAACTAGAAGTAATAGAATACTTTTACATTCTTTCTCACAGTCCATCAGCCGCCAACCCAAATACAACCATAGTACCCAAATCCTATTGCAAATTCACTTCCCCGTGCAGCACATATCAACATGAAATAACTCAGTACCATCTAGAAGGCCATTCACATCAATAAGCCAGATCACTTTGGTGAAAAATGTTCCCTCTCTACCACACCCATAATACCTGTGGTGCAACTTTATGAAACTTGACATCCCCCAAACCAAACTCAGAGAAGACAAGAGAAAAGCCCTCTGAGTGAACCGGTTGCCACACCACAATCTCTGAAATGATACACCCCTTTGCCTGAGTCTGCTCCCCACGCTTCTTACCTTTAGGAAAAAAAAAACTACGTTAGCATTGCCAGGAGCCATAGGCTTTAATGCAAGTATTGCATACTGGACCCACATCGCTTTTTTGTTTAGAAAAAGACAGCTATTGTTGAGGTGCAACAGACCCCCAGCACCTGTGGCATCCAGAGCCAAGGCACCTACACCACTTAAAAGCTATCCTCCTCCTGCACCACTTCTTTCACCTCTCGATTTAATAAGCAATGAAAACAACAGGGGTTCATGTTGCTTGATCCAGTTGTACTAAACATACCAGAGAATGGTGGAAGGCTGAGTTAGCCCGCAGGCCTCTTGTGCCGCTGAATACCTGCTGTCTATTGAAGTACATTTGTAGTTCTGCCTTTACCCTGGGTTTTACACCAGAGCTTTTGCAACCATTTGATCATACCTGCCAACTCACATGGTGCTACAGTGTGACACAGGATATCGGCTCCCATAACAGGGTCTCACAGGCTGAAAACCACTGTAAATAGAGGTTTTCCAACTCGTTTTACAAGGCTTTGAACTGCCCATGCCCATGAAAACACCCCCATTGCATCAGCCTCTGCAAGCTTTTTTTGCGGGGGAGGAGAGGGGTTGGGGGCAAGGTGTGGTTCAAAACTGCCTGCTAGGAACTTCTCGGCACGAGGCCCCGCCCCCTTCTCACACGGTGAGATTGTTCTTCAAGTTGGCCGTTATGTACCTCAGTAACCCACCGATCGTGGTAGGCCTGAACTTTGGATTTGTACTGGTCCCTTACAACCTTAAGTAACCTTTGAACAGCTAGCCTTGATGACAAAATCATTGTGCCAATCCTACATAGTGGCAGATGTCACTGCCATGGAATCAGTGCTCATCTGAAGTATATTAAAGCACAGGTTAACTATTGCAATTGTTCTGTTTGCTGCAATCATTCCCCAGTAGAGTGCAGGTAAGAGGGGGCTCTCATATCTGGATGGACTGCCATGGCCTAATCTTACTGCAGCCCCTTGCAGTGTTCAGACCTGACTGAGTGGCTTGCTAACCTTCCAGATTTAAGAAGCACCTTCTACAAAGTTTGGGAAAACAATAGACTATCAAAGCAGTCCTTTCATGCATGTGTCTGTTCCTCAGTGTGTCACTAGTGCAGAAGTGGGGTGTTGGGGTTTAAGGTATGCTGTACCTCCCACCGAAGACCAAAAGCCCAGAGACCACCGTCGAACGGAAGTGTGAGCTTTTGTATTTCTCTACAGCAGCACTTGGAGCAGTTGGTACATAGACCATAGACCAGTCGAGAGCGAACAGTTACTGCAGTTCCTAGTGTGTGCAGCTCCTGCCTCACAGCCCCTGATATCTGTTGGAGTGCGGGCCCCCCTAAGTAGGATGGTGAGAAGAGGGGGGCAGCGGGTATAGAATGGGCGTAAGGATGGATTGCAAGTTGGTAAGGGTACTTGCACTAAAACTAGTCTTTCCTGGCCTAGAAATGGTGCTGTATATACCTAGGCAATGTGACTTCAGGCATGACAATGGTGCTTCACAGACCTGGACAATGTAATTATTACTGATCTGGTAGTGGTGTTTAACATATGGGGGCATTGTGTTAACTAAATGGCAATGGTGTGAAATGTAGTACCTCGTGCACTAAATCAGCACACTTTTCTAGCTAGAGTCAACATTCACAAAGGCTGAATCAGGAGCTATGTAGAGAAGGCAATGGTCACTGTTTGGCTACTGTGTGGATCAAATTCTTCTTGCTGGCTCTTGCTAGAGTGAGAACAGAGTTAGCGGGGATATACAGAAGAGTGGCAAAAGACTATTCAGAAGGGCTGGAATTACAGTAAACTTGGGGGACACATTTAAAAACTCACAGGTCTGAGAAAAGCAGAGCTAAGACTGAACACAATTAGAATTACCAAATCTATACTGTGGCGCTGTCCTAGTCAAACAAATGGAAGACAGGCAAGTCTCCTCCTTTAACAGCATATTCAGTTTTACCTTGAAACGTATTCCCCTTCTAATATTAAAAGGGAAATCTGTCTGGGAGCAAGTTCTAGAAGGATATAGGATGTCTTCACCTGTAAACTGAAAAAAGCAAGGGTCTCTGGGGTGAAGAAATGTATTAGCCTTGAATAGAGGAGTGAGAACGTAAGGGTAAAATAGTGCAAGCAGTGCTTAATTTGTAAAAACAAAAAGTGCCAGGGCCCTCATCAGGAGGCCTCCACATCATGCACCACCCACTGCCAGCGCTGCCAATGACAGTACCTACACAACTACTAACCAGCACACTGGTTACGAGTGTTACAATTCTGGCTATTCCAGGCCCCCATAGCTATAAAATTGGCTTGGAGTGTAGATATTAGTTGTTTTAATGTGTACTGAATTAATAAACAACTGCTCTTCTGCTCATCTCTAAATTATGCAAACAGTACCACCATGTGGCAGCTCTCATAAGTGCCGATGTTGACAATTAATTGCCAGTGTCAAGCACCGTAAAGCACCGGCTCTAATTAAGCACAGAGTGCAGTTCTATTCAGTCTTGGGCTCACAGGGCAGCAGGCTACCAAGTATTTCATCTTTCATCCTTGTATGTGCAGGGTGGAAGTCTGGCTTGGATCGATGTCATGACCTGACGAGGCTACCCTGACTGGTGCTCGGCAACCTTTGCGAGTCTTCAGAAGCCTGAGGGGGGCTTGAGGTTCCAATCCCTGTGCAAAATGTTGGGCTTCTCTGAGATTACCTTGGACTCAAGTTGCCAACCCCGATTGCTCTTCCACTTTTATCCTCATATTTAGGATATATTTGTAAAGCAGAAGGCAGTATCCCTTGCTCCCATTAAGAGAACTCATTCATATTCATTTCGTGCCATTTAACTCATTTAACAGCATCTCTGCCTTGCTCAGGTTGCCTTATGGATTACTGGTACTTCTCTGAATACTACCTTTCTTTCGGTTTAGACACACGCTGCTCACCTCTGCCCCTCCGGCTACGTTAACAGAGCATAGTTGCCTTCATGTTGTAGTTCCCCTGCTCTCTACCCCCCTGACCTGGATGACTTATAGCACGGACTGCTCAGGTATATCCCCACTTCCAGAATATCAGACACCATGAAACACAACACAGGTCCTGCAGAGTAAATATAACCAACAGCTAATTATAATTATATTATGTGCACCTATCTCTGAAACCTTCACCTCCAACAGCACACCACTAGGAGCAGTGCCACAAGACTAGATAAGAGCACTTTCCCGGTCCCTCATGAAGGACACCAAAACGGTTCCAAGATAAGACCACAACAAATGCAACAGTCTGTCAACTATGCACTCCCTCGGGATGTTGCCTTTTAGCTGTCTGGCAATGAGCATTACCGTCCCAGAACAGGGTGTGACTGTGATGCAGTTCTTAATTTGATCCGGTGGCTTCAGGTGCTCGGCTCCGGGTCTTAATTGTGAACACTGCGCTTATGATGGTCTGCCACAAGGTGGCGCTGTCTCTGTAATTTAAAGATGAGCAGAACAACAGCTGTTTATTAAGGCAATAAACATTCAAAACTATTAATTCCTGACACCAACGCCATTTTTATAGCTTTGATGTCGGGCTATTGCGTAAATAATCACACTGGTAGCAGTTTTATGGTTGGCAGTTGCATAGGTATTTTCAGGAGCACTCACAAGGCACTGGGTGGTTAAAGCTGCAGTGGCCTCCTGAAGAGAGCCCTTGCACATTTTTTATTACAAATTAAACACTGCTGTGATGCACCATTGATATACTACGATATAATGCATTCATGCCATTGTTCTACAATTGAACACAAAAGTAAACATACAACCAAATTGTTTCTGCAAGAGGATGGGCCGACTTAAAACGAAAATAAAACAGAGTTTAATCATCTTTCTTTCAGGCCTCTGTTCACATTTTAAAGAGAATATTCAGAGAATATTCACAAAACTCACACAGATGTTATCTGTGTTTTCTTGAAATACCAAACACGGCGTATCCTTCAATGTTATCTCGCCTTGCTTCTTAAAACATTCTTTAATTAAACATTCCACGCCTTTCAAATGACAGACAATGGCAGACAAGGTGTATTAGTATCTAAACCACAAAATCTACATATATTGATCTTTTGAATAACATAACCAAAGCTTCTCATGTTTGCCCAAGCGTGCACATAATGTAAGCAAGACAGAGTGAATGAAGCTGCCACTGTGAATTTGGGTTTAACCTTTCCAATGGCGAACCAGAATGAAAGGTTTATTCCTATCATGTTTTGGCCAGAGGTGGCTCTAATGTAACCTCTGTGCTCAGGAATACGGGCACAAGCTTCATCAGCACCTGCCATTTGTGAATGCAGCTGAAAGAGCAGTTATTTACAACAAATACCACTCACTAAAAGTGTTACAGCCGGATTCAAAGAAGGGTGGTGACATTCAGTCCTCCTAAAACAGTGCTTAATTTGAGGGTGGTTTCCGGTGCTCGACACCAGCACTTAATTCTCAACACCACAGGTATGACAGTCTGCCACATGGTGGGGCTGCTCACCCAATTTAGAGATGTTGTTTGTGAATACAATATCCATTAATAATTACTAATACCTACCTCTTCAGCCATTTCTTTAGTTTTGGGGACCTCTAATAATCTGAACTGTTGCACTTATTTGTGAGTTTAAATAGCGTAAACATGACCTGAAGGTATCAGCGTGCTTTACAGAGTAAGCACAACAAGAACATGCGATACATAGACAGTAGATAGAGATATATAGTAACAGTAAAAAGAAGTAAACAGAATACAATGGGATATGTAAACACAATAGCAGCAAGAACCCTAGTTACAAAAAACGATAATAAAGATACACAGCAACATTGTCACAAGAAGAATCCAAAAGACATTAGGATAACTGAACGCAGAAAGTTCTGAGGTACTTAAAGTAGGGAGTTGGCAGGGTGGGGAGAGTAGAGGTGCAGAATTTCCCGAGGTAGTGAACAGACATGGCATCTTGGCACCTACGTTCATGACAATTTAGCAATTTACAGAGTAAGTACGACATCGATAGCATGAGGTACCCAGAGAGAAAATAAAAATATGTAAAGCTAAACAGAAAGAGTAAACAATATACAGTGAGATATGTAAACAAAATAGCAGCCGTGGAGTTACAAGGGTGCAAATGTCCATATATAATGACAATAAATCAAAAAAGATTACGATGGATAGTGTACATAAAAGTTCTGAGGTAGTTGAGCAGGGGAGATGCAAGGGTGAGGAGAGTAGAGGCACAGTTTTCCTTGAGGTAGTGATGCATAGATTAACGCCGGGGGTAAAGTGATTTAGGTCCAAGACTCAGGCATGTTACGGTGAGACAGGAGGCAGAAGACAAAAGCAGGAGAGAGAGTTGTTTTGGTTAGGTCATTGGCAGCGAAGGCAGGGGCAATAGGTGGTGCAAGCTGCAGTAGCCTCCTGGTCAGGGCAAATTGTGCAATGCATAAAAAGCAATTGTAATTTCCCATACACATGTAATTTCCACTGGATTGCACCTCACTGCAAGAATACATGAGCTACCATCAAGATGCAACAGTATAAGAGTGTTGATTCCTCATGTTACGAACCCGTCAGTAACAATTATACATAGGGCCTCAGTTAGTGTGACCCTATAGTCTGCCCGTTAGCAGGGATTACATGTGAGACCCTGAGGGTACCGCGGACCTGATGCATTGCCATGGGCTTCAGTAGTTCTGATCCTGAGTCACCCTGTAATTCCTCATTTTACCCAGGAATGTCAATTAGAGTTTCAGCAGTGTCTCCGGGTTAGATTCCAGGTCTGCAGTTCCAAGCACAGACCTTTCCAAATCTGATGGGACTGTTAAAAGGAGTCACAGCCCCCTCTGGAATTAAAGGAGTCTGTCTTCATGTGAGACACAGCACTAACAGCAGGGATTTTAACCTTCTAGCTGACCTTCTGATATTAGCTTCTTTGGCAGCTTGTTAAACGGTTTCAATGCCATCTTAATCAACCATCCCTCAGGAATTGTGTTGGCTGATAAGGCCCCCGACTTGTTCTTCGCATTTGTTAGTGGCCGAACCCAAGTAGTAGCATTTTCTCAAACAGGCCTGAATGCTCCGGGGTTCCCCAAACTTCTGCTCTTCCTTCCATTATGTTTAACAGCTATGCTCAGCCTCTTGGGCAACTGATCAGAAAATTGTGGCCTCCAGTGTCCATCTTATGCAGACGATATGCAGCTCCTTCTGAGTTTTGAAAATCTGTCTTCTGACAACTTATTGAGTCTCATGTCCTGCCTCACCACCATTCAGCTCTGATTATCTTCTAATTTCCTGGCGATAAATGGTAATAAACGGGGTACTGACTATAGGTGCACCACTCTGTCTGATCTGACAGGCTGTGGAATTCCAGGTCCAGCTACTACTAAGTCTCTGGGCGTGGTTTGATCAAGAGCTGACTTTCAACCACCAGGTTCAGAAGGTGTGGTCCACCTGTTTTTTATTTCTCCGTGCTATGACAAAGATACTGTCTTTACTCCCCATGAGAAGCGTGCCACCGTGGTTGGTACTCTGATCTTAGATTATGGTAATGCATATACTATGGGATCCTGGAGACACAGGTCAGGAAATTACATGGTATCCAAAACAAGGCCAGGCAGCTGGTAAATGGTAAGTGTGACCATGTGTCAGCTGCATGCCACTCCTGCCTTCGGCTCCCCATTAAACAAAGGATTCAATTCAAAGTATTTTGCTTGGAGCAGCAGGCGCCCTATAGATCCATACTAAAGTATGTGTCTAATTTGTTTTGCGTTCACACCCCCACTAGATCTCTCCTCTGGCTGAAACCCCATGCAACAACAAGGCCCTCTGTGATGGGAGATCTTTTAGGAGTCTGGATCCAAAACACAGAAACACCGTTCCTGTCGATCATTGTCAGAAATCTAACTATTTTAGGAGAAAGCTTAAAACATACCAGTTCTGCTAATCTATTGGTTCTGTTGTGTATTCTCGCCCTCTGTATTTGAATGTTGTAGCTTGGGTGATGCTAGCACCATGATGTCACCAGGTGACTGCATTTTACAAAGAAATAAATCATGAATGGGGGCCACACACTGCTCCACAGCCTTCCAGACTCCACAATGACACCCCGTAAGAGATGCCAACCCTCAATAGCAAATCTCATTCAGGGTCTGAAGAACTATGATCACCGCTACCCTCATAGAACTACACTGGCTCCTCTTATCGCCCCACACCACCGGACCAGTTTTAGCATTGGTGGTACCCGGTGCAAAAACGTTTGTTGGCGCCTTTCACCCTTAATGACCTGCTTCTTCACAGACTGCCTCCATACCCTCCTCCATCTGTGCCCCTCGTCTATCCAGAGCACCTCTCTCACATGTATTTTATCTGTTTTATATTGCTAATTATACCATTGTAGGGTGGCAAGGCACTTTATATCAAACAAAAATTATATAGACTCCCAGGATATTACGGTATGGACAAGCACATTTTACTGCACCAATGTGCTTATTTTGCAGCATTTGTGCAGCACGTTACTGTGTAATTTAAAAGAAAAAAAAATGCCCCCAGGGTCGGCCACATGCCCCTTGGACGGCAGGCCCTAATCATTTAAAAAAAGAAAAAAATACCCACTTTGCGGGCCCTCGGAGCATTAATTGTCTTAAATGATTAGGGCATGCGGCAGGCCATAGGGACATTATTAATTAATTTTTTAATGATTAGACCTCCCCCCGGGTTACGCAGTGGGCCCTGGGGGGCAATAATGTTATATGATTAGGGACCCCCACCCCACGGGCATGGGGAGAGCCCAGGGGGGGCATTTATATTTATCAAGTTTAGGGCCCGCTGCTGAGCCTGAAACTTGATAAAGATAAATGCCCCCTGAAACTTTTCAAAAAATAAATGCCCCCCGGTTCCGCTGCATGCCCTGTGGGTGGCAGGCCCAAAACGTGATTAAAACAAATGCCCCCGGATGCCCAGGGGGGCATTAACTTTTATCAAGTTTTGGGCCCGCCGTCCACAGTACATGCGGGGTCCCAGGGAAATATATTCATTTTTTGGTCAAATTTGGGAATTTCGCAGGCACTTTTAAAAAGTAAAGGTTTTTTACAAAACTGCTGATTTTGCGATTTGTTTGCAAATTGAGAAATCCTGAAGGGTCTGATTATAAAGGGACAGTGAATCATATTTCTCTAAATCAGTGTATAGGTAATGTCATATTAGACAAAGAGGACTACAATGTGTATGAGTCATTTGTCATCCATACAGCATTATATTTTAGGACTGCATGATCTGGAGAAGCACAAGCTCAGGATTTAAAAGTAACACACTGGTTGGGGTTAGCTTTACTAATAAGAATGTATTTCTTACCCAAACAAACCCTTTTTTTAGCAACATTGGGATAAATAGAGACTGGGGAAAAATCATAAAGTTCTAAACTATATCTAGTATTTTGTATGCAGCTCTTTCATGTCAGTTCAAAGGTCAGTGTTCTATATTAGGTTTGTGACTAATGAACTGCAAGTAACAAAAGGATCTCTGTGATAAAAGCAGTAACTCACTGAGCTATCTATTTAAAACACAAGTCTGTGATCTGCATGGTGCACGTTATTTAAGATCAGGCGTGTTGACCCTCTGTATTACTGTCTTTTGAGTCAAAACTGCCACTAGACAAAACTCTGATCTCTCATCAGTATGAAAATTAAGCACCAGCCTTACCTTTACATTTTTATGGTTGCTCGAAAACTGACGGTGAGACACAAAACTGCAGCAGAGTCTTTTAAACCCATAAGTTATTTCTTAAGGCAGCCCCAGGCGTGACTGCACCGGTCGCACCACCCTAAAGCTGGCCCTGCCACACCATCCTCAAAACCAGCTGCATCATTTAGGAAGGTATCACGAACAGCTCCAGACCATACATGGCTAACAAACTCATCATCACTGGTGTCTCTTGGAACATCGGTAACCAGGTCACCATAAGGATGGAGACGAAGTAGTGTAAGAAAGAAGAAGAAACAAGGCAAAAGGCCTCCCCCATCCAGGCTCTCAAGATAGGGAACAACATCACTGCGTCCATCAGCACTGCCCCAGCCCTACTCTAATTTAGGAAAGGGTTGAAGAGTCACCTCTTTAAAGGACACTGCATCACGATGCAATAAGAGTGCCCTTCTGCTCCCAGAACTCCCTACTGCTACAAGTATTAGTTGATTGCCTTTAAAGCTGTACAGTGCTTCACTGCCTTTTGGCTAGGTTTGCGCTATACAAAATCGACATACATACATATATCCTACGCTTAAAGACTTTAATAGAAAAGCAGACATTTGAGGTGAGCAGATCTAGAGTGCCGCTGACGTTGAGAGTGCTCTATACAGGAGCTGCTTTCCACCTAAACTTGAGATCTACCCAGAGTTTTCTGCTTCTTTTTCACATAATTTATTCGTCACTCTATGCCTGAAAGGGTATTATTTTGATTTATACTGGGTGCTCCCTTGTGTCTGGACAAAGCTATATCTCTCTGAAGAGCTCTAATTAGAGCAAAACACTATGTCAGGGGTTGCTTTTACTCATTTCAGGTTGGCCTGGTTGGTATTTTACCAATTCAAAGCTGTAATACTGTGCCTGGAGCAGTAAATGACTTTTGTCATTTTGCAGCTCGGTGTGAACAGCACTGCGCTAGTTTTATGCCTAAAGACTTTGCTGTAGAAATGGCAAAAGACTTTGTCCCTTTCTATCTCGGGGTGGATGGCACTGCTTCTTTTTTGCATACATGCATACATACATACATATATACATACTTACAAGGGAAATAGGTAATCAAACATACATACATATATACATACATACAAGGGAAACAGGTAATCGAGGCCTCGAAGGACATGTCAATTTACCACTGATTTTCAGAGAAATAAATGTTGTCTCCCATCCCTAAATCAGACCTTTTATTTGCGAAGTGCATTACTGCTCTTCTGTGATTGGAAATTCTTTATTGGTTTAGTTTCATGCTGCAGGTGTGTGACATTTCGAGTGGCCAGAGATTGAGGTCGTTAATCCCCATGCTGGCACCGCGTTCCTCATTATTCTGAGATTTTCTGTACGGGGTTTCGCCGCTGTTTTCTTTTAGATTTCTGTTGATGTGGAAGGCAAACCAGAGGAGAGCTATACTGCTCCACAAATGAAAAGAATGCAGCTGCCATTCCATTAGATTGTTCATACTGACTCAATACTGTGTTACAGATGGTCAAACGTGTTGCAACATTGGTTTCCATTTGTTTCGAGTCTGGGCACTGCACAGTGCACAACCCTCCGATGAGTGACACTGTTGCTGGCTCGGCCAGGTTCACTGTTGAATTCAGGAGAAAGAGAAGCGACAGCGCCACGCTGCCAGCAGGTATGACTGTGGCCCAGGTGTGACATGAGAACCTGACGGCTTCCCTGCTCCCTGCGGTGATGTTGCTGGTTTACTAGTATTTGGCAGCTGGGATGTAGGCGCTGTAGATGGCTAGAAATTTGAGTCTGTTGCAAGGATGAGTGTCCATAGTGCTCGTCACTCGCCACACATCTTCCATCTTTTCCACGGTTTCCCTGGGTGCCATTGTGGTTTAGGGTTCGCTAGGGACTTCAGTAATTTTGTCTTCTCCTGCCTTGGTTATGTTTACCTCCTTTGCTTGCCTCCTCAATGTGCAGGGTGCCTCGCTACTCCTCGAGGTTTGAAGGTGGGTTTCTTGGTACACACCATGGTCTTTACCACCTTCTGAGCTGCATAACACGATAGGCCTCCATGGAGATTTCTTTCACTTCTAGTATTGTTGAGAGACACATTCTAATACATGTACTGTTCCTCCTACAGAGCGCCTCTGCTTTCTGAGCAGCATGTGAAATGCAATACTGGCAACTTAAGGAGGCAGCCAAAGAGCATACCCATGCTCTGCGGGCCTCATTTTGAGTCCAGATTGTGAAGTTCAAGCACCCTTCTCCACACTGGAGCTGAGAGTGCATCGATTTCTTATATGGCAGAAGAGGATCCATAACCTTGTCTCTTAAACTTTGGTAGCCAAAATCTTAGCCAAACAGCCAAATATGCCTTCCTATATTCTAACTTCAAATAACATCCATGATTTTAATTTAATCTTGCAAGCTCCCTAGCGTCGGCAGCCACAGATTGTCTCTTAGTAACGAACATCAAGTGCAGGTCTGTTTCTTGTTCAACTGCATTCCAAGATATTCATATGAAGTAACAATCTCCATCTTTGTGAAACCCAAATACCAAATATAAGTAGGAAACAACCTTTGCTGCGTATTGTGCACTGTGGACACCCCTGCCCAGAACCTTGTTTGTATCTTTGGAGAAATTGTATATTGGTCCTCCATTCCAGCAGATAATGCATGAAAACCTTGGTAGGTATTTTGGTGGATGGGCATACCCTGGCAGAAAGCAATAACTAGAATGCAAGTTCCCATCATCCTACTTGTGCGCTAGAACCAGGACAGCACCCTTCCAAATTTTAGGGACATTGGCAATTTTAAGAAAGGCACAAAATAATGATGTCAGCATCAACACCCAACTTTCAAAAAGGTTCTTTATACCAGACTATTCATTCAGGCTGCAAGCTTCAGAATTCTTGAGCCCTAGAATAATCTCTCTACTTAGAACCTCCTTAGCCGTTACAGAGAGTTAAAAATGGGGAACTCCTTTCAGTGGCGTGTGTTAGACCTGTCAGACCTAGGGTGGTCTTCCCCTACATTTTTTTTTCCCTTTTTGCCTCGATCTTGACCGCCATTTTTGCTGGACACAGGACTCTGGGCGCCTTACCGCTGCTGAACAGTGCTGAGGTGCAGGTGCTCTCTCCTAACAACATGGTTGCCTTAGGCCCCTGCTACTGCGGTGGGGCCACTGTCCTATCTGCGTACTAGTAGTTGGGATTAGGCTGGGACTTAATGATACTGTAACCTTGACCGTCCCGCCTCTTGTCACCAGAAACAGTCACCACAGAGTCCCCAGAGCCACTGTCTCCTGACCTGCCAAGCGCTGTGAGAACGATGCGCTGTGGAGCTGGGAGCATTGCTGCTGCCGGGCACCCCCCCCCCCCCCCATGAGGTACTGTAAAGCGCTGGGTCAGCAAAGCGTGGTGTGCCCCCAAATTTAATATTGAAGTCCGGCGCTGTCCTAGAGAGCGCCCCTGGACCCCAGATCGCTGCCGCTGCTGTGAGCGCTGAGGCTGCGGCGAGCGCTGAGCGCCCGAAGCACTGTGACGGCCGGAATCTCACCTCAAGTCCCAGCGCTGTGCCCAGGATCCCAGACTTGGCCCGGGCAAGGGGGAGGAAGAGAAGCGCTGTGGCCAAAATCGCCCCTGAGCTGAAGGGCAGGCCTCCGTGGTTCTACCAAGGCCGCGCGGGGCTGGAGCACACAAAGGAGGCCGTCGCCTAGCAACCGGAGCGCCGGCCGCGTCACCGGCCGCGCACCCAGGAAGCCGCGCACGGATTGGCTGCCCGACGAGGTACCAGCCTGGAAGGTCGGGCTCGCTTTAGGCCCCCAAGAAGAGCTCCGAGATGGGCGGGAGCTCCTGAATTCCACCGACTGGGTTCCGGGAATCAGGGGGGCCCTGATGACATCAGCGCGCCGATCCTCTTTCCCCGGTCGAAGCCCCAAGTGAAGGGACGAGTGAGCTGACCGGGGAGGAGGCGTCCTGCGCGTGCCAGAGCCAAAGCAACCTGAGAGGCTGAACTTCCTCTGCAGGGACAGTGCGGTGAGTCAAGGGGATCCTGGGGCCTGTACACTTGACAACAGCACTCAGACTACCGTAATCACTGTCTGGGAACTGCCCCCTCTGACGGGTCCTCTTCAAATCTGCAATGAGCCTCTGCCTTGGAATTGTCCCCTGTAACGAATCTCTACCTGTGAATTGGTAATTGCCTCAAATAGATATTGGCATAAAACATGTTGCCCATAGTGAATATCGTTGTGTTTGGCAGGTCGCCCATATTGAAGACATATCCACATGAGCATTGTTACCTGTTTTACCTGCGTAAGTGAGCCTGATGACCTGCATTCCATAGATGTTGGAGAAAGCTTACCTGCAGGGAATATATGCCTAGAAATGATTACCTGCATTGAATACCCACATAAGAAATGTATTGAATATTTGCATAGGAAATGTTGCCTGGGTTGAAGTTATATCCACCTAGGGAATTGTGCCGGCCTTGACCTGGTGTTACAGAAACCGTTTACCCTGAATACTGGGCGAACTTTGCAATTCTAACCCTGATCAGAAGCAGATAAAAGATATTTGTTCTTATAAATGAAACCGGAGAGGTGTCTCTTTATTGTGTGTGCTTTACTGCGTCAGGGTGGGAGTGTGCTGCACAACTACTTCACACATAGCCTCAGGCGTGCCTACCTGCCTCACGCCAAGCTACCGTGTCATAGTCGGTGGTCCCGGGGACCTCGGTTCTAACATTGGTGTTCAGCGGTGGGATTAGGACTTGTGCTTGTGCAGCACCTGCAGTGACTCAGTGTGCGCCGCAATCTGACACCTGATTGAATGCAAGCTTAAAATTCTCCCTGATTGCCTGATTGTAAATGCTCTTGTGTTAAGCCTGTTACCTACATCCTAGTGGTTTTCCCTGAAATTGTCCGAGGCCCTACCTAGCAGGATGGAGTTTGAGCTGGCCAACCTAGAAACATACACGGTGGCGCAGTTTAGGGAGTTCTGCCAGGGGAAGGGGGTGTTCTTCAAGCGAGGCGCCAAGAGAGAGGAGCTTCAGAAAACCTTGAGAGCATGGGCATTGGCCCACCCGAGAGGGGGAGGGGACGAGGGGCAGGGAGAGCAGGACGCTCCAGGAGAGCTGGACCTACTGCACATAGATGCTAGTGAAAATGTGTTGCCAGGAAGACGTTCCAGGGCAGGCAGTAGTGTTTCAGTAAGGAGCTTGTCTGCGGAGGAGTTCGAGGACAGGAGGGAGGAGAGACAACTTAAGCTAGAGCTTGCTAGGCTAGAGAAGAAGCTGGAAGAGAAGAGGCTGGCTATGGAGGAAAGAAAGCTTCTCCATGAGCTTAGGCTAAAGGAGCTGGAAAGCAAAGCCCTACAGATAGGGGCTAACAGCAATGCAAATGTTGGCAGCGTACCTACTGAAGCTCCACGGGAGTCTAGGTTCTACATGCCCAAAGATGTGGTGGCCAGTTTCAGTGTGGGGGACGACATCGATAAGTGGCTAGCGGCTTATGAGGTGTCCTTAATAGCCCATGGGGTCCCCGAGAGTTATTGGAGGGGTAGCCTGTATAGGTACATGCCTCCGGTGGGGAGGGACACACTCTTGACATTAGACAAGGCAGACCAGACCAACTATACTGTCATGAAGGAAGCGTTGATTAAGAAGTTTGGCCTGACCCCTGAGAAATATCGACAGAAGTTTAGAAATAGTCACAAACTTCCCACACAGAACTGGGTGGATTTCCTGGACTATGCCCGCAAAGCATTGGAGGGTTGGGTGCAGGGCAGCGAGGTGACCGACTATGAAGGGCTGTATGATTTGTTTTTAAGAGAGCACCTTCTAGATAAATGTTTTCCAGAGCTGCGCCAACACCTGGTTGACCGCAAGTTGACCGACCCGAGTAGGCGGATACCTGGATCAGTACCAGGGTGTCCCACAAGGGATCCGGGTGGGACCCCCAGAAGGGTGGACAGGGTTTCCCCCGGAAGAGAGAGGGGGAGATAAAAAGAAGGAGTTCTCCAAAGGCTCCCAAAATAGACCGCAAGGGAGAGGGTTAGGATCCCAGCCCCAATCTGGTCCCCAGAAGCCTGCTTATCCTGACAGAAGTCAGCAGCCCAAAACTGTCCAGTGCTACGAGTGTGGGGAGGTGGGACACTACAAGGGGGATCCCCAATGTCGAAAAAGGACCCCAGCCCCTACTGGAGGTAAGAACCCAGGGGTGGCTAGTGTAGCGCTGGGGGAGGAGTTGTCCCTAGATAAGGGGGGTGAGTGGGCAGGCTTGACCCTAGTATCCCTGGTAGACAGGGAGATAGTCCCACAGACCCAGGTACCCTCAAATACCGTCAAGTACCGGCAGAAGGTCCTTGTCAACGGGAAGGGGGTGGAGGATCTGAGGGACACAGGTGCCAGCATGACGATGGTAAGGAGATAGCTGGTGTCCCCGGAGCAAGTGATTCCTGATGTATTCCACCCGGTTGTGATGGCTGACTACAGTGTGGGTCACTACCCCGTGGCCCAAGTTCCCTTTGAGTGGGGAGGGGTTTCAGGCCTTTTAAGAGTTGTGGTGAGCCCTGCCATGCCAGTCGACTGTTTGTTGGGAAACGATCTTGAGCATACTGCCTGGAAGGAGGTGGAGTTTCAAGCACACGCCGAGATGCTGGGACTACCAGGATGGACCTGTGCGATCACACGGTCCATGGCTGCCAGGCAAGGGAATCAACCAGGGCTGGAGCCTGGGACAATGGCCCAGCCCACTGATGACCAGGAAGACCCCTTGGAGGACGCACCCCGTGAGATGAATGGGGCACCCGCTGCGGTTGCACTGGAGTCCACGGAGTGTGACGTTATTCCCGTGGGGGACTTGCCGACCCCTGCAGAGTGGCAGGTGGAAGGAGGGCCTACCTGGGAGGAATTCTGTTGGGCACAGAAGGAGTGCCCCATCCTTGAGGGCATGCGGTGGCAGGCCAAAGTCCAAGCAGCCGGAAATGCTGCTGGAAACTATCACATCTACTGGGAGGATAGCCTTCTTTACAGTGAGCCCCAGGCTCCGTGCATAGGTCCTCAAGGGCCTTAGTGGTCCCCCAATGCTATTGAGCCTTTTTGCTGGAGTTAGCGCATGAGATCCCCTGGCGGGACACCAGGGCCAAGATAAAACGTTTGCTCGTCTGGTCCCACACTTCTTTTGGCCCAGGATGAGGATTGCTTCTGATGCCTTTTGCAAGACTTGCATGACCTGCCAAGCGAGTGAGACGACCGGGACCAAGTTGAAGGTCCCCCTTGAACCCATACCAGTCGTTGGTACTCCTTTTGAGCGGGTGGGCATCGACATTGTCGGGTCTATGGATCCGCCGACCTCTTCTGGACACCGATTCATCCTAGTTCTGGTGGACCACGCCACCCGGTACCCGGAGGCAATCCCTCTGAGGACCATCACTGCACCTGCGGTGGCGCGGGCCCTGATGGGGATTTTTACCCGGGTGGGTTTCCCCAAGGTTGTGGTGTCGGACAGGGGCACCAACTTTATGTCCGCCTATATGCAGGCCATGTGGAAGGAGTGTGGGGTGACTTACACGTTCTCCACTCCTTACCACCCCCAGACCAACGGGCTCGTCGAGCGTTTTAGCAAGACCCTGAAAGGAATGATCCGGAGTCTGCCTGGGGACTTGAGGAAGAAGTGGGACATCCTCTTGCCCTGTCTGTTGTTTTCTTATCGAGAGGTGCTGCAGAAGGGGGTGGGCTTCAGCCCCTTTGAGCTGCTGTACAGGCACCCTGTTAGGGTACCTCTCAGCCTGGTGAAGGAGGGGTGGGAGAAATCTCCTAGGAGGCTTCCCCAAGATGTGGTGAGCTACATGTTGGCATTCCGTAGCCAGATGGCGAAGCTGTGGAAAGAGGCATCGGACAACTTGGAGGCCAGCCAGCCGATCATTAACGAGTGGTATGACCGGAATGCCCATCCTGTGGAACTGGATACTGGACAGAAGGTGTGGGTCATGGAGCCCGGAGAGCTTAGCGCCCTCCAGGATCGGTGGACTAGCCTGTACGAGATACTGGAAAAGAAGGGCCAGCCCACGTACTTGGTGGATCTTAGGACGCCAAGGCAACCCCACCGAGTGTTGCATGTCAACCGCCTCAAGCCACACCATGAGAGATCTGAACTTACCCTCCTGATGGTAACTGATGGGAGCGAGGAGGAGGAGAGCGAGCATCTTCCGGACCTTCTGGCGTCCTAAGAGAAAGATGGATCGGTGGAGGGAGTGGTTCTCTCCCCGTCACTGACCCCGGAGCAACAGGGGGACTGCCGCCAGGTATTGGAGCAGTACTCTTCCTTGTTCTCCCTTATTCCTGGGATCACCCACCTGTGTACCCATGACGTGGACAAAGGGGACAGCCCCCCTGTCAAGACCAAGTCTTATCGGCTGTCAGATAAAGTGAAGGCCAGCATCCAGAGTGAGGTCGCTAAGATGTTGGCGTTAGGAGTGATCGAGCCTTCAAGCAGCCCCTGGGCCCGTCCGGTGGTATTGGTACCAAAAGCGGCCCCACCGGGTACCACACCTGAACTTCGGTTCTGTGTGGACTACCGAGGACTTAACTCCGTGACCTAGACGGATGCTCACCCGATCCCTAGGGCGGATGAGCTCATTGACGGGCTGGGGGCCGCCCGATACTTAAGTACCTTTGACCTCATGTCAGGATACTGGCAGATCGCCATGACGGACAGAGCCAAGGAGAAGACTGCGCTCTCCACCCCAGAGGGCCACTTCTAATTTAGAGTGATGCCCTTTGGACTGAAAAACGCTCCTGCCACCTTTCAGCGGTTGGTCAACCAGGTGCTCTCTGGCCTAGAGGCCTTCTCAGCTGCCTACGTGGATGACATAGCTGTCTTCAGCAGCAGCTGGGAGGACCATTTGGAGCATCTCCAGGAGGTGCGTCAGGCCCTACAGCGGGCCGGCCTGACCATCAAGGCCAGCAAATGCCAGATCAGACAGGGATCTGCTGTCTACCTGGGACACCTGGTGGGCGGGAGTAAGGTGCAGCCCCTCCAGGCCAAAATTGAGACCATCCTGGCCTGGGAGCACCCCAAAACCCAGACGGAGGTCAGGGCTTTCCTCGGCCTCACAGGTTACTACCGCCAGTTTGTCAAGGGCTATGGCACCATTGTGGCCCCCTTGACCGAACTCACTTCCAAAAAGCAACCGAGAAAAGTGATTTGAATTGAAGCTTGCCAGAAAGCCTTCGATACCCTCAAGCAAGCTGTGTGCACTGCTCCGGTGCTTAGGGCTCCGGACTTCAGCAAGGAATTTATTGTTCAAATGGACGCCTCTGTGAATGGCATTAGGGCAGTACTCTCGCAACTCAACGAGGAGGGCCTAGACCAGCCTGTGGCTTTCATCTAGGAGGCTACTCCCCCGGGAACAACGGTGGAGTACGATCGAACGAGAAGCTTTTGCTGTGGTTTGGGCCTTGAAGAAGCTGAGGCCATATCTCTTTGGCTCTCACTTCCTGATTCAGACCGACCACCAGCCCCTTCGCTGGCTCATGCAGATGAGGGGCGAAAACCCTAAATTGTTGAGTTGGTCCATTTCCATCCATGGTATGGACTTCAGGGTGGAACACCGACCAAGAATAGACCATGCCAACGCTGACGGTCTCTCTCGGTTCTTCCGCCTTAGTGACGAGAACTCCCTAGAGGTTGGGTAGCTCTCCCCACTTTCGGCTGGGGGGGACGCGTGTTAGACCTGTCAGCCCTAGGGTGGTCTTACCCTACATTTTTTTTCCCTTTTTGCCCCGATCTTGACCGCCATTTTTGCTGGACATAGGACTCTGGGCGCCTTACCGCTGCTGAACAGTGCTGAGGTGCAGGTGCTCTCTCCTAACAACATGGTTGCCTTAGGCCCCTGCTACTGCGGTGGGGCCACTGTCCTATCTGCGTACTAGTAATTGGGATGAGGCTGGGATTTAATGATACTGTAACCTTGACCGTCCCACCTCTTGTCTCCAGAGACAGTCACCACAGAGTCCCCAGAGCCTGCTAGAACCTTCCAACCCCCCAGGTTGGCACCAGAACTTGCCGCCTTTTAGAAGGGTCACCTGACCTAGGTGTATAAAAGTAAAGGAGGGAAACCTAACAGTCAGTTACGCCACTGGACCCGGGGACTCTCTGCTGGAGTGTAGACTGCTGGGCTAGGGAGAGAGCTACACTACTGAGGCTGACTGATCCCAGGAGCTGCTGCCCCAAGTACCTGAGTTACCCTACCTGCCTGCTGACCTTGCCCTGCATGAGGGGAGCCGGGGTCCCCATCTCCAGTGAGGCTCCACACCAACTTCTATTCCTGTGACCAGACCCTGCCTGGGGAGTTGCCCAGAGTCCACAAGGACTGTCATCATCTTTGCCACTGTCTCCTGACCTGTCTAGTGCTGTGAGAAGGAAGCGCTGTGCTGCTGGGAACCCCCCCTATGAGGTACTGTAAAGCGCTGGGACAGCAAAGCGTGGTGTGCCCCAAAATTCAATATTGAAGTCCGGTGCTGTCCTACAGAGCGCCCCGGGGCCCTAGATCGCTGGTGTGAGCGCTGAGGCTGCGGTGAGCGCTGAGTGCCAGAAGCGCTGTGACGGCCGGAATCTCACCTCAAGTCCCAGCACTGTGCCCAGGATCCCAGACTTGGCCCGAGCGCGGGGAGGAAGAGAAGCGCTGTGGCCAAAATCACCACCGCGGCCCCTGTGCTGCTGGAAGAAGCGTCGCTGTGCCTCAGGGTACCGCCGAGGCCCCTGAGCTGAAGGGCGGGCCTCCGTGGTTCTACCAAGGCCGCGCGGGGCTGGAGCGCACAAAGGAGGCCATCGCCTAGCAACCGGGGAGCCGGCCGTGCCCCCAGGAAGCCACGCACGGATTGACTGCCCGACAAGGTACCAGCCCAGAAGGTCGGGCTCGCTGTAGGCCCCCAAGAAGCGCTCTGAGACGGGCGGGAGCCCCTGAATTCCACCGGCTGGGTTCAGGGAAGCAGGGGGGCCCTGATGACTGTAGCGCGCCGATCCGCCTCTCCGGTCGAAGCCCCAAGTGAAGGGATGAGTGGGCTGACCGGGGAGGAGGCGTCCTGCGCGTGCCATAGCCAAAGCAACCTGAGAGGCTGAACTTCCCCTGCAGGGACAGTGCGGTGAGTGAAGGTGATCCTGGGGCCTCTACACTTGACAACAGACCCTCAGACTACCGTAATCACTGTCTGGGAACTGTCCCCGCTGACGGGTCCTCTTCAAATCTGCAATGAGCCTCTGCCTGGGAATTGTCCCCTGTAACGAATCTCTGCCTGGGAAGTGGTAATTGCCTTGAACAGATATCGGCATAAAACATGTTGCCCATAGTGAATATCGCTGTGTAGGGCAGGGCGCCCATATTGAAGACATATCCACAAGAGCATTGTTACCTGTTTTACCTGCCTAAGTGAGCCTGATGACCTGCATTCCATCGATGTTGGAGAAAGCTTACCTGCAAGGAATATATGCCTAGAAATGATTACCTGCATTGGATACCCACATAAGAAATGTTGCATGTATTGAATACTGTCATAGGAAATGTTGCCTAGGTTGAAGTTATATCCACCTAGGGAATATTGCCTGCCTTGACCTGGTGTTACAGAAACCGTTTACCCTGCATACTGGGCGAACTTTGCAATTCTAACCCTGACCAGCAGCAGATAAAAGATATTTGTTCTTATAAATGAAACCGGAGTGGTGTCTCTTTATTGTGTGTGCTTTACTGCGTCAGGGTGGGAGTGTGCTGCACAACTACTTCACACATAGCCTTGAGCGTGCCTACCTGCCTCGCGCCAAGCTACTGTGTCGGAGTCAGTGGTCCCGGGGACCTCGGTTCTAACAGCGTGTCTACATTGTTGCCTTGGTACAGGGATTTTAGATACTTAAGCTTTTCATCAGGCGGAATCCCTGCATCTCAGCGAATCTCATGCCTTTCATCCAGTGGTGGCTCCTCCGTAATGGTGGAGAAGCATCTCCCCACTGCTCAAAGCCAGCAGCTAAAAAATAAAATGATAATAAAACAATGTTATTATCATTTTGTTTTTTAAGTGACTGGCTGAGCCATGTATGTGTAGGGAGGGGCGGGACCAGGCCTTGGCAGGGAGGAGGAGTGGTGAGCACTGTAAATGCGCATGTCGGTTTGGCTGACCGTTTTAGGCCGGCCAAAGAGACCTGAGCACATAGGTTTCTCCAACCCAGCTGTAGTCTACAGCTGGATGGTGAAACATCACAGACTCCCTGTGCCTGAGTGAGCGTCAAATCAGCCCGCTCAGGCCAATCCAGGTGCTGCTCTCATAAAATGAGAAGAACGACTGGATTGGATGGGAAGTCAAAGGTAATGAGATTTGGCTCAATATGCTGGTCCACACCCAATCCTTTTTGCGATGCCATGTCCCTCTGTCTGATTTTATCCAACGTATTTTTGGATCAAAAGCCCTACAAGTTCCTTTGGGAGATACGTTTAAGTGTTTTCAGAACCAGTCAGGTAAAGCCGTCTAGTAGTGGCGTTCTTGCAGATTGTCCTGTCTTGCCCAAGGTGTTCAGAGGATGATTAGCGGTATTCTCTATAACCAGTTGGGGAATTGACTGGTCAGGAATATGAGCAATCATGCTAGTACCAAAGCTAATGTCTCTTGGCATTCCATGGCAGGCTATTATTGACCAGCTTATCAATATTTCCAACAGATTGACCCACTGGATTCTCAGATTGCTTCACTGGAACCAGTTAACATGACTGAGGGGCAACAAGCAGGTTTGAATCTATGCTTGCAAAGACAGGGTCTTCCATGGTCACCAAGGCACTGCTCATATTCCTTGGTGTTTTCCTGGGGAATGCCACTCTAGTACCCTTGGTTCATTTGGCACCATCCTGCCTCATAATGGTGAAGACACTTGTGTGGTCTTTTCTATGGGTAATATTCAGGCCTGTTTTCAAGGGAAGAGCCACACCATCTACAATTGCCACTTATGATGGAACTTAGAGTAAAAGACCCAGGTGCTACCATCATTGGACCATGTGTACAGTGCTACATTCAGTCTCAAACAAGTTTAATTGAAATTCTCGCTCGAAATCAGCGAGTAACAAGCATGGCCTGGGTCAAAAACAACAATAACAGAGGAGCGTAGATAAGAAGTCTTCAGTGGCCCTAAAAGAACAGTGGAGCTTTACCTTTAGATACTTCTATGTTCTAATTAAGTACTTCATCCAAAGGGCAGATTATATGACCAGCAGACTGTGTTAATACCAGCAAGATGGCCCGTGAGGAATTCAGTTTGTTTCAAAAGATGGATTCATGAGGAAGGGGTCTGCAAAGCGTCAATAAAGATTGAAGTGCCCCTAAACTTCTAAAAATCACTGTGTCACCTTTGTGTTGCTCCCTATAGTCCCCATCATTGTTCTGAAGTAAGGGCAGTGGTCACAGAAGTAGGTATAGAGGCTCAATGCAGGCTATAAAAAACCTAGGCCCAGCTCAGACACTACTCTAGGCTGCTCACACACTCTGCACCAGTTGCTTCCTGCACTCACTTGCCTCCTGCACCGACCACTAACTTACCTCGCCCCTTGCAGCTTTACGGCCTCCAGTTGCACACAGGCCACAACTCAGGGGCTGGCCTGCATAGTGGCAAGAGCATGTCTTGGTGTTGATGGGGGCAAATGTAGCTATGCTACCCAACCAAGTAGAAACTCGTCTTCAGTTACAGTTTATCTCTATTAATGGAGAATACTATTACCTTATGCATTGTTCTCAGTAGTAGTGGCTACAGCACTAACAGTATTGTACTGTATAAGGCAGTCCTGAAACACACAATAATTGTGACCTGTCAGGCCATTTACCAGATCTCTGAAGTTGTAGTGACTACTAGTAAAGCAGGAGGGGAACTAAGAGGGTTGTAAATAAATGGGAGTAAGGTGGGAAAGGGAGTGAAGCTGGATGGGAGGAAGAGATTTTAAAGGAGAGTAAAGCAGGAATAGTAATAGGGGGTTTATTTAAAACGGAAGTTTGATAAGAAGGGAAGTAAGGGGTATGAAAAGATGGACAAAGCAGGAGCTGCATACTGGGGATTTGTAAAAGAAAATAGAAAAGTTAAAGTAGTTTGTAAAATAAGTAAAGAAGAGGGGGCTATTGCTAGGAGAATGGTTGGCACAAAAGAAGGTCTTATAAGACCCGCCTTTAACAGCAATACAACAAAAAGAAAATATGAAGAAAGAAAAAGCTGAATTTGTGTTTCTCAATCTGGAGAAAGCCATTCTAAAATAAGAAATCGTCAACAGTAGCTACATGAAATAAATTCGTCAGAAGCATTTTCTTCATGTTTGCTTTTCATATAAATCACATACAACCCAAAGTATATTTCACTTTCTCTAAAATATTAAGAAGCAATATAATCCAGCACTATATAAATACCCTAAAATAAATAAATAAATATATATATATATATATATATATATAGTCATTAAATTATTCTTTTCCTGCAAATCCTGAGTGCGACTCCTACCTTTTTGTTGTGAAGCAAGAGGGTTTTCTTGATATATATATATATATATATATATATATATATATATATATATATATATATATATATATATATATATATATATATATATATATATATACTTGTGTAGCTCTTTATGATCTCTAGAGGACTTCACGTTGTAGTGTGCAGCTCCTCCAATCGCTTACCTACAACTCAAGGGGTGTGTCCTTGGGAAGCCCTTCCAGGCAGGAGGTCGTAGGCTACAAGAGAAGCACAGGCAGAACTTCAAGCTGGGTACAAATCTACAGGAGACACACAACATGCAGCTTGTTATTCACGAATAGGCACAAGTCCAGGGTAGTTGGATTGAAAGGAATTCCCAAAGTGCTTGAGCGTTGTTCCTTCTAGTGTCCTCCGTTCATAGCATTATCCCACAAGCCTCTAGTCAAATGGACTAACTGTGGTGTTCAAGCATTTGGCGCCAACCAATCAGACTGGCTCTATATATGTCTGAGCAGGCTTCTTACCACAGTAGAAGACCAGGGGCTAGCTTGGATAGGCCCCCTTTGTGCTTTGAGGATAGAAACAAGACAAGAGAAAGGCAACTCCAGAAGGCAGGCTTACTTTGCCGGTTAGTTCGCCAATTTCTGGTTTTGGTCCTCCTCTTTCTTAAAGAATCTTCTAGTGCTGAAAGTTTTATGGATATTCTCCGGGCAGTGGAGAATGAAGGAGCAGGGGATGGTCACAGGGTACTTTTCTACATAAGCTCCTCTCTGGGGTTGGCTACAGGGATCTTTTTTTACAGAAGCACTTATCCAAGTGCCTAAATGTCATCATGGACCGCAGGAGCAATCTACAGGGAATGAGGCCATTACTAAAAAGGAAACTATCAACTCCAACATAAACATACACCATCCGTTCACACAATCTTGCTCTTATAGGAGCATGAATGTAAACATGTGTACATGGGAGAAAGTTGAGTAGGTAAGACAGATATATTAACATCCTTAAAGGAAATTAACATACTACAAAAGGCAAGCAATTTCAAGTGGAAGACTATTACTATATTTATAGGTGTCAATAAGTTGTACAGATATAGATAAATCAGGCTTGAGCAGTTTTTCTAAGAACGCAATGCTCGTTCAATAAATAAATCAGGTGTAACTATAGAAAGTTAGCGTTGCTGTGGTGTTTAATGTGTTCCCCGTCTTCTATCCATGACAGAACAGTTTGATAAAATACTCTGGGTTTGACACTAGTTAGGGACATAGGTGCAATGGAAGGGACCTGCTAATGATCAATCAATGCACTCGGATACGTGTTAGGCTCAGAACTGTTGGATAGATTGAATTGCATCAGCTTCTCCCTCATTCACTGCAATTCGGTGCTACAAAAAGGACCAAGTAACGCTTCTTCTTCTTATGTAACCCCTAATGCCCGCGTATTGTACAAAAACACTACAGAATAGATGCTAACATAAGCATTGTCCCTTGAAATCTGAGCCATTGGCACATTCCCCGTTGAAGACTTTGCACCAGTCCATCAAACTGCAATTATTTGCAATACTTTGACAACCCCTAGAGACCACAAGGGTTATATGTAGGACCGGATGAAAAGCCATCTTTTCCCAGTAAGTGTCCACTTCCGCATCCCATATATTGTAAAAAGAGAGAAATGCAAGAGAGACGCCCTGCAAGACAAGAATTCCTCATTTCAGGCATTGAGGAATACCAGGAACGAGGGATCCTTGTGCCGTCCTGCCCTCTGAGGGGCGGCCCTTTTAATTCACTTGATGGGAATCACTTTAAGTTAATTACGATGGCTGTCCCCTGCCTGTGCCCTTTAGGGAAGCTTCAGTGCGGTGCCGCCTGTTCAATGGTGTGGTCCTTGTCCCCAAGAATTGATTAATACCAGCAGCATGTGTGCTCATGCTCCAACCAACCTCAAAGCATGCATGACATCTGCCTGCAGCACTTCTGGTGCAAGGGACAGTCGGTGGTTCTCAGAGTTATTACTTCACTCAATGGCAAGTGAGTTTTATTGGAATTAAACACATTATTTCAGTAGATAAGGGATAGAGGGAGTGAGAACAAGCCCATGATTTCTTCATGTCATGCTCCCTCTGAAGCTGGAGATCGGATACAATGTAAATGTTTGCATTTCAGATTAGGGCTAAAGCAGCACACCATTTCCATTATTGTTGGAATGAATTAAGACTGCATAATATTATCCAAAGTACACTTTACTGGTTCTTAAATGCTGACGCGCCTTACCCTTTGCTGTATTATATTCTTTTTATATTGCATTAGTTAAGGATGTCAGCACATGTTATCTCCTGCTTTCAAAGAAGGTTGCCCTAGATCTGTTTTTGTTTTTCTTGTCTTATTTCTGTCTCCTACCGGCCCCCACCCAGGATAAATACGGGTGGAGTGCCGTCTTGCTTCTTGACACAGTGTTAGTCGAGACAGGATGTGCTGATGCACTAAGGTTCTGCCTTTTAAGTGGTTCAGTTGTGTTTGAATGTGTTGTGGTTGTATCCCGGTTATCTCTCATATAGATGTATAAAATCTCAGGAAATGTAGTCACTTGTTTCCCGGGAGATCCACATATTCCCATGTCATCAAGGATCACACTCTTCATTGACTGTGCTCATTCCACCCTCCGGTGAAGCTTCTTTTCAGGCAGAATAACTGGACACTTGGACCAGACTGGGCTGAGGAAGCTGAAGCTGATGCTGTGTGTGAGGGAAATGCACATTGCAGCTGCCCACCTTTTACCTGTTTATCTCAGCAGAGGGAAGCGTGTGCTACTGCTGGTGATTCTGTACCTAATCTGTGTGCGGGAGGAAACCTTGCGCTACTGCTGGCTATCTTGGACACTTTTGTATGAATGGATGAAATCATGCGTGTGCATGCGTGTGTATGTGCAAGCGTGTGCTGTGCTTGGGGTTGCATGTTGGTGCATTTGTGTGCGGTGCTACTACCCATGATGTTGCTTTCTGTTTGAGGTCATACAGACATTTCATGCTTGTGGCACCTGTTCTTTGAGGCACAAGCTAGCATTGCTGCTGTCTGTGCTGTGCCTGGTGCGAGGAGTGCTGGACATGCTGGGACTGTTCTCTGGATGAGGGCAACACGCGCTGCTCCTGTCTATTGTGTGTGCGAGGACAGCTCTGTCTATTCAGTGTACATGTGTAGGATGTTACAATGCCTACACTTGTGGATGTGTTGCCCCTGGTGTGCCAGTTTTCTGGACGAGGGCACAATGCGCTGCTACTGTCCAGTGTGACAGCTCTGCCTTCAGGGGCGGCTCCTCCTTTTGAGCAGAGGAGCATCGGCCCGCAAGCCCCTGAGTCCTGGAATTGAAAAATAAAACGGCAATAAAGTTTATTTATTACTGTTTTATTTTTCAGCAACCCATTCTGAACTGTCAGGACGGGGCGGGACCAGCACTGCCGACTGGCAGCAGCAGGGAGCTGTGCGCTTTAAAATGTGCATGTCTCTTTGGCGGGCTGTCTTGGGCCGGCCAGCCCGCCATGCACTTTTTAAAGTTCTCTACCCAGCTGGGTTAGAGCAAGAGCAGGCCTGCAGTACTCTTAGGAGTGCTGAGAGAGGCTGTTCTAGCCAATCCTGGCACTGCTTTCATGCTATGAAAGTAGCGCCAGGATTTGGTAGTGCATTTCCCTGCATCAGGAGCTTCCAGGAAGACACCCGAGGGAGGAGGACGTCGTGATACGAAGGAAGATAAGTGATTTTATTTTATTCTTATTTTTGCACCCCCTTCCGCCTCTCCAGCCTCAGTACAAGCCCGCCGCCACTGTGCCTATTCAGTGTACATGTGTAGGATGTTGCAATGCCTATGTCGTATCTCCATTGTTAAGTGTCCAACACTTGTTCATGTGTTGCCCCTGATGAGCCTGTTTGTGTATGTATGAACAGTGAGGTAGCAAGAGTGCAATGACCCTAACATAAGGAAGAAAATAGGCCCCAAACGGCATCTTTGCCTGCAAATAACTATTTGCACACTGCTTTTATGGGGTTGCTGTTGGCCTCTCAGACCCCAGGGCCAGATGTCACTTCATCTGCTGCCCCAGTGACGGCTATGTCAATCATCTGAAGACTGCCCTGCTTTTTATGTATCACTTGTATGTGCAAAGGAAAGCTGCTGGTAAGGAATACTGGCATTGATGCTGCTTGTACTGCCAGTAGCAGCTGCTACCGAACAGGGTTGGTAGGGCAGAAGGGGGGGGGGACGGAGGGGGGGTTTGGAAAATAATTTTTAAAAAAACACCTACCTATACCGCCGACCGCTGGCCACCGCCTCTTCTTCCTCCGTCCTTCTTCCGCAGGAAGCACACAGACTCCCAGAGTCCCCTGACCAACCAAGCTGCCTTAGTTGTGATTGGTCGAAGCGCCGTGGTTCAGCGCTCAGATAGGGGCTGGCAGGCTGTGCATGTTCTCCACGCAGGCTGTAATACAGCCTGCGTGGGGAATGTGCAGAGTGCGCATGATCAGATGAGCGGCCAAACCAACATGCGCAATTTAGGTGCTACCACCACTCCTCCCCCTGTGATGTACGGAGCCCAGCCCTGCCCCCCTGGTTTCAGCTGCAAGCTGAATGCTGAATACAGAAAACAAAATGATAATAACGAATGTTATTATTTTATTTTTTGTATTCAGCTTGCAGTTCAAGCAGTGGGGGGACGCTCTTCCGCCTTAGCGGAGGAGTTGCCACTGTGTACTTCACCTCTACTGTGATGAGAGAGGCTTAAACACTGGCTATCCATGCCATAGGCACTGAAATTAGGGGCGCGGGTAGTGCTGCAACATCCTCAAAATATCCAAACTGGTGTTCAAAATGTGCATGAGCAATAAAGATGCCTTTAAATCTTAATTTGGTCTTGTCCCATTTGCTGTACATTCAAAGACAGAGATCAAATGTCAGGATATATCATCTGACTAATTGCTGCTTATTCTTCTAATATGGAAATTGTTGTTTGCTTTTCTTTTTCTGACTGCAAATAGTTAGAATTTTGCAAAGTAAATGTTATAGCAATCTTGCTATGGCGCACAGAGTGTGAAAGGAATGATTGTAGTGTTTCATTGTTTTTAATACAGCAACATTTAAATAGCTGTAAATTAACTATTCAAATATTTCAAAATATATCAGCAGTTTGGAAAGCACAAATGAAGCACGTTTTTTAGTAATTTTGAAATGTGTTGGAAACAAAGACTTTATTCAGATCAAAACAAATGAAGACACTTTACTTGATAATGCACAAATGATAAATTCACACTGAAACCCAATTTCCACACATTATCCATTTTGCATTATATTTCTTTATCTGCAAAATTGCATGTACGTGCAAATTTAGTGGCCATTTCAATGGAAAATGTGCTGTCTATAAATGACAGTGTGCAACATCACCGTGGTTTATTAGTCCGTTTGTGAAAGTGTGCTCCACAATGCACCATTGGCTACATGCTTCACCCTTACAATTCTCCTGCTGAATGGGTGTGGCTCATTGTCCACACTAGTTCTCTATGTGACACTTGGGTTTTTCACAATCCCTAAGACTTCAGTGATGTAGCATTGATGGCAGCACCCACACTCTGCTTTGCCTGTCTGATGTATGTGAGAAAGTTCGCATAAAAAAGCAGACAATTGATAGAAATGTTTTTTTTTAAACTGTCAGAAAATGAATTGCGCTTCTCCCCTCCATACATGTTTGCGTATATTAAATACTAATAGCAGTGATGTGATTTTGTTGGAACCACTTCTGCTCAGAAAAAATAGGTCTATGTATAGTTTACAGTGACAGACAATCTATGCTTTTCACTGTCCCTTTTCAATGCTTACGTTTCATGTCAAGCAGGAAGTAGACAATATACAAAGCTCACAAATGTTGCAAAGCTCACATACACTAGTTTGTTTATTCCAAGCATATTGATACTTGGGATTACCAACAGTGGCCTCATGCAAGCCATCCATGCAGAATGTCATCTGAGTGTTTCAGGAAATATATTTCTTCCATTAAAATGGGGATGATGAGGGTGAGGGAGCTCATGCATATGATGAGTATCTGATACATTGAGGCTGCCACCCAATTACTCATGCACAGCAATATTTTGTTTTTACATTATAATTAAGGAAACCTGTTGGTCCAATTGTACAGTGTGTATAGTGCCAGAAGCTTAATTGAATTCCCATCACATTCAAAGGGTTGCCGGGTTTTCCGGTATGGAAGTGTAGGCTGACAAGACTATGCCACCAGTCTATACCTTGGTGCTCCCGATTTCATAATATGCAAGATACAACTTATCTAAAATGCTGCTGCAACGCTTCTTCTCCACCTCCACATGACTCCAGGCTTGCAATTGCTCCACTAGCTACCTATCACTGGAAGCGCAATGTTTAAGAAGCTCTACATTGTCCACAGAACCACTATACCTTCAAGCAATGCAAACAGAATAGGGCACTGCCTTTCCAGACTTGCACCACTTGGCATCATAACACCTTGCCATAAGAAATCCGTAGGAGGTACTGTTTTCTCATACCAATTCACCAAACTCTGGAACTTACTACCAGCCAGCATTGGAAGAATCCAGGAGCATCTACTCTTCAAAGATAGTTGAAAACATGGTTATTTCCAAGATAACTACACTACCCCGCATTCCAATGACAGAACACAGAAAGCCAGTCACACCATGAAGCTCATTCTTCAGCTTACAAACCACAGCTTGTAAACAACTCAACCACCTGGTCTCGCTACAACAGCACGGATTTATTCCAGGCAGAGATACAGCAAATCATGTATCCCGGGTAGTTGCGTTATTGGGTTGGGCCCAGGCAACATCATCACCTGTAGGGGCGATCCTGCTGGACGCTGAAAAAGCGTTCGACAGGGTCGCCTGGCCATTTCTCTGGGCGGTTCTTGATTGGAAGGGCCTAGGCCCTGAATTTATCCATGCAGTCCAATCTTTGTATATTTCCCCTAAAGCTCCAGTCTCAGTTTCTGGGCTAGTATCTAAGCCATTTACAGTAGGAAGGGGCACTCGTCAGGGTTGCCCGTGTTCCCCCTTGCTCTTTGCACTATATATAGAACCTTTTTAAAATTTAATTGAGAAAGCGCAGGACATTCATCCAGTCACGATCCACTCAACTGACTATAAGGTACTAGCTTATGCTGATGACATTGTCGTTGTGACCTCAGATGTTTCGTCTGCCTACACAGCCGTGACAATCATAGCAGATCAGTATGGGGCCTATTCGGGTTACAAACTTAATGCTGCTAAGACTCAAGTAATTCAATCTGCAGCTATGGGGTCCTCGGATGTCCCGATAGTGCAGTCTGCAAAATATCTGGGGGTATATATTACAGCGCATGTCAACAGTATCCCTGATCTAAACATTCTGCCTATAATTAACTCAGTAAAAACAACACTGACAAGGCTGGATAATCTCCATCTCTCACTTTATGGCAGATGTAATGTTCTTAAAATGCTGATTCTGCCTAAATTCCTATATTTATTTAGAACAGTACCCTTAGAGGTGCCTCAATCTAGCTTAGCTTTGGTGGATAGAATCTGCAGTAGGTTTCTCTGGGGTGATAAGCAGCCTAGGAGGGCGGCTAAATGGATGCTTCTGCCTTGCTCACGTGGTGGTTGGGGAGTTCCTAGTTTATTACTATATTTTTGGTCCTCGATGGTTCAACATTTTGGCTTACCACTGTTGGGAGATGCCGCCGGCCCCCCTTTGGCTTGTAGACCTTCAATTTTTTAAATCGGGCTGGGAGAAGATGCCAAACGAGTCTTAGTTCGGGTCCTAGAACCAAGCTATTATAAAAGAACTAGGTTTAAGGTTATTTGGTCTATGTTTTCGGTATGGCGTAAGATTCGCCGCAAGTTTTTAGTTCCTAATATCAACTTCTATACACCCCTCTCTGCAGCCCGGCTTTTGCCAGTAGTTTTCCAGGATCTAGTCACCTTTAACTGGTCTGCTTTAGGAATAACAGTACTCGGCAACCTTGGACATGAAGGGAGGCTGGCCTCTTTTACATGTCTAAAGGAGAGGCACATGCTTAATACATTCGATTTTTTCAAATACCTACAGCTACGTAGTTTTATAGAGAAAAGTAAATTGAAGCCTGAAGCATTATTTGGGAAGATCATTTTGTTTGAACTTATTGCGACGCGTTCTAAAATTGGTGTAATCTATCGGCATTTACTTACAAGGTTCTCGGATGATATTACTGCTTCTACGTCAAAACTAGAAGCCAAATTCGGTGTAACGGGGATAGACATAGTCACGTCCTTGGAATTAGCAGGTAGAGTTCTCATATCTGGCAGCCTACGTTCCCAGTGTTACATGGCTATGTTCGATCTATATTATACGCCAGCCAAGATATCTAAGTGGGCGGGTCACGGGGGGCATAGTTGCTCAAGGTGTGGGTTAATGGCGGTGGATGATGTACACATGTTTTTTGGATGTCAAAAGCTGAAGCCTTTTTTGAAGGAGGTAGAGCAGTTTCTTAATGTCAATCTTCGGATCCCTGCTGTTCTCTCCCCCAAGTTAGTCATCTGTGGGTATCAAAGTGAGAGTGAGCATATCAGGCCCCACTATTCCTCAGCTTTCTTGTTAATAGCCATGGCCATGGTTCGTCTTTGTATTACCTCAGAGTGGATAAGTCCTGGGTCAGCAACCTTTATTGACTGGAGAGGGAGGATCCTAGCATTACATAATCTGGAGTCTGCAGTTTGGGCGAGATGGGGCAGAGCTAGACGTGACTTCGGTAAAAAGATCTGGGCCCCACTTGAAGCTTGGATAGGCCAATAGTTGATGTTCTTATCAAGCCTCTTGGAAATATGTTATGATCCTGTCTGCCATTATTAATGTATACTGTGCTGTTTTTTTTCTCGTTTTTTTTTTCTCTCTGCTGTAACCACAAGCTTAACAATAAAATAAAATTAAAAAAAAATAAAAAAAGGAAACAACTCAACCAGAAAACTATTTTTGGGAGGTAAACTAAGAAGGGCTAACCTATGGTTCCCCGGGCATTATACAGTTAAGTAATTTTGTACATCACAATTGTGACCCACACTAATACTAAGACCATAACACTCAGCGGTTGGCAGCCAATTGTTACTTATACCTCTTACATTCACATAAGACATATCTGCTATGAGATCTGTCTATCACCAGTATTGTGCAGCTAATAAACCAGCCATCATCAAACAAACAGGCATGGAATAACTGAAGAGATCTGACATAGACTGCTGGACAATCACAGGACTTCAATCTAGTCCTTCAATGCAGGTCCTAAATATCTATACACTATGTCCACTTCATTACATCTGACAATGAAGCTTAGATATGGGATGACAGTATCAATACCCATGCCAGCAGATCTCTCCACTTCTCTCTCCCTCCAACCACGCCATACTCAGGAGTACAACTATACACAAAATATTATTGGACAACATAGTGGAGTAACCAGCTAGGCAGACTATAATCATAAAAAAAAATACCATGAAGGAAACTGCAGGGCTGGTCAAAGCTACCAGCATACTGAAAAGCATAAACTGCATGTATTGTGTCTCTCACACCTCATAATCCACCACACTGCTATGCACTGCATCCTATACCACAATACCTACACCTTGGTGGTCCTCTTTCATACACGGATTGTATATAGGTTGCTAGGAGGTGAAGTTTGCAGTACTGTTGCTCAATATGCACTTTTTTCTGTCAGTTGTGTACTTCTGTACTTATACTGTGCATAATTAAACATAGTATAGTTTCTTCATTGATATCTCTTACCTGTCATGAGTACAAAGATAACTAGCTTGCACTCCTCATGCTTGTGCTGTACCTGCTTTTGGTGTAGGCATTTGTGTACTGTTGATGTGTATGACGGGTGACTGCTTGCACTACAGATACATCTGACCTACCTGCATTTGGTGTAGAACACTCTTGTAAAGTTGTTACTCATGTTGCGTCATATATTTTTGTGTGATGGATGTTTGAAGTGCTGTTGTTTATGTGATCTTGTTTTGTGTGTGACATCCATTTGTACAATTGCTGCTAATGCTATGCCTGATCTTTGAGTGTGACTGTTTTTGCATGTTGGAAGCTTGCACTGTTGCTTCCTACTTGTGCCTGTTCTGTTTCTGAGGGATCTTTGTGCTGACAGTCTTTCAGCTGTTCTGGTTGTGAGAGGCACTTGTGCAACGATTCCTGGTGTATATGGTTGTCTGCATATGCATGCATAATTATGTGTCTGTATGATGTATTCACTGCAATTATAACAGCTGTACCTACCCTCTGTGTGTGAGGAAAAATCTGAAATATATACTGCTTTTGTCCATACTGTACTTCTCCGTGTGGTAAGGCTGCACTTTTGCTGCCTCTCACAAACTGTTATTTGCGTGAGGGAAGCTTATGACTACTTCTTGTCCTGTTACGAGAAAGAGGGACAGAGAGAAAGAGAGAGGGATGTGTTACACTTCTTCTGCCTTAATTATACCTTAAATATGTGTGAATGATCCTGCTATTCATGCTGTGTATGTCATGAACAATCCAGAGAAAAACAGAATACATGGAGAAATATTAAACCAATATAAATGAACTTATTTGAACACTGAAGCATAGCTCAAAAGTGTTTCTTGAAAATGAACAGCAAAGGCTATAATTAGACTATTCTTCTTTAGGTTATAACCTATAATAAATGATAAAACCACACTGAAAGGGAAACAGCCCTCATCAGTATAAATATATAAACACTGATAACAATCTGCACAACCAGCAACTAAAATGACATTCAAAGAAAATAAAGTGATAGATATTTTAATTTCTTTCTGAAGGGGCCAACACAAGTTAACTTTGCTATACAAGGAAGCGGCAAGAAAGACTGCTCTAACATTATTCTGCTTGAGTTTTGTTGTTTAAGAATGTCACTAAAACACTGCTTCTTCTTTTTGTTTCCTCCAGTTTTGTGTGCTCAGATTAAAGGTGCAGGGTTTAGAAACATGTTTTAGGTCTAATCTAATAATGTTATACACTGCAGAGAATCTGGGGGAAATATAATATTATTTGATGTTTTGGCAGTTGGTAACTATTTCACTGATTGATGAAATGGCTGGATCATAGCAATCTTGGCCAATGTGTACTATCACATGCTATCATGAGTTATCTGAGCTCAATTAGAAAGAGACAAATCTGACACCCAAATGATACCCGAGAGGGAGAAATTAGGCTTAACTGTAATTGACAAAAGTGCTCCACCATGCTTTCCAGATCGCCCCTCCCGTGCCCGGCTCTGTGGAAGCGGGAGGGGTAGAAGGTGCTGCCATCTCTGTAATCCTGCCAGGAGTTAGCCAGGCGATCATCAAAACCACGTTGGAGGCCTTTGAGTAAGGAATGGCCGGACAAGTGACCTCGGAAACGGCCAGCCCTGGCAAAAAGGTAAGAATGAAAGACTCTTCTGAGAGGAGATTGGGCCTTGTCCAAGGTTGTGAAAGTATTAACAACTTTGCCCAGGTCCTTGAGGAAAGGATCACCAAAAATGAGGACGCTGGAGACAGGCCCGGTTTTCCAGGAGGCCAATTCTGAAAGTTTGAGGTCTATATGGATAAGTATTGGCTTTCTGCACTCTGTAGATATGGCACAGTTAGCATTGCCCACCTGGCACATTGTATGCTGAGCCTACCCCCACAAGACCTTGGGATCAATAGGACTCCCCGTTTCCTTTGCCTCGACCACCGTTTCTTGGATCTTTGCCAGCGTCCCAAAGACATCAAGTTGTTGATCCTGGTAAGACCGCCTTTTTTTGTATTTTTGTAGAACTTTTAAAGAAAGGTATTCATGTTGTTAGAATTCTGTCCTGAATCTGGCTCGTACCTCCTTGTCAAATCCTTTGCGTAGGTGAGCATGCAGATATGCAGCGACTTCATGTCACGGGGTCCAGTCGTTAGATCTGGGGTGAACAATATCCTTTGGGTGAAAGTCAAGGAGATCAGACTGACTGGGACAAATCTTGCGAGGGGGTGATAGGACTCCTCATGGCCCAGGTGGAATTGCCATCCTGGGGAGGAGGACTAGAGAGAGGAGTGGAATGGGGGTTAGAGCCAATGGGGGTGCTGTAAATGTGATCAATCAAAAAGGATTGAGACGGACGAGCAAAAGAATCTGTGTGGGGATATGTAGCCCCTTGGGTCTGAAGGGGCTCCCAGGAGGGGCCTGGAGAGGGCTGGAAGATTCATGGTGGGATCAGAGGGGGTATATTAGGGACATACTTTGTGATCATGCGAGGTTGGCGAGTGAAATGTTGAAGGGCAAGAGCAAGGTACTTGTTCATTGAGTGTTGGACTGATGAGTCTAATGCCTCAGCTAGTTCCTCCCCCGTCTGAACACATCCACATTATGAAGCTCACCGGGGGCCTGAGAGCTGGATT
The DNA here is from genome assembly GCF_964204655.1 of Triturus cristatus. NCBI lineage: Eukaryota > Metazoa > Chordata > Amphibia > Caudata > Salamandridae > Triturus > Triturus cristatus. Next base: position 528,648,519 of record NC_140585.1, on the reverse strand, counting down.
GATCCATAGCTGAGTAGAAGCAATAAGAAAGTGTGCACCGCAGAAATATAAGGGTAGAGGAGAGGGGGTGTAACAGCTGTAATTAAGGGGCAGTAAGTACCTCAATACTGTGGATTGGCCAGAGGTCAGCACCAAATCCCAACAAGGCTGTAGTTCCAAAAATTATTGTATTACTAAAATAGTATTCGTTTATGGATGAAAGAACCAGTGATTTGCTCAAGGGCGAAGTCGGTGGGGTTACTGGAGGGGGTGGGGCGTAAAGGCTTGGGTATACACCATTGGGGCCGCTGAGTCAATTGTCCTCTGCAGACAGCAGCACTAAAGTCCATGTTAATAATTAGGCCCAGATATTTGCCACCAGCTGACAGGGCTAGAGAGGTTCCGATGACTCCACTCTGTTCACACAATTGAGAGGAAGTCATGCAGGGGTGGAGACTAGGCTGCTGAGTGGCATTGAAAGAGGACTGCAACCCGCAGACCAGCCCATGAGGGAAAGTTGAAGGCACGCTGGGAGCGCAGAAGTGCACTGAGCACGTTGCACAGAATCACCAATAAAAGAAATACAGAAAATTTAAAACCTGAAACATTAGGCATGCATCATGAAACGAGTACTATATAGCGTAATAATGGATAAGAAATACTTAGCTTTGGATACAGTAGCAAAGAAAAAGGAGGATTCCTCATGGATTTTTTATATTATTCATATTCAAAAACATTAATTATTTCATAAATGTAATCTTTTTTATTTCCTACCCTATAACATCACACAATCCATAAAACACATCTAGATTTTTTTTAAATGTAACTCCATAATTAACATAATTAATTATCAATTAAAGAAATATTTTTAATTAAAAACAAATTATAACACATAAAAATTAATGTGCTCCCCAAACGGCACCCCTATAAAATCGAAACCCACCCACAAAACAAAAATACCATAAATATTTATGAATTGATTAATTAATATTAATGATCAACTAATTATTAATTCATTAAACATAAATAACTTTCCACCCTCTACACCAATAAACACCACAACCCACACCTAAAAATCATTACACAATTTCCATAACTAATTTAACATGAATATATTAATATCAATTAACAACAACTTATTAATTAATTTAAAAGATACTACTTCCCACCCTCTACAACAATAAACCCCACAACTCACATCTAAAATTAATTACACAATTGCCATATTTAAATTTTAATTAATTAATTAGCATCAATTCACAAATAATAATTAATTATAAATAAATTACTTCCCACCTTATTCCCCTATAGACCCCGCCACCCACTCCTAAAAAACATAACACAATTAACATAATTAATTACCAATTAATTAATTATTAAAAATTCAAAGCAATTAATAAATATTGAATAATAACTGAATTCCCACAATTAACACTATAAAATATAAATTAAATAAATATCAATACATATAAAATATTAATACATTTATTATAATACAATTACTTTCCACCCTATTCCCCTATAAACTGACAACCAACTCCTAAAAGAATTACACAATCAACATAATTACCAATTAATTACTAATAAATAACAACCAATTAATAAATCATTAATAATACATTAATTCCCACAATTAACACTTTAAATTGTAAATTAGATCAATATTCATAAATAAAGTATATTATTACATTTATTATAATTAAAATACTTCCCAGCCTATTACCATATAAACCCACAACCTGCTGCTAACAAATTAATGACACAATTAACATAATTACCATTTAATTAATTATTAATAATTAACCACCAATTAATAAATGAGTAATAATAAATTGATTCCCAAAATTAACACTATAAAATGTAAATGTAATAAATACTAAGAACTAAAAAATAATAATTAATTTATTATAACTAAATTACTTCCCACCCTAAGTAATTTACCAGCTACAGAACCCGCTACAACCCGCTAAAGAACTAAAAAACACAAAATGTAATTAAAATAAAATTAATAACTACTAAAAATGTAACACATATATCAAAAAACTCAAACAATACTTATACAAAAAAATTGTTCACATACTTTAAAAATACATACTAAAATACATAACACTAATTAAAACATTAATATTTTATACAACTATATTTTTGCAAACGATATTAATGACTTCGATATTTTCAAAAACGATATTTCTTACCTCCAAGTCGATATTCTTGACCACAATATTATTGCTGTCGATATTTCTACTTCACGATATTTCCAACTCAATATTTGTGTATGTTGACATTTAAAAATCGATGCTCTGTCTGCGCACCTGTTTATTGATTATTTTAAACCATGAATAGCGAATGCCTCACGGGACTTAAGTCATGATTGATTAGTGTTTGTTGTCCGATAACAGACTTACGATATTGTTTTTAATAACGTTTACCATTCTTAAAAAACGAATTACCAATAGTAAATGGGCATAAATTTGCTTTCTTTGGGGGTGATGATCTTCCAATTTATTCACCATTGTGGATGGAATATATTGGTAAACTACATGGACATTCTCCACAAAGAAAGAAGAGGCAACTTTCAATTATTTTATCTCACATATTGAGTTTGTTTTTTATCTACTAGAATTTGGTAGATCTTACTTCTATTTGTAAGTCATTTTATTTATTTGGTCTTGATGGTTTGGTGGACACGCTGGTAAAAGTTTATCACACTAGGCATTTACTAATTTAACCCTCCATTTATATGAGACTGCCAGTGAAACAATAAGTTCCGCAGTCATGGTGAGAAGTTAGTCTAATTCCAATTTACAAGAAGGATGGAGGAAAAAGCAAATGAGTTAAGAACTTTTAGCTATAATAAAGTCTGTTTCTAATATCTTTGGAAGGATATTTCTTAATTGCTTTGGCAAAACGTCTAATGTTGTGTACAAATTAGAAACAGAATTTAGGAAGAGGATTTCAATAATGTACACCATGGAGAAGTTGGATGACCTTAGCAAATCCTGCTTTGGTTAGGTAGGTCATTCCTCTTTGTTGTACATTTGTCTACATCTCAACCCTCTTCAACAATAATAACTTGTTTTTATATACATATTTACACTATTTATAAGTGCTTCTGACAACAGGTGTTACTATCATTCCACTTAACAGTACTCAATTTAACAACCTTTTGTTTTGGCTCCATTGTAATACATGAGCCCGAGTATGCTTTTCAGACCGGGGGTGTATAGACTGTGACTGGCATAAGGTGGAGATGTGTTCTCAGCCAAATCTTTTTAATTTGTACAGCACTAATTTACTATGCAAACTGTAAACCCAGCACTGAGTTCGTGCAACAATGCTTGATATTTATGTTTTTACTGTCTAGATGATTGTTGGCAGCTATTAACTTGAAATGGTGGAATGGGTTGGCTGGGCTGAGAATTAATTTTCGAAGAATAAAGTTGAACACAGCATAGATAGGCTTCTTTTAATTAATGGGCCAAATGAAGAAGTAATACATATTTGGACTTTTGCTACAATAGCTGTGCAATTGTGATTATGAATTTAAGTGTGACTATATGATTTTTTGAGCGCTCCCCTTCTTCTGCTTATCTTTGAATTTCACAAGGAACAGCTACTGATATGGCAGCTTATTAAGATATTAGGTCAAACATTGAAGCCCCTTATTTTAATGTATGAAAAGTATGATTTGATCTCTTGTAGTCTGATGATTCATAGCTGTTTCACTCACTGGGTATACAGTGTAAGTGTTGCAACAAATTATTCCAATCTATTTAGCTTACAAATGGACAGCAGAAACATGTTTTTAGATAAATGTTTCTCTCAAAGTTATATAAGTATATTGACCTAATGTTTCAGTAGTAGTGGCTCCGCTGCACAGGATATCTTCAGGGCTTCTCTACTGTAGAAATTAAGGCAAATAAATAAAAGAGCATCAGAGGATTTCTTACATTTCAGAGGAAGATTTGTTTAGAGGCGTACAACGTATTTCGATACTTGCTTTTCAGTCATTTAAATAAATGTCAGATGCTCTTGTTTTTATTCAAAATTATATTTGAAATGTTTATTTTTCACACCAATTTAAATTCAAGGCAGATTGTAGTAACTAGAATATATGTTAGATAAGATCATATGTACTTTTCAGACTGTATTCTTTGTGGCAGGTAATTTAAACTCAGAGTTGTTAATTAGCAAAAAATAGTCATATTAACACACAAGATTGAAGAAATACAGAATTATGGAAGCGTTTATTCATAAATAACTGATAATGTTGAAAGGATGTTTCTGCTAGACACACAACTACATAATTCGTGTTTGCACTATCAGGCTTTTCTCTTATTGGTTGAACTTTTGTAAATAGGAAATCGTGGATGTGGGCTAAAGATCTTTGAATATTGCAAAGGAAAGCATGGCCATAAACCACTGAAACTGTGATCTTCCCTCTAATTTCTCTTGGGCATATAAATTGAAATGGATTAGGTTTCTAATTACATGGCAAAATATTTTATGTATCAATACTGTTCTCGGTGCGTGTCACTGGCACTATTGACATAATAAGCGATTATCCAAGGCATGCACTTGTTAGTAAAATATTTTATGGAGAAAGTTATTTGACTTAAATGTGAATGTAAAGTTACATGAAACTATGTGAGGTGTCCTGAGAAAATAATGGACTGCACTGTCTACAGTAAGGTGCCGATTCCGATCCGGGTCAGAAAGCACTTCGACCGAGCCGGACCCGGAGTGTTTTCTGACCGAGCCAGGGTCCTGCAGTCCGACCGAGCGAGTACGATGCGGCCGTATGCTGCCAGACTCTGTTCGCTCGGACTCCCATAGAAGCCAATGGGAGCCGGTCGTACGACGCGTACATGGGCTCCCATTGACTGAATGGCTATGTCTCGCGCAAGGGTGCCCCCTACAGTGGGTACTCGTCGGTGCCATCTGCACCGTACATGCCTGTGTTGGGGGAACCCTTGGGTCTCCCCCTGTGTCCGAGTCGTAGGGCTGCGGTTGACAGGGGGTCCGACGCGGACCCCCATAGGCAACCACCCGGACGTTTTGCGAGCCGGACACTCTGGCTCGCACAGGCTGTCCGACGCGTGCATCGTACTGGCTCGGTCATAAATCGCATGCATTGCACGCCACTGTTAGCTTTCCGACCGAGACGTACGGAGCGGTTCGGACCCGGGAACGACTCGGTCGGTGAATTTCACGTAGCTCGCATCGTACTTGCTCGCTTGTACAGCTGTACGAGTCGGGCGGAAAACACGCGTACGGCTCGTAGCTTTTCTGGCCGGATCGCGTTCGGTGCCCTTCCGACCCAGATCGGAATCGACCCCTAAGTGTGAAAAAACCTCCAAAAACACCAGAGGTGAAATCACCTAAATAAAATACCTAAGCAATTAAATCATTAAAACTCCTAACAAGAGAAGCCATTGATGAGGTTGATCAAACTCATGAACTCAGACTTGATGTGAGAAGGTCACCATAACAGCAGAATCCAAAAATTCAGGGCACTGTCTCACAAAGTCAATAGGGTCGAACCAGAATTGGGAAGACCTAAATACAGATATAGGCCCCAACTTTGCCCGGAAGTTATGATAGGTCCTATAACAGGAGTTATTTATGTTCTGGTTTTCCACTCAGAGATTTAGGCTGCTTGAATCTTCTCTGTGGAAAACTATGAAGGAAAATATCTGGGAAGTGGTATGGAAACACTGACTCACACATGTTGTCCCCTCAAAGCATGTTTATTTCCCCATCCCAGGAATTAAGAGGACACCCGGTAAAGGTCATTATGGAGCCGGGAAATAATGAAAGTTTTAATGGCTATTTGTGATGAGGCCCATAAAGTTCATGAACACAACAATATGGGGACGAAAATGCCCTTCATCAGCACGGCTGAGATACAAATGTAGTCTAACTTGAATTAAATGTTGTATTCTGGAAAGTATGGTTCATAAATCAGGATTTTGGGGCACACCTTCTCTAGCCCACAGAGGATCTACTGTAGGCAATGCAGAGAGTTTGCAAGAAAGTATGGAAAGGAATAATCTGACTTGGCGTGTCAAAGGAATGTAGGTCATCTCTTCACAACAATGTGTTGTTCACCTTCCTGAGCATGTCTCCATTCGTTTTCTTTCTCTTTTGCATTTTGAAAGAGTCCTGAAGTTGGTTGATATCGCATTTTGCTGTTGCCACGTCAGGTTCATGCATTTTTCATTTGTATTTTCTAAGGATTTCTAACTTTTAGTAACTGTTTTTTGACTCTACAATGTTATAACTAGAGGCCCAATTTAAAGTTTGTAGGAAGGCCCTATATGTCAAACTCGCAGCTCCCCACCTTTCCCCATGAATCCTCCACTGGTGGAAATCTTTGAGGGATGGCCCAACTAACATTGAGAGGTAAGTCAAAATACCCCAGAAAATATGACCATTACGGCAGACATTCTGATATCTTTTTTTCCTATTCTGGGTCAGGAGAAAAAGCCTGACAGTCCCCAACAGGGTCTTTTTTCGAAAAACAAAAATCTTTACTTTGCAGGTGCATTGACCATAGCAATGTTTCATTGCTTTCAGCAAAGCTGCTGGTATAGAGATGTCTGCCTGCAGTGTGGACATATTTAAATATGGCAGACTGTACACTACCAGGGCAATGGAGGACATTCCAATGCTGACCAGACAGAACTGAGTACGGCCGATCAGACCTTAAATACGCCCTACAGACCTCATTAAGGCCTTGGGGGGCATCCCGTTGGGAGGGAAGGCCATGAGCTCTGCCACTCTGTTGAATGATCATCCGCAGTGCTTTAAATGGAAACAAATAAGTGCAGGTACTCACCAAAAGGAGCCGTGGGCGGAGTTTAGGGCGGTGCTAAGGCGGAACAAGGGGCGGGGTTAGCTTTTTGACCGTGCCAAGGTTGTATGCACGAAATCTGCATGCAATGTTAGAATGTGGGATGTATCTGTCCATTAGTTATCTCACAAATAACTATATATATGGCACTTACTAATAAGTGTTTATTACTATCCAAAGTAACCTTTTTTTTTTAGAAACTTTAAAATAAGAAAAGATTGAGAAAAAAACAGCAAGTTTTAAATATATGCCTTCTTGTTTGCAGTCAGGTCCTTGCTGCAGGTTCATAACTTACTAAGCTATAATACAGGGATGTTAACTTTTGACCTGCAGGTAACACAAGGCTCTATGCAACAAAAACATTTATCAATTAAACTGTATTCATAAACAACTAATCTGTGATTTACATGTTACATGCTGTGCTTTCCAGCAGACACATTGATCCTCTATGCAATATTATGGTGAGTTAAACCTTTGATTAGAATGTACACAGATCTTTCAAGCAAATGACCTCCAGAGTTATCCACTTTATTGTTACTTATGATGGCCCGAGCCAACCTACTTATGGGAAGTGCCTCCGATTTCTGGTTCTCATGATTTGTGAAGGCCCAACTGCAAAAGGCGAGGAATTCATCAGGCACTCTTTTCATTCAGGCCACTTGTCGGTGTTTCTGGCAAACCTGGAAACCAGAGTTGCTTTCGAAAAGACATAGTTTGTATAACTTTAGTGAGCAGCATATTCTCACTCTACCACTGGATGAGAAAAGTTGACACACAGACAATGCGATATTGCTGTTGGTGGCTCAGCCTTTCAACATTCCATTTTATGTGTTTGAAAGGAGTGGTGGAAGGAGTAAACACGCTGCAGATGTAATAGCAGAAAGAATAAAGTATCTACTGGGCTGATCTGGCTGCACTATGTATTAAAAATACACACCATGATCCCATGTGTGTTAATTCAGCTAATAATTGATATTATATGCCTTTATATACTTACTATAATAAATGTAAAATGCATTCTTGCATTTGCAATTGTCAATGAAATAAATATTTTTTAAAAAGGAACAGGCTTTCAAGTCACATTATAAATGGCAAGATGGTCTTTCTGAATCAAAGTATGATCAATGACATGAAGTGCTGGTTAGGAGATGGCGCTTATTACAAATGAAATATGCTTTCTGTGCTTGCACCACGTGACTTGTACAGACGACCACCTGGAAGCGCTACATAAATGAAAAATGTATGTTTTCCTGCTTTTGGTATTCGATCACAGTGTGCGATATATTGCCACCATGAGTGTGAATAACACGCACATACAACACATCTACTGGCTTTTGATAAGAAGACAGCCATGTACATCCATGTGGCAATGTAGGCCCAGGTGGTTTAACACTGGCAGGGAACATCTCTGTTCAAAGAGCATTTCACATTTTTCCCTGGACTTACCGTCTGTCCAAGGTAGATAAAATAGGGATCAGCGAGTTTGGTAACAAGATCCCTTCTTATTTACACATGCAAGAAGGCAATTCAGATGTGTGGAGATGGTGAAAGCATTAGCAAACGTTCTTTTGTTCTGTCAATGAAATATTCTATCCTGAACAGTGCCTCCCACTGCCACCCATTAGATTTTACAGCCCCTCTCATCAATGGATATGCTAATCACTCTGCAGACACACCCTTGCACTGATGAATTACAAAGCAGCTCATGCTTGTCTTGGTGACGAGCTCCTGTGATTAATTCCCTGCAGTGCTTGATACACGTGCTGCCTTGGTATCAGTTGAGGGATGAAGGTAGCGCTGTCATTACTCAGTACCGGTGAGTCCTGGCCCATTTAAAGCACTGCTTTAGATAGATTAATTGTTATTCCTCATTGTTTCTGGCAGCCCCTCAACCATTCTTGCCTTGGACATCCATCCTAAATTGTCTTTAGTAAGAGGCGTCCTACTTCTCATCAAGGTTAATGGGGTCCGTTCTGTACTTTCATATGGTGTGATCCAATAGGCCCTAATCCTTTGTACAGCTCGTCTGCACGTGCTCGCACTCTCGCTGGTGAGACCCTTTTGCTTTATAATGGGCTTGTAACCCACCCATTGCTTCCCATTAGTTTGTAGCCTTGTCACTCTTCATTGCTGCCTTCTAAATGGGGAACATTTGCCACGCGGTACTTCCTTTTCTTTCAGTAGCAGATGGAGCTAACACAGATGAACTTTAAATAGTGTTCATCCTCTGCTCGTGCTATGATTCAGGTGCTAATTCTTTTTTTTTTTTTACGAAATGACACTGTGAACGCTGGCCACGTCACTTCGCTTTTTTAACCTTCGCCTGCTCTCCTGCATCTTGTTTCTTCTCCCCTCCACCTCTCTCCATCCTGTTTCTTCTACCCCCTCCCACTGCCATTCCTTCCATGTTTCTTCTGGCTGCTTCATAAAGCTTCTTCTTAACTGTTCCATTACAAGACCTATTGGCTTTGCCAATGCTTGTTTTACTTCTTTCTCCCAATTTAGTTTATTTGGTTTTTTTCCAACTCAATAACCCCTTTATCTTCGCTGGTAAACCGTTGCACACTCCAATTTCCTTCAGGGTGGTAGGCAGATGTATCCACTCCTGCTCATGTACTGTTAGGTTTCAGCTTTAAATTGCCTCCACTGTCACTTACTATGGGGCATATTATCAAGGACGGTGTTAAAAATTATCGCCGGTTTAGAGGCAGTAAACTGCCGCTAAACCGGCGATAATGGGCTTGATAATATGCTCTATGGAATTCCCATAGAAGCCCATGTTCTGGTGTGAACCTGGGCTTCTATGGGAATTCTTCAGGGCATATTATCAAGCCCATTATCGCCGGTTTAGCGGCAGTTTTCTGCAGCTAAACCGGCGATAATGTTAACGCCGTCCTTGATAATATGCCCCTATGACTTTCTGTAAACCTTCCTTTCTGAAAACAGCATCCACAAAGTTCACCTCAGCAAATATTTCCTATTTGCTTCGATTTTGTAATCTATACATAAAAGTAGTACTTTTTAAACGGAATCCCTTGCGCTTGCAAACTGTTTGAAATAAAGTTCATAAATTGAAGCTTTCCAAAGAAATTAGGACAGTTCATGTATCAAACCTCAAGGTCTGAATACTAATGAGGCCATTGCATAACGGATGTTTCGATAATCTAATCAAAACACATTCATTTTATCGACCGCCTAAGGATGACATTCTGCTTCAGCCTGCCTGCCATAAATCGAACCAGGGGTCTACAGCCCACTGAGCCATCTGTCCAGTACACGAGTCTCTACTGGAACATTTGCAGACCTGCGTTGGGGCCAGAGCTGACGTCTGTACTGGGGAACCAGGTGCCAATCTCCACATTTTTCATTGGATTTATAGTCTGTCCAAGGTCTTTAAAATAGGAATCAGAGAGTTTGGTAAAATGATCCCCTCTTATTTACACATGCAAGAAGGCAGTTTAGATGCGTGGCGATCGTGAAAGCATTAGCAAACAGTTCTTTTGTTCTCTCCTGAACAGTGCCTCCCACCCCCACTCATTAGATTTTACAGCCCCCCTGTGAAAGATCAATGGAATCACTCAGCAGACACACCCCTGCTCTGATGACTTACAAAGCAGCTCACGCTGAGTCCTGGTGACGAGCTCCTGTGATTAATTCCCTGTAGTGCTTGATACACGTGCTGCCTTGGTATCAGTTGAGGGATGAAGGGAGCGCTGCCTGGGTTAAGGTCAGGTCCCCATGAGTACCGGTATTCTCTTCGTTCTAGAAAAAGTGCTGGCACTCAAGGGGAGAAAATGAAAAAGTGCCGGTACTCAGTACCGGTGAGTACCGGCCCATTTAAAGCACTGATCATCCGCCATATTTAGAGATCCTGGTGGGGATCTCTCTGCTGTGAAGGAAGCCACCGTTGTGGCGACTTCCTTAACAACAGTAAAGTTAGTAGAGAGGGCACCATGTTTAAAGCACCAACTAGAAAGATATTTTTTGTGCATAGAATACACATTCCAAAAGCAGGAGTTTGTTTTCTCCGAACAGAAAGTAAATGGTCTGGTATACCTGTGTATGGGGCTCATTTCTCATTTTCCCTGTTGGAAGCATGGTGGAGATAGCCAGGGAAAATGAGTGACATAGTCATGCCCTCAAAAGGACGGAATGACCAGGATGGCCCTCACTGTCCCTTGCAGGCCACCATCCCTGTGTCCATAGCCAGAACCCATCCCACATCTGTACTTTACTCCTTTTACTTTACATTATCTCATACTTGTACAGTGCGGACCAGCTTCAGCTTCCAAGGGGATGTTAATACAAGTCACTTGATTGTTCCACTGTCTGAAAATGTATTATCACTGGTTTAAGTACTATTCCTTGACTTTTCCTGCCTAATACCTTATGTGAGTCAGGTGTTGGACGCTCAACAGTCCCTGGCCAAGTATATCATTTAGAATGGCACCTTCCAGTAGTCCCAGTCTGGGACAGAAGAGGTTTGTTCTCAACTACTCCACTCTTCGAACCAGTGCTTAATTTGTGAAAGAAAGAGTTCTGGTGCCAGAAGCTCTGCTCAGAACGCAAGGCTGGTGCAATTAAACGTTGGCGCGCCAAGTACCTAGGCTGGTAGTCTGTAACTCATTACTAGTCACTCCCTGCCCCTTTTTTGATGGGTTTGCCGTATTCCTCTTTCTCCATCTTTTAGATCAGTGTGTTTTTCCCTCTCTGGCACTCGATAATTATCCGATATGGAAAAATAAGCGACGGTTCCCCAAAACAAGTGTCAGTGAATCTCCTCCTCCCCCCTGACACTCCTATAGCGCCCCCCCCCCCCCCCCCCCCACCGACCCAAATTACGCATTGCTTCAGTCACTGAGAATGACTGATAGCCTGCTCCTCGTTTCCCGTTTGCAAAGTCTACACTTCCGTTAGACCTCGAAGTTTTTGCCTCGCGCTTCTCTTGGTAAAATGACTCCGCTGAGACGTGCTGAATAAAACCTGAGCTCTTAAAAGGTACCTGAACTTCAAACGCCTACTGAACGCCCGTCCCATCACTTCCTAGTAGCCTGCAGGATCCGTAAATATGTTTAAAGATGGCCCCGATTCCGGAACAGCGGGTACCACTTACGGGAATAGGAGGCGAGGACACACTGTGATTTTGAATGCAGCTGTTTCCTCTTCTTTGTTTCCCCCAGCAATTAAAGTGCAGGTGGTTACTTTTTGCAAAAATGAGCTCAACATTTCAGAGCTAAATTACTATATGCATACCTGTTCATCTCTCCAGCTTCACCCGAGAGAATACCTTTGAAACTAATTGCGAATGTCTAAACAAAGGTACAGAAATCTGCCTCTGCCCCTAATAATTGTTCCTGTTCTGCATCTGCGTATAAAATGTACATAAAGGCGCTGCCTAGCATCTGTTTTGCCGTGAGGCTTCGTGGTGAATTCTTCGTAAATGAAAAAAGATATATATCATTAGTGAAAATCTTTCAATACAAGCCTACAAAACCATACTTTAGACATCTGCTTCCTACATGAACAGTAGGCGCTGTCTTTGTTATTTCCAAAAGATGGAAGCAGGGTGTTATGTGCCCCGCCCCCTACTTGTTATGGAAATTGTCCAGCTGCTGAATTTCATATGCAATTAGCCCTATGTCAAAGCACAAATGCGTTCCTTAAAGACAGAGATTTTATAGGGAAACCACCATCCCTAAAACCAGGTGAAGTCCTATAGTGTGGCTATAAATTGTCCGAGCTATATTCGAAGTCTAATAAGTAGCGCTCAGAGCTGTCACCCTGGGACTCCCAGCGCGCTGATATCGTCAAAAGTACACTCCTCATCCTAATGGATGCAACTTCAGTTTAACAAACAGCTGCATGTCTCCCCAAAATTGCATGATGCATGTAAATTATTCAGGAGGCCCGAGAAGGACTCCGAGTAGAGATAGTCTTGGACTGGTTCTCGAAAGGCTTGAGACATGGGTGAAGGTACAGTCCAGATGTTAGGAATGCAGATGACGTGCAGTGAGAATGAGCGGTGAAGAAATTGCATTTTCAAAAACCTTACATGCACAAAGGCCAGAAAGTACTGATTAATGTTGGGGCCACCGCCAAGAACTAAGAGCCTTTTTATGGCTTCGGCAGCGTGGCAGCGGGCCACCACACCACACCGCCAAAGCCATATTGAGAGCACCTGCCGGATTCAAGGTCAGGCTGTCCTGCAGCGGCTGGCCTGCGGCAATGCAGTGCTAAGGCTCATAAGTGAACATTAGGAAGGCACCGCAATGGCAATGCCATGGCACCTTCCTGCAGGGCATGGACTGACAAGCCCATGCCTTGCAAGAACTGGGGGTGCATGCATACAAGGGAGCACACCATGTGCCGCCCTGCATGCATCCCCTGGTGTAGAGGCAACAGGGGACCCTTCTCACGGCCACACTTTTTTATTGCATGCTCACCGTCATGAAAACTGTGGCGCTGAGGAAACTCCTAATATGCTTGGCGATGCTGTAGCGGAACCGCCAGCATATTGGGGGCCTCAGACAGCTACAAAACCACCAGGGATTATGGATCCCTAGCGAGTAGAGGGAGGTAAAGGTGACTTCCGGTCTGAGGGAGTTTAGCGCTCTAGTGCTCACGCTCCCCCTCTACAAAACCGGATGCCCTGCTCGATGTGCAGCGGACGCGCGTCGGCAAGGTTGAAGTTCTGTTTCTTCTGTACCCTTCAGTAATTGCAGCCTCTCCCTTTTTTATGACAATAATAGTGCATGGTTTTTAAAGTCGTTTTTACTCTGTTTATAACCCTGCTGAATTTACATTCTCTCTGCTCAGTTTTGCACAATTACACTTGCACAGATTTAAATTGTTTATTACCTGCTTACTGAATTCTTCACTGCTGTTCCTGACTTTGTTGCCCCTCCCTGGTCCACCACAGGTCTCGTCCCGATTGAGTGGAGGGAGGTAAAGGTGACTTCCGGTCTGAGGGAGGTTAGCGCTCTAGTGCTCGCGCTCCCCTCTACAAAACCGGATACCCAGCTCGACGTGCAGCGGACGCGCCCAGTGGGCGCACCAAAGGCAAGCCTGTCTGCGCCCGTCCACGCCAGGACGTCGCCAGGAGCCAGGAACCCATCCGGTTACTCCCAGGATTCTACATTGCCCAAAGGTATTTCTTACTCCTGCAAAGCATTACATAACCTAAGGACAGGACCTTTAACCCCCTGTGGGAGTCCCGTCAAGGACAACCCGCAGCCACGGTTAATACCTGAAGGCCCTTTCTCTTGCATTTCCTGCCAATTTCAATCCAGCACCTTTAGTAGCAATGCAGCATCGATAGGTAGCTCTTTCCCACCTCCCCCGACCCTAAGGTAGCTCCTCCTCCTCCCCTGATACCGGGGAAGGAGCCAAATACACCAAAGGATGGAAGAGTGTTCTATGTAATGTGAGATTCCTACCTAAACATGCAATAGAAATATGGGATCTACTCACCTCGGTTAATCTAGACTTAGGGTTTCTGACTGAGACTTTGCTTAAGCGACACTCAACTCCCGCAGTCACCTTAGCACTCCCTCCTGGCTATAGGCTACTTAGGATGGACAGACCTTCTAAAGTGGGTGGCGGTATTGCCTTAATTTACAAAGAATGTATCTCAGTCTCAATACTTGAGCAACGCAGTAACACCAATATAGAAATCTTGGTCTTCCGCATTGATTTTCACCCGCAACTTAGCTGGAAAGGGGCCTTAGTGTACCGGCCCCCCGGTCCGTTGGCAGACTTCTCAATCCAGCTTGCAGAAATTATTGCTCCCTACATAATCTTGACAAATAAATTCCTGCTGCTGGGTGATTTTAATGTGCACAATGAATGTGAAGCACTCCACGACACATCACTGCTCCTTGCAGACCTAGCTCTCCTTGGCCTTACTAAGCTTAACGATGGCCCGACCCACTCTGCGGGTCACACACTGGATATCATTTTCTCCAACACCTCCTGTATCTGATGTGAACCCCCACAACCTCTGACGTGGTCAGACCACGCGTATATTGAATTTACTATTCAGGGCCAAAGTGTGACTGCTTCTTCCATTGTTAATGCCCCCATCGTCCGCAGACAATGGAATAAGATCTCCCCTGATAGCTTCCAGGCAGCTTTCTCACCAACCTGGGAAATCAAAGCCAAACCCTCCCACGTTGAGGAGGGACTAGCCAAATTCAATTCGATGGTTACGAGGACCATTGATCTGCTTGCACCCCTCAAAACATTTTCAAATACAGCCAGGCGCACTCAATCAGCATGGTATTCTCCTGAGCTGCGCGCTGATAAACGAAAGTGCAAAACTCTGGTGAGACGCTGGCAAATGTCCCAAGAACCAAGGGACAAAGATAATTTTAAGAATGCTCTCTCCTCCAATCACAAAAATATAAAAGGACCACGAAAAACGTTTATCACTCATTAGCTAATTAAAGCAGAGAACGCACCTAAGACACTATTTCAGATACTGAAATCCTTCACCAGCCCAAAGGCCTGCGAAAATCCTGAGACCGCTTCTCAAGCCCTTTGTGACAACATCGCCCAATATTTCTTACAAAAAATTGACCTTATCTATGATAAGATCGCTCCCTCTGGGAGTCAACAACTGATTACACCATCTCCTACCCCACCCGCTCTCACCACTCCACAATTGCTTGATAGCTTTCCTCCAATGTCAAATGAGGTGGCAGCCGCCTTACTCCGTTCGGTTAAATCTGGCTCTCCCCTGGATGTCATCCCAGCAAAAGTAGCCTCCTCCCTTTATAACAAACTTTCTACACCAGTAGGCACTATCCTTAACCTCTCCATGAAAGAGGGTCATCTTCAACAGGTTTGGAAGGCGGCTCAGGTCATCCCTATTCGGAAAAATCCTAAGGCCCCCATGGAAGTACTTTCCAATCTACTCCCCATCTTCCTATTATCTCATTTATGCAAATTCTTGGAAAGATTCATCAATTAACATTTATCCGCCCATGTCGCAAATATTGGCTGTCTAGACCTTTCTCAATCTGCTTTTAAGCCCAATTATAGTACAGTGTTGGCCCTACTAGAGGTCACGGATAACATCAGAATGACCTTAGATAGTGGCCACTCCACCATTCTCGTGCTGTTGGACCTCTCTGCAGCGTACGACACGGTGTCACACCAGATTTTGCTTAGGAGATTGAAGGAGATTGGATTTAGTGGAACGGCCTTTCAGTGGATGACTAGCTTCCTGTCCTCCCGCACTTGAGCCTTACATTGTTTAACATCTACATTGCCCCCTTGGCCAACCTCCTCAGGTCACGCGGTTTCCTGCCCATTTATTATGCTGATGACACCCAGCTTCTTTTCTCCTTCAATTAATCCTCCTCGTCGGCTTTGTCCACCTTTTCTGAAGGAATGACTGCTATTGCAGACTGGATGAAAAGTAATTTTCTACAACTTAACGCAGGGAAAACGGAGATAATGCTTTTTGGGGATGTCCCTCTTCTATGGTCCCCGAATTGGTGGCCGGCAGCTCTTGGCCCTTCCCCAAACCCCAAAGCCCTAGTTAAAAACTTGGGCATTCGCCTTGATCGTGCCTTAACATTAAAGGAGCATGCTGCCCATACTGCCAGCACTTGTTTCTATGTGTTGGGCCTGCTACGACGAGTCTTCCCTCTCTTGCCTGAATATACTCGAAAAACTCTCATTCAGACCATGGTAATGAGACGTCTTGATTACTGTAATGCTCTCCTGGTTTCCGCGAATGAGTCATCCCTCAGCAGGTTACAGGTGGTTCAGAATACTGCTGCTCGACTCGCCACAAATTCTCCGTTCAAAACCCCCTCCCTTCCCCTGCTACAAAAATTTCACTGGCTTCCAAATCACAAGTGTGTCAAGTTTAAGGTCTGCTGCACCGTCTATAAAGCTTTACATAAAAAAGGCCCCTCCTACATTTCCAGGAAGCTTAATCCTTATGCCTCCTCAAGAACTCTTAGGTCAGGCAGCAAATCACTTCTCCAAGTTCCTAGGGTTAGGAAACCAAGACTAGGTGGGAAATCCTTCTCTTACCTCACTCCCCTGTACTGGAACAAGCTGCCCACACACCTGAGGCAATGCCCTGACTATCTGCGCTTCAGGAAACTGCTTAAGTCCACTTTGTTTTAACATCTCTCATCAGCCCGCCAGCAGCACCGCACAAAGTGCAGAGATACCCCTTCGGAGGTGATTCAGGCACTCTACAAAACCAACAAATAAATAAATATTCAGGGGCAATACTGGACAATGTGTGTGGTAATTCCATCCCTTGGTAGGTACTGTCTCTGTTTTTTCACGTCTTCTGCAATGTCGACTATAGAGTGGCCAGTTCATCAGGATTAACAGGGGAGACTCAAAGAGGGCTCCAGTAATGAAACAGTGTGTGGAGAGCTGCTTGGCTGAGGGTTTAGTAGTCACACACAGACTTCTGGAGCCTTCAGGACATAGAAGTGGTCAGCAGGAAGTGGTGCAGGCTTGTGCTAAGACACTGCCCTCACCCACGTCCAGGGTTGTGCTGCAGACAGGGTGGGCTGAACATGCTGCAGCTCCCGCAGCCAGAGCCCCATCACTGGGCTGATAAGAGCACTGGTGCTACAGGCACTTGCAAATAAACCTATGACAAAGCAAGGGGGTAAAAGGTCCAGTTGTATGAAGCTGTGCAGGGCAGTAAGCAAGCCTAGTAATAAGTATTGTAGCTGTACCAGGAAACTGCAAACTCACTGAAAATCCTTTGCATGTATTGACTCTGGGGGAGTAGCTAAATTGTACAGCCAAGGTTTAGTATCGGACGTGGTGGAGGGCAAATGTCTATTTCAGGATAGGCATGGATCACACAATAAGATTAATGTCCAATCAGCGCTCTAGTTTTAAAGATCTAAGAAATTTAGGGCCACATGTATCTAACTATTCTGTGTTCGCAAATGGTGAGAATTGCAAAAATTGGCCTCTAGCAAATGAAAAATGTATATAAGCAATGTATGAAAAGAATTCACAGAATCACCCTGAAAATCAAAACATTTGCGATTCCCTATTTAGCGAACATCAAATAGAGAATCTGTATTAGCGAATTCACAATTTGCAAATGAGCCAGAATTTACTATTTAGCACGTGCAAATTAGCACCATTTCCAATCAGGTTGTAAGCAGGTGCAAACATGGCCATGCTGTACGTCATGGCGAGGAGGCTGAGGATACAAGCAGTAGCAGTGCAGAGAAGAAGGAGGAGACAGGAGCACATTTTCAGAGTGTGCATTACATTGTTGGGGAAGACAGAGGAAGAGATCTATGATATATATAGGTTGGATTCAGACATGATCTATGATTTGAAATCATCACCCATCACTCATTGCCAGTATACCATATGGTGAATTCTTGAGGATCAGGAGGATCTGCACGGAACAGGAGGAGTGGATAAACCAGAGTCTGCAGACTGCAAGGAGATTTGAGCGGCGAAAATACAACAAAGCATTGGTCAAAAAGTGTTGGCAATGGGCGAATGAGAAATCAAGAGAGGAATGTTTGAAGCCAAAACAAGAGATCAAACCTGACACTGATCCCATAAGAATGATTATGGATTTTTCGATTGATGCCAAGAAAATCAGTAAGATCATCAGAAAAAATTGGAAATTGCTACAAATGGATGAAACTGTTAGCAAAATTATTGGTAATCATCCTTTAATAACATATCGCAGAGCTCGGAACCTTAAAGACAAATTGGTCAACAGCCATTTCCAAGGAAAAAAGAATGCAAGTTGGTTAAAAAGCAATGGTTTTATCAGATGTCAGAAATGCAAAGTGTGTGAAATAGCTAAACCCACCACTGATTTCAGTCTAGCAAATGGAAAAACTTGAAGAATTAAGCAGCTCATTTCGTGTAAAAGCCAATTCACAATCTATGTTATTGAGTGCCCGTGTAAATTAAAATATGTGGGCAGCACCACTTGTGAATTAAAAAAGCGTATTTTGGAACACACACGTGCTGTAACGAACAAAGATACCACGAATGATGTTGCTAGACATATGGGTCAGGTTCACACAAATAATTGGAAGCTTCTAAAATTCTATGGAATTGAATCCATTCCATTATCCATCAGAGGTGGCAACAGGGAGAGAATTTTACGGCAGAAGGAATCTCGCTATATCATCAAACTTAGGACATTAACACCTTATGGCCTGAATCAAAGTGAGGAATTGTACAGCCACCTGTGATGTGACCGAATATTATTCTCTTAATTTGCTGTTTCAGAGACAAATAATTTTGTGGGGCATATCTCTGTGATATACTCATCTGATATACTTATCATATCAATAGGATTGGTGTTCTGTTACTTACAATTATTCTTGCCCCTATTCGTATTCTATAATTTCTTTCTTTTAGGATACATTGGGTAACCATACTGAGAGTAATCACTAGAATTAGAAGCCTGGTCCTAATGCTTAGCACTCACACCCCACTGGAGGGGCTTAATAGACAAAATTGTCCGCATTAGGTTAGTTCTTGAAATTCATGCAAATGAATTTAGAAAACAAAAATTATTAAAAAAAAATATTATTTAAATTTACCCTAATCAGATGTATGAGGGGGATTTTTGAAAACTTATGATATATATATTTTTTGTACACATATATGCTATTATTGTGGATTAACGCGCAATTGTGAAATGAATTGTTTTGATACGAACTACATCTCCCAGAAGGCTTGTATCCCCACATGACAGGAAGTGGGATGTGTTCCTTGAATGCCGGTATTTATGCAAGTTCCATTGTGAAAAACAGTGTTGTGATCAAGGTCTTGTGGCAAGACCGAAACGCGTTGATTTAACTGTGGATTTCTCTGCTGAGGGCGAATTTGAAATAAAAGCATTATACTGGATCTACGGAGTGCGACCCTGATTCTCCCCTTGTGGGAGTTGTGGACATATATATATATATATATATATATATATATATATATATAAAATCACAGACATGGTGCCAAGATTCCCAAGTAGTACGCACAATTCGCACATCTTCAGACACAGCGCGGCATACATACACACACGTCTCCTTGGGGGTGAATTTGGCGAAGGATACCTGCTCGGTAAATGCATGTAACACTGTCTTACTGACTCTTGGGTCATGGTGAAACATTGCAGTGAGTAATATATTGCCTTCTGACCTGCAGGTGACATCGCATATGCTGTTCACTCATTCATACTGACTTCATACCTGAATCCGACGACACTAATTTAATAGCGATACAATGCATCACACATATTGACACGCAATGTGATAGAGTGGACCTTGGGTTTACTGAAGAGTAGGTTCCACTGCCTACATAAAAGTGGAGGTGCATTGCAGTACAGGCCAGATAAATGTTGCAAAATTGTGACCATTTGTGCCATGTTGCACAACATTGCAACTTCAAGAGCCATACCCTTGGAACTAGTTCAGCTATCAAATCATAGATCATGTCTGAATCCAACCTATATTAATCATAGATCTCTTCCTCTGTCTTCCCCAACAATGTAATGCGCACTCTGAAAATGTGCTCCTGTCTCCTCCTTCTTCTCTGCACTGCTACTGCTTGTATCCTCAGCCTCCTCGCAATGACGTACAGCATGGCCATGTTTGCACCTGCTTACAACCTGATTGGAATTGGTGCTAATTTGCACGTGCTAAATAGTAAATTCTGGCTCATTTGCAAATTGTGAATTCGCTAATACCCACACATGTGCAGGTCGTGTGTTCACTGCACCTCCTAGCTTCAGGTAGCTTCCTGGGGGTCTCCCAAAGTGCACTATTGCGCTTTTTCAATTCGTTCCTGGACCCTATGTTGCAGAGGATACACCAGCACATAAGATTTCCTACAACACCACAGGAATTGCAGAAAACTAAATTAGACTTTCATCAGCTAGCCCATTTTCCCCATGTAATTGGGTGCCTTGATGGGACGCATGTAGCTATATGTCCGCCATCAGTGAATGAGTACATTTACAGGAACAGGAAATCATAAATTCACTGAATATCCAGGTCATATGCAACGCCAAAAATATAATCACACTGAGACATGCTCGGAAATGCTATTCGAGGGCAGGAGTGCAGGTGCCTGAATACTCTCTGAGGGAGGATAGACTGTTGATGGACCCGATGGTGGGTTAGGCTGTATCGTTTATATACCGTAGGCTTATGAATAATCTGGCGGACCCACTGGGCATCCTAAGAGAAGCGTGGGAGACAGATGTGGGATTGCTGGAAGATGATGAGTTGTCGGTAGCCTTACAAAGCCCTAGGGAAATAGTTATACGTGACAGATTTCGGTTAGTTCAACTTAGGATTCTACATAGATCCTATATGGTTCGTACATTGCAGCAAAAACTGGGCAGCTGTGACTCTAGTCAATGCCCTAGGAATGCGGGGAGGCAGGTACCTTTTTTCACATTCTTTGGACTTGCCCCATGATTCAGAGATATTGGAAAGGGGTTTCGGGGGTGATGGCAGCAGTGGTGGGTCTAGAGGTCCCTGTCGAGGCGAGATGGCACCTGTTGAGTGTAACGGGAAAGATTGTTTGGCCCAAATACAGAAAAATTTGGCTAACACTGGCGTCTGGCGTGGCAAAACGAAATATAGCGAGAGCGTGGGGGCAGTGGAGCCGCCAACAGTGTGGGCGTGAAAGCGAGACCTGGACTGGTGTCAGCAGGCTGAAAAAGTGGTCTACGAGAGTAGAGGCTGTCCCAAAAAATGGGAGAAAATCTGGAGCATGTGGGACAAGTATAGGAATTACTAACTATGGGTGGTAGAAACTTGTTAATCCGGGGGGGGGCTACTGCGCAGGTACTGTGGGTGGGAAGAGGGAGAGGGCCGTATTGTGCTATTGGGTATTGTTAACAAAGTTATCATAACACCCTATTATAAGTTGCATTGTGGAATTATTGCAATGTGTCATATATAACTGATTAATAAAAAAGAATTAAAAAATATATATATATATATATATATATTTATATATAAATATATATATATATATATATATATATATATATATATATATATATATATATATATATATATAATCACTGACATGGTGCCAAGATTCCCAAGTAGTAAGCACAATTCGCACATCTTCAGACACAGCGGCATACACACACGTCTCCTTGGGGGTGAATTTGGCGAAGGATACCTGCTCGGTAAATGCATGTAACACTGTCTTACTGACTCTTGGGTCATGGTGAAACATTGCAGTGAGTAATATATTGCCTTCTGACCTGCAGGTGACATCGCATATGCTGTTCACTCATTCATACTGACTTCATACCTGAATCCGACGACACTAATTTAATAGCTATACAATGCATC
This sequence comes from Triturus cristatus, assembly GCF_964204655.1. NCBI lineage: Eukaryota > Metazoa > Chordata > Amphibia > Caudata > Salamandridae > Triturus > Triturus cristatus. The sequence continues at coordinate 528,626,337 of NC_140585.1, read as the reverse complement.
ACACATATTGACACACAATGTGATAGAGTGGACCTTGGGTTTACTGAAGAGTAGGTTCCACTGCCTACATAAAAGTGGAGGTGCATTGCAGGACAGGCCAGATAAATGTTGCAAAATTGTGACCATTTGTGCTATGTTGCACAACATTGCAACTTCAAGAGCCATACCCTTGGACCTTACGGATAGTGAATCTGATGAAGACGATGAGCCAGATCAACATCAACAAGCAGCAAACAGTTCAAGGGCAGCAGAAGGAACACTGAAACATGCAGTAATAACGCAGAATTGTTTTTAAGATGGGTAATGATGAGACAATACACTACATGGTTTCATTGCTATTTTGATTTATTTAAACCAAAACTCAGGTAGTGTAAATGCACACATAACATGCAAAATAAGTGCAGTGTGAAAGTAATAATGCAACTAGATAAGATTGCCATGGTAGTTGAATGTCAGCCCTGACAAATGAATGCCACTGGTTACCTCACTAAAGCATTCCTGGGCTCAATTCCATAGTCTTTTTCTGCGGCCACACGCTTCCGTGTCCCGGTCTGTGTGCCCTGTCACATCTCTTGTTGAAGCTTCTGAGGCAGAAGTACTCCTGCAACTGCACTTTCTGCACGGCGCCTCCTCACTATCCCCTCCACCCAGTACATTACTACCACCAACTGTAGCAGCTTGCAAATGCTCAACAGCATTGGTGACCTGTATCAATCCTGTGGCCACATCTCCACAACAGCGTGTCGAGACAGGAGAGCTGTTGTGTTGCTCAGGCGGTTGATGGCCCTAGTGTAGCCATCTAAGCGGCCAAGTAATTGATGGTGCCTTTTGCGGTGGGACACATGGTCTTCCTGCATTACATTGCATAGCTCCTTGATGGCTTGTGTCATGTGACTGAAGTTGTATGTTGTTTCCCTCTGTCCTTCCACCACTGCTGTAGTGAGCTGTGTGATGCTGTCCTTCATATTGACCATATTTTTGAATAGAAAGAAGCTGTGCATGCACTGAATGCATGTGTTTGCATTGCAGGTGCAGCACCTTCAACATTGCATTCTCCAGCCCACCACAGACAGATCATCCTTCGCCTTCACCAGCTTGCCATTGGGCCCTTGCCCTGCGCCTCCTCATATTTCTGCGCCGCATGTAGACTTGGGCTCTTGGGTGGGTATATGCTCAGCCAGAGTTGTGGGAAGGTCAGGTTGGCTCTCCTCTTCCATTTCAAACTCAGGTAGTGGAGCCACTGTGGTCCTGCTTCATGTGGTTTCAGGTGTTTGGAGTGATGGGGCCACTGTGTTGTTATCTCCTGACTGTGCCTGGCTAGGCGTATCTGTGAAGTTAAACAGTACTATTTCAGTTTTTGATTTTTACACGTATATCACATAGTGCATTGTTTTGTCTAATAAAGCTATTTAGCAACCCACGGTGTGTATAAATTTCACTTGCTTGTCAAACTTAAATGCACCTATGTTGTTTTGATTTTCCTCCTTGCTTTTCCGATTGGAGTTTCTGACTACTAATCCCATAGTGCATCTGTGTGTAGAAAGTAAAATGTGGACTGGAGTAGTATTTTCTCCTCTAAGTCTGCTCTTACTAAAGGGGTACCTTGTAACATTTACCAGGCATATGGAATTTTGCATGCATCTTACCTTGGGCAGTTCTGGGCGCTGCAGAGGTGTCTAACTGTGTCGCTCCAATGATAGCTTCAGGCTGAAGGGTAGACTCCACCAGGTCCTCTAAGGCTGTCAACACAGTTTTTGTGGGTGGGCCTCCTCCAGTCTTCGTCTCTGCTAGTCTAACAGCAACTTCTTAATTGGCCCTGCCACCGCTTACATAGATCTGCAATGGAGCGCAGTGTGACCCCCACTGCGCTTATTTTGCGTTGGATACCCAGCAATAGTTTTCTTTTTTCAAAATCTGGGACATGGAGTGACTGTTTTCCAAACAGTTTCTCGTGGTTCTTCATCACTTCCCAATTAGCACTTCCGACTCCTTCTTGCTAAACTTTAGCTTTATTTTGCAAGAATATTCACTTTTTTGGAGAAATTGAACTTTTTCTTCCACTCAAAATCGTTGATGATCATTGTTTTGTGTCATAAAATTGGAATTATCCTTTTGATTGAACCTGACTACGAGGGAAAGAGAAACACATGCTCATACCCCTACCTTCATTTAACAATTTGAGGCTGGAAAGGTCCAGAGCCTTGAGCACAGTTTCTCTACTACAATAGGAATTAATATCCAGATCGAGGACCTCTGGACCTTCCCTCTTTGCTTTGAACTATACATATGCTTTGTGATTACCAAATAGTCATTCATCAAATATCAGTATTTTGTAATCACAATATCCAAGTTTGATACATCTGGCCCTTAGGCCCATATGTGTAAGTTATGTGTTTCCTCTTAGGAAATCGCAATTTAGCGATTCCCTGATTTGTGATTTCCTAATAGCAATTGCAACTCTGTAGGAATCGCGATTAGGAAATCGCAAATTACATATATTTAATCTTGCAATTGCCAAATAGCAATTTCTACGGATTCGCTATTTGGGAATCGCAAAATCGTAATTTCGTAATTATGAGCCATGAAGGGCTGTCAAAATGTAATGCACTGTGTCTGTTTTGTTTAGTTATATTGATGCAGCGTGAAACCTAGTCAGGGATCAATACTTGATAAAATTCAAATGGCCCATACACATTCACCCAAATCCCTGATGCGCTGGGGGTCAAGTTTTAATGAAGTGTAAATTATTTATATCACAGATTCATATTTAGCATCCCTAAATACATAACTAATTCCATATATCAACTCTCTTTCCTTTCGGTCATTGGACCAATTAGTTGAGAAGTTGATGGTGATGATAGCACTTATCTAACCAATTATTTAGTCAGCTAAATAATCACAGACTCTCGATAAGATTCATTAAGCTTTATCTCATATTAAATGCTCATTGCATACGGTCACAAATGCAAACAATGAATACCACAAAAGGAGAGTCAGATGCAAATAGAGTCATTCTCATCACAATAATCAATATGCACAATGAGGAGTGGATAGATTAAGAGACATCAGTTTCAGCAAAATAATGAGAAACAATATGCATATGTCGGAGTTGATAGATCAAGAGACATCAGTGTCGGAGACAAAAATATAATTGCAAATGATTATGCAAAGAATGAATCAGAATAATACAAACCCAAAGGATCTGTGAAATACCACCCCCCTGGCCAAGGGAGCGGTGGGGGTTCTCTGAAATAGAGTCAGGGAACAAAGATATCAGGGACAGGAACAGGACAGGAAAAGCTAGGCCTCTCTGCAAACCGACAGATAGCGACATATCTCCCCTCTCTTCTCTCTGCAGCCAGCCTAGGTTAACCCCACCCCTAAACGCACCCCAGTTATACCCTAAAACCTACACGTCCATCCCACATCAGTGGAAACTTTTCACGAAACTCAACAGTTGATTGGCTAGTTCAGGAGGTGGTCTTGTCACACCACCAGGTTCCCATTCATGACTACTATAGATTATTGTTTTACTTCTCTTCCCATTACCTCAGTTCTGACGCGTTCATACATTAAATACATGTAACAATTTAAATGACATTCTCATAAATTTCGGCTATGTCCGCAGAAAAGGTTTAGGTCCCATGGTCAGTCGCATCCCTTTGGCAGACATACAATATTCTCTCTCAGTGCATCGGCCTTGAACTTCTGTGCCTCATCTGCTGTGCTCAGCAATTCTGTCTGTACTGACAGGTCAGTTTCACTCTTTTCTCCAACCCCTCCTCTATCCAGCCAATTTAAGAATAATGGCGGATTATTCGGCACACTACAACAATTGGAATATATAACATTCATTATTTATACAGAAATACACTTTTCACTGTTAAGCCCCCCACCTTCACACGGTCCCTTATTTATGTTTTCCTAGAATAGCTTTAAGCAAAAGCGGCATTATTTATTATTTCAAAGCGAACTGCAACATGCAGACTACGAATTGCACATGCGACCTAGTCATGCATTATTTCTTGTTCCCAAATATGGTTTTTAGTTCTTTCATGCGTTATTCTCATGTTAGTGTATGCATGCTCAAAGCAGTTTTCCCTCGTGTTCATGTAAGGTGCATGCTAATTTTCTATTACTACTTACTGTTAGTACGTATTATGGGGGTGTCAATCCGAGCAGGTTTCTTTGCGTGAAATCCTGCTCCATCAATATTATAAACATGAATCAAGCTCTCAGGAGTAAGGGAATGATTTCACATGAAGCATTTGAATTTTTGCAGAAAGACCCCTGCAAGAAGCGCTGTACATGTACAGGATGGCGACTGCAGTCCAACTGCAGAGGTGTTCAGGGCTGGAGAGGGAGCCAAGCACAGCTTTGGCAAAAATGTTCAAAGCAGCCCCCTTCTCTTCATCTTCTCTCATCTCATCTCTCTCTCCTTGTCTCTCTCTACTATCGCTCTCTGTACCCTCTCTCGCTCTCTCTCTCTCTTTCTCTCTCTCTTGAAGTCCTACTCTCTCCATTCTACCTCTTGTAATTACCTGGGGAATCTGAAGAAAGTGGCAGAGTCACCAGCAGCGGTCCCCTGCCCTGAAAAGAAAGTTTCCAATGGCTCCAGTCCACCGGGGAAATGCCCAGAAGAGGAAATGGCCAGGCGCTGTAATCCAGATACTACTAAACTGCACCCTTAATAATCCGGCTTCAATATCTACATCGCAACTATTTAGACTTTTAAGCCCAGGGGATAAAGAGATTTGTTTACAATTAGACATTGTTTCCTTAATGGCATCTTCAAGTTCCAAAGCACATTAATGAAAGGAGTGTAGAGTGGGGGTGTGCACCAGACAATGGTACTGTAACAAGATGACCGAGCGAGTGATGGTTCCAGGAGTATCTGTTGCTCTTACTCAATACAGCGCTTTCTGCACGGCGGAGGAGCCTCAGAGGGCCTGGCTGCAAGAGGGGTGACGCGTGTTCAGCTGGGAGTGATTGGAGCTGGGTTACGGGTCTGTACCCATGTTCACCTGTGTATCTAGGTTAATAGTGGGAGAGGAGGTAAGAGGAAGCTGGCAGCGCTAGGAGGCACCAATTGATGACAGAACGTGTTGCCAATGGAAACTGGGCCCGAGTGGGCGCCCAGTGGCAGGTGCTAGCACACTACACCAATAAACTGGGGTACTGATTGCTCGCCTTCTAATTCAGAGATTAAACTTCTCATACAGAAGCAATCTGATGCCAGTGGGAGGGCATCTCTAAGGAGTTACTATCCAAGGGCGAAGTCACACGACCTGCTGCAGAGCCTTGCCTAGTGTTCCTTTTTTAAACCAGACCCACGTCGTTTGGTTGTGGATCAAACATGTAGACTTAAATCAAACCTGATAAATTGTAGGTGTTATTCCTAATATTTTCGGGAAGTGCTGTTCATGCTTCTACAGTAGGTGGAGGGATAGGTGAAGAATAACCAGGTAGCAGGTAGGGTCATGTTGGTACCACACATCAGACTGAGCTCCAGTTAAAGGACCCAGGCTGTTCAGAAAAAAGTCAGATCTATTAGCCATAAATATCCCTTATTAAGCGAGACATGAAGAATCTGAGAGGTTCAGTGAGTGAGCAGAGGCCCTCAGTTATGGAGGATGCTCCAATTACAAGTGTAGAGAAAGTAAAATACAACACGAGACAAGCAATGACAGACCAAAGACCAGAAATATTTGCATAAAAGAGATGCAATTTTGATTCAGGTTCTGGAAGACACCAGCAGAGGAAGAGTTTCTCAGGGAGGATCTTTTCTGCAATTTGCCTTCATTCTTCCTGGATCAGCAGTAAGTTAAGTATTTTGTGGTGGATGGAGGGCACTGTGCATCCCTGCAGGGACCGGCACCTGGAGTCCTGCCAGGAAGATAACGACTGAGCTACTAAGACTCAATTACATGGTCTAGATGTTTACTGCTGCTGCGCTTCAGATGAAAATCATGTACAGTGGCAATTAAAGCAATCTCATTCCACCTGGGATACAATTTTGGACAATTATTCAATGACAGTCTCAAAGAGAAGACTGCTCATAATTGATGTAAACCAGGGAAGGTGCTGAGGGTCAGGGGGCTCGATAGTCAAATCAGTTATGAGATATTGTTTTTAGGTATCTATTAAAAAATGTAAATGCTATCATCGGAGTTGTCAACAGTGCTACTTTGGAGGCTAATTTATGTTCATGAAGATGGAGCAGTGGCTTGCATCGTTTGTCCTGCCATAATCTCAATTGTAATTTGTAATACAGTAAAGGGTTCGAACTACTAGTGATATCTGAGTATAGGCAGGTGGACATGAGAAGATCTCAATGTAAGTGCATCAGGCGTCTTTCCATTGCTCACAAATTTGTAATTCTGAGTCTAAAATTGATATGTTGATCAATAAAGAAAAATGTTAATACTTTGATAGTTATCATACTATTGCCTGTTAGTTCTTGTTGAGGCTGAGGCAACACGCGTTTGTAATATGCAATAGCAAGTACTGCGGGCTGAAGCTTGCTATGTAAATGTGAGGCCCAAAATGCATGAATTCTTACTAAACAAAAACATATTTGAATCCAAATGTATTATTTGTTCTACTTTCAGATTTGCACCTTGAGGAGTTTTTATATTATCAATTAGAGAGTGCAAGATAACTCATAATTGAGCCTCGACATAAACGAGAATAGGTTAGCTTTATGAAAACAATCATCAGGTAAATGAAACTAGACATCCTGGAGAGTGGATAAGACTTGACGAGATTTTGCAAAGTTGAACAACACGGTGATCAAGGAGAAAAGATGCATGGGATTTGCAGCAGTCCACTATCGTCTGAGCAAAATATTAAAGAAACGGGTAAGGAGAAATCATGATTTCAAATATATTTACATTGGTGTGTGTGCTTGAATGGTCAGGCCCGGTCTGGAACAAGCATTTACATTACTTGAGGGGGCTTATATTCCAACCTTATCAGCAGCAGGCACTGAGATGCTAAATGGCATTACAGACAATGCTGTGCTTTGCTGGACAATAAAATGCAACATCCTATTCCACCATCAGCATGAATCAAGAGAAGGAATTTGATAGCTTGGACTTGGAATATCGGTATTAGTGCTCAAAAGAGTTCATAATGGGGCTAGCATAGTCAAAATGGGTACATTTTCTAGACTGAAACCAAAATGCCATAATAAAGATAAAGGGAAAAAGTTGGAAAAATGTATAGATAGAAATGTGGATAGGACAAAGGTATAAAATATCCACATTGATTGTTGCATTAGTGATGCAACCTGCCAGACATTAACTTCAAAAACTATGATCTGTTTCTCTTGAGTGTGGAGTCACTGTAAGTTGTTTATAAATTTCTACTTACATACAATACAGATGATCTGGCCTTGAAAGGATGGAGGTGATTCATTGTTTTGTCATTCATTCAGGGTTGTAGTTTAGCTGTATGAATGAATTCCATATCCACTTCTGTAGTGTGAGTTTATCTGGAGATTTAGAGGGATGCTGTATGGTAGGAAATTTGTGGATCAGAAATGTGAGGAAAATGTGTGTTTAGGGTCAGAGTTTGCGGTTTGCAGAGCATTGTGGGTAAGAAAATATTGTGTGATGCATGCAAAGTAGACCCCCTGGACTCACCCAGAAGTATGGTTTTCAGGACTGTCTGAGTCTGTTAGGTTTTTCCACGTGTCAGCCTACCCAAGCCCAAAAAGTGCAGCCATTCACCTCTGCAAGTGGGACGATATTGGGAGTTAGCCACATTCTCCTGACCAAAATGTAAGAACAACACCCAAAAGTCTTAAATGTCCTCTCGCTTGCCATTGGGATGGATGGGCCTGATGTTTGGATGGGCAAGGCCCACTTCATTTTTTTATCAAAAAATATATATTACTGCCATACAGTGGGCTTTCTCTTCCCAACGGGCAAATTGGGGTCACACCTCCTGTCTGCCTCTGGGTGAGAAAAAAGACCAGTTTGAACTTTTTTGGGCGGGGTGTTGCCAATGGCAGAGTGCAACACCCGAACTACTGTTTTTTGTTCCAAAGCTAAAATCCCTGGTGTCACGTGGGTTTTCTATCCCTTCTGTGGGCAATTTTAGGGCAACCTCCCCTATTGGGACAAGCCTCCTATCTGCCCCAGAAGGACAGAAAGACACTATTAACCTCACCACTGGAGCAGGGGTATGGCTCAAGCCAAACCACCCATCCTTTTGTTTGTTTTAGCGCCATTTTGAAATCCATGCTGTTTAGTAGTGTTTCTGCCCCTGATGGGAGGTGGCACATTGGGGTTACATGCCCTATCTATCCTCCAGGTCGGGTAGAAAGTCTATTTGGCTCCAGGGTGGAGGAGCACAGGTCCATGCCCAAGGGGTATGCTCCCCCCCCATATAAATGATACACTCGCTAGTGTATAGTGGGCTTTCTGCCCCCCTTGAGGAGCACATCGGGCATACATACCCCCATTACCCCCCAAAGGGGAGCAGAAAGACTGTTGCCCAATTTAGATGGGGTGGGGCATAGCCTCAACACTTATATTTTGAGAAAAAAAACAGTCCCTGGCATGACGTGGGCTTTCTGCCATCCCTTGTAGCAGATCACCCCGCCCAGGGGAGCCTGAAAGACCATTGCCCCATTTACTTGAGGTGGAGGCGTGGCCATGCCCATACTGGGCAGCCCGAGCCCCTATATATTTTTATTTTAAATCCCTGGTGTCCAGTAGGCTTTCTGCCCGCTTCTATGGGGCAGATCAGGTGTAATTATCCTATCAGCTTCCCATGGGGGAGCAGAAAGACTGTTACCCCATTTATTTGGGGTTGGGGCCGGCCATGCCCCTACTAGGTAATCCCCACACCTGCATTAAAAAAATTCCCTGGCATGTAGTGTGCTTTCTGCCTCCTTGGAGGGGCAGCTCTTGGATAATTACTCCCTTCTGCCCCCCACGGATGCAGAAAGACTGTTGTGGCATCCCCAAACCATATATTTAAAAGTAAAAACATTACCTGGTCTATAGTGGGCTATCTGCTCCCCCCCCCCCGAGGAACAGATTGTGGTGCAGCCCCATTTACTTGGGTTGGGGGTATAGACATGCCCATGCTGGGCAGACTCACCCCAATATTTTTACTTACAAAAATCTCTGGTGTCTAGGGGGCTTTCAGCCACCTCAGGGGACAGATTGTGGGTAATTACTCCCATCTACAGTCAAAGGGGGCATAAAGGCCGTTGTCCCGTTCTCCTGTGGCGATCCCATGCAGAGATCCACAGGGGCAAGGTCCCATTGTACAGGGGAAATTCTCATTAAACCTCTACATGTTCTACCTTTAATTACCATGCACCCTGCCTTATGGGCAGTAAAGCTTAATTAGGGGTGACCGATTCATATTTAAAATGTGGATTTAGGTCTTCCAAAACCGGTTATTTTGACAGGCCAAATCTGCAGTTTTAAAACAAATGGTAGGCCTGCAGTCATATTAGCACTGTCGCTGTAGTGGGTGGCACAATGGTTGCTGAAGCCCACTGATGACATTTAACTTGCAGGCCCATATTAGTGGCTTATATCTAGGACAAATGTGTCATGTTATGTTATTTGATACTTAATATAGCGCTAACAACTCACCCCCAAAAGGGCATGTCGGCGCTGTAACAAAAGTCAGATGGAAAGGCGACAAATCAGAATAACCACGTTTCGAGAAGTTTTTTAAATCCTGTGAAGTCAGTGCATGAACAAATGAACAGCGGCAGCCTATTCTAATGGTGGGGGGCCAGCTGAGAAAAGGCCCGCCCACCCTCTTTTAATGGACGGATACGACACAGACAAAGTAGTTTATTTTTTATCTTAAATTTCTGTCTGGACAAAAAAGCTGAGTTTCCCCTGTAAATATCTCAAGCCTTTGCTTATCAGGGATTTGCGAGTCAGACAGAGCAGAGGTATGTCAATTTCTTTATGTTGCTAGAGAGAGCACAAACCCTTCACCTCTACTTAGCATGGGTAAAGTGCACAGAGTTCTACAGCCAGCAAAAAAGTTAAGGCACACATCTGGGGCTACACCCTGCAAAAGATGGTCATTATGAACGTTTCCATTATTCTAACACTACCCTCCTAGGTCTTTCTCCGTTTGTGTCTTTGCCATGGTAGACCTCCGCCCAGCTGGGTTGGGGCGGGTAATCAATTTTCTGCGACTGTCAGAGGCTTTGCTATTGGAGGTGGTTTATTGTTCTCCCCTTTGGAAAGTATCAGTCCGTTCCTTAGTGTGTGTGTGAAATATTTAAATAGTTGGAGTAGTGAGCTTTGGCTGTAAATTACGGTTAGACAGTGAGGGACTCAGCAGTGAGATGCATATGCGTGTGTGTGGGTGTGTCTCACATGAGTGAACAGATGTGTGGAATACTCTGAGGCTTCTCTGTGTTTTACATCCATCCTCCATTCTGGGGCTGAAAATCCCCCGTCCACTGAGATAACAAAATAGGGGGCATGCAGGAGGTGGTGGCCAGACACTTCTTGTCATGCTCAGTCTTCGGGTGGTGATTCTCTACCCAGCAGTGAAGTCTGTGGGGAGCATGCTCAGTGTACCTGGTTGAGGTTGATGTGACCCTCCCAGATCCCACTGAACATTGATCACAACTTTTACCCCACCCCATTGGGACACCATGATGCTAAGATTTGGGGACTCCCCCTGGAGCAATTATTTATTTTTATTTTTTTATTTTTGAGTTTTATATAGTGCGAACTAGACCCAAAGGTATCAGAGCGCTTTACACGAGCACTAGTTGTGTTACAGACGGACACATTCATTTTAAATTTTTTTGTTAGGCACAGGGAGATTAAGTGATTTGCCCAGAATCACAGGATATTGAGCGTCGTTGCCGAGACTCAAACCCGGTTCCCCAGCTTCGAGGTTGACCACCCTAGCCATGAGGCCACATCCTCTCCCCTATTATTGAAGAGGGGGGTAGATTTTGAAGGGAGTATAGCATAATCTGCATAATTCTCCTGCTCTCATATTTGATGAGGGAAGGATGTTGTCTATGCTACCGATATGTCAAAAAGAAAATAATTGGTTGTTGTGTCACTTAAAGTTTTCACAGCAATGTGGCTGATTGGTGCACAAAGCAAACCTGCACCAGGATACGATAAGGAAAGGTGTGAATGGTGGCAAAGTTTGCAGTCATTGGCAGAGGGAAGCACCAGGTCTGTCCCTGCACCTTAGACCATGAAGAAATGGTCATTAGTGGAGTTTTTGACTGAACCTCCACGCACAGACGGATCTGCAGTCTCCCCCACCACCACCCCAGCGCCTTGAGACCCTCATGGGTGAATAGCTGCGCTATATAAACTCCTGATTGATTTATTGTGAGTTGATTTTGAGCTTGTAGTCAGTGGAAAGACATGCTGTGACCCTTCTTCGGTGCCTGTCTGTCTGTCTGTCTGCTTGGATGTCATCAGTGCTCTCGTTCGGTTATGAACTCTCCCTGAAAAGTATGATATAGTTTAGTCAGCTCGTGCAACCCTTCCCCTCTGGCGTGGGAGCATCCTATGAGTCTGCAGTTGTTGGGTTTCCATGTGAAGAGGTCTGTAAGAAGGAAGGTAAAGCTTTTCAAAATCCACCTGAATGTTACTCAGACTTTGGTTCTCATTGTTCCCGGCTCCAGCCCTGGGGCCATAATTTGTAAACAGAATAGCACGGCGCCATACTTGCGCTCTAAACATACACTGTATTTTGAAAAGCAAAGATAAAACTAGTGCAGCAGTGGGGGGAGTGTGCGTTTCCGAATGAACGCATGCATACGAGAAGCCATTACTGTTACAGGCCGTGTGGGTGGGCGGTCGAGGGCGATGAGCCAGACAGACTTTACTAGTACAAGATTGTTCCTGCACGCACCCAAAACACCCAACAGCTGCAGGATCTTGGAGATTTAAGAAATTCCTAAGGTAGGTCTACATTTATACACTTTGCCGTCATTACTGGTGGATAGACAAGCAATATAACACAAGGGAAAAATGGGTCAGGGAGTACTTCTGTGACGACCGCACAAACTCTTCATAAAATAATCATTAAATGCTTTTTTCATATTTATGCCAATCCAGCTGGCAAAGGCAGGTGGGAGCAAAGAACTTTAATATATTTGGTGCAAATTTAATGTACCATGGTATCCATCAATTTTCAACATTTGCAACATTGCCATAGTGTAGATTCTACCATAGAACACCTGGTATGTAGAACTTCGGCATGAACGTTCGGAGTCGGGTGCTGTTGGCTGACGGGGGGGGGGGTAGGGGGGGCGCTACGCCATATGAAGGTGCTGCTGCGGAGTAAAACCTCTTATCCTGAACTCCGCTGGAGCACTTTATTGCCTAATTTGGCGAATCCTGCCAGTCAATGACGTTTCAGCAGTCCTACTGACAAGGCAGTAAACGAAGCTACGGAAAATCCGCTCAACTATAAGCCAGCACCCCTGAGGCAAACCCCTCGTCCCAAGGTTTCCAGCCCCTTCCGCTTCACATGAGGTACAGTTTTGTTTTGCCTCAACTCATGCTTCTCATATCGAAGCCTTGGTAGTAGTTACCATCTAATGGGCCATGCCATGGGCAAGAAATCTCATATAAACTTGGAGCCACACATGCTCTCTTCAGTGACAATAACGGAGAGAACCTCCATCCGCTGATGTGAAGCACAGGGGCGTGGCTTGCGGGGGGGTGGGGGGGGCAGTGTTTGGGGTTTTACACCCCCACCCCCTAATTAATGTATTTTCAGATGAATAGTTGAGTTTAGGTGCTTTCAGTCGGGTATGGATTTCACCTGGGATTTTTGCATACATATACTGACTAAAACACACACGCACTCTCTCATCTCTGTTTTGAAAGCCCGTGAAAATGTTTATTTGACAAATTATTGTGTTTCTCTCATTTAGTGCTCCTATTAATGTGTATTCCTCTCTCTTTCCACTGCCCCTTAAGTCTCACTCATGCGCCCTGCTTGTCATATAATGTATTTTAACATTATATGCCAGAGTGAGGGTGGGGAAATGTAATGCTCCCCCCCCCCTCCCCCCCATCTTACTGACCAACCTACGCCCCTGGCGCAGCGCATACCTCACCATGGTACTGCATGTCTACTGAACCACAGCAGAAGCACCCATGTCCTTCATGAGTCACGTGTCACACAGCGATGGCCAGAATTTTGATTAAGCTGTTGTCCATGTGTGAAATGGCGTGGAAGACTTTGTGGGCGCTATCTCAAGAATGCAGAAGCTAGAAGCGGTGGCTGAAAATCTCACACTGGTTGGAGTGAAAAGTTTAATTAACAAGCACTAGCAAAGACAATGGATCTCAGCAATCCGAGACTTATTGGCGTTGTCAATGTCAATTTATTTTAGCCATGTTGAATAGCAGCATGGATGCTGTTTAACATGGCTGAAAGTCATGTAAAAAAGCACTATGACCCAGCCTGCGCTGTATTCTGAACTCACATATTTGAAAGCGCTTTCATGCGCAATAATGAAGAAAAACACTGACCTAACTATATCTACCCAGTGTAAACTGGTATATATAAAACCAAAAGTAAAAGTAATGTGGTTAGGTGAAAATGTCAGTGACAACGTAAAATTTTAATTTATTTATTAATTATTTATTATTATATTTATTGGGCGCACAAACGTATAAAAACATGGGATTTCACCAGTTATAGTTAACTAGTAACTATAACTTGTGCCTTAAGGTAACTATAACTTGTGCCCCTCAATGCACAGTTTTCTCATGCGAATGTTGCAGCGATGTTCCATTGAACTTTGTGTTAATTTTCATATTCAGAAGTGTCTTTCTACTGTACATGTCAACAACCTTTCGACCTTACATGCACTCAAATTTCTGTCCTGATGATCACCCTGTATACTGCTGGATGGTCGTAACTTCGTCCTGAGAACGTATCACTGCAGCCTCCTCTCACAGTTCTCTCCTACATTTCCCCATACCTATCCCTTCGTAGACATCACCAGTCAGGGGACCATGCCAATATAAAAGAGCTGGGTGCAGTTACCGACAGCACTTTAGTGAGTAATTTAAATAAGTAAATTTATTCTTACACTTTTGAGTAACTTTACTACTTTTGATAATCCCAAAATCTGAGTGTAAAGTTATTCAAAACTGTAGACTTACACCATGTCTCCACCCCCTGAGAAAAGGGGGTGGAGCTTAACTTACAAGTGTAAGTTACTACTAAGCAAAAAAAACAGTAGTAAGTCTCTCCCCACACATGGCCAACCCCGGAAGTGCAACACAGCTCCAATAAAAAAATAATGGCTGCAGGGACTTAAATGTAAACCCTATAAGAAATAATGTTAAAATAAATTAATTTAAATAGCTACAAAATTAATAAATGTACTTCAATGTTAAAAATATAAAAATGTTACATATTTTTTACTCTAATTATAAAATACAAAGAAAAAGAAATGGTCAGCTTTGGTATTACAAATGAATGCTTTTACCTTAAATATGGGTCTGCGAGCTGTGAATGGGAGATCAAGGTCTGACACCGAAGGGAAACATACATTTAACCATGCCCCAGGGACGAGTCTCATTGACTATATTCTAATGGATGTAAGGGCTTGGCCACTGGTGAATTTTTTTGTTGTACAGCGATTTGATAATGATCACAATGCATTAGTTCTGGAGGCTTCCCTTCCTGCACTTGGTAAGATCACTGGTATTGAAGCCCCCTTGATTATAGGCTGCATGTGACTAGTAACATGCACAGAGTAAAGTGGGATAGTATAATTGACTCTGAGAAGCGGTTGGGGGACATCTATTCCCTGGTAGCTGATGGATTAATGGATCTTTTAAATGTAGAGTGTAGTTTGGGTCAGGAGATAGAGAGGAATACAATTTGTACAATCCATAGCAATCTGTCCATTAAGTTAAAGGACATCTTTTTTGTTACGTCCAAAAAGTCCCATGGGAAGCTGCCTCCACAATCTTGGTACAATGGAGCGTGCTCGGTCTACACTATCACTTGCAATCCGGAAACAAGATACATTGGGAATTTAAGCCACCAGAGTAGCTAAAAAGGAATGGGAATAGCACTTGTTGGAGGAGATGCTGGCTGCCACCACGGAAGGGGACCCCCGCACCTTCTGGAATTTGGTCTCGACAGGAAGTAGTGGGGGGATCTGCCCTGCGACGCAGAATGTGTTGGTAGCTGACACATTCTGCGTCACAGATTTTTCCTCCCTCTAATTTTTGAAAATGGATGTAAATCCCTCCCAGCAAAGGATAGTGAGCATCCAACCTATGGTGGAGGGGGGAGTATTCTTACATGGAATGACTTCTAACCCAATGTCCCTTGAGGATGTAAGAGTGCCAATTGCTAGAATTGCCCCAAATAAAGCCCCTGCGGATCCCCGTAATTACAGTCCCATCACTCTGATTGACTGCTCCCCAAAAATGTTTTGTAGTATACTCCTTGATTGGTTGCAACTATGGATGGGAGCAAAAGAACTTCTGTCTCCCTTTCAGGCAGGATTCAGGGAGGGTATTAGTAGAATGGACCAGGTCTTCTGGTTCCAATTGATATTCTGGAATATGGTGGTCCTAAACAAAGGCAGTCTACACATTGTATTTATCAACCTACATTCAGCCTTTGGTTTAGTACCCTGTACGAACCTGTGGCAGGTTGTAGCTGATATAGATGTTCCTGCTGACCTGTTGACTTTATTAATTAGATTACACAGCAATAATTTTGCCCAAGTCTGCTGTGGATCCTTGGGTAAACTGACGGAAACCTTCCCTGTGGATCGGGGGGTAAGGCAGGGCTGTGCCCTTGCCCCACCCTCTTTTCCCTTTATTTAAATGATTTGATTTCCTTCTTGAATAACTGTGAAAGGGACGCACCTAGGTAGGAAAATATTAGGGTTCCAGCACTGATGTTGGCGGACAATACCCTACTCATTTCAAAAACATCAATGGGGTTACAAAAACTTCTCCTTGTGAAAAATTCTGCATTCAGAAAGGTCCTGAGATAGACGTAGATACAACGAAATTTATGATTCTAAATCTCAGCCACTCTACTCAAGCTAATCCCAAGCTAATTGGTGCTCCCTTAGACTAGGTTAGTGTTTTTGACTACCCGGGGGAAGTATTACGGAGCCGCTGCTGTTCCTGGGAAGGTAACGCCGCCTGCAACGCGCCACGTACCACTGTCGCCACCATCACAGAGCCTGCAGTCCTGGTCGCACCCGCCGCCGTGCTTTACATCTCGCGGCCGCGGAGAGCGGTGCGGACCACAAGTCCCAGCTCACCCTGAGTCTCCGCCCACTGCCAGAATCCCGCGCCGGAGGAGCTACAAAAGAGGGCTGCTCCCACTGGGGAGCGGGGGAAGTATTACGGAGCCGCTGCTGTTCCTGGGAAGGTAACGCCGCCTGCAACGCGCCACGCACCTACCTGGTACCACTGTCGCCACCATCACAGAGCCTGCAGTCCTGGTCGCACCCGCCGCCGTGCTTTACATCTCGCGGCCGCGGAGCGGTGCGGACCACAAGTCCCAGCTCGCCCTGAGTCTCCGCCCACTGCCAGAATCCCGCGCCGGAGGAGCTACAAAAGAGGGCTGCTCCCACTGGGGAGCGGGGGAAGTATTACGGAGCCGCTGCTGTTCCTGGGAAGATAACACCGCCTGCAACGCGCCACGCACCTACCTGGTACCACTGTCGCCACCATCACAGAGCCTGCAGTCCTGGTCGCACCCGCCGCCGTGCTTTACATCTCGCGGCCGCGGAGCGGTGCGGACCACAAGTCCCAGCTCGCCCTGAGTCTCCGCCCACTGCCAGAATCCCGCGCCGGAGGAGCTACAAAAGAGGGCTGCTCCCACTGGGGAGCGGGGGAAGTATTACGGAGCCGCTGCTGTTCCTGGGAAGGTAACGCCGCCTGCAACGCGCCACGCACCTACCTGGTACCACTGTCGCCACCATCACAGAGCCTGCAGTCCTGGTCGCACCCGCCGCCGTGCTTTACATCTCGCGGCCGCGGAGCGGTGCGGACCACAAGTCCCAGCTCGCCCTGAGTCTCCGCTCACTGCCAGAATCCCGCGCCGGAGGAGCTACAAAAGAGGGCTGCTCCCACTGGGGAGCGGGGGAAGTATTACGGAGCCGCTGCTGTTCCTGGGAAGGTAACGCCGCCTGCAACGCGCCACGCACCTACCTGGTACCACTGTCGCCACCATCACAGAGCCTGCAGTCCTGGTCGCACCCGCCGCCGTGCTTTACATCTCGCGGCCGCGGAGCGGTGCGGACCACAAGTCCCAGCTCGCCCGGAGTCTCCGCCCACTGCCAGAATCCCGCGCCGGAGGAGCTACAAAAGAGGGCTGCTCCCTCCGCCTCGCGGACGCGCGCGGGCGGCGCCGGGCTGAGCCCGGGCAGAGGGCGGGCCGTCTGTGGCCGTCCGAGGCAGACAGAGGCAGGGCTGGGCCACCCCCCTTAACTTTGCTGATCTGGGGGTATTTGGCTGAGAAACAACTTCTGGCCACCCGCATCGACATCTGCTATGGGGAAAAAGACGACAGCTGCATCTAGAAGAACGGGTAAGGCTAAACAACATGCAGCACCTACTACCCCACTGCCAAGCCTAACGGCCATAGACAAAATGCTGCAAAAAACAATAGGGGTCGTTGCTACGGCTATCCAGAATACCGAAAGACGCCTTTCGCTACCACCAAGCCTGCCCTTGTTTATGCATCATGATAATTCTTCTGATAAATCCCTTGATTCCCTACTCGCGACATCTTACGCAGGGCTTCCGGGTACAGCTACAAAAGAGAACCACCCTAATGGAAATACAGCACCTCATGACCACCTGCCCACGGATACCAGGTTATCGTCAACTCCGACTATGTTAGAGTTAAGGCCAAATGGGGATTTGGATCTTCTGCCATCTCCAGTTGACAACTCGATTCATATTGAAGGGATTGACTTATGCCATGACTTTGAAGCCCTGGACTCAGGTGGGGATAAAAGCACTAGTGGACCTATGCAAACAAGGGGCCAGAAAGCAAAGAGACAAAAAGCTAAGAACAAACGGAAAAACATTGAGCCTGTACAAAACAAACAGAAGGGTGGGAACAGTCAATCACGGAGATCTGTTGCCCCTGCAGTATTAGATAAGTCTAAAGAGGCTGGCCTATCCAACAGGATGGATTCGTCCATTATAGAAATCAACACAGTGTCAGGGGCTCAGGGATTCAGGGGGAGACTGGAGACATTGATATCTACTCTCTTGGGTCCTCTGAATCTACACGTTTCAAATATAGAAAAAAGGATGAGAGTGTTGACTGATCATGTTGCTAAACTAAGTTCTGGGCGCCATCAAGAAATCTTTCCCTCTCTAGGGGCAACTACCACTATTGATGATGTCCAAACAAATCAGCCCAAAATGTCTAACAAAACTAATAACAGGGTCCCCTTGCTGCTCCCAATACCAGGCACAAGTAAAAACCTACCATCTGTGGAGCACCGTGCTAAACGGGTACCTAAACCAACATCACCCAAGGCTGCCACCCCTTTAGTCACGGCTCAAACTGGCCCCAAAAGTAATTTGGCATATTTGGGTCAAACTAATACTGATGTGTTACCTGATTCATCCCCCCCCTCACCTAAACCGGATCAAACTATCTTAACAATTGCCAAGCAAATTCCGGCTCGTATTAGTCTACCCCCAAAGTGTGGACCTTATGTCCTGGTTTTAGCCAATGTCCCCAAGCTAAGGAAAGACCAAGAGGAAAACTTTGTTAGCTTAAAAAACAGAACCCTCCATTGGCTATCTAGATATTGTCAATTTCCGATGGATGGCGCTGGAGAAATTATTCACACCCAAAGAGTGGGGTGGGTGGGCCCCCTAAGGAAAAAGTTTGAAGGGGACTGTATAATTATAAACTTTAAGTCCCCTCTATGGGCCCAATGTACGCTAGCAAAAGCCCCACAGCCCTCCCATTGGGAATATAACACCACACTTCTCCCTCTGGGGTATTTCTATAGGCACCTAATAGATCCTAATCCTAGTCTTGGGACTCATTTCTTGGGACACCGCCAGGACATTAATACTGATTTTAGAATTAATAATCGCCGTTACCACCAGGGCCAACATCCTGATATTAGTAATGGCCTTCCATTGGACAATGTGATTGCACCACCTGCACACCAAATGTCATATCCCCCTTTCTTAGTCGCTCCCCAGCACATTCCCAGGGTGAGGCCGTATGCAGTGACCAATCAAAATATCTACCCGGATGAGCATGAGAGGAGGTACTTGTATAATGTCCCAACATATAATCGATTTGAACACGCTTTCTCAAATCTAGAGGAATTGGACTGACTGGGGGACAGTGACAGGGACAGTGAATGTGCAGAGGCAACTAATGCAACCGAGGGCCCTTTAGATCCGGTAAAAACTGTCATACTTCAAACCACGGCCGTACAGTCTGCCTTGGTTGAATTTCCAGTTGTATGTGAGGACATCATAACAATCCCCCAAATTAACCCCAGGCAGATAACCAGGGACAAGCATTTAAGCACCCCAAGCGGCTGTGATTTGTCAATCCTTAGCTGGAACGTTGCAGGCATAGAATCTAGACTGTCCGATCCTCAATGGGTCCAGCTATTGGATGGCAAAGATATCATCATGTTCCAAGAGACCTGGGCCGTAGGGAACGTGCACATAGAGGGTTATCATTGTTTTAGTGTGTTTGCCTCTAAGTCTGTCTCTGGCCGTGCAATGGGAGGACTTTTCATTGGGATTAGAATATTGGCAGGTGGCACTTTTAAGGACTTATCATTCGGGAACCCAAATATTCAGGTCCTCGAATACAAGCGAAAGACCAAGATTTATTTAATTAATTTTTACAATAACGATTTTAACTCAAGACCAAATAGGAACTATATAGCACTTTCTAATTTATTGGCACACCTTGAAACTAACATGAATATAGGCACAGACGAGAAGTCAGGGATCCTTATTGGGGGTGATTTCAATGCGAAGATTCCTGAAAAGCACCGATTAGAGGATAAAAGCTGCCCAGATTTAGCAGATCGTAGAGGCATTGAGCTTGCTAAGATATTAAATGAACATATTCTTAGCAATGTAATGGAAGCAAGCCAATCCCCAAGGATGATTTGTGCCCCAACGCATAGAGGGAGAGATTCCCACTCAACGATTGATTTTATTTTCACATCCCCCTGCCTAATAGACCGTGTTACTGACTCAAACGTGGTTGAGACAACATATGGAGACCACAACCCCCTTATAGTCACCTTATACTTGGGACATAGCCCAGCGTATGCAAAATTTAATGGCGCGAGAGATATTACGCCATCAGGTGATGGTCTCCGTCTAAAATGGAGGGGAATTGATTGTGAAGCCCTAATGGATCGTGTAAAAAATGATCACCTTGCATTAATAAATTCTTGCTTACTGCCCGACGGGGACTGCCACAGAATAGTCGCCGATTTTGGTAAACTATCCGTGGCAATTAAAAACTATTTGCTAGTCCCACTACCCACCAAGGCAAAAGACCCAAGATGGTTCGACTCCGCCTGTTCCATGGCAAACAGGGAACTGCGCAGGGTATTAACCACTAAGCCAAGGAATATAGTGGAGGTACAATCAGCTAGGAAACTTTATAAACAAAAAATAGCTGAAAGAAAAGCGGCACTCTTGATGGAACAATGGGAGTCCCTGATTGTCAGCGCTAACATGAAGAGCAGTGGACCATTTTGGACCGCAGTTAGGAAAATGCGCGACACGGGTAAACACCTATCCCCAATTGGCTGCAATATAACCAGCAACACTTGGGAAGCCCACTTTTCCAATATATATGCTGCCCCTTTTGAAGAAACAAATACCCCAGACTTGGGACAGTTGCGAGACTTGCGGATCGATCATTCCGAGGTGATAACAGCCGTCAGAGAGAGCCTTGGCAACAAGGCCCCTGGACCAGACGGTCTTCCCATAGATATTATAAAGCACAGTCCAGATCTATGGGCACCAATTTTACATAATGTTTTTAACAGCCTGACAAGAGCGCCTATCCCTATGACGTGGTCTTCTAGTATTATTGTCCCAATTTATAAAAAGGGCGATAGGTCAGACCCAGCTAACTATCGCCCAATCTCGCTCTTGGACAATACCCTAAAAATACTTGGGCGAGTCATTTATAATAGGGTGGTAGAGTGGGCGGAAGATTCTGACCTACTGGATCCATGTCAGATGGGATTTAGGAGCGGGGTGGGCACGGTCGAGCAATGTCTGAATTTAAAACTAATAATTGATAAGTATACCGTCGCTCGATCGTCCCCTATATACCTCGCCTTTATGGATCTTTCATCTGCGTTTGATCTGGTAAACAGATCAAAACTGTGGCCCATGCTTCTCAACTATGGACTGGATGAGCCCCTAGTGCATTTTTTGGCGCATCTCCATACTGACCTTAGGGCTCAAGTTAGAATTGGGTCGGGGGGCGAAGTTTCCGGAGCCATAAAAATTGGTAGGGGGGTTAGACAGGGGTGCGTTTTAGCACCCCTGCTGTTTATCATTTACATCAATGACATAGCAAAGGTTTTAAAACAAGTAACCAGAGATGTCCCAACTGTCCAGGGGCATCCCTTGCCAGTTCTGCTATACGCAGACGATGCGGTCCTTATGGCCCGCACCCCTAATGCCCTCCGTTTGCTTGTGGAAAACTTTGTCCATCATATGGAGGGATTAGACCTGCGTGTGAACTTTAAAAAATCTTTTGTCATGTCATGCGGACCTGGAAAACGGAAACTTAATGCCATCCATATCGGGTCTGACAAACTTGACTATGTAAATTCTTTTATATATCTTGGGGTGGCCTTCGCTGCGAACAACTCATGGAGTGGGCACTCTGCCCACGCCACGAGCAAGTTCTCGAAGGCCATCAACTCAATATTGAGTCTCCCACGCCCTAAAAAATTAGGGGCAACCAGTGCTATTTTAAAAAATTTTAGATTGCAGTGTATCCCTGTTGCCACTTATGGGGCGGAAGTTTGGGGCCCTGCTAAAAATCCCGGAATCCAACGAGAAGAGACACGTTTTTGTAGGAAAGTATTGGGTGCCCCAATTTCGTCCTCTGAATTTATTTGTCACAAAGAGTTGAACCTCCCTTATATTAGCGACTTTATCAGATGTAGACCAGCCCTATTTTGGCTGAGAATCTGGAGGAATAATGCTGCCTCCTTAACACAAGACATAATTAAAGATTGTCTTAAATGTGATCACGGCCTCTTAATTCCATGGCTTGCTGGGGTCCTAAAATTATTAAGCGCCGTGAACAAAGGAGATCTCTTTTCAGATCCCTCCAGAATCGGATGTCAAGATAAGGCTGAGGTTAAACAAGCATTATACGCACTCTTTGAAACTGAAAGGATGGAAAGGGAAATATCCAAATCAACTGTTGTCAGATACATGGAGGATGACCTGTCCAGGCAACCCCTCCCACTCTATCTTACTTTGCCAATGTCCAGTTGGGAGAGGTCTTTGTTATTTCGATTAAGGGCAGGTTCTATAAAATTTTCGCTGGGCTTTCCTTTGGGTTATAATCACACTACAGAATGTAACCCCTGCCCCTGTGATGGTACCAGCAAACAGAATGATCTGCACTTTTTATTTTTTTGCAAATTTTATTTAAAATATATTAATTGGTTCTTAACACCCTATTTTAGAAAACAAAGACCCCTCTCCTTGGAGGAGTCCCGCTTGAAGTTACTCTCACTGGACACAGAGGAACTGACCTTTCGTACCAGTACCTTTTTAAGATTAATAATTCGTGTACGCAATATGATGGAAAACCCTTGAAAGATTGCTGTCTTAGTTCCTTTTTAAAAATTTTAAAAAATATTGTATCTTGTATATTGTATTAATGAATTGTTTTTATGTCTGTACTTTTATGAATTCAAGTAATTCGAATAAAGGTCTTTTGATTGATTGATTGATTGACTACCTGGAGCTGACTCTCACTGAGGATTTTGATTGGAGATGTCATATTGAAAAGAGAAGGCTTAAACCAACCCAACACAGTAGGGTGTTGATAAGAGCACAGAACAATCAACATTTCCGTCCAGTCTACCCAGCAATCCAAATCTATAAAAGGCAGGCACTAGGAGCTGCCTTGTATGGGGCCGAGTTATGGCGGCATAGGGATATTTCTGATTTGCTTGTTAGTGAGAACTGCTTCTTACGTCAGCTATTGGATCTACCAAATAGTATACTACTACTACCACTCATACTTGACTTGGGAGTAAGGAACATCACAGAGGGGGCGGGGATCAGGCCCTTACTTTTTTAGAGACTGATCTGGTCCATGCCAGAACTGGATTCCTATTGAGCTGGACTCAAAGAAGTGTCAGGGTGCCCAGGGTCGGGAACTATACCTTGTATATAATATATCAAAGATACTTTGACCATGGTAAGGTGTACGCATCTGTGGACAGAGCCAGGGGCTGCTCTGACAGTCAGTAAATGACTGCTAAAGAGGAGGCACCGGCAATACAAAATAGACCAAATGCTAGCATTCTCCTCACATGGCTCCCTGACTGGCTCTTTCCTTATGATCAAGGCAGACTACAGCTTGGAACAGTTTTTAGAGGAAATTGAGCCTCTTTTGGCACAAAAGTTGTACATGCAGTTTAGATACAGCACACTACCAATAGCCTATTTTACTGGAAAATTGGTAAGTAAATAGAGGCATACAGGATTCACCTACCCTAGTTGTGGGGCAGATGTGGAGTCAGAAGTGCCTGTTCTGTTTATCGGGCCTGCTTATACCAAAAGCAGGAAAAAGTTTATCATTCCTGTTTGTCGGGTTCTAGGTATCAGGGATCATCTAATCGCTTTTCGCATTTTCAAAAACAGAGATTAGGCAAAGTTTGACTTTCACTGCATCCCGCGTCTTATTTGCAATATGGAGGATTAAGTAAAAGATTTACCTCTAAATTTCGGCTTATTTTAAACTACTGCATTTAGTATTAGTATACACTTTTATCCTGTTTTACGTATACTGTATTTATATGCTTTTTAATATTTCATGGGGTGTAATTCCTGTCA
The DNA here is from genome assembly GCF_964204655.1 of Triturus cristatus. NCBI lineage: Eukaryota > Metazoa > Chordata > Amphibia > Caudata > Salamandridae > Triturus > Triturus cristatus. The sequence continues at coordinate 528,602,236 of NC_140585.1, read as the reverse complement.
TGCAATTCAATGTGTTTACTTTTATGTCATAGAGCCAAAATAACGTTAATAAAGTAAAGTAAAATACAAGATACCTTTTTTGCATTTGAAAATAAATGTAACAGTAAATATTATTAAATATAAGTAAATGGCTTCTAATTACATTAGATTAAATTAAACCTCATGTTTAATAAGAATTAATGCATAATAAAAACAAATCTACTTTTTTTGCATTAGGTAGCAATTAATTTACACTTGAGAAAAATAATGTTAATATAATTTAAGATCTTTTACATAATTTAGTTTTAAGTCAAAGTCAGAATGTAGTCAATAGTGTTGTGACATTTTTTCTTTAGTTCTTTATTACACATAAATGCATAACTATAATATATATTGATATTTCTCATAAAAATATTTTCACAAACATCTCCGCCCCGACCTCAGAGAGTTCCCTATGGTAATCGATAGGCAACTTTTCCCTGTACTTTACCATGTGGAAATCTCCATCCCAACTACAGAAATACCCCTTTAGTAAATGATAGGCAACTTTTCCCTATACTCTACCATTTGGAGATCTGCACCCCAACCATGGAATCTCCTTATGGTAAAGTATAGGGAAAAATTCACCGTAGAAAATGGTTGTTAAAGTATGTTTTATTTAACATATTAATATATCTGTATATATTTGTTTTAATTATAGGAGCAAAATAATGCTACAACGCTATTAACTAAATTTTAACAAGAAAATTACATTATTTAAAATATATTAAATTACTGTTAATATTGTTTCATCAAGGTTAAATTAAAAAAGAAATTGCCCACCTAAAGTAAAAATAAAAAAATGTTGTTATCGTGTATTAATAATTGAAAGTGATTTACAGCATTAATTAAAAGTAAAAGGGAGTCGATATTGTGTGACACATGGTGGCACTCTGTGAATTGGAAGGTCTGATGTGAGGAGACTTCACACTCTGGATGATGATTTTCACACAGACAAGGATAGGAGAGGTGGAGACATAAACTCTGCACTAATGTTTGTGAACAGCATTTTGTAGTAAATTTTGTAGGACAAAACACACTACAAAAAGCAGTTTGCGAATAGGCACCTCTCTGTTCTTCTTTACTTCAATACAGACCTATGGTCCACAACATCTCATGGACGAGTTACCTTGCAGACAGGCTCAGATTGGGAAGACAGGCATTTGGCCGGTGCCCAAGTCAATGCCCAAAGCCAGATGTGGGCTGTTTTTTTCACTGCACTATTGTCAGGATCGGGCCTGCTTGTTCTGCTCCTCTGAACCAAAGAGGCCACAGCAGCCCCTCCCTGGTCTAGCACAGACTGTATATCGACCCATTATCACATGCAGAATAACAATGGGCCAGCCTGAACCGGCACAGCATGCGGTGCGCCTCCATCAGCCCCAGCCTCAGGGCATGACAAGGAGGCCTCCCCATGATAAAGCTTCATTGAGCAGTCATGCTTATCTCTCAAAGGGAAGTGGTGGGGACAAACTGAGAGGGTTTTAGTTTTATCCTGAGGCTTATATTTATTTATTTATTTGCAGTTTTACTTAGTGGGATTTGATCTAAAGCTTCACTTGAGCACAGGTTACATTACATAGGGACATTCATGTTTTTGTTGCCACTGGGGAGGGGTACTTTAACTGAATTGCCAAGAATCACAAGATGTTGTCTTGAACAACTTCATAGTTTCACTGGGAGGGCACTCTCTGTTAGCACTCCTACAGGAGCAGTCCAGTTAGGCCCAGATGGCTTTTACAAAAAAAGAAATAGAACAAATGTGCATAGACCCACCACAGACAAAAAGATTCAAGATTGGTGTTATTTTCATGGCATCCTGATCTTCTGAATGATCCCATGTCTTATATGACACAGCCAGACAGTTTTGGCATTTCAATGACAGCAGGTTGCATTATGGAACTTGTATTTCTATATTAAAGTCAGCAGTATGACCTTAAAAATATTAATATAAAATATAAGTATGCAAACTGTTGTCAGTTATAAAGCTAAGTTGGCGGATGGTGCCACACATGACAAAGGTCCAATTGGTTAATGTCAATATGGCTATTTGCAAGTCGCTGTTTATGTAAACTCATGATCTCACCACTCATATCATACCTTTTGATGAACAATTAATACAAAGTGACTGCCCACCTTTTTTAGAATTCCATTACTGTCATCTTGTGAATACATTCTTAGCCTAGGCCCTCCAAAGTAGTCCATAGGTGGCATTTAACACTACATAAAACACTCTGACAACACAATCTTGAGACAGGGCAAGTGCCACAATAGTGGATTTTCAATACAGAAGGTCACACAGCTCTCTAGTTTTCCCCATGTCAGGTATGAGTAGTTCTTTTTTATCCTCTGGATTTGAGCACATGTAGTTCTTCATTTATAGTGAACAACCAAACTACAAGTGTCAGAATACAAAGTAAAATCCATGACTGAATGAGGTACTCCTGCAAGATACATGATGAGTTGATAGCTTTGGGTTTGAAGCAAGGACATGCAAAAAAACATTTTGAGCCTCCAAATAATGGTGTGTTTACCTTAAGACACATACAGAAGGTGTTTTAATAGATCAACACGTACACTGCAGAAGGTGGCCTGCTACTACTTGATGTCTTGTGGTGAGTAGGCTGCTTCTTGTAAGTGGGAAGCCGTGTATTTTTTAAATTAGAAACCTCTGTGGTGGCACTCATTATGTTTTCATTTTTTTTATGTATTCTGTCTTTCCGTATTCAAAAATTATTTTACTCCGTTCTTGGTGTACATACGAGGTCATATCCCCCTGGTTCCTGAAACTCTGTTACAAACTCATAGATCCGTAAACCCCCTTTCCACTGTTGATCATCATTCATTTCAGTCAAGATCTTAGGGTGCAGGATGTTAGGGGAGTTGAGGTTAAGGGAGGTAAGCAGGAGCTTCTTGGAATTGACGGTTAGAGAAAACCTCTGGCAACTAAGATTGTGGCTGCAGCCTTGGAAACCTGACTATTAGTGAAGCCTCAAGGACCTAACTTGAAAAGGGCTTTTTCAGGTAACCTTAGTGAGAGTAGGAGTCTGTAGGGCGTAGTGTGTGCAGAGCACCAGGAGAGCCGACAGTATACAGAAGCCTCAGTGAATCCCCTGGTGAGCAAGGCTTCCACTGACTTGAGGGTGAGCAGACGCTTCTGGGTCAGAGTGAGAGATACAGGGCCTAGGGGTCAACAGGGATCCAAGTGGGCCTGCGGATGAGCAGGATTCAAAGTCACCCAGGAGTGAGCACGGTTGAAAGGGCACCTGAAAGTGAAAAGAAGCCTCTTGGGTTCTCTATGTGAGTAGGTAGGGACAACTTAAGGATTTTGGGGGCCTTGGGCCAATTGTATTTTTGTTGGCCTTGTTCAGAATAGCTTTGAATGTATGATCCAATGTCAGCCCTTTCATGTCTTCCTTGGCCAGGTCACTGGCAGTGCACAGGCACGATGGTGCAAATTCTAAACATGTTTACATCTAATATTAAGGAATAGTGACGTGTTTTCAAAATTGTAACACAGCGGCATCTCACTAATGTTACTGCAAATAATCTCTGTGACACCTTCCCATTTCTCATATGTGATGTCCTGCTTTGATATAAAAGAAACTTTTTGATGGATGGTGCATGAAACATAAACACGTTTTTCTTCAATATGTCTGTAATATATTCTCACAAATCACACACATTAAAAAGAAATGTATTGAAAACGGTATTTAAAACCATCTGTTTAAAAGTTATTCAAGGTCATCGGGGCAAGACTCTCTGCAGAGCCGAGCTGGCTCTATCAATGGACCCCCTGAAAGCCTGGGGTCCTGGGCCAGAGCCCTCTTTGCCCATGCCTTAAAACGTCTCTGGGAGCCTCGGGAATGTGAGTGGGAGCAGGAGCCTCATAGGAGGATAGATTTCAAATGTGTTTAAGGGCTCCGAGGAAGAGTGAGTAGTTTTAAAGCCAACTCATGGTGAGTAAGAACCTAAGTGTCTTAGGGTGGGCGGGGCTTGCAGGTCTATGAGAATGAACTGAAGCCAGAGCTCAGGGTGAACATGATCCTTCGGGGACCTGTAGGTCAGTGTACAGCGAGGATCCGGATCCCCATGAATGAGTAGGAGCTTTAAGGACTGAGAGCAGCAGGCCTGTTTCTAGCGGGTGGGCCGGGTGGGCCAGGCCCACCCAAACATGAGCCTGGCCCCCCCAAACAGGAACCTTGGCCCTGCAGTGAGGACTTAAAGGCCGGCGCGCAATGCCATTGGGCTCAAAGTGCTTCAACCTCCCGTCGTGAGTGACAGCCCGGGCCGAGACAGCTTCCCGGGCGCACACACACACAGACAGTTTTAGAGATTATCGCAGCCAAACCCGAGTACTTCACAGGTCTTTAAAAGACCATTTACATGTTAACGAGGCTTTGTTTATTTTTTCACCCCTTCATCTCCACATGGCGAAAGGGACAAATCCTTTCTTTGAAAACGGTAACCTTTGCCTACTGTTCTGCTGCGTCGATATTTCTTTTTCTATGCAGCGCACGAGAAAAGAAGTTTGTTTATTCCTATTCACCTTTCCTGACCTCTGCAGCTGCTTATCACGTCAGGCTGTGACACAAAATTTGACTAATGGAGTAGGTAAGAGAATGTGTTACTACTTGTTTTTCTTTTTAAAATCTGCACAGGCCCAGCAGGACACATACTTCGTGTGTGCTTCATTTATTATCATTATCATGGCCGATGCAGGACAACAATAAGACAATACAAAATGCCCAGAAAACGCTGGTGATTAATGATCCTGCTGGAGAGCAATCATTTGTCTGTTAGTAGTTTTTAAATGCAGATGAACTGTAGTTTATGTTGAAGCTTAGTCGGTTACTGCCTTTGTCACAGAGATCCTTGTGTTCCTTGCAGTTCAGAAGTTACAATCCTAACATAGGACAGTGACCAATGAACTGTCAGAAATAAGCTGCATACAAACATGAATGGTATAGTTAAAACTTCGCTTTTTTTGTTTTGTGATATAGTTAGAACTTCCTCAGTCTTTCATTATTCTAATGTTGCTAAAATGAGTATGTTTGAGCAGATATACATTTTTATCAGTAAAGCTGACCCCCATGGAATACTCTTTAAATCCTAAGGTTGTGTTTCCCCAGTCCAAACCCTCTTAAAATATACTGCCCACCAGTATGGATGACATGTGATTCATACACCTTGTAATCCTCATTGGTTTATGTGACATTCCCTGTAGACTGATTTATATACTTGTATGATTCATTTTCTCTGTATAATGTGTGCGTGGTGTAAAGTACTGACACACACTACACTGATATGAGTAGCGCTATACAACAAATGAAATGCATATGAGAGAGGGGCTAAGTAAAGATATGGGGCACTGTTGGAGGATGCCAGTGAGGGAATCGAGGAGGGGGTAGTGGGAAGGGCTCTGGAGCGAAGAGGGGCACTGTTGGAGGGTGGCAGTGAGGGAATCCGAGGACGAGGTCATGGGGTGGAGGGGGGAGCTAGGGAGAGATGAGGGGCACTGCTAGAGGGTGGTAGTGAGGGAGTCTGAGGAGGAGGTCATGAGGGGCAGGGGCTACAGAGAGATGAGGGGAACTGGTGGGGGGTGGGAATGAGGGAATCCGAGGAGGAGGTCATGAGGGGCAGGGGCTATGGGGAGATGAGGGGCACTTGTGGCATGTGGCAGTGAGGGAATCCGAGGAGGAGGTCAATAGGGGGGCCATGGAGGGATGAGGGGCACGGTTGGAAGGTGGTAGTAAATGTATTTACGGAGAAAGAGGTTATTGGGGCGGCGTCAAAAAAGACGTTCTCATCAGCGCTGAAGCCGGCCCTGTCATGGCCTTTCTGTTTTTGTTTATTTAATTAGCAGTCGGGTCATAAGGTCTACTGTGGAACATACTTTAAAGTGTGTGTTAACTATTTTTACTGCTATATTCAATGTATTACGTTTGAAGGTGATTTTACTAATGTTTTTACCAGGAAAAATGAAAGTGGAGCCCGATGGTGCCTGATATGGGGTTGGGGTCCAAGGTCAGCTGTGAGATACGGTGCACTGGAGAGGAGCAGTGGATAATCAAGCCTGTAAGGGAGTGCGTTGCAGAGTCCGGTGTCAGGTGTAGGTAGTAATGAAGAGGGATTCTCCCTGAAGGCTCGCACTGAGGGAGCCCGAGAAGTGTCACTTGCCTGATACTCCCACCTCAGAAACCTCCTTTTCCCATCAAAGGAAAATAACATGGAAAAAACACTTTTTGAGAGTGATAATATTTAGAAAGAGATTTGGAAAAGAGTGTGTTTTACTGGGCCTTGTAAGACTAAGGAGAGATAAAGGAGGGCCCTGAAGCAGGCCTGCCTTGACATATATGCGACAAATCGAGCCCGCAGTGGCCCACCCAAATGCACCCTTGACCCACCCAAATGAAAATTCCTGGAGCCGGGCCTGGAGGGCAGGGAGCTGACTCAGGGATCTGAGGGCGAGCCCAGGAGAAGGGAGACTCATGGACCTGAAGATGAATGCGGGATGCATTAAATAATGACGTTTTCAGTCCCATCCAATGTTACTTGACCTACAGGCTAAAAATCCTTTATTTACCATAAAGTTCTCCTAAAATTAGCCCCCTGACACTAACCAAGCAATGGTTTGAGGGAGGCCGCATATTTTTGTTCCCAAACCGACTCTGCTTGCAGATCACGGGCGGTCTCACTCTCCCACTCATATGTAATGAAGCAACGATTTTTTAAAGGTAGAAAATGTCTGCCATAAAAAAAAATCGTGGGAAATAAATGTGGGCCGATCACCTGAGAGCAATAAATGTATTATTTCATAGGAAGCATGCTGCAGTACAGCAAAGTTAGCATCCACAAAGCAGACGGGCCCTTAACTCGGGGAAAGGGTACCAGACTGCGCGGCTCCAGGCCCGCCGCTGACAGCTTCAGGACGTCTTCCAGAGTCAGTTGTAAATAAAGGTGAGGTCTCGCCGGGCCCCGCCTCCGCCCGTCCCGCCCCGGTCGCACCTCCGCCCTCCCCTGCCCGGGGCTCTGCTGCTTTCATTGCCTGCCAGCGGCTCTCCCGGCGGCCTGTCCCTGGTGGGAAGACTGCGCCTCTGACCTCGGGTACTTCCCTGCCTTTCTCGGCGGGTCTGCCCTCTGCATGGAGAAGAGGCGGCTCCAGCTTCCTGCCAGCCGGGCTGACGGAACAGGTAGCGTCGCTGCCTGAGGACACGGGGAAGAGGCGCAGAGAAAAGCCATGGCGGCCCCAGTCTCACCGGGAGCCGACTTCGGCTACATTCGCACTGTGCTGGGGCAGCAGAACTTCATGGACCTGGACAGCTCCACCCTGGCCCTGCCCTCCGAGGACAGGCTGCAGTACTCGGGCAGGCAGGACGGGGAGAAGAGCCTGCGCATCCGCCAGCAGGTCCAGCAGACCATGGCGAGGAAAAAGAACAAGACCTCGCTGCCCAGAGGTGAGTGCGGTCTCCCGGGCTGCAACAGGTGCCAGCGGATCGGCCCACCCGCCGCATGCCCCGTTCCCTTCACCCCCTCCGCTGGCCCTCCTCCTTTATCAAGTTACGGGAGGAACAAAGGGTGTCAGTGGGCAGCCTGCAGCTATTACCTGTCTGCCGCGTATCTGTATTATATACATTCAGGTGCCAGTATCGATGCCACCGCACATATCACGTCTGACATATGCACGAGTTTCCCACCGTTGTCCCTTCTTCTCGTGCCACTGGGGATTTTAATTTTGTAGGATTCTTTTGATATTTGCTTCGCTGGCTCTTTACTTTATTTTACAGGGGGCCTGCGAGACACCGCACTGCTGTACACCTCTGTAGTTCAACTATGTATAGCTTCCCTTTCTCTCTTCCCAATGGTTGATTAGCAGAAATAGCCCCTGTCGAGGCTGCTGCGGGCGGCTCCTGTACTCTCGAGACCCTAGGTGGAAATGATAACCCGGTTACACTGTCATCTGCAAGTAATTGCTTGTAAAATAAACAACGTTTGATTCGTTGGCATTAGAGCCGTGGCCTGCAGCCCTGTCCTGGGAGCCACAGTTCAGTTGTGATGGATTCGCACTTGATGTTTTGTATCCGTTTGATTCATAAGGACGCCTTTTATCAGCAGTGGCTCGTTCGTTTCCTGATGCAAATTGGATGTTTTCAAACAGGTTTTTTCGTTGGGACGAGCTTGACAGAATTTGCACATGTTTACACTACACACGCCTCATCTATTGCTCCTGTTTCATGCCCGTGAGCAAACAAGGTGCGTGCAAAACGTTAAATTTGCTGCAAGCGGGTCGAGTTTACCGCAGAGCGTGCACCATGTATGTCCATTCATCTGTGGAAGGTCCCTTATCAGTGGCAACTTTGCCACAGCATCGCCCCATGACCTTCTGCCTCCAGCATGAGGAGACCCTGCTTTGAGACACCCAGTGGTGGTAAGGTCACCCCAGTACTTGGTTTTCCTTTAGCAACCTGATGAATCATGGGAGTTGTATTAGTGGTTTATTTCAGCCGAACCAACTGGACCAACAGGGCTGAAAATAATGATTTCTAGAAGCAAAGCCGATGGTGGGAGCACACTGTCCCTGATGGCACGGGGTCTTCTGGTAACCTTACAGCAGTGGGCAAAGCTGTCAGCAGGCCCCATTTCATATGCAACATCTTTAGCCAGTCTACCCTTTTAGCCAATCATACTTCGGATGCTGGGATTTCTAAGCCCATCTTCTTTGACGGGAGAAGCAAAAATACAAGTCCAAAAGCGTAATGCGCTGTTGGCTAAAAAAATAATGTGGAAACATTTTCAGGATTCCTAGGTTCGAAAGGGGTTCTTGGGCATATATTCTGACAGCCAGAACCTTTTACCACTGTGTCCTGGGGTTTACCCTCGGTTCTGCTTACGAGTATAGGTGGTATTTATCACACATGATAAATAACATTACCGCTGGGTATGTTATTTATTGAGTGTGATCAATACCACCTATTACAAGTTGTTGCGGCATAAAATTCGGATTTTGGTGTTTACGAACCAAAATCTGCATGATACAATAATTACTGAATAGTTTCTCCCTGTTAAATTTCGCCAGGTTTGTCCTTACGAAATTTAACGATGGTTGAGTTATTTAATACATCCTATATTTATCGGATGCATTAAATACCGAACAACTTGTAATTCCAACCTGCGTGTAAACAGGGGTTTATGCACGAGTTGGAATTAACCGCCCAACTCGTAATCAGGGTCTTACTGTTAAGGCCAAAACTTAGCACCAAGTACACCACTTTACCAGTTGACCCTCAAAATAGTAAAAACAGGCAGTGCAGTGCCGGTCTCCACCTTACCTCCCCCAGTAATGGGGGAGGTAAGGTTGAGACCGGCACTCAGAGCTCCATAGACCAACTAACACAAGATAATTGATTATTAGTCAGTGCTTAGTATTTGTAAAACAAAAACCCTTTTCAGCCTAAGTTATACCTAACATAATACTGTACATAATGGTTTCAGAAGCAAGAAATTAAAATTGACATTACAAATACCCTTCAGCCTAGGCTACCATTTCCTAAGGATAAAAGAGCCATCTCTATTTTAATGGAGTACAATCAAAAAGGAAAGAAATTGCGTTCGAAAGAAAGTCCTGGAGCCAGAAGTTTTGCTGGAAAAGTGAGGTGGAATGAGGGTTATAGTATTGGAGCCAACACCATAATATTTTGTTGTGGGAAAAGCAAAAGTCACAAAACATCAGTGAATGGATTAAAAGAAGTGGCAGAGTTTGGGAGCAGCATTCAGAAAGAAAGGGTTAAAATGGCGACCGCAGGTTCTTTCTTTCAGGCTGAGGTAGGAAAGAGGGACGCCATGGGTGTACCTGATAGTTTATATACGCGAGCAGATTCGCTGCTTCCGCGCTATCTTTTGTAAAAAGGAAGGTTTGGTTCTGTCTTGGTCAGTCTACAATCTTCAAATTCTAGCTCTTGTAACTTTTTTTTTTGTACAAAAAATAATAGTCCAATATTATCATTCGGATATAGAGACCAGGGCATCATGTTAGCCACAGTGGCATTAGCTTGTCCTCTATCCCAATTAAATAGTTGTTCACACGTGGGGAATGCAGAATCGAGCACTTTTTAGCAACATTTCTGGAGTGGTACAAATGAGGGCAAATTGAGGATTATTATTAAATTTTGTTGCAAAATGGACTGGCTACTTTCGTTTCAAAAGTCTGCGGTATACTGATTAGGATGGTTATCTTACTCCATGTCATTATGGACAGTCTCAGTCTTGAACTTTTCCCCTCGACATGATTCATTCCAGGTATGTTACTCTAATTAGTTAAGTGGAAGCAGGACAAGACTACAACTCCCAGAATGCATTAGGCTATCACACAAAATTCGAGGACCGGAAACTGTTCTTAATATACTGGAAGGCAGGTGCTCCCCCAATACTGATGAAAATGACTAATATGAACTGAGTTTCTAGAACATTCTTTGGTGTGCAGTGTTAACCGCCATCTTTAAATATTTCAGGAGCTGACCTAGTCAAACAGTGTTGCTTTTAAGCATCATGGGAGCTTATTGCATACAAGTCTGTTTGCTCCGCTTAATGCTGCAATATTGTCTAGTGTTCCTAGGAAAGATGTGAATTAAAATTGACATACAGTTGAAATATTCCACCCTTAATTTAGAGGATTAGCAATACTTGCATCTTGAACCAGTTTTCTCCAAGAATTGGTTGAGACTTCCAAAAGAAGCTGCTTCCTGTTTCCACCATTGAACATATCTTCCCTTTCTAAATATGATTTAATGTCCCTTTGTCTTGTCTCTAAATGTCTAGTCATTGAAATGCCGACGCTTTGACCTCTTTATTGCAGTATGTTATGCAAATACTACATACAGGCCGCTGCTTCAATGGGTTCAAGATATATTGAGCTCAATACTTTTTTACTAAGTACACTACTCTGTACTCAGGTACTGAAGGGTAGGGGTGTGTGCTAGTGACTTATTTACTAACCCTCAGTCACAGAAGCCTGGGGTCCGACCTGACTGACCACTGTGATTCTGGACAAATCACTTTATCTACGAATGTATATGACATACAAATGAACCTTGCTTCTAGCACTGTCCCAGTACCACTTTGCTCCACCTGATCACATCCTGGTTTCTGAAAGCAAGGACCAGAAGAAACTGTGCAAGATAGGAACAGACCTGTTTCAACTACACTGATGTGGGGAAACAAAAGCCTGGGGTGGAATGTTTCATTTGGCACCTAGATCCTGAACAGAATAGCTCAGGTGAGAAACTGAAGATTCACAAATACTGCGCTCGAAAGACTCTGACAGGCCACTAATTGAGTTGTTTGGAAACACAAGATTGATTACCCATTGACAATGCTGCATAGTTGGGGGCAAGGTTTGAAGCATGAAAGTCCTTTATGGGCCACCAGGGGGCACAACTGCAGCCCCCGGCTTGCTCCTTGGAGCCCCTGGCCTCGGAGGTGGCAAAATGAGTTCCTTAAACACAGAGCAGGTTGTCCTTATGGATGTTGGTTGGGGGGCAACTTTCCTTGTTTTTTTGTCAATTTGTTATTACACTAATTTTATTCTAAACTGCACTTATATAGCGCATGGCTATCCTTCGGCACTCCAGAGCTGGTAGTGCGGCACAACCAGATTCGGGGATCTGGTCTGGAAGAGTCAAGTCTTTAAACATTCTCAGAAGGGAAGTTCGGAATTAGCTGATCTAAGAGAAAGTGAAAGGCCATTCCAAAGTTTAGCCATGTTGTACGCAAAAGAGCGCCCTCCAAATGTTCTCAATCTGATCCTAGGAACTTTGACTAGATGGGCCATAGAGGAGCGCAGAATTCTACAGGTAAGGTAGAGGGCTACTAAAGTACTTGAGATCATGGGCCCTTTATCGAGAAGTGCCCTGTGGCGATAAAAGGTGATTTGAACTTGATCCTCTCTGCCACAGGAAGCCAATAAATATAAATAACTTCTTCGCTTGTTGGGCGGCTTGATGTCTAGGTAGATTGCACAGCAGCCGGGTATTGGGGTTATGGATCACCTGCAGTTTTCTTATTGTGATCTTCAGGGCACCCAAGTATGAAGAGTAGCCATAGTCCAGGTGAGAAAGAATATTAGCCTGGACCACCATCCTCTTTACAGTAGGAGGAAGGAGGGGAAGAATTTTTCAAAGCATCCTTATTAGGCCAAAAGTGATGGCCGACAGCTTTAGTGCTTGGGTATTAAAGTTCAGGGATCTGTCCAGCCACATTCCAAGGCTCTTTGTAGCGGTTTTTGGTATAGGAAAGGAGCATAGACTACTTAGTCAGTTCAAATTAAATGAGGATGACAAGTTGTCACCTAACAACATGAGCTGTATTTTTCCGCCATTTAATTTAAGGCAAGAGCTGTTCAGTCAACCTGCAACGGTTGAGTGTCATCTGTGTAAGACACCATCGATATCCCAAATGGATGAATGATCTCTGCAAGTGGCCTCATATAAACATTAAATAGAGTAGCCCTCAAAGACGAGCCATGAGGTGCTCCGCATTCTAGAAGAAAAATCTCTGATGTTCAAGCTCCGTCAAAGACCTGTTTTCAAGAAATGACTTCAGAAAAGGCTAGTCCTGAGATAATAGCCAATAATATTAGATTATTCACTATTAATATAATGAAAATGGAGTACAGTTAGCTGTATTATGGTGCTCACCTGGCAGCTGAGGTAGGTAAAAAATTATTTTAAATATACTTTGTGTGCTTGCTTGCTGGTGAGAGTGTGTTTTATGTAAGAGAGTGTATGTGGGAATGTATGTGTAAGCATCTGTGTGTGAGTGAAAGTGAAGGTTAAGGGGCACTTCTACTACACCTGGCATTTTGGTGAGCTGACGCCTATAGTTTCAAGATCTGCTCCATTGACTTCAGTGGCGGCTGAAACATAGTGGCGTTGGGGGAATGCAAGATGATAAAAAATAACAAGCATTGGCATAGCCAATAGGTCTTGCTTTTGGGATCTTATAAGTGTTTAGCCATGCAACAGTTGGTGTTGTTGCACTAAGGATATTGTGCTGCATACCTAAATACCTATAAGGTCCCAAAAGCGAGACCTATTGGCTATGCCAATGCTTGTTTAGGACTTGTGCCCTGGTGGTGATCCTTGAGGGAATACAGGCAGGTTTTTAAATGCAAACTAGCCAGTCACCAGTTGAGGCAAGTCAAAATAGTAGTAGCAAAATGGAAGGCGGAGTACTTAAGACATGGCTTCAGGAACCACAACAGTTACCAAAGTGCTGTGACTAGTAAGATACTGCGTTTAAATAGCATTGGAAACTGAAAAATGATGATTGACAAGAAATAGATGTTTGTTTCTATTTCTCCAGCGCTTTACTTTTAACATTAAAAGTAAAGTGCGGGTGCCGCGCTTATAGCAAAAGTAAAGAAATAGAAACAAACATCTATTTCTTTACCTTTGCTATAATCGCTGCACCTGCGCTTTACTTTTAATATTAAAAGTAAAGCGCCGGTGCCGTGATTAGCTTTGCGCGAAAGAAAATACGGGATGCGCGCGCAGCACAGGCGGAGCGTGGTGCGCGCGCTTGTGCGCGTGACTGCAAGCTGGTGGCCGCTTTGGAAGCACTTCCAAAAGCAGCCTACTAAATGTCTCGCCAGGGCAGCGCATGCGCTGGCTAAGGCAAGACTTAAAAATGTAAGTACCTTTCTATGGCCTCCATCTTCCTCCATCATTTCTCCTTGCGTCTCTTCCCTGAAGCACACAGGCTCCCCTAAGCCAATCATGACACTGCTGTCACCATGATAGAAGCGTCGAGATTGGTCTGAGTGCCGTGGTTCAACGCTCAGACGGGGACTGGAAGCCTGGGCATGTTCTCCACTCAGGCTGTGCATTAGAGCACCGTTGACAACATGCTAAGTGCGAATGACTGTTTAGCCGGCCCAAGACGGTTGGCCAAACTGTCATGCACACTTAAGTGCACATACCACTCCTCCCCCTGCTGGCTGTGATGACAGCCAAGCCCGACCCCAAAACTGGCTTCAGCAAGGAAAAATTAAAATGATAATAACAGCGAGATATCATTTTATTTTTCCTTTTTTACACTGCCGAAAGGCTGTAGGGTGACGCTTTACCGCCATAGCGGAGGAGCCAGCACAGATTGACTTATGAAAAAATATTGTAATGAAAATCCACATCTTACACTGCCCACACACACTTCAGGAGTAAATTGTAACTGAGTCTCACCATCCCGTAAACCCGCATTCGCAGACGTAAGTCTGCCCACAAGACTGTAAAGGACAAGAGGCACAAAGTAGTTCACTGAAGGTCTCAAACCATCTCTTTCGAGTGTTCGTTTTCTTTATGGAAATCTGTTCTCCTGGAGCTTATTGCGGAAGATGTCCTTTTTGGAGAGAAAAAACGAACCGCCTGGGTTTTAAAGAGTGCCTATAGCCAATGAATCTAGTTAAGTTATTGGTGTTAATCTATTTAATCTTTGCTTGTTTCTTGTATGCCTTTCAAGGGTGTCATTTCTAACTTGCTGATTGAGTTTTAGTCCCTTGTAAAATTTTCGTACGCATTTTGTGTTTACTCTTTGCTGTACAGCTTCTTGTTGCTGCATCTAGTTCATTAAAAAAAATCAAATGTACATGAACGGGGGTGTGCTCTGACACCTTTAAAACGAGCTAGTAATGCGTCGATGAGCAAAAATCTTAGGAGAGATCGTGCTGCTTGAATTCTGCACCTGGCTCTGGCTAATTCTTAAACGGATGTGACGTATAACGTATTGTTTTCGTAGTTACCTGTTCTTCTGAAGAGTAATTTGCACATAACAGAACGTTAAAGAATGCCCCTATGTTTCACACAATTACGTTTTATGTACTGATCGTACAGATGTGTCCTTTTTGTGTACATAATACACCCATATGCACCTGCGTGAGATCCAGCCAGTGCCAAGTTTGGTGCTAGCTAGCGATTGGCTACGTCCTCCCCATTTGAAAGTAAACCTCCTGTCGGCGCCACGCCTTGTGTACAGCTGCGAGAAATATTTCTGAAATAGTCTTAACTTGCTCGCTCAGCGAATATAGACGGCTCCAGTCCAGCGTGTGATTCACATCTCCAGAGACGGGACGGGCGAGTGGTGCGGGTGTTTGTTTTAGGGGAGTGCAGAGGGGTGTCAAAGGAGGTTTTGTTTAGCCCTTATCAAGCTGTGCTTTTATCTGTTCCGGAGAAGCTGGCTTTCCCTTGCCAGGATGTGCGGGCGCTGCTGCTTTTGGTTCAGAGAGAAGGCTGCTACCGAGTGCTTTCTGGCCCATGGCAGTACAGTATCTCTGTGAAGCTTTCGCATTACTGTTTGTTTTGAGGCATCCAATTAAATAGCATTTGTACTCACTCCCTTGCCTCTCGTTCGGTGTTGGTGAGATGGAACGAGCGCCCCTGCAATGTAACATGCAAAGGGGTCACTGGACCCTGCACTTCCCAGCATGTCTGCCCTCTGCCTTTCTTCTTAGGTCTCTTCCCACTGCTGCTCACCTATTTGATTAACCCTTTCTGCGTGTGTTTGGATTTTGACTGTACTTGGTAATTCTTTCCTTAAACCTCCCCCCCCCCCCCCCCCCCCCCGTTCTTGGAAGACTGATTGTGGGACAGTGGTCGTCAGGGCACAAGTCCTAAAAAAAGAAGTGGGGGGACGCTGTCACCGGAAGTGACGAGAAGTGGGGGGACGCTGTCACCGGAAGTGACGTCACAACAGGAATCTCATGGGTATTCATATGCCTTTAGATGAAAGGTGGTCTGCACCCTACCTCGCGGAGGCTGCGTTTAATCCCCCCGCAGTGGGAGTGTCTCTCAGATGTCAGGCCCAATACTTCTTCGTGTAGCTGCTCGTTCGAGCTCTGCAGTATGTCAGGAGATCTTGCCGTTTGTGGAACGGCTTCCTTGGTGACAGTTTACTTTCGCGACTGGCGAAAACAAATCGTCCGGCATTACATTGTTGGTCATGTTTGTGCTGTTCTTGGCAACGGGCCCCGCAATGATGCCAAAGAGTGAAGTCCAGCTTTTGGGCAGGGGGGACGGCATCCACCCGTTAAAACCTGGTAAAATAAGTGGGGGGACGCCGTCCACCCGCGTGGTACCCCGACTCGAGCCCTGGTGGTCGTGCTCGAAGCCAGTGCCCCTGCCCCTATGGGTTGCTTCCCCTTCCCTGCAGAGGTTTGGTGTCGGCTTCTGCTCTATGAATGAATGAATGAATGACAATTATTTATATAGCGCACGGCTATTCCAGGAGTGTCCTGGTGCTCAGCATCAACGGCACAAACAGAAGAGCAAACCTCAGCCAGTACCCTAAAGGCTGAAGTGGTATGTGTTTTTAATGCTTTTTTAAAAACCGCTCTTCGTTGGTCTCAGCTGGCTGGGCAGGGCCATTCTATCACTGGGCAACAAGTGATGAACACGTGGGGAATTGAATTCCCCTTCTCCATCCTCTCCTTCGTGTGTCTTCTCTCCTCTTCTGTCTGCTTACGCTGCGGGCTTTGGTCAGTATGAAGGGATCCAGTTAGATATGGAGAGGCAATAAACACACTTGACACCCTCCGACTGCCGGTATGATGAGCGTGACCCTTGCCATATGAAGGTTGTTAAATGGTGCCCGCCCTGCCATGTTCTGCTAGTCTTGCCTGTGGTATCAGTCTGCAGCTTTTTCTGATGGGGATAACTGTATCCCTTTGCCCTGCCCTCGTGTTTTCACACCCTGAGCCCTGACACCTCATTTGGAAGGATTCAGTCATCGGAAGGCCTCTAGAGGAAGATAGATTCCACATCAAGGAGAATGCGGTGTTGGAGAGGCATGAGATGATATGGTGCATACGTGGAGATGGAAACCGCACACTTATTTCCAGGGTCACCATGGTCACAGCAGGGAGTCACACTGACTACATTTGAAATTCTGATTGTAGAGTGCTTGTTCTCTAGAAGGATATTAACGTAGTCCCACCAACCTACATGTATACAACTCATCATTATCAGCAAATGCAATGCACTATAACCACCATCAATGAAGCTGCCACAGAAGCAGAACACTACAAGACAATCACAGGCTGCTCCAACCCCTTGCCTGACCCTTCTAGCCCACAGTTCGTAAACAATTTAATGCAGTGACATAAACATCTTCCATTAACCTTTCCTCGACACTCCCGATCTGAAAATGGCTGCCCAGGCATTAGTCATCTCAAGACTGGAATATGGCTGCTCTACCCTCTTGGGTTTAACCAAGATCTCGCTGGCACCTTTAAAAGCTTAAGACACACAATTGATGGACGGAATGCAGAACAAATCAAAACATTCACCCCCAGTCAAGAGATCTGGGTTAAATCCATCATTCTTTTGCTCACCATGCCACCCCAGTTTAGACCTGGCCATATGCAAATCAGTCTTGACCCTGTGCCTCATGGGAACAGTCCAGCCCGAACTGCCAAGCCAGGTCCTCCCTGGACCGGAAATAAGCATCCTAAGACCGGTTTCGGGGTTTCACCCCTCTTCAGCCAGGATAACTTGATTCCAGTGGCACAGTGAGCCCAGGACCCACGTCTGGGCATACCTGGCGCACTTAGGGCGAGAAAGAAAATGACACACAATTGATGGACGGAATGCAGAACAAATCAAAACATTCACCCCCAGTCAAGAGATCTGGGTTAAATTAATAATTCTTTTGCCCACCATGCCACCCCAGTTTAGACTTGGCCATATGCAAATCAGTCTTGACCCTGTGCCTCATGGTGAGCAAAAAAACGATGGATTTAGGTCCAGATCTCTGTACTGGGGTGAATGTATGACATTGTTCTGCATTCTGTCCATCATCTGTTGTTTTTGCATCCTCTCACAATACCAGGCGGGCTTTAGGGCCAGTACCGGGACGATCAACCAGGTTTTTAGACTAATGCTTATTTATTGGAAAGTTGTTTTAATAGGAAAAGGCAGCCTCTATCTGGAATTTATTGACTTAAAAACAGCGTTTGTCCGAGCACAAATTTTTGAGGGATTTGGTTAATGCTCCCCCGTAACACCCCATTAACACCTTTAATGTATGACATGGGTAGGCAACCGTTCAGAGCAATTGCTATCAATTTTGGGCACGCCTAAGGCGTATTGAAGTGCTTACCAACTACGCCTCAGCTCTAACGGAGGTAATGAATTTGGATGTGGACCATAGGATCAAGTGGATATCATATGTGAAGAAAACTATGATGCAACTTGGCCTAAAAGAATCATGGGATACCCAAATTCCCCCTAGTAAGGTGGAACTTAAGCGTTATTATTGGGATTGGATTGATAGCCAAGAGCTCAGCAAACCAATTATGGGGAGATTGACAGAGGAGTTCCTTATATTTAAGCAAACTAGAAGCCTAGAGCCCTACCTAGACGTGATCCAGGTCCCACGAGATAGTACTCTGTATATTCAGTTTAGGTTCGGCACGCTCCCTGTTAATACCCTAATGGCAAAGTGGCACGCAGCTGAGAACAAAACAAAGAGTTGCCCCTGCTGTGGAGCCCCAGTTGAGTGTGTTGCTCATGTCTTGTTTGCTTGCCCTGCCTACAACAAAGCAAGGGTTAAATGGTTAAAACCAATATGCAGAGACATGGGCAACCGCGATCACCGGTTTGCTCTGCGCATTTTAATACCTGACCCCAGTGTTTTGTGGAGTGGGTCATGCTTGGTTAGTTAGAATCCAAGCCCTACGTGGTGTGACTTCAATTTAGGCAATTATGACTCTAGCGGCTGTTAAAAAAAGCTGTGTTACATAATATGTACTAGAACTACAGATTATATTGGGTTGCTTTATTATTTATGAATACCGTTTATGATGGATATAGCACTAGCACTTTATGTGCTGACTATTACTATTGTGTACCTGGGGTGGAAGGGACTCGTAGAAAGCGACATGTACACATTCTTCCAAGATTAATGTTTTTAGTGAGACTTGTTTTATGCTTTGTATTTTAACATGTTGCTAATAATGTCATGCCAAGATATTTTTTAAACAAACTTTTATATTTAAAGATCTTTTTATTACTGAAGATATATTGTCTTATTGTATAAATGTCAAATAATGTCAAATAATACTTTTATGATATATGTTGTCGAATAAAGCTACTTGAACTGAACTATGTCATCCAGGAACGCGGAACAAAAAGCTTGATGGTCTTGGAGTACGGTATTCATCAGCCATTGGAATGTGGCGGGTGCTCCGTGTAGGCCGAAGGGGAGCACCCTAAACTCATAGAGACCCTCAGAGGTGGAAAAAGCAGTTTTCTTACGATCTTCCTCATGCAGTGGCACCTGCCAGTAGCTTTTGGTCAGGTCTAATGTTGTTATATATCTGGCATCACCCAATTTTTCAATTAATTCATCTATCCGGTGGATAGGATAGGCGTCAAAAGAGGAGACGGAGTTCAGATCCTTGAAGTCCATGCAAAAGCGCGTAGACCCGCTGGCTTGGGAACCATTACGATTGGGGACGACCACTTGCTTTTTGACGGTCTAATCACCCAGAGTTTCAGCATGTCCTGTACTTCCTTCTTGACGGCCGACCCTTTTGCTGCCGGGATCCTGTACGATTTTTGTTTTATAATCTTTCCCGCAGGTGTCTCTATGCAATGCTCGGCCAAGGTCGTCTTTCCGGGGGTATCGGAGAACAAGGAAGAAAATGGGGTCAAGGCATCGAAGGTTTCTGGGTTGTGCTCTCGAAAAGGTTGTAGCCATTTCGAAGGCTTGTTCTGATGTGAGGTGGGGGTGCTGCTTTAACCATCTCCGTGTGTTAAAGTGGAGTGCATCAATTAACTGTTCCAAATAAATATGGTTCATGATTTCTTCCTTTGTGCTTACCCCGGGCCTCAATCACTTGTCGGCTGCGGTTTTGAAGTGAAACAAACGCGTTTTGTGGATTTCCCCTAGTGCGCCCTTCTCCCTTCTAAACCGCACCCGGTATGCCTCTGCATCAAGGCCCAAATGGTTCAGAATAACGTCTTTTATCACCGCGTATGGCATATCTCCTGTAGCGTTTGCCACCTGATATGCGGCCTGGGCCTCCCCTGTCAACAGGGGGACCAAAAAGAAGGGCCTCTTCGCTTCAGGCCTTCTGCATGCTCGAGCGACGCGTTCATAGTTTAATAAAAATGCGTCAGGGTCCTCCCCTGTCACGTACTTTTGTAGGGAGACCCCAGAAGGTCCATGGGGCATGCCTGAACGTGGGCCGCTGGCTCTGTTACCAGTTTTTGTGTTCCCTCTATTTGGGCGGTAATGGTATTCTTAAATATGTCGCGGTCGGTCTGGGCTGATGTCATCTAATTTGTCCTGGCCCTTCACAAGGTGCTGAATGAGCGCATCCATTATAGGGGTACTGAAGGACGTCATTATGCCCGCATTCTCCACCAGTTGTTGCGGTTTGGAAATAAGGGATCGGAAACTGTGTCAAGATAAGGTAGGTTTTTATTGCTCCCAAAACACGTCTCCTACGTGAAGCCGGTCTCTAAACTTAAAAGTTCGGGATGGCTCCCCGGATTCAGGCCAGAAAACAAAACAAGAAGAACGGGGTGAGGGTGTTGCACTGTTGCTTGTGAAGGGAGGGGAGTGAAGGAACACCACAAAAACCGAGACGGACGTCTAGGGGTAAGTGTGAATGTGCTCAGGTCAGGGTGCAAGCAGGAGTGCAATAGAGGGACCCGGTTTACTTCACAGGCTTCTCCCTCCTCCCGACTCACCCTGAAAACCGTTCCCGTACCAGGGATAGCCACGCTCCTTCGGGAGCGTGGCTGGGCGAAGCGCGGTGGCCTCCTGGCTTTACCGGGACTCCCGCTGTTTCCTCCGCGTGACTCTCCTCTCTCAGCAACAGCCACCTTCTTCCTCCTCCGTCCGTGGCGTTCTCCGAATCTCCTCCTTCCTCCTCGCGGGTGATTCCACACAGACATCAGGGAGTCCTCCTCCTTACTGGACCCGGTGCGTCCACGTCATCGTGGGGGTTAGTTTTCTCGAGGAGGGCTTCCCCAGTTAAAGGCGCCGCTTTGAAAACATGACGTTGCTTCCAGTATGGGAGGGGGGTATGTATTCAACTCGTCCTGCTGTAAGGAGACAAGAGGTGCGGGGCGGGGTGTCTCAGTCCACCAGTCAGTGTTTATTTCATCTTCCGCCCCCGATGACCCCTCTTCGTTACACAGTGCTCCCTAGCCCGGTGGGTAATCCATAAAAGACGAGAGGCAGACTTACCTGGATCTGGGTCTTAAAAATATCGGATAAGGCCTTACTCGCATCTTCCCATAATGACCGTATGCTCGGACATTCCACAAACATGTGTACATTGTCTGCCTTGTTTTGACAGCCTGAGGGGGGTCCAATATGCCCTATAAATGGTAAACAGATGGTTTCTTCTTAAATAGGCAGGTTTAACCACTTGATATTGCATAGAAAAAGATACTTGCCATAAGCTTTCCAGCGTAGACTCCGGCAAGTATTCTCCCCACAGCTCCTCTGGCATCATAAACTTCGTGTCTGTCTCCTCAATCAGCCAATACCAGATTGATATTTCCTTCTTCTTTGGTGTGTCCACAACCGTTTTTCCTCCAACTCATTAGGACCACCTATCCTTGTATTAGCAGACTGATATCCGCTTTGGATTTGTAAACATTTAAATCTTGATACCGTATGGTTTGATCTCTGTATTAGCAGACTGATACCAGCTTTGGATTTGTAAACATTTTAATCTTGATACCGTATGGTTTGATCTCTCTCGGCACTCCACCCATGTTATTAATTGTCCTCCCTCCCTAAGATCTACGTATCTCAGAATGCCAGCTTCTTTCAGCGGACATGCCAGCTTATCTTTTTCCATTCTGGAGGGCCAGGGGAGTCCCAAATTGGAGCCAAGTTACTATAGTATAGTAGCTTAAAGGCCCTCTTAATGCAGTGCCAAGTTTCCGCCATGCCTCGTAAAATGTGCAGCCTCACCTTTTTAAAGAATCTAGGATCAGCAAACTTTTGCATGTATCCGATGTTACCTCCTTCCAATTCCATTAGCATTACTGTAAACATCCTACCGATTGTCTGAACAGAATTTCTGCTCAAGAATGGTAGGATGTTACTAGCTAGACCCTAGCCAGTAACATCCTACCATTCTTGAGCAGAAATGCCAAAGCATAGCATTATAAGTCCGGGAGGACTAAACTCCCTTTCTCTCTCTTCCTCCTGAGTTTCTTCCATGCAATCTGAGGCCCTTTAGATGCCCAGATAAAAGTGTGGGTTTGACCTTGCAGCTTTCCAAACCAAACTCCCTTAAATGGTAATGGAATTGTAGTAAATAAGAAAGTAAACTTCCGGAGGATGGACATTTTTACCAGATTTGCTTTGCCAAAAATAGTTAAAGGTAGATGAGCCCAGTTTGCCATGCTTTTTTCTTGACTCTCCTAAAATTCACTTCTGAGAGTTTCGTGATGTCCTGTGTCACCCTCACTCTTAAGTACCTCATCTCTGATTTAATCACCTCAGGTCCCACATCAGTGTTCCAGACCATTATCTCAGTCTTTCCCCTGTTTATCTCATAGGCTGAGATCATACCAAAGTCTTTGGCTATTCTAACCACATGGGTCATAGTACCCTGCAGGTCGGCCGTGTAGATCATAAGGTCTTCAACATACAATACAAGTTTTTTTCCGATCCATTGCATTTAAAAGGAAGAATCTCAGGTTCACTTCTAAGTTTTCTGGCCACCGATTCAATGTACAAGTCAAACTACAAGGGGGACGGGGGCACCCATGTCTCGTTCCTCTTGTGATCTTAAAAGTTGATGTCAGTATTCCATTCACTAGTACTTTCGCCCTCAAGGAGTTCTATATCTCAGCAATTACTCTGCCAAACCTATCTCCTAAATTCAAAGTTTTCATCACCGTCTGCAAGAAAACCCAGTTTACTCGGTTGAAAACTATCGTCTCATCTAAAGCTATAACTGCCAAGGGGGAATTATTAACAGTAGCCATATCTATCAAGCCTATAAGAGCATATATGAGCTCATGCAGGTAACGCTCTCGTATAAAATCTTTCTGGTCTTCATGAACAAGGTCACAAATTATCCCATTGAGCCTCTCCGACAAAACTTTAGCAAAAATCACAGTTTAAAATTGACACCAGCCTATATGAGTCACAACTACTAGCACACTTCCCGGGTTTCAAAATTAGCGTGATGGTTGCCTCTGACCATGACTCAGGTAGGGGAGCTCCATTTCCAACAATCTTGTTTAATAAATCTGTCAAAGTCGGGGCTAAAGTACCGGATAAGACTCTGTAGACCTCATGGTGCAAGCTATCTGGGCCAGGGGCTTTCCCTTGCTTGCCAGTTTTAAGTGATTGCTTGTTTCACTTCCCAGAGTTCTATTCGTGCATTTAAGGCCACGCATTTTTCTTCACTGCACGTTCCTGATTCAACCAACTTCCCACCTCTTCTTTTGAGACCTATAAGTCTTTCTTGTACAGATTTTTTAAATAGTTATAAGAAACTCCGTCAGTCTCCTTCCTACTCCTTAACACCACCCTGGCGTCCTTACATTTAATTTAACATGTTCCTCACCTGATCTTTTTTTAGTTTGCCATACTGGTAGCTTACTGCAGCTTTCCCCATATTAGAAGTGCGCTAGCTTCCCATCTTTTCCTTATCCTGTCTTCGATAATGGCAGTTATCTTCCACTTCAAGTCCAATAACTCCGACTGTAGTGGCTCTATATCCACCTGCTTCTGATTTAATATGGCTATTTCTTATTCCGTACTTCTTATCTTTTCTAAATTCATAATTTCGTCCCAAAAAGTCCTCCTCTTGGCAGCCGACAGGCTTCCTATCTTTCCCCTTAAATAAGCCTTATACGCATTCCACACTTACAATAACTTGCTGTAGGGTCGTGCTGGACCTAGGAATTGTATTATTTATTTACTACTCCAGTTTGCTCAACAGCAGGGAAGGAGTTGGATTTTATATCCAATACCTTTGCTCCCCCTACAGCAAGTCATTGTAATGACTTGCGATGTAAAGGTATTGCATACTAACAATGCGGTCATTGTAACAACTGCGTTGTAATAGCACTGCGTTGTGGAAACAGCGTTGTAAAGCGTGTTTCCCCTGTAGCTTGAACAGGTTGTCAGCTTTATAACACTCAAGTCCACGTTTTTGTCCTTGATACAAGATAGAAGAGTTCCAGTCCTTTGGGGCTCTCTTAAGGTCATTGGCAGCCGATCCAGTCATCTTCTAATCTTCCACAAGTCCAGGAAGTGTTATGCAGTGGGTGCCAGGAGGTGCTATATTTTATGTCTGGTTCTAACTAGTTTGTGGCAGTGACTACTGGAAAATTCCCTAACAATGGGGTCAAAGTTCCTGGGGCCAACCCTAACAACTTGGGGCATTTTCAAGATGTTGAAAGTCCTTGGCCGCACTAAACTTGTGCTCTAAGGGCGGGGATGCGTATGAGGAGTGTACTATGGTAATCCTAGTGTCCTAACACTACAATCTAGTTTGAGGCCGCCACTGTACCCACCATAAAGACAGAGCTAGAAATCTGGTAGGACAAAAGCTGCCTCTTTCAGCAGACAGACCACGGACCCACAAAAATTGTCATGACATCCTGCTCGCTCTCCTGTCCAGTGTGCCCAAAGGGTTACATGTAAACCAAGAGACAGAAGTACGTAGGGCAAAAGCAGAGACCTTCAGCAGCCTGACAGTGGATCCACAAGAATTGTCTAAGCATCCTGTCTTTTTCCCTTTCAAGAGTGCTCAAAGTGTTCTAATGTAAATGTAACAGACCTATCAAGCAACATTTGACACTGTAGTGTCAAAAAGGATGCCCTGAGCCCCCACCCTGCATATTCTGTGGGGTTCAGAGGAGCCATCTATGCCCATTCAGATCAGCCCATTGCTTGCTTATGGGAAACATTTCACACCTATTCACAACTATTTAAGGCTACTTACAGGCTGGGAGAAGGTAGAGAGCCAAAGCACATTAGCCTTCGGGAAATTCAGACAAGGAAAAGGCACATTTCTAAAAGTTAGTTTTCTTAATATTTATTGAATAGTTGTTTAATTATTTTGCTATGGTTTCCTCTTCCCAAGACTTATAGCATTAGTATTTTATTTCACACTCTGATTTTCTACATAGGACAACTGGGCCTGCCACAGTGAAAATAGTTTCTGGGGGCTAGTCACTGTAAGGACATGTTGAGGCTAAATTTCTACATGTCCATCTTTTAAATACGATGCACCCTGCATTGTGGGCTACAAGGCCTACATAGTGGTGACGTATTAATAATTAAAAGGAAAGTATTGACCTTTCAACAAGATTTACTTTAACAGTATGAATTGCAGTTTTTACATTGCTACAGTCAGTCTAGAAAGATAGACCTGAAGCAGTGTTTGCACTGCCACGGTAGTGGATGGCACAATAGGAACTGCCAACCATTAATTAAATTGAACTTACATGCCCTTGGTACACCACGTACCATGTCCTAAGGCCTTATAGCCAATTAGGTTTATAACAATTCTCTCATTTTTAAAAGTCGGTAAAGTGCACAAAGTTCTACATCCAGCTGCTTCTGCTCAAGGAGAGTTCTCTGGAGGTGCATTCTATCACTGTAAAATAGTGTTCGCATATGTAACTTTACCTTTTATAAGCACCATAAGCAGGATTATTAGTAGTGGCCACCCAAGCATTTCAGGCAATGCTACCAGCAGAAATGCCAGCAAAAAAGGCTTATCAGTATGTAATGCCTCCATATGCTGAACGAAATAACAGCCAAAGCATCACGTGCCATGGCTGATCAATCACCCAACTAACACATTTTCAATCTGACTCCTGCAGTCCCACTCTAGGTATTACTCGGGCTTCAGCTGGTACTCTCCTTTCATGGCCCATTGTTCACACACATGGTGTCAGAGTCTCCCATATCCCAGATATTGTTTGGCTTTGGGCCATTGAAGGGGTCACTCCTCTGAATGGTTTTGGGACCCCTGCGCCCTATTGGCTACACTGGGCCTGTGCTATGCCCCAGATCAGGATGAGGAGAAAACCGAGACTAGGTTAGTTGGAAGTGCTTTGTGTACTAAACGTTACCTGTGTCTGTTAGCTGAGTAATCCTAATTTAAGCGACTTTTCAAGAAAAAGGCAAAGGTTGAAAGTGGTTATTTAAAGATTATTATGTGCAGTCTGCAGGAGCTTCAACAAACTCCAAGTGAAATTGTGTGAAAGTAAAAGCTACAGTAAACTTGGATTAGTTTATTTTGCTAACGGTAAAAACGAAAGGGTTGCATCCAGTAAAATAAACCAAGTTACGTCTCTTGACATTTACCCATAGTTCATGTGAAGTCAAGTAGAGATAATCAGTTTTTTCACTGCACCCTTTAATTATTTGTGCTTGACAGTCATTTTTAGGTTTGACTTGCTTCGCTGCTGTCTGCTTACCGAGTGGTACAATTTTTTTTAGATATATATATATATATATATATATAGAGCAGGTTTTGTTTCCACCCAGAGAAGTACTTCCATCCCGTGCTCCCGGTATTTTGTACAAAAATCGACCTATTTTACGTCTGGCATTAGTCAAGCCCTTTTATTTTAGTAAAATGATATAAATATAAATATATAACTAGCTTTCTTATAGGGGTTTTCAGTCAACCGACTTAATCACCCGGTTTATTGTCATTCCGTTTTTTCCTCCCACTACAGCATATGCACGGGTCCGTTGGTCAGCCCCCTTCAGCCATTGATTAATGTCGCTGGGATTGAGAGCATTCTCTTCTTTCACAAGGAGCACATCCGCCCATAAAGTAGTTCCCTTTATGGTAGAGACTACAATAGCAACGTCAACTTTTTAAGATCCCAAAAATATTTTTGGTTTTGGGCAAGTTTTTTCGTTCTTTTTTTAATTATCTTAAAAAAAAAAATTATTGGCGATGGCCCCGGCAGCTGTCCCAACAATACAGTTTTACAAAAGCAATGAAGAAACAAAACTAGAATTGGCACAGGTAAAGGCTGTCAGCCAATGCAAGACCCATTGCCTTTGACAACCTTTGTTTGTTTTGTTTTTACGCTGGTGCTGGCAGTGTGTAATGTTTTACACGGGAATCCAAATGCAAGCCAGAAATGGTTGTTTGCCAATGCTTATATCACATTCCTTTCCTTGGGCTTTTGACCGAGACCTGCCACAAAAGCTAATGAACAAACCTACGTTTGGGCCGAGGATGACAGGGAGACAAATATGTGGCATTAAACAGTAGTATATGCTACTTTAGACCTAGCCAGCACCTTCCTACGTACAAAAGAGCTTTACACGAGGACGCCGCTCAGTTAGAAAGAGTGGAACTTTCTGCACAGTGCTGTCCAGGACATGGACTTTAACCGACCTTGCTCTGCGCTTTGACCCTGATGGAAATGTGCATTCTGTGATGGCCAGAATGTGTTATTCTTGCCCTTCGTCCATCTAAATAAACCTATTGCTGTTGAATAGGCAATGTTGTTTTCTAAATGGCCTTAAACATTGTACTAAAAACCATGAAGACTGACCTACATCAGTAACCGGCGTCTATTGTGAGGTAACCTCCGTTCCAGCTGGCTGCCAGGACTCCTTTCGAAATTGTATTATGCAGTACACTTGCATTACTTAATTCATTCAACTGTTCTTGCGGTTAACAAGACTGCATGTTATAGTATCGCTGGCACCTGCCGCAGCAGGTTGTGAACACACTGAGGCAGCCTCTGGGCGGTGTTTGGCGCAGTGCAAAAGTAAAAACATAAACGTGAAAGTAATCTGTTATCACTAGGAGGTGGATATTGTGTGCATGTATTACAACTCCTGCGGTATTAAACTGGGAAAATGGGTACTTGGGTTCAATTTATTAGAGCACATTTAAGATTACACTCTTTTTGGTTCTGGAAATTTCAGTATTGTTTGTGAGGCAAAGTAAATTCACATCTTTTTGGAATGTATATGCATCATTTTATTAACTCTGTTTCTTCTGCCTAGTTTGGGGAAAATGCTCTCCCACTCAGCCAGCTTTAAAATGAAACACTCTACTTCTGGATACAGCCCTGACATATGTCGACCTCTGGCCTCTAAAGAGGCCCACAGGCATCTGGACTGTTTCCAGAAATGCACTATTTAATTTTAAAAAACACACTGCGTGCTTTTGCGCTAGACTTTGGGGTGTGGATGAGAAGGATCCATGAACCTCGGTGGGTAGGTTCATCCCACCTAGGCACACCCATATCACCGGAAGAAGCCACATGGTGACTCAAACTAAAATGAGTTGGCATTCTATTTCATTTGGTGTTTTGGGATTACGCTCGCGCTGTTTTACAGTTGCTCTTGAGTGGTTCTGCCTCAGAGCAGTGGGTGTAGACAACAGGAGTAGTCAACTAGAACAACCAGTCTTTGAGACACCAATTCTCCAGAACATAATGGTGCCTGTAGGCAGCAGGGGGCAATGACAGCTGAATCCTGTATATACGGCATGGCAGTAGGTATGAAGTAATGATTGCAGAGAGCATCAGGATTCTCTTCATGTGGTGTTAGAAGTGGAATAACTCCTCTGTTGCAAAAGGCACTTGTGAAATTTGATGGGGCCCGTGATTATTATCAGAAGACCTGGATGACTTTCTTATTGGGTAGAGGCGGAGTTTGAAATCTACACAATGCAAGGCAGCATTCAGTTAGAATTAGAAAATGCAAAAAGAAAAGATGATCGGTAGAATGCAGAATGCTGAATTAATCAAACATTCACCCCCAGTCACAGATCTGGGTTAAATCCATCCTTTTTTTGCACGCCACACCATTCCAGTTTAGACCCAGCCATATGCATATCAGTCTTGACCCTGTGCCCTATGGGAACAGTCCAGCCTGAACTGCCAGGCCAGGACCTTCCTGGACCAGAAACCAGCGTCCTGGGACCAGTTTCGGGGCATCACCCTTCATCAGCCAGGCTAGCTTGAATCTGGTGGCGAGCAACGTGACCCACGTCTGGGCATACCCTTCCCACTTAGGGCAGCAAATGCAAAAATAACAGCTTATAGAAGGAATGCTGAATTAGTCAAACATTCACCCCCAGATCTATTGACTGGGGGTGAATGTTTGATTTGCTCTGCAGTCTGTCCATCATTGGTGTGTCAGGCATGGGTCCCAGGCTCACTGTGTCACTGGATTCAAGCTAGCCTGGCTGATGAGGGGTGATGCCCTGAAACAGGTCCCAGGATGCTTGTTTCCGGTCCAGGGAGGACCTGGCATAGCAGTTAGGGCTGGACTGTTCCCATGAGGCACGGGCTCAAGACTGATTTGCATCTGGCTGGGTCTAAACTTGGATGGCATGGAGAGCAAAAAAAGGATTGATTTAACCCGGATATATTGACTGGGGGTGAATGTTTGTTTGCTCTGCTTTCCGTCCTTCATCTGTGTGTCTTTTGTTAGAATTAAGAGACAATGTTGTTTGACATTTCCATCTCTAGCATTTTGAAAATGAGATGTTCCACTAAAATTTCTCCCGTCCCCCTCCATACAGACATCCTAGAATGATTAAGAGCTCTGTAGAAAGACAGTCATAAAAATACGTTTGCCAGATTGAAGACTAGTTCAGTTGGAAAATCTATAGAGTTGGTCATGTGATTGTGTCCCAGAGGAAAGCATTTCGAGACTACTTGGGAAGGTACTGTCTAAGTGATCCTCAGAGACCCCTATGACAGTGAGATTAAGAAGATCATAAAGAAAGTGCTACAGAACGGGGAGGGTAATCTGCGTCACCATAGAAATAATCTGATGGGGGGAACAGCCTTTAGGTCCTAAAAAAACATGTGTTGACTATGGAGAGGGCAAAGTCAGTGGATGTCAGTTTGTCAAAGTAAGGGTACAACACAGGAGGAAAATGTGTCTATTTATTCAGGTGACTTTCAATTTACTGCAGTGTTTAATGGACCTCACACAGCCACACCGATATGTGGTCTGAAGGGCTCCCCTCCGATGCGTTAGCTGGAGACTTCCGATGCAGAGCACTGAACGGACTTCTGATGCGTCCACTGCAACCTTCGAATACTACAACACTTAGCTGGGGCTTCAATTTTGGAGGCCCGCCATCCTCGTCACCAATATTTGTAATGTCCAATAAAGAATGAAGATATGGTATTTATAGGAATCTTATTTTATTTCATCCAAAGAAGCCCCTCACTGGTCGTCACATCCTCTGCACAGTCCGCTTGGACAGCCGTCTCCTCACGCACTCGCCATTCCATCCCAGCATTCCACTTGCACATTCATATTACAAGATGTCACAAGTCAGACACACAGGGATGCAACAACTACTAAGAACATGCATCAACAACATATCTGCATAGCATACAACACTGAGTTGTAGATGACTAAAGAGTTTGTGCTGAAATACTCCAGTTGAGACAGTTCTCATTTATTAGGTGCCTGTGTACCACAGAGGCAGTTTTTCGATGTAGTCTCAGGTCTTTAGGAGGTAATATGAACATTAGGATCTACTTTACATACTGTAGTGCCCCTTTCACCCATCTGTCTTGCAATATACATCCTGTGGAACACACGGATTCCCCTACCAGGAAGTCTGTTCTGTCTTCCTTGAAATAGTGATTCCTTTGTCGAGTTTGTGCCTGCGCCATCTTTGGAGCAGTGAGAGCCCTGTAAGAGGTGCTATGCTCTGGGAGGCCTATTTAACCATGGCACACCTTTTGATTGACTCAGTTGTCCTGTCAGTACTCCCCTGAGCTGAATAAGAACTGGGCCTCAGAACCAGTTTCTGCTATTTATCTGTATTTGTGAAGAAGCGATTCAGAATTTCCTTGTGGGATGTCTAAGATAGCCAATATTTCCATCTTCCTGAGCCCCATTCATTAGACTGTGGCCAAGCCGAGGATGTGATGAGTGCTTCTACTGAGTTCTCTGTACAAATATTGCCTTTATTACTCTAGACTGGAGAGTAGCTCACACTGGCTGCGAGAGCAGGGTCCAGCTCCTGGGAATGAATAGAGAACAAAATAAAAAATTGAGCCTGCCCTGGAGTGAAAACTCAATACCCAGCTTGCCATAACTTGCTCAAAATCATCTGCTTCATCTGATGGTGAAGGTTGTGCTGCTGTCATCAAAGTTCTGTACCTGCTATTGAGTCAAAAAGCCCTCTTAACCTCCTTGTTATTGTGGGAATCTTTCCACCCTGTATTCACTCTGATATGGCCACAAGGCTCTACTGCATTGCAGTCTAGATCTTCGAGTATTGTAGTGACGGTTACCTGTGGTTGCTCTGATTTTGGAACTGTTTGAGCGATCATTCAATACCTTGCGCTTCAAGGGAATTTGAATCATAAAGTTCATTAGGACCTCATCTCCCTTTTTTGATTGTGGGGAACCAGTGCCTCCAGCTTGCATTCCGGATTCCATGAATTGTTCAAATCTCTGAACTGCAACTAGCGGGTATGAGGTACATCGCTCTAACCCTGGGTAGCTATGGGCAAAAATATGATATTTATTGGCGGTTCAGTAGTTCCTCCATTTTAAATGTTGATCCTGGCATCATTTAGAATTGTAGCTGACCCCTCAAACTGTGAGAAGGATACACAAAGCTCCAGGCCTCTGACTACCAGATCCTGCTTGACCACCATTAACTGGACATCCAGAACTTTGACTTTGAAACCAGTCCCTTTGTATTATAAAACTGGTGTATTTGTGGGTTATGAGTCAGTTTATTTCTTACTTGTATAGTGAAACATGGGCAAATGATCCCTTACCAGGCCTCAAATCTAGAGAGGAATTCATGTTGATTAGGAGAACAAGAAGTGTTTTTTAGTCTGGTTTTAAAAGTGATTCATGTATTTTTCTGAAGTAACTCTAGTTGTGACTTCTACTTTTTTAATTGCTTGATGAATCCCTCCGCCCTCTCATAGTCTAAAGGTAAAAGAATGAGGTTGTACACAAACCGATATTAAAGAATGTGAGCTCTCTTGTGGATTGTGAACCCAGGTGTCTGTCCATCTGATGTGAAAAGCTGGCTTGTAGATACAGTTGCATATCATACGAATAAACTAAAAGATAATCTAATCTTATACCTTGAGCCAATGTAATTCTTGCCTGGCAACTGAAAGATGATCTCTACAAAGACCTCTGATTAATTGATCTCCTGCCATTTACTGCATTTTCTGCATCAGGACCTTCAGCATCCCCAGAGAGAGTGTTAGAATAATCTAGCCGTCAAACGATGAAAGCACCGACCATTATCAGGAGTACAAAGTGTAGGATGAAATGGCAGATCGTAGGACCGTGTTCAAAATTTAAGGAAAGATTTTTGGCTAACCTTGTTTCTGTGCCTGTCTGGATAAGTTTTGATCAAGGAATTCTCCTATATATTCTCCCATATGATAACATAAGAGATGTGGCCTAGCAGAGTGAGCTGTCGCCTTTGGAACCTGTAGACCCATGTTCAAATCCCAGTCTCAACGTTTGACTCAACATTGTGTGATTCTGGGCAAATCACGTAATTTCCTTTTGCCAGAAAATATGAAATGTGTGTAAAATGTATTTGTGTAATTCTCACTTGTATACAGGCTTGTAGCTTATAGCTAGGTTTGCACTATATAAAATACTATAATGTAGAGGCCCAAAGGTTATTTCAGCGGTAACATCCTAATAAAGTGGTATAACATGTTCTGGACCCTTAGCCTCGGAAGGAGCTAGACCTGCTTGTTTCATTGTTTGCCATGTTAACTGCCCTAGCTTTCCTATATGTGGACAAATACCTATGTTTATTAAACTCAACCGGTAGGAGGACCTTTGGATAACCGTGATGCTGCGGCTTTGTTTATGCAACCAATCCTCGGCTTCGTAAGTTTAAGCTTTTAACGAAAGAGATTTGTAGCGAAGGTTATTGAAATTATTACACAAAGGGTGCAATGCTTTATCTGATCCCCTCTTGTGGATGATGTACTCGTGACTTTAAAGAGCTGTCCATTTTGCTCAGGTGGGTGTAAACATCCCCACTTGAAAGGCTGAACGAAGTGCTTTAGTCAGCAAGAAGAAACAAAAAGAAAGTACTTCAATAGCAGCATGGAAAGAATGATTCATTTATTGAAAAGGTTTTATTTCACTATTCATGTTTACATACATGGAAGACTGTGTTCGTGAAGCATCAGTTATTTCAAGTGAGCATTCAGATACAATCAGTTTGCAATTCTTTTTGAGGTCTTATGCCTTGTAGTCAGACACGTGCACAATACCTATGAAGTAACTACTATTCTACACGCGTGTGTTTTACCAAAAAGAGTTGGTTGAATAGGTCCTGTGGTTTCTTTAAATAAAAAGTAAACCTGAAATTTAAGTAATGCCCTAGAACATAACTGATGTGCGACATTTAATACATTAGGCGCTCTTTTTGTACATTTTTAGTTTTATAACAAATGTAAATATGTTGCCTTGTTTTCTGATGGACACAACTTGTGTTTTAAACAGTCTAATTTGATCCGAAAAGTCGAAGAAAATATATAGTATTCTTTTTCAAGAAATCTGTACAGTTTCTCAGTGGTGTAATGCCTATTGCAGATCACTACACGTTACAAATTGCTAGAATTTAATGCTACGGAATGTGCCGCACAATTTATCTATCATCCATGCTGCATAATTTGGCCCTCCCTTGGTGCAAAGATTTAATGGACCTGGCAATAGCTTTGACTGGTCACTTAGTTAATTGTATACGATTACTGTGTCGAACTGTACCTGAGGGCCAGGATGAATACCACATCCTGGAGTAATCCTTGGCTGTTTGACGAAGATACCTATGAAAATACAAATTGGCACTTCTGCCACATGTATTCTATTTTGTTAACCGACCTGCGTACTAAAAGGTCAGTTCACAAAATAACGAATCACTGGGGCACTGTCCAACGAAAAATATAACCAAGATTGAAAACAACTTTATTAGGCAGCTACTTGCACTCCTCCCCTGCCCCCATCCCACAGCACCCCACTTGTTCCCCTACGGTTGGATCTAGGTCTGGCGACGTATATGGGCTACTCCGGAACTGGTTGCATACAGGTCCGAGTTAAAGGAGGTAACGGGTCTCCCCTGGGCAGGAAAGTTAGCCTGGCTTACATACATCAGGGACGCACTCCACGGCATAGGAAGAGCGAGCATGTGGAGCTACCCAGAAGTGTCATGTCCCACAACAACAAGGAAGGAACTTGTTAGGAGCTACAGGGAAGGAAATCTTGCTTTCCTTCATGGGTGCTCAGCACTAGGTTCTAAACATTAACCTTTATGCGAATTAAAAGACCCTTACAATGTGGAGCCTTTCCTAGATGAAATACTGCCAGCCCTAGCAAGGAAACTGTATGTTCAATTCAGGCATGGGTCACTGCCCCTGCGCACATTTTTCAACAAACGGGCTGGCAATACCTTTTTAGGGTGTCCGGCGTGTAGAAATGTTGAGGAAACTGAACTTCATGTATTCTTCCTCTGTCCTAGCTACAAAAAAAGTTGCAAAAATGTTTTTTCCAGTCGCAAAACCTGTATTTTACTCAATTGGTGGATTTGTGACTGTGAACACCTTTTGTATATCTGGCTCTTTGTTATCCAGATGTCCAATGGTACCCAAGGGCTTGGTTTACCAGTTGTTAACGACAGTACCATGAATGCTGTCCAGTATCCACCGACTGTCCTGGGGCATAGAAAAAAGGGTTCCCACAATATAGGATGCGATCTCTTCAGCGGCTGCAGTTCATGACTTTGAGTTCAAACCGAGACGAGGGATGCAAGTTTATAGGTGCATGTGTGTGGATTGAAGGCGGACTAGAATTTCTGGAGTGCTTGATCGGTCCTTTGTCAGGAGCAGGCAACCTGAATGACCGTGATGGCATATGAAGCGCCGAAGTGGTGAAGTGCTGCGAGATCTGGTTATCCTTTTATTTTAAGAGTTGTCATGTTTCATGATTGGCCATTCTGTAGTACTTCTGGATTCTAAGCAGCTAATCCTTTCCGACTAGGTTAGTAGTGTGCAGAACAGTTTGTCCCACAGGATGTACTTTACTAGTTCTGGAGAAATACTCTACTATTATTTTTTGCAGCTGGCCTTGGTGCTGGTGTGTCTTGCAGGTCTCATGCTCCTCTGTCAGCTTAATGTTCATGAAACACTGGAAGATGGTGCCCATCAATCCTAGTGCAGCTCACCCGATGCAAGGCTCAGTCATGGTGTCCTCAGTCTTGTGTAGGAGCATGGTAGGCTTGCTGCTCTTAATGTGGGCTGAGTTTGGTAGCAGAGCATGCTGCTGATTGTAAAGGAATGCACGGTTATCCCCAAATGATGGCACAATGAAAGCACGTATTTTCCTGGTTTTCCTTCACTTCGTGTTACTGGGGAAATATAAAAAAATCAAACTCTTTGTAATGTAGTGCATAAATTGCACAAGCTGTTGGTGAACATTTGATCTCCCTCATATTAAATTCTCAACATACAATGTCTAATATTAAGGGTTAGAGTGTCACTTTTCAAGTGTGGTTAAAAAGGGGCTTTGCTGTACTCGGCTGTTTCTTGTCTAATTGATCTGTTTCCACATGGAATGGGGTAGAACAGAAATCAGTGTTTGCACACTGAATCCTGCATGGTTTCCTCCCTTACAGGTCCTTATCCTTGCACAGATTTCCTCAGCTTTTTCCTGGTAAAATGTGCATTGAAAAAATGCCGAACAAGCAATCTTCCTGCACACCGTGTAATCACAGTTTGGTTAGACACTCACATAACATTTTCAAGGGCACTTTTAATAAGGGGGAAAGTCCTGCAATGTAAGATTTTGTATCAATTATTCTAGACCCCTCTGCTGTTGAATACGCTTGAGCTAGATCTGATGCTTATACTGTGTGACTTAAGAGATCCGGTGTTTGTCTTATGTGGAAATATTCACAAATGCCAGAATACTGGTGATCTGTGTAAAATATGTAAATTGAATTATTGAAAGAAGTGTGCCCCTTTTACCTTGCCCTGGCTTCTGAGAGTATTTGAGGATGTTGACAAGAGCACCCATAGATTTGGTCCATATTGGTGCTTTGATGGTCAATCATAGCGTAGACATCTGCTGTTTGAAATGATCACATATACAGTATATGGGCTTGTGAACCTGAGACTGTAATATTTTAATAAGAGCAAATAAAATATTACTCTGCACTCCAATTGATCATTCTTCAAAATATATAGCAATAATCTGAGTACATCATAAATCACACCAAATTTAAAAAGATAAGAAATAGTCCAAAATATGAGTCCAAATCCATTCTTGACTTTCCCAATCTTCTTATAAAATCCAAATTTGATTGTAACCAAAGTCAATGAGTTTCATCCATTCGGGACTTCTTCAGGGCTACAAAAATATACATAAGTAAATAGTATATTCATACAAACTGAAAACGATTTATACAAATTTAAAACGCTTCCTATTGCCACTAATAATGCTGGTAAGTGATACAAAGCTTCATCAAGCACTACCGCTTTTCTATACGCAAGTTCATACGGTAAGCTATATTCTTATGAAGTGTTCAAATTTCCCAATGATGTAACTCATTGTTTGACAGTCAAATGGCCAACAACATAATCGGATATTAATGAACGCCTCCAAAAACAGCAGTATTTGCCCTACGTAACCGCACCAGTGATAATGATTCTATGAGTAGAGAAAAGATAGCTCTAAACCTCATAGGGTCCTACTGCCCAGAAAACCCATATAAATAAAACTGAAAACCACACATAAGGGAGCGCTCAAAAATCACCCCAAAAAATTTTTACGTTCATTTTATCCGATATTGAGCATTGTCTATCAAACAAGTAGTTCTTCTTTAAATCCATTATGACACCGGAGCCATCTACCTGCATGACTCTGCAGGACCCACTTGGGATTAAATCACTACGTGACCACCTTATTACTCTGTTCCATTATTGCTCAGTAGGAAGGTACAAGAATAAGTAGACGAGGGGTAGATCTCTTTTGTCCTGTCAGGCGACAAGCTAGGCAGCATGCTCTTGGCGTTTTACTCGCACACCATAATGAGAGCGTTTATAAGCAGTTGCCAGGCTACAATGCTGCCGTACACCAAAGAAATAGAAAGGGGACTTCCTCGATAGAAAAACAGCCACCATACTTGTACAAAAAATGAGAAAAGAATAGAATCAAAACAGCTGGAAATAAATCTGGGGCCGTTACATTTATGGACCTTGCCCTCTCCAAGTCTGTTTTTTTTTACATTAATTATAGTTTTTTTTTCCAAATGCTGTGCACATGTGATAAGTGTTAACAACTATAGGAGATGCTCGTAGTCCCAGTTGAGACCGGGGTAATTATAGTTGCATGCAGCAACGTCTCAACGGGAATCAATGTGGGGATATAATTTAGGAAACAACTGAATTACAGTATTTACATTAAATGATGGCAAAATAGTCCCCAAAACACAATTTAATGAAGTTATATTGTCAGAAAGGACAAACGGATTAGATTTGTATAAATCAAAATACAGCATGATCATGCTTTTGAGTTTGGACCAGAATTCAAACCGAAGTTATGCATGAATCAGTACAGTTTATGAAGTAGTTTATAAAATCATGTCATAATTCAAAGGAGACGTGATGAGAAGGCAAGGTCCATAAATGTAATGGGCTGGGTTTTATCTCTAATCATTTTGCTTCTTTTCTTTTCTCTTTTTATTTTTAACAAAATGGCGTTCATTTTTCTTTCAAGGAAGTCTCCTTTCTATGTCTGAATAGATTTAGGGGCTGTCATTACCACTCAAATATGTTTTTCTGAGCAAATGAGGGTTACCACCCTTATTTCTGTGTAAAATGTAAATATGCCGTTCTATGATCCTTGCTGATCTTGCACATCTTAAAAAGGTACATTTGTACTTATGTTAAGTTTTACACCGATTAAAAGTTTTTTGAGCAAAGGTTTGGACAAAAATTAATGACTCTTTGGGCCTTCTAGTGTAAAGGGTGATAAGAATTAAACTGGTGGAACCTGGTTATGACGGCTGATGGTAATAGACCCAATATAAAAGGAGTAGATACTGCCTGGCAGTAAAATCCAAAATTGACAGTGCTTCTGGGGATAAAAACATTACCAGCAAAGTTTAAACTTATAAGTGAAATGTATTTTTAGTTGGAGAGATTTTTATCGCTCATTTGTAAATTTTACCTCTGGCAAAATATCTTTTATTTGCTTAAAGTGTGAATTTGTGCTCTGTTGGCTATAGGTGTTATGAATTGTGAGGATTACCCTTGGCTGTGAGACCTGGGTAATTATAGTAGCATGCAGCAACGTCTCAACGGGAATCAATGAGGAGATATAATTTAGGAAACAACGTCATGCCAGGTGAGCGTTGTAGGGGAAATCCTTTAAAAAGTGTGATTTTTCTCTCTGGATTTCCCTTCTTCTCTTTTTAGATCTCGCCTAGCGTTGGAGCGCGCATGCGCCTCTCGCTCTTCGAGGTGTCTTGTAATCTATAAGATTTTTGGTTTATTCAAAGTCTTATGCTTACAGTGTACCTGCCCTGTGTTTGTTTGAGTGCATTTCTTATAATTTCCTTAAATGTTTTTAACAGTCGAAGTATGATCTAATTCAATATACTACATAGTATCGCTCTCCATTCCCTGCAGCCTTACTCCACGTGCTCTAAACCCTTCTCTACATGTGTTTTCACTCCCAGTAAGTCCTAGTAAACAAGCACACTTTTTTTTAAATACCCTCTTGAACCTTGAGCATCATGGGTGATGTATTTCTGTTTCCTTTGTGGTGGCAGAATTTTTTAGTTAAACAAATCTGCAAATGATTTCGGTTTAAATTGGAATCCTGAAAGTCAGTGGTAATAGTTGAGACAATTCTCAAGTGTACTGAAATGTTTACATTACACGTTGGCTCTGATTGCAAGTGTGACAAATAATTCAACCCCTCTTTCCTAAGGTATTGGAATTCAAGTTGTACTGACATTAATGTACCTGGCAGCTGCCATGTGTTGTGAAGGCTGAACCCCCAAAATGTACCCCAGGCAGGGCTTTAAGTGGGCTGGGTCTCACCGGGTCTGAGCACCGGCAGCTTTTTAATGGGGGCCTCGAAACAGGTCTCTATCGGGCTCTGTTTTGTGTCCTGGCACAGCCAGTTCATTTTTTTCTGGACTTCAGTGACAGCGGGCACATCGATGTGTGCATGCTCACACTTCTGACTAGTGGAGAAGTTACGGCATGACGTCATGCCAGGTGAGCATTGTAGGGGAAGGGAAATCCCTTAAAGAGTGTGATTTTCTCTCTGGATTTCCCTTCTTTTTTTAGGTCTCGCCTAGTGTTGGAGTGCGCATGCGCTTCTTGCTCTGCGAGGTGTCTTGTAATCGATAAGATTTCTGAAGGGGGCTTGAAGTGCCACTCATCATTTTAATTGGCTGGCGTCCTTATTTATGCAAAACGTTGGCCTCCGATTGAAAATGAGGCTGCTTGGTTAACGCCCTGTCTCCTTTTGGCCCCGCCCATCCGGACTTGATCGTTTACTTGCGACGTTACAGGATGGGCTTTATCTGGTGGGTGAGCACTATTTTGAAACTGGACACGCTGATGGGAAGAATATCAGCTGGAAGAGATTGAAGGCTAATCGGATGAGAACAGGATTTCTAATCGTGCCAGAAAAAACTGTCAGAAGCCACTTCTTCTACAAACCCTGTGCACATCGAGCAAGCACCACCAGGCAGAATGCTGTTTAGTACCAGCGAGTTTTACCACTGAAAGAAATCACACGCCATCTTTACATACCATTAGGAACTCAAAAAATAACACACTCTGGCTGTGAAATTCTATCCTGTGAAAACTAAAGTGAGCGGACCGCCCTCCAAATTAATTAAATAAATAAACCAAGCATGTCCGATTGCTTCTACTTTTTTTTTTACCAATCACTTGTATTCCCATACTGAAGCCTGTGTTCTGAAAGGGTTAACCCTGGTCAGGCAAACACAGCCCACTCCGAGCAGAGCAGCCCCTGTACTATATAAACGCAGGGGAGGAGGAAGGCTGGGCACACTCTCCACACACCCATCTCAAACGGGCACCCCGCCACAGACCTCCAGGGCATCGGTGCCAGACAGAGCAGGCTCGGGTCAGGCAGCAGCGTGAAGAGCTCCAGAATGTTGTGCCACGCGGGAGCCACAAAGAGGATGGGCCTTTTCTGGGCTCTGATCTGTGTTATGAACTTTGCATGTTAGAGTTCAGAGGTTCAGAGGGCAGGGCCAGATGCGTGCGCTATTCGATGAGCGCAGCCGGCAGCAGCGCTGTGCAGACAGTTGTTACCCCACTGTCCATTTCTCCCTGGCCGCTTTGTGCAGAGCTGCCCCTGAGGAAGGTTTCAGACTGATGTGTTTCTTTTGCTTTGTATTATACATGTGCAGAATTGAAAGCATGCCTGTTATTTACACTGAGGAAGTAACAAAGTATTGCTGTTTTCCTTCCTTTATTGCGCCAAAAGATGCATATAAATGTGTAGAATGTAATTCGCTATTTTTATTGCCACTGAATGTGGTGAGGGGCCATGTCTCGCGAGAGGTGAAGCCTTGAATCGATAATGCTGCCCCATCAACATTGATAATGAATAGCATATTAAATACTGCGCATGTTCTTATATACCACATGTATTACACTAAACATATGAATATTGTTATTTTAAGAATTTTGTTATGTCTGTGTACCTTCCCACACACAATAACGAAAGTCAAGTGACGATATAGTGCCAAATTTGCTTGGATGGGCAGAATGAAGCACAGGGCTTGGTCCATGTTGGTGGCAGAGGGAGTTGTCAGAAGGCACACCTGGGCTCTGTAGATGCTGGCACACTCACAGTTTGCACCCGGTGGTGCTGGAGTCCTGATACGGGGCACAGCTGCAGGCTGTGGGCAGTGGTCTAGGCAGGAGTCTAGATTACAGAGCATGCACCTGCCCTTCTCTAGACATCTGAGTACTGGTGACAAGGGCTATCCTTTAGCTTCAATGGAACTTATTCCTCATGCTGATAATCAGAGGTGTTCCTGCTTCAGTTTTCCATTGGTTTTCCCTACTGTTCCAGGCGCATGTTTTCTGTTTGCCTGTGCTTTCCTCCGCGCCTTGTGCTGCCGAAGTGCACCTTGTGTTCATTTCTATGCTTGATTAATTGGCTTGTCTTATGAATCCTGTTAGGACCCATTGCTGCCACCTTGGTTGTCCATGTTTAACTACACCACAGAATGCTCCACATGACCTGTTCCTAATCTCACACATTGAAGGTATGGGTGCTGTCTTCACAAATGACTTCAGCAAGGGCATAATCAATAACATCTCTGAAGGGATAAGCATTTTTTTTTATTGCGTGCTGTAGGAAATGCTGTATAGGTCTCGCATTCTTAAAACTTTGACCTATTGGTATTGCAGATTTTTTAAACACATAAATCAAAGGCATTGTCATTTACAATGCCAATAGCTCAAAATCTCACAATTGTGAGACCTATTGCATTGCAAATGCTTGTTGAAACTCAGGAGTGGCAACATCGTCGTGGTGGGCTTCAAGTGGAAGCTTTTTCCATAGTTGCTGCTTATTCATCTTATGAAACTAACTACCATTGACAAAGCCAATTGTCCTGACTTGTTGAAGGTATGATGTTACTTGTTGTATCATACATCTGGATGCAATGACAAACCGCAAAATGAAAGTTGGGCGGCACCCTATCCTAAGCACAGATTTTTAGCTTACCTGTTTTTCAGCCACACCCTTAATTACATTGGCCATGCCCCTTTGAGAGGCCCCCCAGTTTTTTCATCCCACTTAAAGCCCTGACCCCAGGTACAAATCGACTTTTTAGCCCTGGTGACCCGTACTGGCCAAAAATGGCTGGTATATGTCAGGTCCTGTGGGGTTTGCTGCTGAGAACATTTGGAGGTAAAGGTT
This sequence comes from Triturus cristatus, assembly GCF_964204655.1. NCBI lineage: Eukaryota > Metazoa > Chordata > Amphibia > Caudata > Salamandridae > Triturus > Triturus cristatus. The sequence goes on along the minus strand of NC_140585.1, from coordinate 528,560,236 downwards.
TTTTAAGTAGAGGTAGTTATTGTACCCAATGAATTTCAAACATCAGAGTATGTTTTCACCCAGTGTGATGAGCTCTCCCACCTCAGGGGTACAGCTTCCTCTACCCACTTACATGACCGTAATGGTGCACCCTTTAGCCCCCAGTATCCAGGGGCCATTGTCAAGAGCTGTGCTTCTGCCTCCTTTGTTCTGCCTGCCCTTCCCTGGCAGTATCTGCCACATTGAAAGCACTGGGTGTGAAAAAGAAATGACCAGTGCACCTGGTGCCACCGTGTGTCATCCACGTATCTTCACAACTGGAAGTCTATAGCTGAAGGACCAGTGCAGGCAGAAAGCGACAAAAGTGGACCACAGTTCCAAGGAAATGAAGCAGATGTGCTTCAGGGGCATTAATTAAGATTATCTTGGTGCCTGTCTGAATAGTAGCGCAGTTAAGGTGGACCTGAGGTGTAAATTACTTGGGTGCACACCTGAGGTTTGTTTTCTCTTACAATAAAGAATAAAGTAGAAGGAAAATTTGCTTCCTGGGGCCAGATATATATATATATATTTGTACAGTTTTATAAAGAGCTTGACCCAAAGGTATCAGAGCGCTTTACATGAGCACCCGTTGCATTACAGATGGACACATTCATTTTTAGGCACAGGGATATTAAGTGATTTACTCACATCACAGGATGTTTGATCCTCCCGCCAGACACGAACCTGATTCCCCAGCTTGAAAGTCGCCACCCTAGCCGTTAAGCAACACCTTCTCCCTCAATTTCTTGGCTGTGTGGCACTATAGCGTCTGCAACGAGACCTGTTGTAATCTTTGCGCCGGGCCTGCTGCGTCCGTCCAGTCCAATGTAAAGGGGCCATGGCAAGCGCTCATAGAACTTTTCCCCAGTAATATTGATGCTCAAGGTGCATTCTGTGAATTTTTGTAGGACTTGCTACAAATGCAGAAATGATGGCCATCAGGGCATCTCTTTACCTTTTTACTGCTGATTCTCTTTTTTTTATTTTATTGAAATCAGACATCTTATACGTATCTTGTAACATTATTGCACATACTTATCAAATTTCATACTTTCATATTGACCAAAGTGACATAATTAGCAATTTGCAATTATTTTAAATGTACATACATCATTGTTGTTATACATCCTGATTATATTTTCACTATACTTGTAGATATTCATCCAATCCCTTGTCTATCATCTCTTTTCATCCAGGTTATCAGAGGTTTCCATATATTCATGCCTTCTCCCATGGATCTTACACCTTTACATTTATACAGAGAGATTTCCTGGCGGCCTATGAATATTAGTCTGTGTAACCATTGATAATATGTGGGTGGCTCACTATCCTTACAGACAGTAGCAACCATTAAGCGAGCTATCGTCATTGTTAGAAACACAAAGTCCCTTTCCATTGGATCTAGGTTCAGCCGTATATCGCAGCCAAATAGAATCAGGGTTGAAGTAATTTTCACCTCTTTATTCAATACTTGAAGCC